>NC_134834.1:28597096-29797096 GCF_004210375.1 Tachypleus tridentatus
TCGCTTCGTCTTCCTTATCTAATAGCTGAAATTAATAATTCAACTTTAACAATAAAAACAACTGGTCATCAATGATATTGACCATACAAATACTCAGATTTTACTTCAAATGAATTTGATTCTTATATGATTCCTCAATCACCCATAGACTCTTCTTCATTCTGTTTTCTTGATGTAGATAATTGAACCATTCTTCCAATAAATACCCAAATCTGAACTATTATTATAACAGCTGACTTTATCCACGCTTGAATAATTCCAGATTTGGGTATAAAAACTGATGCCATCCCAGGGCGCCTCGATCAGTCATCTATTATAATTAATCGTCCTGGTCTTTTCTTTGGATAATGCTCAGAAATTTGTGTAGCAAACCATAATTCATACCTATTGTTGTTGAAAGTGTAAATACTAAAACCTTCATTAAATGAATAAATTCAATTATTACAGAATCGCTAAGTGACTGAAATGAAAGTAAGGGTCTTTTAAACCAAACTGTAGTGACTATCGCTTACTCTTACCGAAAAGGATTATTTAAATAACAACATCAATATGTCAAGTTGACATTACTAATTATAGTATCTTTTAATTCTACAACTTGCTCCACTAGATTGAATTATTATAACAATCTTTTTAACCTTTCATTTTTAATTTCAATAACAACTTTATTCTAATTCCAAAAACTATTTCTTTATCAATTACACAAAAAATTTCCGAGAATAATAACAAATTTATTCTCAATATTTGATATTTTCATTTCTTATTTTCTCTCTTTCAGTTGACTAAGAACTATTTTATTTACCCCTTACATATATTAAACTGTCTCATGATGCTTTCTTATTGGCCCGGCATGGCCAAGCGTGTTAAGGCCTGCGACTCGTAATCTGAGGGTCGCGGGTTCGCATCCCCATTGCACCAAACATGCTCGCCCTTTCAGCCGTGGGGGCGTTATAATGTGACGTTCAATCCAACTATTCGTTAGTTAGTAAAGGAGTAGCCTCAGAGTTGGCGGTGGGTGGTGATGACTAGCTGCTTTCCCTCTAGTCTTACACTCCTAAATTATGGACGGCTAGCACAGATAGCCGTCGAGTAGCTTTGTGCGAAATTCAAAACAAATACTATCTAATTTTAATTTCAAAAATATTTATCATTTTAAATTCGCCCAATCACCTTATCAAATCGCTTAGCTACTAATATAATTGCTGGTCATCTTCTTATTATCTTTCTAAGAAATAGAATAGTAATATCAAATACTTTTTCAATTATCTCCAGTTCTATTATTCAAATTATTCAAATATCACTTGAAATAGCAGTTGCATTTAATCAACCTTACGTATTTGTAGTTCTTACAACCCTTTACTCAACAGAACTTCACTAATGACTAATCAAACCCACCCATTCCATATAATTGGCCAAAGTCCATGACCTATGCTGCAGGGGCTCCAAGAGTCATTACTTTAACAATAGGTCTTATTAAATGGTTTTACATAATAAATCCAAATTTATTAATTCTAGGATTAATTATTATATTAATAACTATAATCCAATGATGACGAGATATCATTCGAGAATCTACTTTTTAAGGAAATTACACCTCAAAAGTAATTTTAAGAATACGCTGGGGAATAATTTTATTCATTATTTCAGAAATCTCATTTTTCGTTTCATTTTTTCTGAGCATTTTTTCATAGATGTTTATTATCAAGAATCGAATTAGGTTCATCACGACCCCTACAGGAATTTCTCTATTTAACCCATTTCATATTCCTCTTCTTAATACTGCAATTTTACTTTCATCAGGAGCTACAATTACATGAGCCCACCATAGAATCACAGAAAATAATCACAGTCAATCAATAGAAGCCTAATCTTTAAAAATTATTTTAGGAATTTATTTTATTTTTCTTCAAGCCTGAAAATATTGAGAAGCCCCTTTTTGCATTGCTGATTCAGGTTAGAGAAAAACATTCTTTGATTTCATGGTCTTCACGTAATTACTGGAACTTCATTCTTATTTATTTGTTTATTTCGTCTTGTAAATTTTCATTTTTTCCCCTAAACATCATTTTGAATTTGAAGTCATCTATTGATACTGACGTTTTGTTGATGTAGTTTGACTTTTTCTTATCTTCTTAGTAACATACTTAGCTTCCAACTAAAGACTTTAATAAAATTAAAAAAGATAATCAAACTTACCTTATTAATATGTTTATTTTCCTTTATTTTTAGATTTATTCTTAACTTTATTTCAATAACAATTTAAAAAAATCAACACTGGAGAAAGAAAAGTGATCCCCTTATGAATGTGGATTTAACCCTTTCTCATCTTCCCGTATTCCTTTCTCTCTTCGATTTTCCCTCATTTCAATTATTTTTTAAATTTTTGATGTAGAAATTGCCCTTATGTTACCAATTCCATTTATTTTATCATTAAAAAAACTCAATTTTTACCTTCTCTCTATTCATTATTGCTAATTGATTTATTTCATGAATGATATCAAGGCGCACTAGGATGAGCAAATTAATTTTCAGGTAAGTATTTAAATTACAAAATCTAATTTGCACTTAGATATTATTGGTTGAATCAATCTTACCTAAAATAGAAAGCGAAAAATTGTATTCAGTTTTGACCTCAAACTTGGTTCTACAACCTCTATTTTTAATTGAAGCCAAACTAGAGGCATCTCACTGTTAATGAGAAAATTTAATTTTTGTTATTCCTGCTAAAGAAATAAGTTTGAACTAGAGGAGCTGCTAACCCTTTAAACCGGTTTAATCCTGTTATATTTCTATTTCTATGGTGAACTAGAAGCCATATAATTGTTTTAAGAAAGTAGTATACATTTAATTATTGTTTAAGTAAATGAGGTTACCCAGCTGAGTACAACAGAGGACACGAAAGTTAATTAAGAACATTCGTTTCCTAAGTGTACAGAATGTGTCCTAGAATAACCATTATTTGATTTTTATTAAACTAGTGTTAGGAAAAATAATTGTTTGCATGAGTAAGTGAGCGTTATTTTAAACATTTATTGTTTAAGTGCATGTTCAAACACAACAGAGATAGTATGCATGAGCAACGTTCAAACTTTGTTTGTCTGTTTTCAAGTTTGAAACTGCACACGGTCTTTTTGTGTTGATCTCACCGTGGGGATCGAACTTTTAGCGTTATAAATCCTTAAACCTACTGTAAATGGGAAGAGGTTAATTTAAGAGAAGCAGTGTGATTTATATATGTATCTGTCTACAAGTAACATCAAAATGCCAGAGACCGAATATGCCCTACAATAACCAAAGTATTCAGAGATGAGTTTTCAACGACCCCAATTCTTCATTGGGTTCATTTACGTTACGTGTAATTAGGATGTTTCATGGTTATAGCGACGAAGCTTTGATTACAATAATCCCTGAATAGCATTTTATCCAAATATGGTTTCCATGTTTAATTGTAATAACCAATATACTTTTCTTGTCGCCGTAAATTAACTCATTTTTGCACGTGTGCTCATTTAATACATCTCAGGAGACGCTCAGTAATAATCAATGATTATCTGTATTTCAACGTCCATGATTGAACTGAAAGGAGTTCTTGCGATACCAATCTCTGAGGCAAGATATTTTGTAGTTATCACCACCAGAGCCACGATATGTCTTTGAAAATCATTTTTTCTTTTCTCTTTTGGTGACAACATACACTACATAACTGAAGGTATCCATTTCACAAGTTTATCGAACTTCTACAGATTATATAATAAATTGCGATGAAATGGGCCTCCACGGTTAAAACAGCCGAGTTTATTCAGAGATATTATCTTGGAACGTAGATGAAGTAAATTCATGGGTACTTCAATTCAATATGCGTGTTACGTTTCATGATATCGGTGTTGATAAAACCAATGACAAGCATAACATCAGAGAACTAGATAAATCTGAATTAACAAAACTGCACTACATTCCAAAAGAACATTCGCATTACCATATTTTCTACTTTCATTCAAATAATACTTACTTTACGGATGCACAAAAAGCTGCCTAAGTGGAGTTGTTATTGCCTATAATGTAATGTCGTATCAGTTAAGGAAAGTTTGGTTTGTTTTGAACTTTGCGCAAAGCTACACGAGGGCTATCTGCGCTAGCCGTCCCTAATTTAGCAGTGTAAGACAAGAAGGAAAGCAGCTAGTCATTACAACCCACCGAAAATTCTATGGGCTACTCTTTTACCAACGAATAGTGCGATTGATTGTGACATTATAACGCTCTCACGACTGAAAGGACGAACATGTTTGGTGCGACGTGGTTCTGAAAGAAGGTTTAATGGAACCATAACAAGTTTTGCAGGTGGCTCGATATTAATTTATAATGGATAATTTGATAATAAGCTCATTGAAAAATTAGCAATTATTTATAATTCATAGTGTTTGTTCGTTTGAAGTTAAGCCTAAAGCTACAAAATGGCTAACTGTACCCTGCTCACCACGGGTACCAAAATTCGGATTTAGTGTTGTAAGTCCGCAGATAAAACCGCTGTGCTACTGGTGGACAAAATACATAAAGAAATGGTTTAATGAAAATGTATTGTGCATAGGCTTAAAGAAAACGGTCTACATGAGATTTTCTCTAAACGAAATCTAGTCGAATAATTTTAAACAAACATTTATTTATAATAATTACATTCAGAAGATATTCATCTATTAAATTTATATGAATAATAGTTTAATTACACAAAAGTTAAGAAGTGTCAGGTATTTTGGAGTAATATTAGATCATACGTTAAATTGGAAAGAAAATATAAAAATAATGGAGAAAAAATTAAATCTATTAGCAGTAAAGTTTTATTTTATAAAATATTTATCTAAAAATTAAACATTTATTATGCTTGATTTCATTCAATGCTACAATATGTTATGACCTGTTGGTAGATATATATCCTGCAAACTTTGGAATTATTATATAGTTACAAAAGAATATTATAAAATACATTTTATCGCTATCAAAATATGACCACATTATATTATATTTTCAAAATTTAAATGTAATACCGTTGCGCAAATTATATATTTATAAAACATTAAATACACTCAATAAAGATATTCAGAACTGGGGAAAAAAAAAAAAATCAATATACGAAAAAAGAGCTGGAGTACATTATAGTTTAAAACTTCCTGAAGTAAACATGTGAATCTATAGAAAAATCTATTTGTATTAAGTGTCACGTATTACAATTTATCTTAGATGAGCCTCCATATTATTACGTAACGTATTATGGTTTCGAATAGATTGGAATCGAGTTAAATTGTAATATAGATTTAGAAGCTAAATACATATCAATATGTGTCCAGTTTATGATATTTGCATATTTAATATGCAAATAATAACATAATTTACAATAATGATTATTACAAATAATGACCAATGTACAAAAGTTTTACAAAATTACAAATATTCAGTCTTCTATCTGGTCTGGAACTTTCTTGATATCTTATCGAGGGTTCGTGATGAGCGAATTAGTTTTGAGTTGATGTAGATACAATTCAATTAATAAAAAATCTGTGTTCTTCATTCTTCGCTGATCACACGTAAATTTTTTCACCGCTGAAATTAGATAATGTCATTGTAAAAATACTAATATCCGATGAGAATCCTTTGAAATTGAATGGTTGTAATGTTAGATATTTATAAACGTTTTTAGTCAAATATCTAGAGTTCCCGATTAATAAGCGTTAACAACAGTTATAGCTTTCGATGTTTAAAGTATACCAACCGTAGCAAACCAGTAAAATATACTGGTCACGTTGATTATATTTATAAGCGTGAAAAGAGTTTCTAGACATTTAAGCTTGTGCAACAGTATAAATAATGCATCAGTGTTGACGTACACGCACATATTGTTGATTCTTACACTCGAGAATTTTTTATAATTTTAGTGATAGGAGGGAAGAGCAATACCAGTTTAACAGTATAAGTTATGTACATTTACGAATATAAATTTAACTTAAACAGACATCGATATTAAAATAAATATATGGTAATATATCACCAATATTACACAATAATATTACCTGGCCAAGTATGGCTAGGTGGTTAAGGCACTCGACTCGTAATCCGAGGGATGCGAATTCGAATCCCCGTCACACTAAACATGCTCGCCCTTTCAGCCGTGAGGGCGTTAGAGTGTGATGGTTTATTCCACTACTTATTGTTAAAAGATTAATCGAAGAGTTGGCGATGGGTGGTGATGACTAACTGCCTTCCCTCTAGTCTTACACTGCTAATTTATTAGGGACGGCTAAGCTTAATTTTTTTCTCCTATTTATTCCTTATTAATGTTAATTAGCATTTTTTAAATTTATCAAAAAGTTTTCCCAAAAGAATTTTTGAGATACCAAACAAGCAGTAAACCTTTAAGTAATAAGATAATTTTATCGCAAACCTGGTTTGTGTCACCTCGATTCATTTTGTCAAACACAACGATGAAAATTATTGTTTATTACTCTTAACGAAAAGAAAGAAAACAAAAAACTGCTCATGTTATTGGAACCTAAAAAATGACAGGCAGACAGGTAGATATTGATTTCCGTTGTGTGAAAACGACGACAGACCAGAGAGACAGAGATTATGACTTTTTGACACCGAATACAAGTAGAAGACACAAGAAGACAGTAAAATAAAAAAACCTTTAAAAAAGAATCATAATGAAATCTTCACTTTTTCTCAAAAGATTAAAAAAATTGTGTTACTGGTTTCTGTGCGTAATAATACATTTGGCCTGACATGGCCAGGTGGTTAGGGCACTCGACTCGTAATCTTAGGATTGCAGGTTCTAATCTCTATCAAATCATACGTTCTCGCCCTTTCAGTTGTGGAGGATTCAAAACGTAGTGGTTACTCCCACTATTCGTTGATAAATGAGTAACCCAAGAGACTGCGGTGGGTGGTGATGACTAGCTGCTTTTCATTTTGTCTTATACTGGTAAATTAGGGACGGCTAGCGCAGATAGCCTTTGTGTAGCTTTACGCAAAATTCAAAACAAACAAACAATAAAGTATTAACCAAAAAAACAGGCAATATTAGTTGAAGGACAAGCCAGTGAAAGAACAAGAAAGAACAAGGTTTAGTATAATAGTTGATTCGAGGACGCCAGAGTTATAAAATATGCCCTTATTTTGCTTCCATCACAATCGCTTTTCTGACACGCGTCGAAATTATTAAGCAGGTATTGAGTAGAAAATTGAAGATTTCCAACCTATGCGACATCTTGTTCGCACGCAGGATAAACGGACACGTTGGAAACCCTGAGAAAGGGATTTGTTCAGCTGTTTCCAACCAAATAACAAGATTGTCTTATAACAAGGTCACAGTTCAAAGTTCAGTGCCATTACGTTTTAAACTACTAGGCCACGCTAGGCCTAAAGAAGCCTTCTCGCACAGCCTTCCCCCCAAACCCTGGTTCTTTAAATATTGAGTACGAGTCAACCGCCTGCAACTTGATCGAACTGTTTGGATAAAGTAATAAGAAACACTTATCATCTTACAATCAAATGTAAAAATAACAGCAGATTAAACGTTCTGTAGAACATAATAACTTCTATAAAAGAAAGACGGGGTAAAGTAAAACACGCTAAAATTGGCAAGAAAGTATAATTACAAACGTATCATTTTCTACGAAGTACCTTAATAACTTTTCCACATCTAACTGCGTAATACTGTATAAAAAACACAAACTTTTAGGTTAGTTTGTTTTCTTAAGCTAGATAAAAACTAAACACATGTGTTCATCAATCAAACCTAAAGCCCAAAAAGTTTACAAAAACATAAGATATTTCATTAACGAATATATATAAACAACATTTACAGCAATATTTATTTAATTATGTTTATTCGGTCTTTGTAGCGCCACCTATGCCTTGTACAGTAAAATTAAAGAGCTCGTTAGGTACAAGAAGTTTTCAGTATTCAGAGTTAGATAGTGAGTGAGACGCCACTGATTGGTATAGATGTATCCATGTATTCAGACAAAACTACGCTGTAATTTTGTTTCTTCGCATAAAATATTCATTTTCAATACAATGCTAGTTACAAATTTTGATTTATCTCCGCTAAAACTACAAGTGTTTGGAAATCCTTTCGTTACTGTATACATATAATATGAAAAAATTGACTCAGATGAAAACAGTGTTTGAATACCACATCATTGCAGTATACATACATAGAGATAGTTAACACAGAAAGTATCTCTTGTCACACTTTACCCTATACAGATAAAAAAAGTGTCTGAAATCACATCCTTTCTGTTATACAGATAACAACAGAAAACATTTCAGATCACATTGTTTCTGCTTGCAGATAACAAAGAACATGTCTTAGATCATATCCTACTGCATACAAATATCACAGAAGGTGTCTCATATCACACTGTTGCTGTATACAGATAACACAAAAGGTGTCTCACCACACATCTTTACTGTGTAACAACAACATAAAAGGTGTCTCATATCACATTGTTAATGTATACGAACAACACAGAAGATTCCTTATATCACATTGTTAATGTATACAAATAACACAGAAGATTCCTTATATCACATTGTTACTATATACATATAACACAAAAGGTGTCTCACCACACATCTTTACTGTGTAACGACAACATACAAGGTGTCTGATATCACATTGTTAATGTATACGAACAACACAGAAGATTCCTTATATCACATTGTTACTATATACAGATAACACAAAAGGTGTCTCACCACACATCTTTACTGTGTAACAACAACATAAAAGGTGTCTCATATCACATTGTTAATGTATACAAACAACACAGAAGATTCCTTATATCACATTGTTACTATATACAGATAAAATAAAAGTTGTCTCAGATCATATTGTTATTGTATGCAGATAACAACAGTTTCTCAAAAGTTCATCTAAATGGACGGTCCAGGAAAGCAAATGTTACAAAATGTAGACTTTTCTTTTCGTAACCATATTTACTCAAGCGAAAATAAATATCCAACAATTAAATCATTCAGAAAGTTATAGAAAGACGCTTTTTTATGAATAAAAAGAAAAATATTCAACTTTCAAGGTGTCCGCTTCAAAATTCTTCCTGGTATGTCATCAGTGTATCAATCAGCCTACCTCACGTTGTTGTGTTCCACTTCAGATCACTTAGTGAGCTGACAAATCTGTCGTTCAACTTACTTTCAATATATAGTATGGTACTATCGATCTCTTTCAAACTTATCTCTCCACACAAGGTATATGAGCCCTTTTATTAATAATGTGTTCTGGTGGCACTTTTTTTCAAGAACCTCCAACTATCGCGATTAATTCAAACGAGGAAGATCGGGTTACCTTAATGTGTAAGTGAGAACGTACAGTAAACAGGTTAGTTGAACACGCCTTCAGTGCATTGTTATCATTTAAGGAGAACAATGTCAAAACACCAAGAACAGGAAGTTAAAGATAAATATCAGAAACATAGTTACAACAAAAGTACCGGAAGTGACCACAAAAAGTTTGTTTGTTTTTAATTTCGCTCAAAGCTACTCGAGGGCTATCCGCGCTAGCCGTCCCTAATTTAGCACTGTAAGACTAGAGGGAAGGCAGCTAATCATCACCACCCACCGCCAACTCTTGAGCTACTCTTTTACCAACGAATAGTGGGACTGACCGTCACATTATAACGCCCCCACGGCTGAAAGGGCGAGCTTGTTTGGTGCGATGGGGATTCGAACCCTTGATCCTCAGGTCACGAGTCGAGCGACCTAACCACCTGGCCATGTTGGACCACAACAACAAAAAAAGTAGAGCTAAAGAATTAGCATAAAAAGGTAACATAGACTCGAGAAAATACTAGCAGAGGGACGGATAATATACCGGTAATAAGCTAAGAACAATGTTATAATTGTTTCAGAGAGTTGCTATAGCAACTATAAAATATATTAATATATAAAGTGGTACCATAGTAACAATAAGACTTTTATTATGATAAGTATCTGTAATATATCATAGCTATATTGATTTATTAATAGACGAAAACTAGCGTGCTACAATTTAGAAATTTAGAAGGATATTACGTTTCATGAAGGTCGACAAGACATTCCTAACTTCCTCCTCGTGCACTTTTAATCTTTACCATCGTAACGTCTCATTTAAGACTGAAATATGACTAATATATTTGAATTCTGGAGACACTGCAAGCTACTTAGTTATATTATTCTCAGATTGCTTTACTAAATTACTATAATTCTTAAAATTACTTCACTTTGGTTTGTTTATTGGTTGAATTTCGCGCGAAGATTATTGAGGGGTATTTGTAAGTTATCCATAATTTTGAAATGATAAATAGAGTACAGACCGTTATACATAACCCCCACCATCAACTCTTAAAGCTACTTTTCTTTAACCAACAAATACTGATATTGATTGGCTCCATGGTTGAGTCCCTCGCTGGGACAGCAGTAAGTCTAGAAATTTACGACGCTAAAGTCATGGGTTCGATTCCCCTCGGTGGACACAGCAGATAGTCCGATGTGACTTTGTTATAAAAACAGAGAGGCATTCCATAGTTAAAAGTGGATGCATGTTACATGATGGGATTCGAACTACCATGTCTTGCCAGGGTACTAGTACTATGGGCCATAGTTTGCAGCATAGAGCTTATATTTTATTCACTTTCGAATTTCGAATGATCATATAGTCACTTAAACATTCCAAGGAGATATATCAATACATAAAGAGTCATGGAATTAGTTTTTTATGTCAGAATTTACTCCACTGTTTTGTATTCACAAAGACCAACTTTGTGATGTTGTATATATAGTCATGTGAAAAAGTTAGGACACCATATGAAAGCCTGTGTATTTTTGTAACATTTTTGGATATATAGATATTTAATCTGAATTTCAACAGATTATAGGAGTATAACTAAACAATTAAAACTGAAGAAAATACTTTTCAAGATCCTCTGTAAATGTAATTCTACAAAAATGCATATTCTAACTGAGTAAAAAGTTAGAACACCTACCCTCTAATAGCTAGTGTTACCTCCTCTGGCTGAAATAACTGCAGTGAGACGCTTCTTGTAGCCATCTACCAGTCTATGACATCAGTCTGAAGAAAGTTTGCCCCACTCCTCAATGCAGATTCTGTCAGCTGTGAGATGTTTGAGGGGTTTCTTGCATGAGCAGCCCGTTTCAAGTCACCCCACAGCATCTCAATGGGATTAAGATCTGGGCTTTGACTCGGCCATTCCAGAGCTCTCTATTTCTTAGTTTTCAGCCAGTCCTTGGTGGATTTACTGGTATGTTTTGGGTCATTGTCGTGTTGCAGGGTCCAGTTCCGCTTCAGCTTTCATTTTCGTGCAGATGTTCTCACATGATTCTCAAGCACCCTTTGATCCATAGTAGAATTCATGGTGGATCCTATGATTGTGAGCTGTCCAGGTCCTGCTGCAGCAAAGCAGCCCCAAACCATGACACTTCCACCTCCATGCTTCACAGTTGGTATGAGGTTCTTTTCCTGGAATGCTGTATTTGGTTTGCGCCAAACATGTCCTTTGTTCTGGTGTCCAAGTAGTTAAATTTTGGACTCATCTGTCCAAAGAACATCATTCCAGAAGTCCTGGTCTTTGTCTACATTTTCTCTGGCAAACTTTAGTCTGGTCTTGATGTTTCTCTTAGAGAGCAAAGGTTTCCTCCTTGCACACCTCCCATGCAAGTTAAACTTGTGCAGTCTCTTTCTGAGTGTAGAGGCATGCACTTTCACATCAACAGCAGCCAGAGCCTGCTGTAGGTCCCGTTAGGGTGTTTGAAGATCTCTTTTAGCATCTTGCGGTCTGCTTTCGGGGTGAACCTGCTTAGACGACCAGACCTGGGCATGTTGGCAGATGTTTTGAAAGTCCTCCACGTGTTGACTATTTTCCGGAAAGTGGAATGGCTGATTTTAAAATATTTTGGGATCCTTTTAAATCCCTTACCAGACTCATAAGCTGATACAATTTTCTTTCTGAAGGCCTCAGACAGCTCTTTTGCTTTCACCATGGTGCTCTCACTTCAACAGTAAGGAGCACACCAAACTAAATGTCTGAGGTTTAAATAGGGCAAGCCTCATTCACAATGTTTAGTAACGATCTTCTTACCATGTGCACCTGGTGTGATACACCTATGTGTGAGTTGAGCCATTTTAAGTGGGAATAAATGTGGGGGTGTCCTAACTTTTTCCTCAGTTAGAACATGCATTTTTGTAGAATTACATTTACAGAAGATCTTGAAAAGTCTTTACTTCAGTTTAAATTGTTTAGTTATATTCCTATAATCTCTCAGTGTTGTTAAAATTGAGATTAAATATCTATATATCCAAAAATGTTACAAAAATACACAGGCTTTCATAGGGTGTCTTAACTTTTTCACATGACTGCTTAATGTAAAGGAAAGCTTATCACTTTTCACTGATAAAATGACTTGTTTTTAATCTTACGATTTCCCCTTTTTCTAGAAAATTGTATATTCTTAAGTTTTCATTCCTTTTGAAGTTGTTCCCCAATGTTGCAGTGGTATGTGTTCGAACTAACATCACTAGAAACCAAGTTTCGATACCCATGATAGGTAAAACACAAATAGCCAATTGTGTAGCTTTGTGCTTAATTTCAAACGAAGCTTTTGATTTTACTCTTTCACCCCCACCCCATTGGGATAATCTTAACGTGAACCCTCATTGATTTTTTAGAGTTTTTTTTTCAATTGAGACAAATATTCTTAATAGCTGCAGCCTATTACAGTTACGACAGAAAATGTTCATACCCCTGCGTTTTGAGTGGTCTTTTGCTCATAACTTAAAAGGTATCACAATTAGGGTAAAAAAAGTATTGTATATTATAAATATATTATAAATTTTTATGTAAATTAAACGACAAATAAACTGTTTATAAACAAATAATCAAAAATAGGAGGAGCAGAAAGTGTTCGTACAGTTCAGAATGTGTGAAAAAGCTAATATTCCCGTAAACAATTTTGTTTAGTTTGGCGAATAAACTGCATTATACCATTCCAGAACTAGACACTGGGTTCATAATTATTGAAATTTAGCTAGCAAAAAATTTATTTCCGGCAATTTAGCGCCGTCTTCGTCATTATCTGCTTGGTCATCATGGCGAACTGTCCAGTGATTTAAAAAACCGAATTAATGTAAAATAAAAGTCTCGTGTGTCTCTTTTTGGTATTGCTACACAACTTAATGTGCCAAATTCTACAGTTCAAAGCATAATTGCCAAGTTTAAACTTACAGAATCAACTGCTAACCTCTCTCGTTCCGGACGCCCCACCAAAATTCCAGAGAGAACCAAGAGGAAGGTTCTCAGAGAAGTTAGCAGGAACCCTCGTTTAACACGTAATGACATACAGAAACTGGTAAGGGAAACTGGGGTTAAAGTAAGCACCTCCACAGTTACAAACATGTTACACTCTTCTGGGTTCAAGACATGCCGTCCTCATAGAACTACATATTTAAAGCCTGTTCATTTAGAAGCACGATTGAGGTATGCAAGAAAGCATGTAGATAAACCTTTTACCTATTGAAAGAGTATTCTTTGGTCAGACGAGACTAAAATCGAGCTTTTCGGCCACAATGATGTTCGCTATATTTTCCGTAAGAAGGGGGAACTTGTTTGTTTGTTTGTTTTGGAATTTCGCACAAAGCTACTCGAGGGCTATTTGTGCTAGCCGTCCCTAATTTAGCAGTGTAAGACTAGAGGGAAGGCAGCTAGTCATCACCACCCACTGCCAACTCTTGGGCTACTCTTTTACCAACGAATAGTTGGATTTACCGTCACATTATAATGCCCCCACGGCTGGGAGGGCCGGCATGTTTGGCGCGACCGAGATGCGAACCCGCGACCCTCAGATTACGAGTCGCACGCGTTAACACGCTTGGCCATGCCGGGCCCGAAAGGGGAACTAAATCTTCCAAAGAACACCGTCCCTATAGTTAAACACGGAGGTGACTCGATCATGCTATGAGGTTCCTTCAGTTCTTCAGGTGTAGACAGTCTTCACCGCGTCAACGGAATCATGAAAAAAGAAGAGTACGTTGATATATTAGACACTTATATCAAGAATTATGCTTGGAACTTGTGGCTTGGGCGTCGTTGGATCTTCCAGCGTGACAATGACCCTAAGCACACATCAAAATATGTGCAATCCTGGTTGAAGAGAAACCATATAAGCGTTCTGGAGTGGCCATTGCATTCACCTGATCTCAACCTAATTGAAAACTATTGGCATGAGTTGAAGACCAGGGTTCATCAGCGTCATCCGAAAAACTTTCAAGAGTTGGAGTCCTTTTGTAAAGAAGACTTGAAGAAAATACCAGTCGAGTATTGTCAAACGATCATGGAGGGCTATGAGGAGAGATTGCGCCAAGTAATTCACCTGAAAGGCTACACAACTGACCATTAAAGTAGACGCATGAACGCTTTCTGCCCTCCTATGTTTAGTTATTTGTTTATAAACAGTTTTTTCCTTCAATTTACATAAAAGTTCATGTAAATGTGTGTTATTATAATACTTATAATATAGTAAACTTTCATTATCCTACTTGTGATACTTTTTAAGTTATGAGCAAAATACCACTCGGGACGCAGGGGTACGAACACTTTCTGTCGTAAATGTAAATACAAGAGAACTGGTGAGAGTGATGGTCCTTGAAGCATACCAGCCTTGACAATCTTCCAGTCTGATTTCCAACTTGTATACTTTATGATGCATCTTCTGATAGCTAGTGATGTTTATTCTGAGTGTTTAATCAGTAAGAATAGACAGTTGGATTTTATTACATGCATCTTTAAAATCTGAAGTTACTGCCCAAATGTTCTGACCACTTTCAGAGACTTCTCATGTACCAACTGCGAATTTATCAGCATCAATCCAGTTTCTCTTCCACTGCAATAATCACCTAATGACTATGTTAGTAATGGTTTGAATTTGATAGGCAATCATTGTAACTTAGCCTTTTCTGGATGTGACCTATTGCCTATTTAAATTAATGCTCCAATATTAACTTAAACAGTTTGTTTTGTGTGAGTTCCTTAAAGGCAAAAATTATGACATCATACAGGCATAGACTCCATCTTTAGGTGCATTTGTGGTTCTATGCATATCTCCACGTAGTCGTAGCTAATGTAAGGAATTCGTTATGACGAGAAACCTACTTGATATACTTAATATGATGAATGGTACAGCTTGAGCCTTTTCTACATATCACAAAGGTCACATGCACCCGCACATGAATACGTTGGACTGGTTCTAATCTGTATGGAACGTGGTTAAATACTGTTATCATCGCAACTAATTGATATTACCATGATTTTGGTTCCATAAGCTTGTGAAAACTGGTTGCTTGCAAAGAGCACAGACTTTGCCTCCTCTGCTAGAGGTAAGTTATGTCTTTTGTGCATTAACCAAGTCTAGACTTAATTACTTTCTTTATAAGCTTTATCACTATCACTGTTCCATCAATGTTGACTATTCCTTTTACAAAAGTTGTTTATTTGACTTTCCTCGAAGGTGAGAAGTTCCAAAAGCTTGCCATCCTTATATCGATTTTCAGGTTGTTCTATACCACTTTGTGTTCTAGTTTTCAAATGACTCTCATACATGGGGTGATAATTTCACACATTATTCTCCCTTTGAGAAGTAGAGATGACACCCAAGGTAGAGTTAATAAAAGCAAGATAAACACAAGAGTCTCTGTCAGTTTGACAATCAGTGAATCTTGTTGGTTCGCTTGGCCTGAGTTTAGTAGAATACGTTTAGTAGCTATACTGTGGATAGCAAAATGTAAATCTTTGCCATTATTGTTTCTCCTTCCTCCTAGGTGGAGTTTCTGGTGAAGACTTCTACTGCTGGATACATAAGTGTTGAGAGGAAAGAACTTTAAATAATCAGTATGTCCTGTGTTACCTGTGTTTTTATGCACACATTATTGATTTGAATTTGTGTGGATAAGTTAAGGTTGATCTATGTGGATGGATTGTTACATTCAGCTGAGGTTTGCACAAAGAGCTGTCATAACGTCCGTAGTAGATGTCATGTCGAAATGCATTGGCCACCACAGCCTTCGTGGCAAGGTCACTGGTGAACACTTGTTGATTATAATTTAATATAATTGTCATATATTCAGTGCAAGCTCCAAAATCTTCAATAATATAATACATTTAGAAGGAAGAGTAAAATATAATTTATATAAATATATATCATATTATAAGAACATCTTGTTTTAAAGCAAGTCTAACGTTTTAGGTAAATCAGATAGAAATAGCATATTGACAATGTCATACCTAACAGGATGGTAAACCATTATCTAATTATCTTGAATAATTCTGAATTAAAAGCAGAACAGACAAATGTCTGAGAAGTGTTTAGAAAACATTTTATTAGTATTTTATCCATTCTTAAAATATGTATTTTTTCTGTTTGAATTTCTATAGTTAATATATGAACCACTTGGTAGTTGGTAAAACTCTTTAATTATAGAATTGAGGAAAACAAAGTCAGTTTTACGTTTCACAAATGCGTTATTTACGACATCCATGGTTTAGCCTTTACTGCCAAAACCATGGAGGTAATAAATTAATTATTTGCGAAACGTATAATTCGCTTTCGTTTTCCTCAAATCTTTCTTTTCATATTTTGCAACAATCGCTGAACTAATAAAAAAATAACATATACAACTTATTATCGATACGTTTAATAATATCAGTGCAACCTATTTTTTAATGTTTTGACATAAAATTTAATCTCAGTAAATTTTGAAACAAATGACAGCAGACACACTTGTCCCTAACGTAGAAGAAAAGTCACGAGGTATCTATGGAATTTTGAAAAAACCCAAAAAGATGGACGTGAGTTTAAGAAAAAAAGCTTTAGTTTCTTTTTATTAACATATAAAAATTATATACAGATTTTTGCTCTTTTCATGAACAACCTATAGCACAACAAATAGTCGTAAAATAAAATAAAAACAAAACAATGAAGTACTAAGACTAATGAGTTTTTGTTGGAAAAAGAAAGGAAGACAGAGAGCGCTTTTATCTTACATTTTCGTCCTGTTAACTCTATGATCAATTACCTTTTAAAAGTAATAGACGGATTACATTCGGTGTAAAGAATTCAAATGCATACGTCACTTCTTTTTGCTTCTATGGACCTCTGATGAAGTGATGGTGCTGTTCGTATTGAAAAAGTACAATGACAGTACTCGGACTTGTGACACAAAGTTATATTTTTGTCAGGATTCATTCCATTGTTTCGTTGCTTTTTACTTCTAAGGATATAAAAAAAATTATTAAAAACAAAGACAGGCAAAAGGGTGAATTTATTAATTCCATATTTTAAAAAAATACAGTGGCTTCAAATCCGAACGACAGATTAGATAATGTTTTTTAATAACTATTAATGTTCTTACTGTGTTTTGTAGATATTACTATCATTAGATTGTTTATTTGTGACTGATATCTCTAGACTGTTCTTCTAGAATAATTAACGTAAATAAATACAATTTTACGGTGATTAACGTCTTTTGATGATTATTTTACAATGATTAACGTCTTTAAACGATCATTTTACAATGATTAACATCTTTATGTGATTATTTTATACCAGTTAACATCTTTAGGTGATCATTTTATGGTGATTAACGTCTATGGATGATCAGTTTATGGTAATTAACGAATTTGGGTGATTAGTTCACATTAATTAACATCTTTATATGATCATTTTACAATGGTTAACGTCCTTACATGATCATTTCACATTGATTAACATTTTAAATGATTATTTTACAGGGAGTAACGTATTTATATGATTATTTTACATTGAGTAACGTCTTTAGATGATTATTGTACATTGATTATCGTCTTTAGAGGATCATTTTACGGTGATTGACGTCTTTATACTATTATTTCACAGTAGTTAACGTCTTTAGACGACCACTTTTACAACGACTAACGTCTTTAGAGTGTCATTTTACGTTGAATAACATTTTACGAGATTATTAGAATATTATTGTATAGTGAGTAACGTTTTTAGATGAGTAATTTACAGATGACAGATTAAAGTAATTATATGATCATTTCACATTGATTAACGTCTTTATATGATTATTTTCCTGTGATTAACATCTTCAGATCACCATGATTACAATGAATGATTAACGTCTTTATATGACCATTTTACAATGAATGATTAAAGTCTTTTTATGATCATTTTACAATGATTAACATCTTTAGATGACCATTTTGCATCGATTAACGTGTTTAAATGGTTATTTTACAGAAGGTAACATCTTTAGATGATCATTGTACCGTGATTTACGTCATTAGATTATTATTTCACAGTAGTTAACATCTTTAGGTGACCATTTTAGAATGATTAACATCTTTATATGAACATTTTACATCGACTAACGTCTTTAGGTGCTTATTTATACTTATTAACGTCTTGGGATGATTATTTTACGTTGATTAAACTTTTTATATGATAATTTTACTTGGATTAATGTCTTTAGATTATTATTTTACCGTAGTTAACGTCTTTAGATGATCAATTTACATTGATTAAAGTGATTAGATGATCATTTCATATTGATTAATGTTTTTATATGATCATTTTACGGTGATTAACATCTTCAGATCACCATGTTACAATGAATGGTTAAAGTCTTTTTTGATCATCTTACAATGATTAACGTCTTTAGATGACCATTTTACGGTGATTAACGTCTTTAGATGATTATTCTACGTTAATTAATATCTTTATATGATAATTTTATAACGATTAACGTCTTGAAATGATTATTGTGCAGTAGTTAACATCTTTAGATTATCATTTTGCGGCAATTAACGTCTTTAGATGATCATTTTACAATGATTAACGTCTTTATATGATCATTGTACAGTAGTTAACGTTTTTAGATGATCATTTTACAATGATTAACATGTTTAGTTGATTATTTTGCAGTAGGTAACGTCTTTAGATGATTATTTTACATTGATTAAGACCTTTATATGATTATCTTACAGTGGTTAACGTGTTTTTATATGATTATTTTACAGCGTCTGACGGTTTTATATGAACATTTTATAGTGTTTAATAGTTTTAGATGATCATTCCGTAGTGATTAGCTTACTAGAATGTCCTTTAGTAAGAACTTTCGACCGTCTTGTTGTAGTGGTCGACGTCTTTATATCAAAGACTAAATATTAACATTATACTATTCTTTAAAGTAATTATCATTTTCAGACTGTCCTTTATCAGCAATTAACGTCCTGATGTAGCCTATTTGTAATATTGTCTTAATTAGTAATTAAAGTCCTTCCCTTTAACTCCATGTTTTTTTTTATTATCAGAAGTTAAGGTTTATAAGTTGTAGATTCTAGTCTGGTTATTCTTGTTTTTTTTTTTATAATTGTCCACTGTGCAAGACCTTTTTATTGAGTGATCTGTGACTTTATGATCACAGTATTACAGGTTTCCTCTCCAAGCCTTCCGGCGGCCTGTGAGCAGGCTTTTTGGCCACTTTCTCACTCAGCCATCTTTATAACTAGATTTGTGTTGCAGATTTTCATTCTGACATCTGTTATCCTATCAGCAGCTAATAAAACCAAAACGGTTTTGAGACTGTCCAACTCGACATCTTCCGTCCAGCCAGTAGTTCTTCAAACCAGAACTTTATTGTGATTGTCTCAGTCCGATATTTAATGTTATATCAGTAAAATATTAAAGTATGCTTTATATCAAATTATTTTTTCTCATTATTTTGTTATTCCTCATACGAGACTGATGAACGAAGGTTATGGCTGATAGACCGTGTATCCTCACCGCAATATGGGTTCTAATTCTTCAGTCACCTCCAAAACCTAGGGTACATTTTATATTCCACGTTATAACCTGGGCTCTGGAGATTCCCTCGATTTTTGTTTGTACGTGTTTTTGTTTATAACAAATTATTTTTAATCAGAGGCTTAAGTTTGCTGTTTTTCAAGCAGTCCTTCCTTTTGCTTTTGTTTTGTTTTACTTAAATGTTTATTATTAATATTGTTTGTGTATATTTATGGTCTATTTTTAATTCTTTGACAATTCAAGGCAGTATGTCTTTTCCTGGGTTAGACAAAAAAATCAATTACATTAATACAAACTTAACATTTGTCATAATCTTTAAACGAGCGCATTCAGGTTTCCAATCTTTAAACCTACATCTTCTGCAAAGTTAAATAGCAGTATAATTCCTGTGGTTCGTCTGTGGCATTATACATCACTATCAAGTCTGATAGCGACTTTGATGACTCCAATTTAACTATAATTCTTTGCATCTCTACCTCTACTAACTACACAAGCTTTTTACACGATGCAGTTGGTACAGCCGGGATGACTCTACCAAAACTTAGAACCTGTACAACTGCTTGTTCACAAGCTGCAGGCGAAATCTGAAACCCTGTGAGAAACGGATATCAATATCCGATGTTTCTCTTCAGTAATGACGATTTATGGAGTTCCTGCAGAGAGTCTAAAGAACCGAAGTACGACACAAAAAACATAGAACATTAAGCTTCAAACGACGACATAACATTACATAATAAACAACTCAATTCCATAAAATTTCACCGCAAAAATACGTTTTAGTTAAATGTTCATGACCGGGTATTTATTCATAATACACATATAATATCTGCAAAACTATCAACTGGTTGTAATTTAAATGTATGTTTTTATGAATTAACCACTGGAAAAAATTTCTATTTAAAATCAACTATATTTCTCCTAGGTGTCACTTCTTACCATTTCTTAGGTTGGACTAAAGAGGCCTAGTATAGTTTCGGTTTTCAACTGGCCTTGCTACAGAATTATGCCTTGCGTGAAACTAATATTTAAAATTTTGCAGTCCACCAAACATAAAAATAATCTTTTTGTTCATAATCTTATCTCGTATACTTGTACACCGTTTACAACTCAGTGAGTCAACGTGGAATTACGTGGCCTGTAATCAGCGAACCTAGACGATAAATCCGAGATTTCGTAGTTCGCATTTTTCATTAAATTTTATCTTATGCGTTTTTATTACATTATATAGTACTTATTCAGTAGATCCTCGAGGAACTGCGTGTCGTTGTGGTTAGTGTGCATGGCTGTTGATTTGAAAATTCGTGGTTCGTATCCCCTTGTAGAAAAAAACGTGATTCTGTAATTCGGAGTCCTGGATAAACTACAATAGTGACATTCGAATTCCACTGTCTGCTACCGAGAGTTAACGTTAGGTATATAATCCATTTTCTAATTAGTTCATCATTATATCACATTTTCACAAATAACGTATTACTATAAACCGTAAATAAACAATTCTAATTTATTCCTTTAGAATTTTATCCTACATTTCAGTTTCTGATAATACAAATGAGTCACAAATCATGGTTTCTTTTAAATGCACAGTCAACACACACACACACGTGTCTCATACTTTGGGAATAATTTTCCCTAATATATTCTGTTAGAGCCTCGGTATGGCCAGGTAGTTAGGACTATCGACTCGCAATTTGAGAATCCCTGGTCCGAATCTTCGTCACACCAAACATATTGCTCTTTCAGCTGTGGGAGGGTTATACTGTGACGGTCAATCCCACTATTCGTTAGTAAAAGAGTAGCTGAAGAGTTGGGTGGTGATGGCTAGCTACCTTCCCTCTAGTCTTAAGGACGGCTAGCGCAGATAGCCCTCGCGTAGCTTTGCGCGAGATTAAAAATAAACAAACAATCCTGTTAGTTTGTCAGTATTCATATCATTTAAGCATACAGATCACTGTTTTATTTAGGGTACGAGACAAACATTTACTACTTACACTATCTTCTACATCAGTTGTCCTACTTTTCGCGCTTGAGATCTACGATTCTTTAAATGCACATCTCGCTCGTTTTTTCACGGAAACTAACGAACCGTTGTCACGATATCCTTGATTTAAAAAACATGCTCGTTTTTGTTTCACCGTACTGTGGTAATTCTGATGAAAAAACAGCACATAAAACACAGGACAAATTCGTTTTACAACTCGAGGATTTAGAACCTTTTCTATGAACACATCCCGAAGATGCCAGAAGTTTAGGACTAATACACATAAAAAAAAAATTATTTACTATTTATTAGTTACGACCTAGATACTAATAGTATTTTGTCATCTGGTTACCGCTTTTGTCTTTATTTCGTTTGTTTTAAAAATTTAACGCAAAGCAACAGAAGGGCTACGTGTCTATGGCCCTCCATTATTTCCGGTAGTTTAAGGGAAATGTATCTAGCCAACAGAACCCACTGCCAAACCTTGGAGAACTCTGTTCGACTCCAAAAGGTAGGATCTGACTGCCACTCTTTTAGCGTTCTCGCGGCCTAAACATATAAAGTATGTTTTAAGAGCAACAGGGAGCATGTCGTGAGAAAGTTTGCCTCGTACCACCCTCCAGGCGCGCTAATCATAAGGCCAGGTTTAACCACTTCTTCTTTAGGCAGCATAATAAAAGCAGTAAAACAAGTGTTAAGTGTTGTATGTTTACAGTATGTAAAAATATGTGCCTTCCGGTGGTTTGTGGTAAGTTCGTTTGTTGTAGTTAGACGTAAAACTGCTTAAGTGACAATACGTATTGCTACTATCACGGTTATTGATCGCCGTGCCATGTGGTGGGCAGAGAATAAATAGCTCATTGTTTAACTTTGCGCTTAAAAATAAGCCGATAAACAAAGGTGACACCAGAAAAGTTTCGGTGTATTACTAAATCAGTTTATTAATTAGCCAGGCAGTTCGTGATTGATCATCTTATACGTTTACATATCAAAGTGAAAATAAACAATGCCATTTTTAAACACATTTTAATAATACTCATGTAGATTAGCTCAAATAGAAAATTGTTGCTTTAAATTTTAACCCTCAAAACTCAACTTAGATTAGTTGCACGATTTTTCTAAATCATCGTAATTCAAGTTCAATTACAATCACGTGCTATTCCTTTCTTTTTAGCCTTCGAAACTCTAGTTCGGTTAACCCTAAAAATTTCGAGGGAAACTCAGTGTCACCGTTTCTAATTCTACCCTTACAACTCAAGACGAGTTAAGTACTTAGAGCTTTAGTTTAAATTCTTAAGAGCACCAATCAGAATATGTGTGATATCTTATATCAAAGGCACTTAGGCCTATCTTTTGTATTCGCCGAGGGGAATCGAACCCCTGATTCTAGCATTGTAAATCTGAACACTTTTTTTCTTTATTTAATTTGCCCTCATGGATGGTATAAACATAAATACATGATGTTCTAAAAACACGTATGTTTTAGAAGTCTTGATGAAAATGAAACAGAAACCCTATAAGTACCTCATATTCTAGGAACAGAATGTGTTAATAATATTATATAACAATAAAATACACAACTGAGTAAAAGATTCATATCATAACACACTGCCCAGAAGAATACTGATCAGACATTTGCCAGCAGTAAACAGTTTCATAAAATACAACTGTAACTTCTCACACAGTACTCATCCCTGTGGGACCTCTTTCACCAAATATTCGTGATCCCTGTGTATATTACAAAAGTCTAATAGATTGTCTTTGAACTTGAACCATACGAAATCAAAACAGATTTTGTTTTTAATCCGAGCTTTAATAAAATGTATAAATACTACATGAACACCACGTGTCAAAAACCTCAGCACGTGTAGAATATACCACACATTTTGTCGAGCACATACAAAAGCGGAACAACTTGCTATAATGTAAACCTACATTCAAAGCCACTTATTGTTTCTCTTGATCCAATAAAGTACGATCCAAAACTATCTCCAACAAACCCAAGCCCACAAATCCTGTAGACTGGGACAATGGAAAAACAAATGAACTATAGTTTCTCGAGTACGACTACTAAAGGAACATAGCCCTGTCGAATGTCTTTAGACATGTGAATTAATTTAACATTTGTAGTCACAGTATGGTGTCAAAAAAAGATGGCCTAAATTACAGTATCAAAACCAACAAATGAATCAAAAGATCCCTTCTAAAGAGAAGCCCAATCATTATTGGATAAAGTATGTCTCCAAAACTGATGTGTTACGTGAGTATGATATTGCTCTGCAATCCACAAAATATCTTGGTCAAAGGAAATCCATGAAATAAAGTAACTTCCAAACCAAAATACAAAACACGCGTAGGAAAAGATACACCTGAAGGTAATCCAGACGTAAGAAACGATATTGAACCTGAGGGTAACGCCGAGTGAAGTTGACGGAAACGTTTAGTAAGAAATTCCTCAGGTAGCGCACCATTGTTAGAGAACACCAACTCAATAACACCCGATTTACGGAGAAAACGAGGCATAACGTCATAATAACGTCAGTGACTCCAGCGGTAATAAAATTCAGAAAAATAGAACTTTGTCCACAAGATTAGGGTTAAGAAACAAAAGTTGTTTCAAAATGCCAAAACAATTATCATTTGACAGATGATGAAACCCACTCGAAAAAAATTCCCCATCCTTTAAAAATCTCAGCAATGTGTGAAAGTAACATTCACATGAAACGTGGGACTGTTTGATAAGATAAAACATCAACACCAAGCTGCTCATCACCATATAGTCCAAAATGAAAGTCCAACAACAACCGTAGTGCCCCATGATAGTGTCCCAGCGAACAAGTTACAAAGTCTAATATCAGCAAATTTGAGTTCACCTTCACGAATTAGTTTAACTAACACCTCATAACGAACACTGTGAATACCACTATCACATAGAAACTTCAAAACATATCTCCGTAATAAAGCAAAGGTGAACTATAGAATCTGAAAATGACACCATAATATAGAGGTCGCCAAAGCATTAACCATCACCACCCTACATTCAAAGATAAATCTGTGTGACGCCAGGCTGTTAAGATGGGTATGACACGTCGAAAAATATCATGTCAATTTATATGATACATCACAACACCATCAGGATGAAACCTGGTGTGAAGAATCTTTACTTGTTGGGAGGATACTGAACTCGCTTCAAAAACCTTTACTTCTGAGAGACCTAATTTCTTAGCCATAAACCCTTGCTCTTATCATAATTAATCAGACTACCCGACGCTCTCCCATAAAAATGATAAATTTGTGTAACTGAAGCTATAGAAGTGACATCACTGAGTGTCAAAGTTGTGTCATAATGGTGTTGATACACCAGATTAGTATCGGACGAAAATAGAAAATCAGGAATACCATTGTGCTGAATGATCATACTTTGAAAAAGTTCCACACAAATAGTGTACAACAAAGCTGACAGAGGATACCCTGGCGGAGACCTTGAGTAATACTAATAGAGTTAGTAAAAATCCAGTATATTTTACAATACTAGAAATTTCAGAATAAGAGATAATAATCCAACTGAGGATGTTATCCCCAAACCCATCTTGTTTAAACAGCGAGAACAAATAACCATATTCAACACGATCGATAGCCTTCATTTGAACATTCTTGAGCAGAATTCCTTCTTGTTGTGTTTGATCGAGAGATTCCATCAGCAACTTTAAATTGGAGGGCACCTCAACTACACCTAGACTGGTCCTGTGAAATGATACTATTTATAACCTGAGACCATCTCATAGCTAATATTTTAGTCGAAATCTTATAGAGACCATCTCATAGCTAATATTTTAGTCGAAATCTTATAGAGACCATCTCATAGCTAATATTTTAGTCGAAATCTTATAGTCACAATTCAGAAGCATCAACAGACAATAGTTCTCTGGTAATCTTCTATCTCCTACATTTGGAAGCAAAATAAGTACACCAATCTTCATGGTACCAAGTAAAACACCTCCCTAGGAAACTCCTTGTAAACTCCGACCGAAATCTTCAATGAATAAATGTACAAAACGCCTGTAAAAGTCTATGATGAACTCATCTTCTCCTGGACATGTGTTTCCTTTAAGATGCTACGAAGCCTTCCTAACTTCGTCAATACTGACTTCAGCACTACACATAATACAATAAGAATCGCTCAATATGGTGGATACATAAGACAGTTTGTTGTTGTTGTTGTTGCTTTTGGAATTTCGCACAAAGCTACTAGAGGGCTATCTGTGCTAGCCGTCCCTAATTTAGCAGTGTAAGACTAGAGGGAAGGCAGCTAGTCATCATCACCCACCGCCAACTCTTGGACTACTCTTTTACCTAAGAAATGTGAGATTTACCGTCAAATTATAACGCCCCCACGGCTGGGAGGGCGAGCATGTTTGGCGCGACTCGGGCGCGAACCCGCGACCCTCCGATTACGAAGCGCACGCCTTAACGCGTTAGGCCATGCCAGGCCCGTACATAAAACAGTATCTCTACTAAAGACGAATATTCCACATCCTCTGACTCACAAAGGGTAAAATAAAAGTCATGTAGAACAGCCTCAATATCTTTAGAATCAGAAACTAATACATCCTCTGGAGCGAAAACATGCCGTATTTTCAGTTTCCTGGATCAAACCAGTCCAGTACGAAGGGAGTATTTGCTGGAACGTTCAGTATCTTCAAACAACCTCACATGACATCTTAACACTATACTGTCTATCCTTTGCATATCTAATTTCTCCAACGTAGCTTCCATATCGTAGAGTTTTTGATAGGACCCAGAAGAACAGGATGAAATCAAAGTATGCTCACGATTTATAGCCACTCTTCAAATCTGCCTGTCGTACGTTACTAGCACGAGCCCGGCGAGCACCATAAACTATAGTAAGTTGTTTGATAGCATTCTTCAACCTCACATACCACGACAAATATCCTGAAGATAAATAGACCAACCTCGACTTCGTTGTATTAAAAGAATAACCGTTTCAGCATAATCGAAATCCTTAAATAAACTATTATTAAAGTGCCAGAACCCAGGACCACGAGGAACACTGTTAAATTGAAAACCATTTGTCAAGAGAGTATGATCTGTCTGGGAAACCTAAGACCTATCAAAAGGCAACACATTAGGACTAACCATAATTTTGTCAGTCTGAGACTGAATCAATGAACCTTTGGTAAACTTCCTCCAAGTAAAACTACGTGTATGAACATAAAGAAAGTACTTAGCAAGGTATTAAAAGTGTAAGACTAGCATCACAATTTTATTTTACTGGAGATTTACCTAACACAATGTCCGTAACATAATTAAAAACCTCTACCGCAACCAAGTTTTTATCTGTTGGAAAACTGTAATTAAACCATTAAGAAATCCAACTCTCTTAGAAGTATTCAAAGGAGCACACACATTAAACAATACAAATGATAAGTAATGAAATGTAAAATAACAGCAACAACTCTCCCAAACTGACCCGCATAATACAAACTCACAAACTGAGTGATGAACAAACACTGACCACTGTTTAGCTCCTACTGCATAAAACAGAAAAACGACCCTGACTAAAATTCGCAAACAAAATGAAAATGGCCGTTTGTAAAAAACAAATTTTCTCTCGGAAAGAAGTTATAGAATAGCGTGAACTAAAATATGTTAAATATTTTCCCAATTTGCTAAGCATCCTCAACCTGTTAGTGTTCACCATCCATATTTTAAATGGAAAAGGTATAAATGAAATAGAACTATGTTTGAACATTACAGTCTATCAGTAGTTGTTTTCATACGAGATGAGGAAGCTTCAAACATCGTTTCTGTCCTCATGGGAGAAGATTTCACCTTCATATCAAACTTTTCAGCCTATTTCCATTTCTGTGTGGTAGAGAACTGGTGCTTATCATTGTCCAACAACGAAGTCTATTGATCTTCTGCCAGTAATTTAGGAACACAATCAGCATACAGACTTCCACATTGCTTCTAAACCTCTGTAAGACGTTCCTCATCACTTTCAATAGATGAAGGTTGAATTAATTTCACCAGCTTCACGATCCACCCCTACAACCTCATGACCTAATGGTGCCTCGACTGTATGATCTTTCTCAACTCCCCGACAAAGTTAAGCAAAGATGACTTGCTGATGACAACGATGACAAATCAGCTAAGGACAATCCTCGTCCAGATGATCTTCACGAGACACGTTGTTGATGGTCACGGTTTGTTTTATTGAAGAAACTTTTAGCCTTAACTTCCCACTCAAAGTCGTTAACTAAGAAATAAAGCTGTCATAAGTAACGCACTCAGGTACACCAAAAAATGAAGCAATCAAGGTACTACTGGTCACCCCTTGAGTGACATAGTTTTCACCATGAGTATTTAGCCCAGAATCTACCAAAAGTTTAACGTCTTCGGGTAAAATAAATGTGACCTTATAACCCCCGGGAGGAGATGCAATAGAAGAAATGGATTTGGACCAAACTGCGTAATAACATCTTGTATAACTTCACCTTGACCATAATGAGAACCCTACACAAACATAGTTCCCTTTATTACATCTAAGGAGCCGGGTTGTCCAGCTCGAACATCAGCAGAGGTTCGGGTCATAACTAACTAGGTCCAAGAACCTCTACAGTCAAAAATGAAAAAGAAACTTAAAGAAAGAAAAGTTGTCAACTCGCGAGAAAACAAAAACAATAAAAAAAGTGTAAAGCGTTATCACAAGTCTAAACAAGAGCTCAAGTAAAACACGTCTAATCAATCCGAAGACTTACCACTGTCCCACCGAGGGACGAGGGACACTCAAATCAAATAAAGTGTGCGAGATTTAGTTTCAACCCACAAAACTAAAGTCAGTTTAATTGTATACATAATAGTATTTTCTAAGATATATATCAGTTGTGAAGGGGGAGTGGAAAACGTTATTTTTTCTCTGACTAATTTTAGCACAATGCAGCTTTGAATCTTTCTCTGTGCAAATGTTTCTCACTAACATTTTCATAATTTTGCATCTAAACCACATTAGAAAGTTGTTGTTTGTTGTTTTCGATTTCGCGCAAAACCACATGAGGGTTATTTGCGCTAGTCGTCCTTTATTCAGCAGTGTAAGAGAGAAGGCTGCTAGTGATCACCACCCGCCGCCAACTCTTGGGCTACTCTTTTACCAACGAATAGTGGGACTAAACGTCACATTGTAACGCCCGCACGGCTGAAAGGACGAGTATGTTTGGTGGGACGGGGATTCGAACCCGCGACCCTCAGATTACGAATCGAATGCTCTGATCACCTGGCCATGATGGTCCGACATAAAGAAACATTTAACTTTTCCAGCACATTTACAGTATTATCATATTAGTTGAACATTTTGATTTTTTCATTTTATACACTATAATTTACTAATAAACGCGGTTTTTACTCATGAGTTCTACAGACTTGAATATAATATATTTTCATAAACTTTCGTATAATTTAAAGAAAGCCAATACAATAAAGTAAACATTCCTTGAGTTTAACCATAAATTACATACTTATTTCTCTGCCTATGGACTAAGAACAGTTATCTAACAACTAGCAGCTCGTGCCTTCTGTGTACCAATTCTAGGCAGAGATCGGCGTGACAGAAAAGAAAAGAAGATGTAAGGAAGTGTTTTACTGGCTCAAGTGTTTAACTTCTCGAATTTTTATCCAATAAAAACTGCCGAGTCAGCGACAAAATAAGTTCAATAATGGACTCGCTCGACCGTGTAAGACAGCAATTTTTTTTAAAGAAATTAAAAAATATAAACCGATGTATGTGCAGTAAAGAGTATATAATGCTCTAGAAATATTTCTTTGAAGTTCTAATAAAAAGGTCATTGTTATTTTCTTTGTTCTAATAAAAAGGTCATTGTTATTTTATTTGTTCTAATAAAAAGGTCATTGTTGTTTTATTTGTTCTAATAAAAAGGTCATTGTTGTTTTATTTGTTTGACGTGAAGTATACAACTAAACAACGCGACAACTACGCTTTGCACATCGAAGGTATCTAGGCCCAAATTCTAGCGTTATAAGTCTTCAAACTTACCGTTGAGCTACCGGATAAGATCGCGATTTGTTTCTGAAAAGAAATTTTTTCAGACCTGAAATCAACAATTAAACTATTAATTTAAATTAATAAATATACACTGTATCATCAGCTCAGATATATTATTTATAATGAAGAGGGACTTATCTTTCAGAAGATAAAGTTTGTAGCTGGCTTGAATGGGTTGCAAAACAAATTTTATTACAAATGTACGTTAACCTTATGTATCTTGTAGTTACATATGCTTGTCGAAACGTTATAAAGTTGTAGTTCATGTACTTTTATTATTTTAGCCATCTGGTAGTGCAACAAAATGTCTGTAGGTTACAACGCTACAAATTGGGTTTAGATATCTGTGATGGGCAGCGCAATGATAGCCATTATATTTAGGTTTGGGCTTAACAGCAACTAACCAGCCAAATAAACAATGACCTTATTAATTTAAATTTAAATTATTTTATCAAAGCTACGCGGGAAAAGAAACTCTTTTAATAAGGTGAGTTATAAATTGGAGACCTAATTATTTTCGTAATCAAAAGAATACAAAGCAGGTTCTTATCTTTTCAAAAAATGATAAGAGTCATATATAGTGTTAGGCTAAAGAACGAAGAGCAAATTCTTATCTGTTCAAATGTAGTGTAAGTCTAGTTTGTTTGTTTCTTTTTAATTTCGCGCAAAGCTACACGAGGGCTATCTGCGCTAGCCGTCCCTAATTTAACAGTGTAAGACTAGAGGGAAGGCAGCTAGTCATCAAAACTCACCGCCAACTCTTTTACCAACGAATAGTGGGACTGACCGTCACATTATAATGCCTCCACGGCTGGGAGGGCGAGCATATTTGGTGCGACCGGGATTCGAACCCATGACTCTCAAATTAGGAGTCGAACGCCTTAACACGCTTGGCCATGCCGGGCCCAAGTGCAACTCAACTCATATTTTGAACATTATTGCTACAGAACGAAACAAAAAAGATTTACTGTCTTTACAATGTTTAAAACGAATTTTCAGATTTATTTATTACAGCGGATGAACTTCCATATTTGGTGACGTTTTGTTGACATTTTACTTATTGGATCTTTTTCTATATCGTAATTTACAAGAGACCTTGTAGTTGTAAAAGCTTTTATTGTGATTAAATGGTTCAATGACCTGTAATCTTTTATTTTTATCCTTAGAAAATCAAAGGTTTATTAATGTAATAGGTCTATAGGTAGACGGATAAAATATTGTGCTACATATTTAAACTGGTTAGAAATTTGCTAGAGTTTTGTTATTTTCTTTACAAAACAAAAATAAAATACGATGTCTCCAACCTCAAGAGCAAACTATATATAAAAATATATGTATATATAATGTGATAAAAGTATATTTTAAAATATTTTTATAATGTTTCATATCTATTAGTAAGTTCCTTCATTAAATATATGTAATTATTTGTTCCCTATTTATATATATTAAACATTTTATAGGTTTTGAAAATTTCCGAGAAGGAGTTTTTAGAGGGCATGGGCGTGTTCTTTGTCTCGTTCGTGGGTCAGTATGGGTATGACCGTGTTTTGTCTGTACTAGGACGGCATATGCGAGACTTCCTCAATGGTCTGGACAACCTACACGAATATCTGAAGTTTAGCTACTCTCGCATGAAGGCGCCATCTTTCTTTTGTGAAAATGAATCTGCATCCGGGTTGACACTACACTATCGAACCAACCGTCGGGGTTTTTTATGGTACACCGTTGGTCAGATAAAAGAAGTAGGTCGACATTTCTACAAAACTGATGTCCATATTGACGTGATCAAGGAGCAGACAGTTATGAACACACTTCACATCACCATGAAGCTCACGTTCGACAACTCGGCTTTTAAACTAGAGGAAAAACACGAAACGACCAAAATTGATAGAGCAATGATGCCTATCCAGGCTTATTTGTTTCTCGATATATTTCCATTCTGTGTTGTGTTTGATGAAAAATTTGTAATTAAAACCATAGGGAACAGCCTACAGAATGTGTTACCAAAATGTGTGGGGAAAAAATTGCTGGATATTTTTGACATCAGTAGACCTATTATCAGTGATTTCACCTGGCGGACTGTAAGTAACACCTTTCCTTCACTTCTACTATAAGTATTCTTTGTACTGTTGAATTTACCATAGAACTGTAAGGGACGCCTTGTTTAGTAATACATTACAAGATTGTTACTGCCATTTTACTTTTGACTTTAGTCGATGATGGTAAGGTATACCTTATTTATTAATATATTACAGGACTGTTACTGCCACCTGGCTGTTGAATTTGGCAAAGAACTGTAAAGAACACCTTATTTAGTAATATACAACAGGAGTGTTACTGCTACCTTATGGTTAGTACCCCGCTGGTAAAGCGGTAAGTCTATGGATTTACAACACTAAAATCAGGGGCTCGATTCCCATCGGTCAGATTAGCAGACAATCTGATGTGGCTTTGCTACAAGAAAAGCATACACACACCCTTACTATTATATTTAGTTGATAACTGTAAGTATTACATTACTGTTGTAGTTATCAGAAGTCTATGGGTACAACCTTTCTTTTTGGACTTGTAACATTACCTCACAGTTGGGTTTAATAAACAGGTACAAGCTACCCAGTAATGTTAGATGTACTAGAGTACTGTAGAGTACCATCTTACTGTTGCACGTACTAGTAAACTGATATTACCGTATTACTGTTGGATGCACTACAGAAACGTAAATGCTACTTTACTCTTGGATTTACTAGAATACTATAAGTACCATTTCACTGTTGATTTCAGAGGATTGTATGAGCCGATTTATCAGAGCACTCTTAAAAAACAACATATTGTTGGTCTCTTAGCAAAGTGTTGTTCCACACTAACTTTAAAATTATTAGAAGACTATAAATGCCATACCATTCTTTTATTTACTGGTAGACTGTAAAGTCATTTCACTGTTGGAGTTAATAGAGGACGAATAGTTCTGTTGTAGTTGTATACAAATATTATAAGTTCCCCTTGCTGATGGACTTCTTAGACGAATACAGTTATTTTTATCCTTCTGTTGAATTCTTAGAGGACTGCTAGTACCTTCCTGCTTCGTTTACAAAAGACTAAAAGTACTCACTTACTTTTGATTTACAAGAGGAACGAAACCATTACCTAACACTAAAAGGTATTAGAGGCGTGCAAGTGTTACCTTATTGTTGAATTTACTGCAGGACTGTAAACAGAACCAAATCATTTGATTTACAAGAAGGTTATAAGTACCACCTTAATATAATTTTTACTAGAGGACTATACTATAATTGCCAACCTTGTTGTTGGATTTACGAGTCATTAACTACTACTTGATTGTTAAATTTATGATGAATTGTGGTATTACAGTATTGGGACATTTACTATAAAACTGTAAAATTTTTTCACTAATGGGTTTTTTAAAGAATTGTTGGGTGCAGATCAGAGGTAGTTTACTGTATAGCTTTATACCAAACTTCAGACAAACAAGAATGTTTGTGCCATTTCACTGCTGAACTTATCAGAAAACTTAAGTACAAAGTGACTATTAGTTTCACTAGATATTATAAATTCCACCTTTATTTTGGAATAAAAAAAGATCTCTTGTCCCATTTTATTGTTTGGCTTATTCGAGGATTGTACCAAATTATTATTGGATTTCCTAGAAAACTACAGGTGTAATTTTAATGTCCAATTTACAATAGAGGGCTATTGCCACCCTACCTTTCTATTGACCGTCAATATTGCCTTGTATTTGGATTTACTATCCGAATGTAATACAACTTTTTATTGTGTTAACTAGAAAACTAAAGACATCGCATTATTGTCAATGTTACAAGATGATGTCCCATTTTACTGATCCGTTTAGAAGACGACTATATGTACTACCTTCCTGTTGGATTTAATAGAAAACTTTAAGTATTATCGAACTGTAGTTTGCAATATATTTACTATAAAAATTTAAATGCTACATTTTTGTATTTTAATGTTGAGTTACACCACATTTAAATTTATTAGATGAGTGTTAATACCAATCACGTACTTGTTATATTTACTAAAGGACTGCAAAATCCATCATCCTTTCGAATCTATTATAGGTCTATAAGTGAAATATTATTACTGGATTTCCTACAGCACTTTAAGTATCAATTTACATGTTAAGTTACCAAATGACTACCATTACCATCTCGCTTTAGAATCTACCGGATGATTAAAGTTTGTTTGTTTGTAATGAGGCACAAAGTTACGTAAACGGCTCTCTGTGCTCTGCCCATCATCGCTAACGAAAGGTTCCATTTTTTAATGTTCTTTATATTAGAGAAATATAAATATCCCCTTCCTGTTGAATTTACTAAAGAACTGTTAGTGCCACCGTAATTGTGGATTTAGTAGAAAAGTACTGTAGGTACCACATTAAAGTTGGATCTCCTAGAAGACTGTAAGTTTACCACATTAAAGTTTGATCTCCTAGAAGACTGTAAGTACTATATTAAAGTTGGATATTCCAGAAGTACTACATTAGAATTGGATATTCCAGAAGTACTACATTAGAGTTGGATATTCCAGAAGTACTACATTAGAATTGGATATTCCAGAAGTACTACATCAGAGTTGGATATTCCAGAAGTACTACATTAGAGTTGGATATTTCAGAAGTACTACATTAGAGTTGGATTTTCTAGAAAACTGTAATTACCATATTAAAGGTTGATCTTTTAGAAGACTGTAAGTACCATATTAAAGTTGGATCTTCTAGAAGACTGTGAGTACTACATTAGAGTTGGATTTTCTAGAAGACTGTAAGTACCTCATTAGAGTTGGATTTTCTAGAAGACTGTGAGTACTACATTAAAGTTGGATCTCCTAGAAGACTTTAAGTACCACATTAGAGTTGAATTTTCTAGAAGGCTATAAGTACTATCTTACATTTGACTATATTAGATGACTAAAAATGTTGCCGTCTTGTTAGATTTAATAAGGGAACGAAAGTGCCGGCGTACTGTTGGATTTACTTAAGGACTCTAAATGAAATATTAATAATGGTTTCACTAAAAGATTGTGAGTATCTCCTTACTTTTGGATTTACAGAAGACAACTAGTATTACTCTAAAGACCAGTTGACTAGAGGACTGTAAGTATCACTTTACTCTTGGATTTATAAGAAAACTGAAAATGTCATTTTAGTGACTTATGCCTTGCAACTGGTGGATGTTCTTCATATACAAATTATGTTAACTACGAAGGTAGATAACTGATGAAATAACTCATGCTAATCTTTATAAGTAGGAATGTAAGAAAATTATGATTCGCTATAGTGATTTTCAAATTGAATTTAGGTTCTTTCTAAGTACGTAGCTCGCTACGATCGGAAATCACTATTGATTACTCACTGTTGGAGATTCATTAGAGTTATCAGCGCCTCCTTGCTGTTTGACTTACTAAAGAAGTAGTTTACATCTGCCTGTCCATGGGCCAATGTCAGTCCACACAGAGATTCGCAAGACGGTTGGAAACAAAAATATGTTTTATATTATAGTTATCGAATTATTTTGTTTCACAATGCAATTTAAAATTATTTATAAAAAGGCAGTAAGTTACAAAGCGATCAGTAATATTGGAAACAGCTGAGCACTATATTCCAAGACAATTAGCAATAACTTCCTATTCATTTTATTTAAGTACCACCTTACTTTTGAATTTATTGGAGAACTTACATGCCGTCTTGTTGTGTCTTGTGCTATAAGTTTAAATGTCACATTACTGTTGGATTTACAAGAGAACAGTTAGTGCCATCTTAAAATTGTACTGACAAGAAGACTTAAGTACCACCTTATAATTGGATTTACAAGAGGACTGTTAGTACCACATTATACCTGGATTTACAAGAGGACTACAATTGGATTTTCTAGAGGACTGTAAGTATCACCTTATAATTGGATTTACAAGTGGACTTTAAGTACCACTTTAGTATCAGTTATACAAAAGAATTACAACTATATCTTGCTATGAGATTTATTAAAGGACTGTGCCATCTTACTGATTAATTATTAGAAGATTATTAGATTTACTACAAGAGTAACAGAACCACTTTAATTTTGAACCTACTAAAGGACTGTAAGTGCCACCTTATTGTTCAATCTATTAATCATGCATATAGCATATTACTTCTGTATTCATAAACCACTGCTTATAACACGTTAATTTTCAGGACTTACTACAACCTTAAGTTTTGCTACCAACTGGATGAAATAAACGTAACGCTATGTCTAAAATTTTGCCCTGCTGTTTTGTTTGATGAAACCACTAAAGAATAATAAATACCCACTAGAAACTGTTGCCAGCTGTTCGGTAAACAAACGATTATTATTGAGTCTAGACCAGTTGATGTGTAATTCACGTGCATGTGAAACTTTTAGCCGTTATTCCAATTATTTTAGGCTAGTTACTTCTGAACTACATATTACTGAGTAAATTTTAAAGTGGTTTGTTTGTTTGTTCTTGAATTTCGCGCAAAACTACACGAGAGCTATCTGCGCTAGCCGTTCCTAATTTAGCAGTGTAAGACTAGAGGGAAGGCAGCTAGTCATCACCACCCACCGCCAACTCTTGGGTTACTCTTTTACCAATGACTAGTAGGATTGACTGTCACATTATAACGCCCCCACGGCTGAAAGGGCGAGCATGTTTGGTGCGACGGGGATTCAAGCCTGGGACTCTCATATTACGGGTCGGGGGCCTCAATCACCTGGCCGCTTTTAAAATGGACGATTGACAATGACTGTTTTAGTGAGTAGCTTACAGTTTACTTATCTTCGGTCTTTGGTCATTGGTTGACCATGAAATGTTAAATCACACATAACTTTTGAATGATCTGTTTTTTTTGCATAGTTTAAAACGTATTCATAAAACGTTTATGAAATGTTTCACGAAAGTGAAAAGCACATTAGCTGTTCAATATCTTCCCTAATGGGAATAATCAATTACATTTAACAATGTCAATGATTGTACTATATTAACTTTTTCACTGTCTCCTGTATTGATAACCTACTCCTTCAGTGCCTAGTTCATTTCTAATTATACAATAAAAACAAAACTAGAATACACAATTTTTATTTATTCCAAACTTGAAAATGGTAAATTTTGAGAAGTTTGAAGAGATTGTTTTTCTTCGTGGTAATAGAAAATTCCAAGTTTATATATCATTGGTCTAGATAAAGGACTTACAGGAGTTGAGCCGTAAAAAAAAATTACGGAAGGATTTTTGAACTCAACTTATTTTACAGTGAGTCATTAAAATCGCTATGATTCTAAAGTGTATTAAAACACTAACAACTAAAATCATCAATATGTATCTTATTGGGTCTTTAAAATCATCAGGACCCTAAAGAGTATTAGCATTACAATAAAACTACTAAATTCATCAGTACATGTATTAATGGGTTTTTAAGTCATCAGCACCCTAAAGAGTATTATAATACAAACAATTCAGAATTGATGTCTTATTATATCTTTAAAATCATTATGGCACTAAAGAGTATTAGCATTACAATAAAACTACTAAATTCATCAGGACATGTATTAATGGGTTTTTAAGTCATCAGCACCCTAAAGAGTATTATAATACAAACAATTCAGAATTGATGTCTTATTATATCTTTAAAATCATTATGACCCTAAACAGTATTAGCATTACAATAAAACTACTAAATCCATCAGTACATGTATTAATATTTTTTTTACGTTATCAGGATCCTAAAGAGTCTAATAATACAAACAATTCAGAACCGTCAATACATGTCTTATTCGGTCTTTAAAATCACTGCAATGAAACATAAACGCCTAACTTTAATTGTGTTCGTTTCTCGTCACGAATTCCATTTCAATGTTAAAAGTTAATGTGGTTAATTTCCTGGTTATCCAAAGCAATATAATACTTACTAACAGACACCTAATCTCCTTATATTATCCCTACTTTCCCTCTTGTTCTCCCTCTATTATCGAATTTACTGGTGACACAGCCTAACGTTTTTCTTCTATGATCTTATGAAGTGCTCCAATTGCTTCTTTTCAATAGTTCAATCTGGCTAATAGAACTGATGTAGCTTGCTGGTAAACTTGTCACTGTTGAGATCAAGCTGTCGCAGTGTGTCAAAAAGATCTGTACTGATGTATTCTCTTCCCTGTAGCTAATGAGCCACACGAACTGTATTTTTGAGCTGATATCCATCAAACCAGTGAGAGGAAAATCTGAAAAAAACAGAGAATATCTGGTCAAAACTCCCATCATGCCACACGTTACAGATATAGTGGATGAAGAAGATAGTGAGTATAATGATGAAGGATATATCTTTCTATCATCTTTATCATCAGTAACCACACTTAAATGTCTTATATGATGAAAGTGGTTAAACATATTTAACGGAAATGACAAGCTAAAGTTATTTTGTTTGTTTCTTTGTTTTTTAATGTCGCGCAAAGCTACATGAGGGCTATCTGCGCTAGCCGTCCCTAATTTAGCAGTGTAAGACTAGAGGGAAGGCAGCTAGACATCACCACCCACCGCCAACTCTTGGTCTACTCTTTTACCAACGAATAGTGCGATTGACAGTCACATTATAATGCTCCCACGGCTGAAAGGGTGAGCATGTTTGATGTAAGCTGAAGATATAATGTCGTTTCTTGGTCGGTTTACATTCATAGTTCTTCAGATGCATGGCTTACGAAATTAAGTCTCCTTATACTAGTTACGCAACAACTAGAAGTGGCTTCTAATTTTCTATAGAAGTCTTTACTCAAAATAATTATATGAAACAAATTAACTTTGTTTTTTATTTCTCGTTTGTTTGGTTTAAATTTCGCGCAAACCTACTCAAGGGCTATCTGCGCTAGTCGTCCCTAATTTAGCAGTGTAAGACTAGAGGGAAGGCAGCTAGTCATCACCACATACCGCCAACTCATGGACTGCTCTTTTACTAACGAATAGTGGGATTGCCCGTAACATTGTAACGCCCCCACGGCTGAAAGGGCGAGCATGTTTGGTGCGACTAGGATTCGAACCCATGACCCTCGAATTACGAGTCGAACGCCTTTACACGCTTGGCCATGCCGGACCCGTTTTATTTCTCACTTTTAAAGTGAAATTAAAAATATCGTCTGTGACGTAGAAACCTAATGTATTCCCTGATTGGCTTCACCCTCTGCTGTGGACTGTAGTTTCGCTTATTCAGTGCTTATCAGCACAATTCGGTACATAAACCAAGGAAATGCATTTAGGCTTGTTTTAATGATAGTCTCAATCTCACACATGAAATTTTTTCCATGTTCTTACAGTGAACTCACACAATGATCCTTGTTCCTAATTATTCATTAAATGTTTTTATTCTAAGAAGAAGACTAGCTTCATGTTGATGAAATATAAGATGTTTAATATCTCTATAATTTAGTCATATATATATATATATTTATATATATACACATAATATCTATAAAGGTGTATCGTATATAGTTATTCGATATTTCTTTTAAAATTAAATCGTATAATTTCAATACATCTCTTATTAAGTCATACATAATATTTTAACGTCTCCTTAAATAAGTCAATGTATCCCGATTTAATTAATTTTTAATATTTCATGTGACTATAAATGTCTCCCAAATAACGTCATACTTGATTGCTTCCCTATTTACGTCATACGTCAAACTTCACGCCTTTATGTCTCCATAAATAAATCACATATAATATTGAGTGCAAATTTGCACACCACTCTATCTGCGCTCTTTCAACTGTAGGAAATAGAATCCCCGGTTCTAGTGTCATAGGTCCGGAGAGGTACCGTTGACCAACCGGGTTACATATATTTTTAATGCAGCTATAAATGACATATATCACAAGTCATGTGGCATACTTAATGTCTCCTTAGTTATGTCACATAAAATTATTAATACATCCCACTTAATTAATCTCAGATTAATTTTGTTATAGGTAACTATAAACGCTTGAGAGACGGGGACTAACATAGGTATCACTGTAAATTATACATTTACATTACAAAGATAAAGATAAAAATCTTAGGGTGTTATCCTTGCTAAAGTAACGTTAAAAAACAGTCAGGTTTCGTTTCAATAGCATGAAATTTATTATAACTATATATTCTAATTCTTAACATTAGTTCTAACACTAAGGGCACGGTACAGATAGCCAACTTTGTGGCTTTGTTATTAACTTCAACCAAACCAACAGTTTGAATCTATATTTTTATTAGATCCCGAAGATAAGCTATTACATCTCAAGGGACAAATGTTGTTTATGGAAGAATGGGCCTACATGGTTTACTTAGCTTCACCCGAGTAAGTTATATTATATTAATAACAGTTATGTCCGGTATTTAATTCATTTAGAACAAATGTTGTTTATGGAAGAATGGGCCTACATGGTTTACTTAGCTTCACCCGAGTAAGTTATATTATATTAATAACAGTTATGTCCGGTATTTAATTCATTTAGAACAAATGTTGTTTATGGAAGAATGGGCCTACATGGTTTACTTAGCTTCACCCGAGTAAGTTATATTATATTAATAACAGTTATGTCCGTTATTTAATTCATTTAGAACAAATGTTGTTTATGGAAGAATGGGCCTACATGGTTTACTTAGCTTCACCCGAGTAAGTTATATTATATTAATAACAGTTATGTCCGTTATTTAATTCATTTAGAACAAATGTTGTTTATGGAAGAATGGGCCTACATGGTTTACTTAGCTTCACCCGAGTAAGTTATATTATATTAATAACAGTTATGTCCGTTATTTAATTCATTTAGAACAAATGTTGTTTATGGAAGAATGGGCCTACATGGTTTACTTAGCTTCACCCGAGTAAGTTATATTATATTAATAACAGTTATGTCCGTTATTTAATTCATTTAGAACAAATGTTGTTTATGGAAGAATGGGCCTACATGGTTTACTTAGCTTCACCCGAGTAAGTTATATTATATTAATAACAGTTATGTCCGTTATTTAATTCATTTAGAACAAATGTTGTTTATGGAAGAATGGGCCTACATGGTTTACTTAGCTTCACCCGAGTAAGTTATATTATATTAATAACAGTTATGTCCGTTATTTAATTCATTTAGAACAAATGTTGTTTATGGAAGAATGGGCCTACATGGTTTACTTAGCTTCACCCGAGTAAGTTATATTATATTAATAACAGTTATGTCCGTTATTTAATTCATTTAGAACAAATGTTGTTTATGGAAGAATGGGCCTACATGGTTTACTTAGCTTCACCCGAGTAAGTTATATTATATTAATAACAGTTATGTCCGTTATTTAATTCATTTAGAACAAATGTTGTTTATGGAAGAATGGGCCTACATGGTTTACTTAGCTTCACCCGAGTAAGTTATATTATATTAATAACAGTTATGTCCGTTATTTAATTCATTTAGAACAAATGTTGTTTATGGAAGAATGGGCCTACATGGTTTACTTAGCTTCACCCGAGTAAGTTATATTATATTAATAACAGTTATGTCCGTTATTTAATTCATTTAGAACAAATGTTGTTTATGGAAGAATGGGCCTACATGGTTTACTTAGCTTCACCCGAGTAAGTTATATTATATTAATAACAGTTATGTCCGTTATTTAATTCATTTAGAACAAATGTTGTTTATGGAAGAATGGGCCTACATGGTTTACTTAGCTTCACCCGAGTAAGTTATATTATATTAATAACAGTTATGTCCGTTATTTAATTCATTTAGAACAAATGTTGTTTATGGAAGAATGGGCCTACATGGTTTACTTAGCTTCACCCGAGTAAGTTATATTATATTAATAACAGTTATGTCCGTTATTTAATTCATTTAGAACAAATGTTGTTTATGGAAGAATGGGCCTACATGGTTTACTTAGCTTCACCCGAGTAAGTTATATTATATTAATAACAGTTATGTCCGTTATTTAATTCATTTAGAACAAATGTTGTTTATGGAAGAATGGGCCTACATGGTTTACTTAGCTTCACCCGAGTAAGTTATATTATATTAATAACAGTTATGTCCGTTATTTAATTCATTTAGAACAAATGTTGTTTATGGAAGAATGGGCCTACATGGTTTACTTAGCTTCACCCGAGTAAGTTATATTATATTAATAACAGTTATGTCCGTTATTTAATTCATTTAGAACAAATGTTGTTTATGGAAGAATGGGCCTACATGGTTTACTTAGCTTCACCCGAGTAAGTTATATTATATTAATAACAGTTATGTCCGTTATTTAATTCATTTAGAACAAATGTTGTTTATGGAAGAATGGGCCTACATGGTTTACTTAGCTTCACCCGAGTAAGTTATATTATATTAATAACAGTTATGTCCGTTATTTAATTCATTTAGAACAAATGTTGTTTATGGAAGAATGGGCCTACATGGTTTACTTAGCTTCACCCGAGTAAGTTATATTATATTAATAACAGTTATGTCCGTTATTTAATTCATTTAGAACAAATGTTGTTTATGGAAGAATGGGCCTACATGGTTTACTTAGCTTCACCCGAGTAAGTTATATTATATTAATAACAGTTATGTCCGTTATTTAATTCATTTAGAACAAATGTTGTTTATGGAAGAATGGGCCTACATGGTTTACTTAGCTTCACCCGAGTAAGTTATATTATATTAATAACAGTTATGTCCGTTATTTAATTCATTTAGAACAAATGTTGTTTATGGAAGAATGGGCCTACATGGTTTACTTAGCTTCACCCGAGTAAGTTATATTATATTAATAACAGTTATGTCCGGTATTTAATTCATTTAGAACAAATGTTGTTTATGGAAGAATGGGCCTACATGGTTTACTTAGCTTCACCCGAGTAAGTTATATTATATTAATAACAGTTATGTCCGTTATTTAATTCATTTAGAACAAATGTTGTTTATGGAAGAATGGGCCTACATGGTTTACTTAGCTTCACCCGAGTAAGTTATATTATATTAATAACAGTTATGTCCGTTATTTAATTCATTTAGAACAAATGTTGTTTATGGAAGAATGGGCCTACATGGTTTACTTAGCTTCACCCGAGTAAGTTATATTATATTAATAACAGTTATGTCCGTTATTTAATTCATTTAGAACAAATGTTGTTTATGGAAGAATGGGCCTACATGGTTTACTTAGCTTCACCCGAGTAAGTTATATTATATTAATAACAGTTATGTCCGTTATTTAATTCATTTAGAACAAATGTTGTTTATGGAAGAATGGGCCTACATGGTTTACTTAGCTTCACCCGAGTAAGTTATATTATATTAATAACAGTTATGTCCGTTATTTAATTCATTTAGAACAAATGTTGTTTATGGAAGAATGGGCCTACATGGTTTACTTAGCTTCACCCGAGTAAGTTATATTATATTAATAACAGTTATGTCCGTTATTTAATTCATTTAGAACAAATGTTGTTTATGGAAGAATGGGCCTACATGGTTTACTTAGCTTCACCCGAGTAAGTTATATTATATTAATAACAGTTATGTCCGGTATTTAATTCATTTAGAACAAATGTTGTTTATGGAAGAATGGGCCTACATGGTTTACTTAGCTTCACCCGAGTAAGTTATATTATATTAATAACAGTTATGTCCGTTATTTAATTCATTTAGAACAAATGTTGTTTATGGAAGAATGGGCCTACATGGTTTACTTAGCTTCACCCGAGTAAGTTATATTATATTAATAACAGTTATGTCCGTTATTTAATTCATTTAGAACAAATGTTGTTTATGGAAGAATGGGCCTACATGGTTTACTTAGCTTCACCCGAGTAAGTTATATTATATTAATAACAGTTATGTCCGTTATTTAATTCATTTAGAACAAATGTTGTTTATGGAAGAATGGGCCTACATGGTTTACTTAGCTTCACCCGAGTAAGTTATATTATATTAATAACAGTTATGTCCGTTATTTAATTCATTTAGAACAAATGTTGTTTATGGAAGAATGGGCCTACATGGTTTACTTAGCTTCACCCGAGTAAGTTATATTATATTAATAACAGTTATGTCCGTTATTTAATTCATTTAGAACAAATGTTGTTTATGGAAGAATGGGCCTACATGGTTTACTTAGCTTCACCCGAGTAAGTTATATTATATTAATAACAGTTATGTCCGTTATTTAATTCATTTAGAACAAATGTTGTTTATGGAAGAATGGGCCTACATGGTTTACTTAGCTTCACCCGAGTAAGTTATATTATATTAATAACAGTTATGTCCGTTATTTAATTCATTTAGAACAAATGTTGTTTATGGAAGAATGGGCCTACATGGTTTACTTAGCTTCACCCGAGTAAGTTATATTATATTAATAACAGTTATGTCCGTTATTTAATTCATTTAGAACAAATGTTGTTTATGGAAGAATGGGCCTACATGGTTTACTTAGCTTCACCCGAGTAAGTTATATTATATTAATAACAGTTATGTCCGTTATTTAATTCATTTAGAACAAATGTTGTTTATGGAAGAATGGGCCTACATGGTTTACTTAGCTTCACCCGAGTAAGTTATATTATATTAATAACAGTTATGTCCGTTATTTAATTCATTTAGAACAAATGTTGTTTATGGAAGAATGGGCCTACATGGTTTACTTAGCTTCACCCGAGTAAGTTATATTATATTAATAACAGTTATGTCCGTTATTTAATTCATTTAGAACAAATGTTGTTTATGGAAGAATGGGCCTACATGGTTTACTTAGCTTCACCCGAGTAAGTTATATTATATTAATAACAGTTATGTCCGTTATTTAATTCATTTAGAACAAATGTTGTTTATGGAAGAATGGGCCTACATGGTTTACTTAGCTTCACCCGAGTAAGTTATATTATATTAATAACAGTTATGTCCGTTATTTAATTCATTTAGAACAAATGTTGTTTATGGAAGAATGGGCCTACATGGTTTACTTAGCTTCACCCGAGTAAGTTATATTATATTAATAACAGTTATGTCCGTTATTTAATTCATTTAGAACAAATGTTGTTTATGGAAGAATGGGCCTACATGGTTTACTTAGCTTCACCCGAGTAAGTTATATTATATTAATAACAGTTATGTCCGTTATTTAATTCATTTAGAACAAATGTTGTTTATGGAAGAATGGGCCTACATGGTTTACTTAGCTTCACCCGAGTAAGTTATATTATATTAATAACAGTTATGTCCGTTATTTAATTCATTTAGAACAAATGTTGTTTATGGAAGAATGGGCCTACATGGTTTACTTAGCTTCACCCGAGTAAGTTATATTATATTAATAACAGTTATGTCCGTTATTTAATTCATTTAGAACAAATGTTGTTTATGGAAGAATGGGCCTACATGGTTTACTTAGCTTCACCCGAGTAAGTTATATTATATTAATAACAGTTATGTCCGTTATTTAATTCATTTAGAACAAATGTTGTTTATGGAAGAATGGGCCTACATGGTTTACTTAGCTTCACCCGAGTAAGTTATATTATATTAATAACAGTTATGTCCGTTATTTAATTCATTTAGAACAAATGTTGTTTATGGAAGAATGGGCCTACATGGTTTACTTAGCTTCACCCGAGTAAGTTATATTATATTAATAACAGTTATGTCCGTTATTTAATTCATTTAGAACAAATGTTGTTTATGGAAGAATGGGCCTACATGGTTTACTTAGCTTCACCCGAGTAAGTTATATTATATTAATAACAGTTATGTCCGTTATTTAATTCATTTAGAACAAATGTTGTTTATGGAAGAATGGGCCTACATGGTTTACTTAGCTTCACCCGAGTAAGTTATATTATATTAATAACAGTTATGTCCGTTATTTAATTCATTTAGAACAAATGTTGTTTATGGAAGAATGGGCCTACATGGTTTACTTAGCTTCTCCCGAGTAAGTTATATTATATTAATAACAGTTATGTCCGTTATTTAATTCATTTAGAACAAATGTTGTTTATGGAAGAATGGGCCTACATGGTTTACTTAGCTTCACCCGAGTAAGTTATATTATATTAATAACAGTTATGTCCGTTATTTAATTCATTTAGAACAAATGTTGTTTATGGAAGAATGGGCCTACATGGTTTACTTAGCTTCACCCGAGTAAGTTATATTATATTAATAACAGTTATGTCCGTTATTTAATTCATTTAGAACAAATGTTGTTTATGGAAGAATGGGCCTACATGGTTTACTTAGCTTCACCCGAGTAAGTTATATTATATTAATAACAGTTATGTCCGTTATTTAATTCATTTAGAACAAATGTTGTTTATGGAAGAATGGGCCTACATGGTTTACTTAGCTTCACCCGAGTAAGTTATATTATATTAATAACAGTTATGTCCGTTATTTAATTCATTTAGAACAAATGTTGTTTATGGAAGAATGGGCCTACATGGTTTACTTAGCTTCACCCGAGTAAGTTATATTATATTAATAACAGTTATGTCCGTTATTTAATTCATTTAGAACAAATGTTGTTTATGGAAGAATGGGCCTACATGGTTTACTTAGCTTCACCCGAGTAAGTTATATTATATTAATAACAGTTATGTCCGTTATTTAATTCATTTAGAACAAATGTTGTTTATGGAAGAATGGGCCTACATGGTTTACTTAGCTTCACCCGAGTAAGTTATATTATATTAATAACAGTTATGTCCGTTATTTAATTCATTTAGAACAAATGTTGTTTATGGAAGAATGGGCCTACATGGTTTACTTAGCTTCACCCGAGTAAGTTATATTATATTAATAACAGTTATGTCCGTTATTTAATTCATTTAGAACAAATGTTGTTTATGGAAGAATGGGCCTACATGGTTTACTTAGCTTCACCCGAGTAAGTTATATTATATTAATAACAGTTATGTCCGTTATTTAATTCATTTAGAACAAATGTTGTTTATGGAAGAATGGGCCTACATGGTTTACTTAGCTTCACCCGAGTAAGTTATATTATATTAATAACAGTTATGTCCGTTATTTAATTCATTTAGAACAAATGTTGTTTATGGAAGAATGGGCCTACATGGTTTACTTAGCTTCACCCGAGTAAGTTATATTATATTAATAACAGTTATGTCCGTTATTTAGTTCATTTAGAATATTTTTAGTTGTATTATATTTTGGTGGTATCTGTGAATTGGGTTTAAACAGTGTTGTTTCATTGTTTAATATAAGTATGTTTCATTTAACTCTGCACCATCAGAAAGGGTGAAAGCTTTGTCCTAAATCTATTTGCAAAGTTATACTTGGCTTAAACTTTATTTTACTATGCAAATATGCAAAAACGTGTATGTAAGTAACATCTGCCACGTGTTAAAGACAAAGTGGAACATGAATAAATAAAAATGTCTGAGTTGTTATTCTGATCTGTACAAGTTGTTTTGGGCACTTGACTGTCAAAACACACATGTACACCTGTTTTGTATGAAATAATGCGCTTTTGGTGTAATATTTTTCGAAACAGATCATTGCTTTGTTCTGGCAGTTTCTCTGTACTTGATGTACAGTTATATGTAGGGCTTCATACGGTCATTGCTAGAACAGTTGGTTACCTCTAATGTACTGTATCCACAACTTTGAAACGTCATAGGAATAAATGAGACGCTATTTCAGAAACAGCTACTGATAGCACGCCGAAAAACTACTGACATAAATTACCGTGTTTTGATCAGGTTATTATGTTAAGAAAGGAATGGAATAAACACATTCGTTCCAGAGTATTCAGAAGAGCAGGAAGCTGACCAAATAAGTTTACTTTATAAAAATGGCTGTCTTAAAATCGATATGAATCAGTATTCATCATATTCACCGAGTTACTTGGGCACGACAGCATTCTAACTTACAGTCTTGTTTACGGCCTGTTAAAGCTTATTGTAGAATTTGTGTTCGTCTTTTGTCTAAAGAATAGATGAGGAAAGATGACTTTCTCACAGGAAATGGTGCAGTACATGTTTTGGCAGCTATTTATCATGGTAGAAAAACTGTTCTTTATATCATCCAGGGAAACGTAAATGGCGCTTTCTCCAGCAAGCGTCAGATGGATACGATATTTTTGCTATATGCTAGGGCAAGGTTTGGCAATAGCTTTGTTTTTCAGGATGACAGTGCCACTGGCCACAGTTTGCGTACTGTACAGGATTAGTTCAACTAGGAAAACATAACATGATTGCCATAGCCAGGAAAGTGTCCAGATTTTGATCCCGTTGAGAATTGTTAGGTAGAATTGATAGGGAAAAATGATAACCACGACACTAGCTCAGTTACTCTAGCTGAGATGCAGCGCCTTCTAGTGACAAATTGGGATAAACTGACGGGGAAAATAACAGCATGCTACTTCGACTTATGGAGGCTGCTAGAGTATAAGGAGAAAGAATCAAGTACTGAATGTTTAATATGAACTGATATAAGGTCAAAGACGCTATTTATAATACTTTAATGTTATATTTTGTTATTATATATGCTATGGTAAGGTTTTTATATGATAGGTAAAATGTTGAATTACACATATTTCTACTGGTATCTTATAACATTGATTGTTATTCTAATAAATGGTTCATAATAACTGCAAAATCTGTTTCACTATTATTACATACATAGATGCTTAATATAACACGCATTTTTCAGTTTGACAGCACTAATTTATTTGTATACTATCTTAATAAAATTATCTTATTTGGTATCAAGTATGAAGTCTATGGCCAAGATTATATAGCGTGTATGTCAGAGTAGGATAGGATTGTTCAACGTTAGGCACGTTTCCGCTTTTGAGAGAACAAAACATAACATGTGTGTCAAAGTATACTATAAGATTTTCCAGAGTCATTTTCAGTCTCTATGGTTTTCGAATATTAAATATATCTTGCACGTAAAAGTAGGATGAGATTATCTGACGTTAGTTTAGTGTCTGGTATTCCAGACGGTTTATATGTGTTCACATAGGGAGTTTCTTTATCTATTTCCCAGAATGCGAGATTTGGACAGCATGATACAAACGGGTCTTTACATCAATGACCTCAGCATGCATGACTTCAGCAGAGACATGGTTCTTGCTGGACAACAACAATCTGCAGAACTCAAGTTAGCCTTGGATCAGGTAAACCTCACGAATAACACTTACTAATTAAGCTTCTAAATTAAAAGAATTAAAGGCAGATGCGGATTAGTTAAGATTTGTATAGTTTTCTAGTTAGAGAACTGAATTTAGAATCAGGTGAGAAACATGCTGCAGTTCAAGGCATCTCACTTAGAAATGTCCATTTTTTTATTTAAAGTGTACAACGATTTAGTTGAAACTGACAAGGGACAGCTAGTGTAGTCTTAGAAGCTTTGTTTAGAACTCAACATGTCCATTCTTTCTATTTCAACAAACTTCTGAAGACGTCCAGCAAAATTATCCATAACTTTGCACAGGCTACATGGGATATACCCTGAATAACATTGGCGACGATCTCATCCTAGGACAGGGACGTATAGCGTAAACACTACTAGTGATGAAACTCCACAAAAAAGTCACATGGATTGAGGTCGGGGGATCCTTTTGATAGGGAACACTTTATCATGGAAATAATGAAGGCCTCTCGAGAAATGTGGAGAATCCCGATCTTGCTACAGATGAATTGAGTGTCTCGTGCATTTTCTGCTCAGTTGAAATATCAGAAACGTTTTTAAAATGTCGGGTACGCTTCTGCATCGAGAACTTTTTCGTCCAAGAAATATTAGCCGGTGATGTAAGAAGATGTTGGAACACTACACATTTACTTGTGGTGAGCCTCGGATGTATTAAGGAGTCGGTTGTGATTTCTCTGTTCCCCAAGTCATAGAGTTGAATTTGTTAACCCTGCCAGATAACCGGAAAGTTATCTCATCAGCATAAGATGACAAAGGTCATTTCTTGCCTAATGGATGACAACTACGCTAATATTCTCAACAGATTTGGTTGTATATGCCAGTGCTTACGCTAATGCCTTTGAGAGGTTTGGCTTGACTCCTTCTTTCTCGCAAATGAAAATTAAAATGGATCAAATCTTTGAAGGAAATTACATAAAGAAAAATTCCAAATATATATTTATAGATAGGTGTACTCAGTAAACATGCGACTTTTTGGCATGCATACACACATATATATGTATTTATATCAAATTTACAGTTATTAAAATCATAATGTTTAGTTCATATAAAAAAAACGCGAATGAAATGGAATGTCACACTACAATCCAATATTAGTGGTATGGCCTATTCGTTTGTCACGTGATACGGTATTCCAATCATTTAACCTCTTCCAGTTACAACAAATATCATACTTCCTTCATATACCTCCATAACACAAGCTAGGAAATGTAAACTTATAAAAGTTGTCTGAGTTTTTATAGCAGACTTTCCCTAATTCAGCTACGCGGATTTCGAAAATAATATTCATTTTGTTTCCATCACATAATTTTTTTTTATAAACTAGTGAAAAAACTGGAGACTTAAGTCATTTTATTATTTTGTTTACCACAATGTATAGTTAGTTAGTTATCACCATTAGATTCCATCTAGGAACATAGGGCCGCAATCGCTTGCGGATTCTTCAACAAGTATTTAAGTGAGTAGGTTGTTAGCCCACTGCACCGAGCCGTCCCTAATTTAGCAGTGTAAGACTAGAGGTAAGGCAGCTAGTCATCACCACCAACCGCCAACTCTTGAGCTGCTCTTTTACCAACGAATTGTGGGATTGACCTTCACATTATAACGCCCCCACGGCTGGGAGGGCTAGCATATTTGGCGCGACGCGGGCGCGAACCCGCGACCCTCGGATTACGAGTCGCACGCCACAATGAATATTTTCTATTATTATATCTGGGTTCTAGAACGATCGACAAGACTCTCATGTCGAGACTGGTTTAGAGAGATCTATAGAATGTGGTTCTCAAGATTTTAGTCACAACAAAATGTGACCGAATTTCAATGAAAATGATTAACTGAAAACTCCATATGTGACGAATAAAAACTGATATCATATTTGGATTCAGTGTTTACTGTAGAACAAGTAAAAATTTCTAGACAAAAAAAACCGTCGTAGGTCTGTGTAATCAGTGGTTTTCAATTCATGTAGGTTTGAAGCACTAAATTTAAGATCATTTTTGATAATGTTAAGTATGATTATCTTTGTCGTTCACAGTTCCAAAGAAGCCCTCCTCTGGACAGTTAGTAATGGCTTCTTAAACTCGAAAAATATTTTCTCTTATTCGTACAATTCGCTTCCTTACCGGTGGTGGTGTTGTTGTCACTGTTTCCTTTTCAACCAGCCTCTGGTAAACATGTTTAATGTTTATCTCTCGTTGAACGATGCCTCTGAAAGTAACATTGGTATTATCTTTGCACAACTACAGTATTTCCATCTGTACTGCTATTTTTCTCACATTTCCTCTAAGCTATATGGTTCACTCTGAAACGAAACATCAACCACATTGCTAAGTGTACTCTCTCAATTTCAACTGGCAAGCTGTACATTCTTATAATAATTGGGATAGTAAAACGGATATCTCCGAGTGGGACACCCTGAATATGCAATGGATATTATGTTATAATAGTTTTGAATACACAAATCAGCATGTTCCATAAAAATGTAAAGATGTTATGTTTGTTTGTTCGTTTGTAGGTAATTGCAAACCTAAACAAAGGGCTATCTGTGCTCTGTTCATCATGTGTACCGAATCTCGGTTTCTAGCGTTGTAAGTCCGCAAACATACCATTGTGCCACTAGGGCGCTGAGATGTTATGAATTTGCAATAAAACAGACGGTATCGGAACTAAATTTTAACACTGTCTGATGTTTCTTAGGTAATGTGATGTCACTGAAACTGATCTATTTTGAGAAGGATATGTAAGAGTCCTTTTCGTCTCAAAATATTCACACTCTCAGATCATGAACAAGTATTCAGATCACGGATTTAGAATTTTCAGGACAGGAATATCCCTTTGATTCAATGGTACTAGAAAATGAAGAATCATGGATTGAATTGGGGCACCAAGACCACCAAATAAGAGACCTGCAATAAACGGTGCTATACACATGGTAAACAAAGTGCGAACACAAAAGTCACTGACATAAATAGTCCAATATGTAATTTAATCAAGAATGACCTACGTGAAATATGTCATATGTGCACAAGTTGCTTCCGAGATGTAACCTTACAATACTTCAAGCTGCTGATGAATAATAAGTGTTCAGCACCTATGGATTTTTGCGCGATGAGGTTGTTGAAATGGGGCTTTGAAACTGTCATTTTTACACAGTATATGGATTATGGAAAGTTTGTAGGGGAGAAGTGGGTTTGAACATGATAATCATACGAAGATGCTTTTTGCGATACGAACTAAGCTTCAGTTCTACTATTGTCGAAATACATATTTATCAATTAAATTACAATCAGACGTCGCGGCATGAACTATAACGACGTACTGAAGTTCCGAAATCGTTTACTTCGTTTAAAAGGCAATGGAACATGGACAGTCCTCATTCATTATTTTGAAATTCAACAATCAAACAGTTCGTCTGATGCAAACACCTGTATATTACGCTCAGAATGAAACTCCATTTTCATTTAGTGTCAGTTTCACAACATGCTACGACTTTTTCTGAGGTTTATTTTCTAAATATCATGAAATTTGATCCATCTTGTTTCTCGTGACTTATGACAGTAATCAGACAGGCATCTCTGCTTTCTGTGTATAAGTTCCTCATTCTGACGTTACAAACTATTAAACTAATACGAAAATAAAATAAAGTTTGTTGCGTTTGAATGGCAAATAAAAAGTAAAGTACAAACTACAACTTATGTTAAATTTTCTGCACTATTTTACAAAGGGCTTGCTGAACTTTATTTAACGGGATCGAGCCCCAAATGTTAGAAGTATAAATTGTTATGCTTACCACTGAATCACTGGAAGCCACCTATTGTTTGTTTTGTTTTTGAATTTCGTGCATAGCTACACTAGGGCTATCTGCTCTAGCCGTTCCTAATTTAACAGTGTAAGACTAGAGGAAAAGCAGATAGTCTTCACCATCCACCACCCCCAACTCTTCAGCCACTCTTTTACTGACGAATAGTGGGATTTATCACACTTATAACGCCCCCGCGGCTGATGGGTATTCAAACCCCCGGATTACGAGTCGAGTACCTTATCCACTTGGCCATGTAGAGCCCTACTTAAAATAAAGTGTAGCTTCTTTTTAAAAGTTTACGAAATTACAAGATTCGTCAGCGAATATTGCAAATATTGGAATTAAAAAAATGTTAAACCTAAAGTAACCTGTTTTAGGTTACGTATAAGTAACTACTGGTATTAATCGTAATATTATTTTGGTATTTTAGTTGAATTTTTATATGTGTAACTTACGTATTATTTATCACATATTATGTAATAAATTAATAAATATATTTTAAATATATTATTTATTATATATCAACCCTGAGAACAACAAAGTAATCTCATGTTTGAATAGTTAAAAGGTAAGGTTCAATAATTCTAAGCCTAATTACACTATGTAACAAAATTTTTACTTTTCCTTGTTCCTGGGCAGAAAGTATTATTTCCCAATTGCTTATGCCTAAAGTAAATGGAAAATACATATTTTTTATCTTCAAACTTTGCTTTTGTGACCTGGGAGCGTATAACGAAAACATGATGGGAGACTATATTTGAGAGCTAATACGTGAAAGTGATTTACATTACAGTCGCAAATCTAGAAAAACTACTCACTTATAAACATTTTGTAAATCTTGATTCATATGTTGTTTTACTCAGATCTTATTTAAATGAAAATGTGCAAATTTGTCCGTTTTTGCATAGAAAATTGGTTAATTTCTAGATTTCATTATATAGGTCACAAAAGCAAAGTTTGAAGGGAATGATGGTCATTTTCTGTACTTTTACAACATAAGCAACTAAGAAATAACACATACTTTTTTGTTTGTTTGTTTTGGAATTTCGCACAAAGCTATACGAGGGCTATCTGTGCTAGCCGTCCCTAATTTAGCAGTGTAAGACTAGAGGGAAGGCAGCTAGTCATCACCACCCACCGTCAACTCTTGGGCTACTCATTTACCAACGAATAGTGGGATTGACCGTCATATTATACGCTCCCACGGCTGGGAGGGCGAGCATGTTTAGCACGACGCGGGCGCGAACCCGCGACCCTCGGATTACGAATCGCACGCCTTACGCGCTTGGCCATGCCAGGCCCTATAACATATACTATCCAGGAACAAAATTTGTGTTACATAGTGTTATCGACGAACTGTTTGCCTCACACAACAAAACATAATAAAATAAATTAAATAAAATCGGTTGATGGATAATTGTTAATTGATAATTAATTAATATAAATAATTTTTTTATAAGTACAATTTTAACTTGTAACATATATAGTTCCGTCCAAACAGCGTACTTCGCTACTATTTATACGGACTGAAAAAGCTGAACGAAATTTTTTAATAAAACAACTAAATCCGCAAACCTACTTTAGAAGCAAGTCACGATCCAGCTTATAGCCTGTTTGTAAACTTCCAGTTATTTTGAGAACAATTAATATTTGTTCAGTTACAAACATTAGTTCAGGCTCAGTTAGAGACAATATTTTACTGATATATTTAGTAGTGTCTAGCTGTAAATAGAAACCATGCGTGTCAGTTTAAAGCATCTACTGAATTCGTGTCTTTACGTTAAACTAACAGGAGTTGCAGAAAAGTAGACAGCTGGAAGAGTCCATGAAAAAGTTGGATATCGAAATGAAAAGAACTGATGAGTTGTTGTACCAGATGATTCCCAAACAAGTCGCTGATAGGCTAAGGAAAGGAGAGGCCGCTGTGGATACTTGTCAGGTACCTGGCACGGTTCGTTAAGCCTAATATCTTCAGGTGGAGCTCGTGTATAACGAGCGATGGTCTATTTATAGCTAGCACCAGCTGCGTATACTAATTAAAATGCCCGTCTGGGATATTTTAAAATAACACTAGAAATCGAGTAACTGTTTTAAAGTGCTTAAAAGAAATAAAACTATAACAAATAAACACGCCCAGTTCGTATTAATAACAGGTTCATATGAGAATGAACATGTGAGCTATTTCTAGAATTAAACGGTATGTTATAATCTTGCGTAAAATCTCATCGTAAGCCTACTAGTAAGCCAAAGACGTACAGAAGGTGTGTTGAAAAACATTATTATTGTAATTATGTGTTTAAATCAAATATTAATTCGCAAATTTGTCAGTTTCGTCATGTTTCGTCAAGCTTGTGAATTATTTCAATGTGCGCTAACTAGCTAGCTACAAGTCGAAATATAAAAACAAGTTTACACAGTAACAGTTTAAGAACAAACCTAGTGACCCTTATGATTAATAAGGATATTCATTATTGAAGGATATTGTTACACAACAGCATAGTAATGACATTACAACAAAGTTACTATATAACAGTAACAACACTACAACAAATATATATTTAAAAACGGGTTGAGAAAATTTTCATGTAGAGGAGCGAACAACGTTTTGACCTTCTTCGGTCATCAATTTACACAACCCCCTTCAAACATGTGGTCAGCTATCGGTCAATTACCTCTTTTTTTCTTTGTGAACCTGACGATGACCGAAGAAGGTCGAAACGTTGTTCGCTCCTCTACATAGTTCTTTCTCTACCCATACCAACAATTTTTACATTTATATTTTTCTCTACAAGTGGGTTTTCTCGTCATCCCGAACACTACAACAAAGTTACTATAGCACAGTAACAACACAACAACAAAGTTGCTATAGCACAGTAACAACATTACAACAACGTTACTATAACGCAGTAACAACACAACAACAAAGCTACTATAGCACAGTAACAACATTACAACAACGTTACTATAACGCAGTAACAACATTACAACAAAGTTACTATAGCGCAGTAACAACACAACAACAAAGTTACTATAGCGCAGTAACAACACAACAACAAAGTTACTATAGCACAGTAACAACATTACAACAAAATTACTATAGCAGTAACAACATTACAATAAAGTTACTACAGCACGGAAACAACACAATAACAAAGTTAACATAGCACAGAAACAACACAACAACGTAATCCTTCAAATTACGAGATTCAACATTCATATAGCCTGCAAAGTTGTGTTGAAGATATTAATAAGCAGTAGCCAGCACAACAACAAAGATACTATAGCACAGTAATAACATTACAACAACGTTACTATAGCACAGTAACAACATTACAACAAAATTACTATAGCGCAGTAATAACATTACAACAACGTTACTATAGCACAGTAACAACATTACAACAAAATTACTATAGCGCAGTAATAACATTACAACAACGTTACTATAGCACAGTAACAATACTGCAACAAAAGTACTGTAGTACAATAACAGCATTACAATAAAGTTACTAAATTGCAGTTTGATTGTTGCAGGGCAGTGTTAAACTACAATACAGTAACAAGACTACAACAAAAGTAACTAAATAGTTTCTAGTTTATAACAAAGTTATTATATGTCAGCTCGTAAAACAAATTTACCACACCATAGCTCCTACACTACAACGAAGTCACGACACCCTAATTTGAACACTACAACAAAATGTTACAACACAGTACCTAAACTACTACAAAATTACTACCTCACAGACACCACACTTCGGTCAACTTTTTCTTGGTAACACTTTATGTATCTCTGAACAGCTGGTATTGGTATTAACATATTTATTGATAAGCAGAGAATAACGTTTCGATCTTTCTAGGTCATTTTCAGGTTAACAAGGAGAGAGTTTGTAACTGACCGTTGCCGGGCACATGTTTTAGGGACGAAGGTATAAAAGCGCACGAGATTGTAGAGGGCGGTGCAGTTGGATGTTAGGTTATTAACACTACTTAGACACTGGTTAAATTGATAACAACCTATCTAATGCAAGAACCTATGATTTACTTTAATAATTTAATAAAACATAAGTAAATTAAAAATTAACAGATTTAAATAATCTGTTCATATTTAAACTGGATCACGTAATCATTCTCAGAGGAAAGTAAACTTCAAACTACCTTCAGTTACAGCTACTTGACACTGCGTTAGGAAAGAAATGATCAAACTAAATACAATTCCTGTTTCATAGCATGTCAAGTCATTACGGTAGATAGAGATACTGTACTACAGTAAAGTTCTACACTGCAGTACAGTTCTTACTTTAAAATATCTTTTACTACAGCGTTGATACTGCATTACTGTAGACTCGCTGCACTATGGCACACTACCCAGTTTACAATATGTTTACTACAGTGCAGATACTGCGTTACAGTAGAGTTGTTACACTACAGAATAGATCCTGCTTTAAAGCACATTATAAATTAGAGTGTAGATACTGCATTACAGTATAGTTATAGCACAATTATATGACGCACAGATGCTACACTATTGTTACATGAAAGTTACTAGTTTACAGCACAGCCTCCCCATGCTACCAATATTTTTTACATTACATCAGTTCTGTTAATCACTGATACACTTAGTACTGGCGATGAATTTGTGGAGTAAAAATGTAATACTATATTAGTACTTCTTAAAAAATGTAATACTATATTAGCACTTCTTAAAAAATGTAATACTATATTTGCACTTCTTAAAAATGTAATACTATATTAGTACTTCTTAAAAAATGTAATACTATATTAGCACTTCTTAAAAATGTAATACTATATTAGCACTTCTTAAAAAATGTAATACTATATTAGCACTTCTTAAAAAATGTAATACTATATTAACACTTCTTAAAAAATTTAATACCATATTAGCACTTCTTAAAAAATGTAATACTATATTAGTACTTCTTAAAAAATGTAATACTATATTAGAACTTCTTAAAAATGTAATGCTATATTAACACTTCTTAAAAATGTAATACTATATTAGCACTTCTTAAAAAATGTAATACTATATTAGCACTTCTTAAAAAATGTAATACTATATTAGCACTCCTTAAAAAATGTAATACTATATTAACACTTCTTAAAAATGTAATACTATATTAGCACTTCTTAAAAAATGTAATACTATATTAGCACTTCTTAAAAAACACTGAAGTCTCATTTTCTTATTCTTAATAGGACTTTGATTGTGTAACGATCCTGTTTAGCGACGTGGTTACCTTTACAGAGATCTGCAGCCGAATCACTCCAATGCAAGTGGTATCCATGCTAAACTACATGTACAGCATGTTCGACCAGCTGACGGAGAAACACAAAGTTTACAAGGTCATTTTGGTTGCATTATTTTTTAAGACAATCTTGAATTTTTTAACTTTATTCTTTGCTATGATATAATATATAGAAACATGTTAAATAAATATTAAACAAATGTTTTGTATCAAGTAGACAACATATATATTCGTCGAAATGTTTTTAAGGATTGCAGAATAATATTTTAAAATAGAATAATAGAAGAGGGATTGGATAGTATAATTTACCTTTTCTTTTAATGTGACGTTTCAGTAATTGTAATTCTAAAATAATTGACTTTATTTTCCGTATCGTCGTAGTTAAAGAAAAAACATATAACTGTGGCATAAGAAATATCTCTCAAACATCACAGTATTAACAACGGTTAAATTAGACACGGGACTCCAAGCGAAATGAAGTTGATACAGTTAAACTTCACTGTTTTTATTTTTGGTTTGGTTTGTTTTGCATTTTGCGCAAAGCTACAAGAGGGCCATCTCCGCTAGCCGTCCCTAAATTAGCAGTGTAAGACTAGAAAGAAGGCAGCTAGTCACACCACTCACCAACAACTCTTGGGCTACTCTTTTACCAACGAATAGTAGAATTGACCGTAACATTATAACGCTCCCACTCCTCCACTAGACTGGACAAGAAGTGGTGTTGTAGAGCTCTCTACTCGAAACATGCGGGTCACAGGGTCAAAAGTATTCGGTGAGCATGGTTGTTCTTTCAGCCATGGAGGGGTCATTATAGTGTACAACTACTCCTAGTTCAAAGTTAGTGGAGTTCACTGATAGCCATACTAGCTTTTATATGCGCAAACTTTGATGTCGTATTTATTTTAACCAGGTGATTTATTTATCTTTTTAAGTTTAGAAGTGTATATATATCTATTCTTGGTGCCGTAAAGCTTAGAGATTGGTTTTCAAACCAACATTTTGTTATAAGTAGGTTGAAACTTTGTATTTTGTTTTGAAGGATGGAGAGGCATTGAATTGATATTTTATATTTTCACCGTCTCTTTTTTCATTTGTATTCAATAATTTGGTTTGTTTGTTTTTGAAATTAGCGCAAAACTACAGGAGAATTATCTGCGCTCATTGTCCCTAATTTAGCAGATTAGAGGGAAGGCAGCTAGTCATCACTACCCACCACCAACTCTTGGACTACTCTTTTAATAACGAATAGTGGGACTGATTGTTACATTTTAACGCCCCCACGGCTGAAAGAGCGAGCATGTGTGGTGTGACGGTGATTCGAACTTGCGACCCTTGGATTTCAAGTCGAGTGCCTTAACCATCGGGCTATGCCGGGTCTATCATATAGTTTAAGCAACTCTGTCATCTTCTTTTAATATTTTTGGATGTTTAAAACCACTTATGGTCACAAAGAAATATGTGTGGATGTGATATTATAGCACGTGTCTTTATACTCGTGATTAGTTGCTAGTGTTTATCGTAAGGCACTTGGCTATATGAATTTATTTATCCTTTCTGTTCAGTCGGTTTCTGGCATCAGAACATTCCAGTTAATAAAAATTTAAAAAGTATTTGTTCTACATTAATTATTTTTAATCTCCTTTGCATCTTATCTCCTTTTAGGAAGTCAGTTGAAAGTTTATATTTTATCTAATATTTGTTTTTTATATCTAGAAAATTTATAAAAAAGGTTGTATTTTATCCAGTGTCCATCTTCTGCGTTTCCAGAAAATTTGTTAGAAAATTATATCTTACCCAGTTTTTGGCCCGGCATAGCCAGGTAGTTAAGGCATTCGACTCATAATTTAAGGGTCGCGTGTTCGAATCCCTGTCACACCAGACGTGCTCGCTCTTTCAGCCGTAGGGGAGTTATAATGTGACGGTCAATCCCACTATTCGTTGGTAAAAGAGTAGCCCAAGAGTTGGCAATGGGTTGTGATGACTAGTTGCCTTCTCTTTAGTCTTACACTGCTAAATTAGGGACCGCTAGCGCAGATAGCCCTCGGGTAGCTTTACACGAAATAAAAAAAACAACAAACAATACTCAGTGTTTACCTTCTCTTTTTGTCAGTTTTTGAACTTTGTTTGTGTGTGGGGGATAAAGGATAAACATCAATTTGTTGATGACAACCTAAAGGCCAAGTGATGGATCATCTTGGACCTTACATTTCTTACTAATATATTCCAAATAAGTACAAAGATAACTAAATCGAGTTTCAATTTTATAGACATGCTGAAATATAATCATAAAAAAAATGTTAGAGGTCGCTATCATGCTGTATAGAAATGTCCAATCTATACTTGAATTACCCTAGCTTCATTCCTGGTTGGTTTGTTACCCTCAAGAAATATTGATGAATAACTCAAAATCTGCGTTACATATTCCTTCGTCTCAAGCGTTTCTACAACAAGTTATCCAGTTTTGTTATTTTCGAAGTGTAATTGTTTACAAGCTGGGGAACGGATCAGGTATAACTGATTAAAATATAACCTTTTTTACCCGTTTTCTAGAAACAGAAAAGGTAAAAAGTAAATGGAATATAACCATTTTATAAATGGAGGAGAGATAAAGTAGGTAAAATATAATTTCCACGTCTGAAGGTTTCTTCAACCGACGACCTGTTATTAACATCTTATTATCTTCAACCATCATCGTATTTAACGTCTTATTGTCTTCAACTGACGCCCATCTCCGTCTTATCGTTGTTGTTGTTATTCAGTAGTTGTTTGAGTGAGATATAAAATAAATAAATTCATTTTACGATCATATATGACTTTCAAACTTTAAAACACCTAAATATAGTAGATCAAGTTGTTAGAAAAGCTAGGATGAAACCCAAATTAAATGCTACTATATATTCATCCATCTAGCTATTTGTTATAAAATATTGGCCTTATTATAATCCGTGGTGCGTGTATAAAGCAATGACGTCAACAGTCTCGAGCTCTCCACCCAGGTTTTTACTTATAATGCATTCAGTTTACTAATCCATAATTTAATGGCCCAATAGACGTGCAAAATAAATTTTAAACTTTTACTTTCGAAACGACAGAAGGAAAAACGAAATTTGAGTTTGTAAGGTTATTTGTTTGTTTTTTTAGCAAAGGAATAATCTCTCTTTAAAACTGTTCTGAAAATTAATTATCGGGACATTTTACATCGTTTGAAATTTCTAAGGAATTTTTAAGAGATTGAAACAACAATTTTAAGTCTCTTAATTTTTTTTTTTTATGAATCCTTTACGTTTCGTAGGTTGAAACTATAGGTGATGCGTACATGGTTGTATCCGGTGCACCAGAGTTGGACAAAAAACATGCTGAGAACATATGTGACATGGCTTTAGACATGGTGAACGTTATTGGAGGTTTAAAGGATCCATCAACTGGTCAGAGTCTTCGCATCCGTGTTGGTAAGAGGTTTCGTAAGTTAATTAAGTATTAGTTTTACTCTTCATAAGCCATGTTATTTCATCTTATTGCTAGTCTACTTATATCTCAGATGTTTATCAAATGGATAACTTTAATATTTTTGTTGTAATAGCACAAAATATGTTTCCTAAGACGAAATATTAATTTATTTGTTCCTATTTTTATGTATTTTTCAAAGCACAAAAACATTTTATCAATTCAAAGCCAAACTAATAACTCAATAACCAATTCCGAAGTGTTAAGATATTATCTAACTTACCAATTAAAAACAGTCAAAGGAAACAAAAAACGTAATAGAGTCTCCAACAACCTACAGTTTTGTTAAGCGTTCTATAAATGTAATATTTATTCATATAAATCAACTAAATACATAAATATAGTGCAAATTATGTCAATACGTAAAATTCGTTTCTACGAACAACTCTATAGTGAAAACATTATCTTTGAAGTTAAATTATTGTTTCAGCAGAAACTGTGGCAGCTAACATTTTGTCTTCTTTAATTGCACTCCGGAGGGTTCAGTGGTTGGTACATTCGAAGGCTTGTAATACTAAAAGGTTTGGTCCGATCTCTTCTACAAACGCAGAGCAGAGAGTCTGTTTTCTATAATTGTGTTTAAGAACAAAAGAAACAAACAAGACTCACTTAAACGTGATTTTGTTTTATGAATGACGTTTATATGAATTGTTTGTGTTTCGATTTTTTACTATGTCGTGAATTCTCTTTCTGAACCGAACACAAGATAATTCTTCTGACAAATAGCTTATAGTGTGTTTTAATTTCGCGCAAAGCTACACGAGGGCTATCTGTGCTAGCCGTCCCTAATTTAGCAGTGTAAGACCAGAGGGAAGGCAGCTAGTCATCACCACCCACCGTCAACTCTTGAGCTACTCTTTTACCAACGAATAGTGAGATTGACCGTCACATTATAACGCCCCCATGGCTGAAAGGGCGAGCATGTTTGGTACGATGGGGATTCGAACCCGCGATCCTCAGATTACGAGTCGAACGAACGCCTTAACCCACCTGGCCTTGCCGGGTCCCTGACAAATAGCATCACATATATTATGTATACCATACTAAAACTTAAAACTGAGGTTTAATCACCATAACATCATATACAGTACTGTGCAAATGTATTAGAACAGAGTAAAAACTTAGATTTCAGGCTACTTTTACTGAACGATGGAAAGTGAAACATCACAGTTCTATTAAACTTCATAGTTAGTACAACAGAAACTCAGTAGAAATGCTTGAGTTCAGAAAACGATTAACTTTTTGTCTCCCTTTTACTTTAATAACTGCAGACAGTTTTTCAGGTATTTTTATAACATATTCAATTAAATTGTCCTCTGGGATTTTACACTAAATGTTTCTAATACACTTCTATAAAATATCTTTGCAAATAACTTTTAATTTGTCAAGTTCTTAATCTATCAAATCCAAGGTCTGCTCAACTGAGTTGAAATCAGGGTTTTGTGGGGACCATTGCATCAGTTGAATGACTCCAGTAACTTCTTTCCTAGCTAAGTAAATTTTGCTTAGGTTGTATGAGTGTTTGGAGTCATTATCTTCCATTACAATAATACTCAAAACACTGGGTATACCATGATGGATTACTATGTACTTGCACTGCCCTATTTAATCCATCTATTTTGAAAATATCTCCTGTCACCTCGGTAAAAAACACCCCCACACCATCCCACTGCCTCCCTCATACTTCATGATAGGTGTTAACCATTGAGATAAGAATCTTTCACCTTTTTTTCCATTGGGCGTACAAAGTAAACTTTAAACCAAATATTTCAAACTTGGGCTCATCCGTCCATAACACCCGTTTCCAATCATAAAAAGTCTCGTTTTTATATTTTTTGGCACATTTAATTATCTTGACAATACTTGGAGATCGAAGTAAATTTTTAAACTGCTACATGACCAAATATTCCATTTTCATCAAGTTTTATTGATACTGTAGATCTGGACACTTTTCTGTCATTTGGTACATGGTTGTTTATCTCGTACTTGAGATCAGTGGCAGTCTTCCTTCTGTCATGAAGGCTGCATAAAACAAAGATACTTAGCATCAGTATCATTGAGTTTAGGTGTTCTGTCTCTTCCTTTCCCATTTACAAATTTACCTATCTCGGTGTTTTGGGAGCAATACAAGTCTGAAGCAGTTAGTCAGAGAGTCCAACCAGCATCAAGTAAAGCTTTTACGACATTTTTCTATGCTTTTTGAACAATGGCGTCACAACAAAACTTAATATGTAATGTTCATCACTGGATTTACTAGGTTTATTTGTGGAATGCTATTAAATTTATTTCTTCTAGCATGTAGTGGTATCATATGCTAGCTTCTTTCCATGTAGTTAAGACACTACATGGTGTACCAGTATATTTATTCAAGTAGAACCCTTATGACGTGCCCTTAATACAATAAGTATTCTCACCCTAGCTCATTCAATTGTTAACAGGGATCAGTGAAGCATTACTATAGTGTTAAAATTTACATTCTGTAACGATATGGAAGAATTGGCAAAATATTCTGTTGTTCTAACACTTTTGCACCACATGTATATCATATATAGAATACTGAAACTTGAAACTGAGGTCTAGTGAACATTTCCTGGCAGTTGAAACAAACATTATTGATCATCTGTATAGTTACGAGTAAAATATTATTGTCTAAGAATTATGCTCTTTTAAAACACTGAACTAATTTGTTGTTATCTTCTCTTGTATGAACAAGTAGTGAGAATCGAAAGTAAATTTCGAGCTTATTTGAAATTTTTTCTACAGGTGTCCATTCTGGGATGGTGGTTGCAGGAGTTGTTGGTCTTAAAATGCCACGTTATTGCCTATTTGGAGACACTGTAAATACAGCATCTCGGATGGAAAGTACCAGTGAAGTAAGTGGTCATAAGTGCATTTTATTCGTAGTGTGCCAGTTGCTTCTTGCACACTCAGTTCTCAATTTTTCATAAGAATTAGTTCAGTTTTGTTCTTGTAGATTTCTCCAAGTTCAGCACTGATTACTAGATTCAAGTTGACCCGTGTCACCTTATCTGAGTTCGCATATAATCCACGATCAGTCTTCCTGCTTTATGTCGCACCCTGCCATGATTGAAATAGAATGACCATAACTGTATCCTGAGAATTGCAATGGATACTGATCGAATTAACCTTATCTTCTATATATTTTTATGAGCTTTTCATAACATGGCGACTTGCGATGATTTGTTTGTTTTTGAATTTCGCGGAAGACTGTCTGCACTAGTCATCTCTAATTTAGCAGTGTAAGGCTAGAGGGAAGGCAGCTAGTCATCACCACCCACCGCTAACTCTTAGGCTACTCTTTTACCAACGAATTGTAGGATTGACTATAACATTATAACGCATTACACAGCTGAAAGGGCGAACATGTTTGGTGTGACGACTTGAGATGAACATATGATGACATTCACATTTTTTATGACATAGTATGTGTTGATTAGCCAACGTTATTTTCTTGTGCTCGTTTCAACTTATTGGCGTTAAAATCAACCTCAAAAAATTGAGTTCGTAGGGATGTGATCACCTTTCATAACTTCGGTCCCTGCAATCTAATTTATACAGTTATGCATGTGTGATAAAACAAAATTACAAGTTCCAAGATGATACATAAACTATACAGAAATTTGAAAAGATTACCGAAACGTTTTCACACTCCTAGGTACACTTTAATTAAGACTACTATAGGTTAATCATATAGTACACAAACTATACAAATAGTCCAAAGTATAAACAATTCAAATTAAAGCTGATGTTCTATCTGCTGCTTATTACACGTAGCCTGTGGTAAATAAAACCCAACTTGTTGATTTTATTTCCTTTTGGCATTGTAGAAAATGTAAGCTGTTACTTCAGTGATAAAAACTAATTATTACAACAGTGTATAAAGTTATTTGTATTTCGGGGTGATTTGCCATTATTTTACAGTTACGATTTCAGTACGTTTTCGCGGTACAGTCATACAAACACGGATTATAACTATTGGTCCACATTGCAACTAGTCAACCTCATGTTCTTTGGTAAAGAATTCTGTTATCTTGTACGACAAGTCACAAGACATTTAAAACTTGATTATTGTTGGATATACAGGGAATAATGTTTATGGTTACAACTCAGGTAAGCCTGGCATCACCAGGTACAATAAGAAGGGAACTACTGGTATAGATAAATGTACTCGTTGTACCTGATGAAACATTGTTACTATTAAACATTTTAGATAATAGGAAACGTCCTTTAATCATTAAGTCACGTGACAGTTCACATTACTCAACCTTGCTTCACTACTTGTCGACACTTTCATGACTGGTCAGTCTTCGTCTGCCTTTGTGGGCGACAGGCGTTGACATACAAACTGTCTACATCTTTACCGGACTGTGCCAGCGAAGTGTTCCATGTGATTAATCTTTAATGCATAATGTGTTCCGACTGAAGTATGGACACACCCACAGCTACGATTCATTCAACGAGTCTGGTCAACATGAAACAGGTTGTGTGACCAGACTTTACAAACACTTATCACATTATGTACGAAAGCATCCTTTCGTCTAGATCATGAGGGATCTGTTAAAAGACCATTTTAAGCAGTTTTTTAAACTCATTAGTAAACTATAATTTGTCAAAATTTTGCGTGAATTTATATATTTCAAACTTATCTCTTTAAAATCGTTCATTGCATGATAGGCAGTTATACTAAAAGGTTGGCTTTTTTCTTATGCTACTTATTTATAAACAACTTAGTGTACAACCAGAAAACCAGCCAGTGAAACATAATCGTGCATTATAGGTTGTTTTACTAAAAAGTTGGCTTTTTTCTTATGTTATCTATAAACAGTTTAGTAAGTTAAATATAACCAGAAAGTCAACTAACAAGACAAAGAAGTGCATAATGGACAACCATACTTTAAGGTAGAAATTGCTTTTGTATTCTTAACATAAAACCCAAAAGCGCCATCCATGAAAAAGAGAAGCAAGGCTCGTTGAAAAGGAAGCCGAGTTTTAGAGTTCTACATTCAATAACTATGAAGTTAATAAGTACACTTGTTTATTGTTCAAACCAAAATACATTACATGGCCAAAAGTATGTGGACATCACTTCTAATTAACGTGTTTAGCTATTTCGGCCACACCCATTGCTAACAGGTGCATAAAATCAAGCATACAGCCATGTAATCTCCATATACAAACAATGGTAGTAGAATGGGTCGTACTGAAGAGCTCAGTGACTTTCAAAGTGGCACTGTCATAGGATGCCACCTTTCCAACAAGTCAGTTCGTCAAATTTCTGCCCTGATAGAGCTGTCCCAATCAACTGTAAGTGCTGTTATTGTGAAGTGGAAACGTTTAGAAGCAACAGCAGCTCAGCCACGAATCGGTAGGCCACATAAGCTCACAGAACGTGACTGCCAAGTGTTGAAGCGCGTAGGGCGTAAAAAATCGTTTGTTCACAGTTGCAACACTCACTACCGATTTTCAAACTGACTCTGGAAGCAAATTAAGCACAAGAACTGTTCGTTGGGAGCTTTATGAAATAGGTTTCCATGGCCGAAAAGCCGCACACAAGCCTAAGATCACCATCCGCAATGCCAAGCGTCGGCTGGAGTGATGTAAAGCACACCGACATTGGACTCTAGAGCAGTGGAAACGCGTTCTCTGGAATGATGAATCACGCTTCGCTATCTGGCAGTCTAATGGACGAATCTAGGTTTGGCGGATGACAGGAGAATGCTACCTGCCTGAATGCATAGTGCTAACTGTAAAGTTTTGTGGAGGAGGAATAATGGTCTGGGGCTGTTTTTCATGGTTAGGGCTAGGCTCTTTAGTTCCATTGAAGAGAACTCTTATTTGTACAACATACAAGGACATTCTAGAGCGTTGTGCGCTTCCAACTTTGTGGCAACAGTTTGAGGAAGGCCCTTTTTTGTTTCAGCATGACAATGCCCCATGCACAAAGCGAGGTCCATAAAGACATAGTTTGCCAAGGTTGGTGTGAAAGCACTTGACTGGCCTACACAGAGCTCTGGCTTAAACACCATCAAACACCATTGGGATGAATTGGGACGCCGACGGCGAGCCAGGCCTTCTCAACTGATATCAGTGCTCAACCTAACTAACGCTCTTGTGGCTGCATAGGAGCAAATTTCCGCAGCCATGTTCCAAAATCTAAGGAAAAGTCTTCCCAGAAGAGTGGAGACTATTATAGCGGCAAAGAAGGGAACAATTCCATATTAATGGCCATGGTTATGGATTTGTCTTTTTTTGATCTTGAATTTCGCACAAAGCTACTTCGAGGGCTATTTGCACTAGCCATCCCTAATTTAGCAGTGTAAGATTAGAGGGAAGGCAGCTAGCCATCACCACCCACCGCCAACTCTTGAGCTATTCTTTTACCAACGAATAAATGGGATTGACCGTCACATTATAACGCCCCCACGGCTGAAAGGGCGAGCATGTTTTGCGCTACGGGGATGCAAACTCGCGACACTCAGATTACGAGTCGCACGCCTTAACACGCTTGACCATGGTTGTGGAACGAGATGTTCAACAAGTACATATGGGTGTGATGGTCTAGTGTCCACATACTTTTGACCATGTAGTGTAAGTATTTTAGGTAAAAAAAAAAAGACAACAAACTAAACTGTTGTTAACATAATAGATATTCTTATAGTTCCTACAATAACATACATTTTTCTGGTTCTGACTTGTTACTTTCTAACTATCCAGGCCTTAAAGATACATATCAGTGAGAAGACAAAGGACCAGCTAAATGATAACGAATGGGATATCTCAGATCGTGGAACCATAACCGTTAAGGTAAAAGGACGTGTATTTCATTATTATTACAATCAATAATGGTTTAAGAGACGATATTTCATAATATTTCTTATGAATTGTTAGTAATCACGAAATATTCCTGTCCAGTGAAGTGATACTGTCATTATCTATACTGAACAACTATGCTATGAGGAAAAGACAGTTACATGGCGACGAAACGCACTATCTATTTTATGGAAATGAAAGAGTCGCTGTGCATATTTTATTGTTGTTTTTTTCAGTGCAAAAGAGTCGTTACTTAATGTCTAGTCTTCAAAGTAAGACATTCGGAATTCAACATCTTTTGTATGTATGAGGTATTTATTATTTATTCTGTCAGGTAAAACAATAGGCTCTTGTTGATTATTTTGTTAAGATAAGACATTACATATTCAGCATACACAATTGCTAATTGTAAAATATTTGTTATACAACATTTATTTTGTCAGCAAAAGGCATAGAATATTTAACATTTATTTTGTTAGTGCGAGACATAAAATATTCAACATCTATTTTGTCAGCATAAGACATAAAATATACAACATCTATTTTGTCAGCATAAGACATAAAATATACAGCATCTATTTTGTCAGCATAAGACGTAAAATATACAACATCTATTTTGTCAGCATAAGACATAAAATATACAACATCTATTTTGTCAGCATAAGGCATAAAATATTCAACATCTATTTTGTGAGCATAAGACTTGCGATATTTAACATATATTTTGTTATAGTATACACTCCTCATTATAAGGTTATTATAATAATTTTCTCTTAGCTGTATTCGAAGAGTGTTTTCTCCTCTCAGTGGGAAGCATCACATGTATTCGAAGAGTTGGTTTAAATATCAGTGTTAGCTTTCTGCACCAAAAAGTAGAGGAAAGAATGAAATATCTCTATTTTATCTGTTGTTTTCTGTCATATGGTATTGATCCTGTCTGTAGAAAAATTGTATCAGGATAAGAGCCACAATCATGTTTTGAAATCCATGCATATTTCGAAGCAAAGGACCAAACGTTCAGATTTAAATATTGTGTTTTCAAACGTAATAAACTATTATATTGCTAAACTTAGTATTGACTGACTATGGAAATCTTGCAGAAACAAAGAGGCCTAACTTTCCTTGGTTCAATCTGTCTAGTATTTCGGTTTAACTAAAATTATTTGATCAGACAAGTCAAACGTAGTAATCAACCGATCCATAATTGAAACACGTGAGCTTGTCACTCATAACTCAGATTTTTAAGCCAGTTCGTTTATAACTTAAACATCTGAGTTCTCTGAGACAAAACAAAAACAAATGAACTCCTCGATAAATACCTAAAAATGTTCTAGCTTACCGACCTTTAGCTAAAACATACGAACCCATTGATCCATAACTTCATAAATCATTATATAGTTGTTCAGACTGGATTTAAATACTGCCATCGTATGCATTGAATAAACACGTATTTGAAAAATAAATTAAAAAAATATTTTGGAAAATATTTGGATTTTCATAAAACATATTTTGGTCTTTTATTTTATTTGTTTTGGTGATGTTAATGTAAGAAAGTGTTTCAGTTAACCTAAAGGTGTGATTCATTCTTTGGTTTCTTTATGTATAATAAAACAATAATTGTAAAATTATAAAGCAAGTACCTGCGTTTTATTCGATGTTTTCTCTAGATCCCAACAACATAATCATTAACAGAATAAAGCCAGTTTAGGGTCATGGTAAAACATTATACATTAAAAACAGGTGGCGCTCTTTTTCACGTATTTACTTTAATTTACTAGTTAACTTTCTTTATGTGTAACACAGGTTAACATGTAATGCATTACAGGGAAAGGGAGAGATGAAGACTTACTGGCTTCATGGAAGGAAAGGTGCAAAACGACCGGTCAGAGAGCAGTCCAAAGTTTTCCAGAGCGAACTCCACTCTGGGACCAAAGCCACGACGCCAGATCGGGACGATAATCGTTCATTATACTCCCCAGTTTCTTTAGACGAAGTTGTCCGACTGTCCCCATCACCAATCACCCAGTCCGTCTCTAATAGCGATAATCCACCTGTAATCGAAATTTCGGAGGACACATTGCCTGCTGCGACGACAGTATCCTCAAATATCAGGCATGGAGGAGGAGGAGGAACAAAAGTGGCTCCCTCTGCTACAGGACCAGTTTTGTTATGTGTTTCAAACCACCAACACTCCTATCCGACTAACCAGCAAAGACTGAACAAAGTACGATTTTCCAACAGAGTTTTTCAAACGAAACAGGCTTGGGATAACGAACCTGTTTACCCAACCACTAATGGAAGGATGCTACATCCACACTGTACTTGTCATCATCATTGGCATGCAATAAAGAACAGTGGACACCATCATAAACATGCTAGTCACATTGCCTACCCTCACATATACCAGGATAGTCAGGTTCAAAATCACGGGCGAGGCAGCATCCCCCTGTTGCCTAATGAAGCGGGCATGAATTGCTGCTTTAACATTCCCATACCCACCAAACATTCGATCAGAAGCAACACGTGTACTATTCTCTAACTCTTCTACATCTATAGATCTATATATATGTAGACGAGATTTGAAAACAACAACAACAAAACGATATATATTACTAAAACAAAAGATAGAAGTTTCAGAACTTACACAAACTTAATTAGAGTGCCCAACTCTATAAAACATCTACATTTGGGTACATTAACGGAAATAATACACGTGGAACGTATCTTTCCTCCTTCAATAATAAACCAGCCACAAAAGCAGGCTTAATACGTAGCGAGCAAAATCAAGTTTTAGCACATCGCAATGTAAATTGCTAATAATAATTTGTTTTGAGCCATTGAGATTTCCCCCCTTCCCCCAGTGGCTCAGAGTTATGTCTGCAGACTTACAACGCTAGAAACCAAGTTTCAATACCCATGATGAGCAGAGCGAAGTTAAGTTTTATGTTTAACTACAAACAGACAAGTATCATTTAGATACAAAAAAGTTTGAAAAATGAAGGATGCTAATTTAGACAACGTATTTACTCAGTCGCTACCTGTAAAATGACCAACATAGTATTTATTTAGTAATATATCAGTTTGTAATCCATCCGCACTTGACCATGAATCAATCCATGAATCCATCTAAATATAGATTTAATATAGAATTCATTATTCGTTAATGGATACCGCATCACAACTTCATATTTTTCAGTGTACTTTATAACTGAGAGTTTCTCTTCTGAGAGATGTATCCATTATCTTCGGCACATTTAAAAAATCGACTAAAATCTGTTTGAAAAATTTAATACTGTCTTTCCAAGGCTACATCTCCGTGATAGATATTAACATTTAAATTGTCAGGTTATGTAAATACGATGATCGTTGCTAGCGGACACTGGCAACAATATCCGAGTGACGTCACTACAGCGGTGTTTTCTAGGGAATCCTTGATGTTGCAGCATCCATTAAGCTTTCTGCTTTCCGCGTGATTACGTTCTCATAATCCCTCTTTCCCTAGCCATCTTTCACGTGTTAACTTTAGCAGCATCACTTTCAAACACTTCGTTAACCGTAATCCGGCGATGAAGAAAACGACCCAAGAGTAACGTGGTACTGATAAGGTTTGGTAATGACATTTGTTCAACTGAAAAGATTTAGAAGAAATGACATGCGACTCGTAAACACAGGCATATTGAAACGCACGCTTTGCGTCAACGATAGAAATGAGAAAAAGAATGCGTCATTTATTGAAACATTAATTTCGTATCACAGCTTCGATTGGTTAGCAATGTGTTAGATAGAGAACGCATCGTAAACTTCGCTGCCTTCTACGTTAATGTCACGTATCAGCTTCTTCCAAATGACACATACACCGTCCATAATATTTGTTTTTGGGCCAAGTGCACATAATGCTATATTTCTATTACGTGTACAATTAACAGTTGTTCTTAGGTTAATAAAGACACATAGTTAGATGAACATTTAAATGTAAACAATGTAACAAGAGAACACAGTAAATGTTTTATATCAACTCTCTCCTCATCCAGATTTTAGAAGTCGTCGATATTAATAATTTAGTTAATATAATCCTTTATGTTGTTTTAATTTCAACGATAAATTTCATGGTGTTTATAAAAATATTAGACCGAAGACCAACGACATTAGCCACACCAAGGTGGCTTTTTTGTACACATTTAAAGGAGGTGTCTTAGAAAAACGTGAGGTGGAACTTTTAATTTGCGGTACTTGGGGCATTTGTATAAAAACTTGATTTTATTTGGATTTAAGACTACTTAGTTATCACAGCAAGCCAAACAATTATACAGAATAGTTACTGAAACGAAACAGGGAAAGTCATTGTACTCGAAGTTGAGCTAAACGGTTGATTGTTTCACGGGATCTTAAACTGTAAATATTTTGTTATTTTTGTTAATATTTTATTTCTAGGTATTGCACGAAGTACAAATTTACACATATTCTTTGTTTTCTTATTTCTTAGAACGAAGATACAGCTGTTATTTATTTGAAACTAAAAAGACCCATTACAAAGGTACGGTATATCTTTGGCCTTAAAACGCTAGAAATCGAGTTTCGATACCCGTGGTGGGCAGAGCACAGACAGCCCATTATGTAGCTTTGTGCTTAATTACAAACAGACAAACAAATTAAAAAATATATTTTTTACAATTTCTTGCCTTTACTTTCAAATCGTGTTTATGATTCATTCTGTTCTTGGAGTTACCTCAATCCTTAGATGGTGTTGTTGGCAATCATATTTGCCTCTGGAATACCGAGTTAATCATATGAAGAGTTACGTTCACATGCAATAAATAGCTCTTCATATAATATCTAATCATGGGTATCTTGTTATACAATATCTAGTCATTAATATAATGCCATATAACATCTAATCAATTACAAATAAATATTTTATTAAAAGCTGTTCACATCTTTTACCCCAATTTTGTATTTCATTGAGTGTTATATTTATAACAGTACCTCATTTTATAAGTATAGCTACGACTGAAAGTCTATGGTTTATAATATATAAAATCCAAAAGAGATTTACTTTCAACTTATTAACTCTGAGTGGAAGTTTGTTGAAACTTTGGAACAATTAATTTTACGATTTCTGTTCGTTTTTGTCTCGTGATCCCCACTTTACAGCTTTTCATAATTATATATGTATTTTTAGTAATTTTGATATAAATAACTTAGTCCTTACTTACAATCACACATGCTGCCAACTTTGAGGATATAAAATTCATTTATAAGTTAAATTTCACAGTTCGTTTGAAATAACTAAAAATGAGTAATTAATACTTAGTTGCATCTTACGTTCAAGAGTATTTTGTTTATAATGTTGTTGGATGCCACATCCTTGATGGATTTCTTAATCAGTTTAAATAGTTTTTATTGCTCTTAAATTACCGTCGAATAAACAACATTTATGTATACACATAGACGGAGATCAGCAACGTATAATTTTGTCTCTGCAGGGCACGTGACATCGATAAATACAAAGTTTTGAATTAACGCATTGCAGCGTTAGAAACGCAGTAATACGAATCTTCCATTTTAAACAAAGTGGCAACATTGATTAACACAGAGTTCTGTTGAAATATGAACAGAAAACATGTGGAAAATATTATTCTCCTGTTATTCATAAGAGACGAAAAATGTATTCAAATACTGCGTAAAGTAGAAACGCATGTGATCTCTCTAACGATCGTCTCTAATAGCAATTAAGCGCGTCTTAAAAATGTACATCACATTCACTGTTTCAACTGCCATCTATGGGAGTGTATACAAGGCAGGTTATTTTGCACCAAACTTAAACAATATTACGTCACTGGTGTCGTTGAAGATGATTGGATGTCTGTAAAGGTGCGGTCAACGCGCTGCACAGACGCTGCTCCTCTTTTATACTGAAGTAATTCTAAATGATTAACTGGTAGCTTTGTCTTCACTCAGCACGAGTGGTCGACTGGAATAAATGATAGATTAACTTATAAGGAGCGTGAAGAATCACTAATTTAGAAGGGACTCTCCGACGTCATCAGCGCCTCCATTTTAAACTTTGACCTCTTTCCATCCCGTCCGACCTTCTCGCGCATTTTCTAATGTTTCTGAAATATCAAACTGGTACTTTTCATTGACATTTCTTTCGGATTGCATATCACTCAACATCATAAGTTCTATAATTTCTATATATTACACCTTAGTGCTTGTGTAATTGTTTGTACTGTTGTGTAACAAATAGACACTTCTATAAATTTCATGTTAAAATATCGTGAAATAAAATTATCCTAAGTTATTTATCTACAAACTTTATATTTATAGTTCTATATATGAAACTATTGGTTCAACAAGAAATGCATTTCTTTCTTGTTTGACTGCCCTTTCCAACTAATTGCTATTTTTGTATGTTTGATCCTTATATATATATATATCCATATGAAATACCGAAAATAATTCAAAAGTAGGTTTGCTTTACATGTATGCTTTTTCTACGTACTGTTGGAAGTGATTTTGTTTAAAATATGTAAATGTTGTAATTCAGCGTATAAACGTACTATTAAACAATCTTTCTTGGCTAGTCATATGCAGATTGTCGTTTTTTGTTTACCTTGTAACTTCTACGTCGCTTACACTTCCGGTGACGTTACTTTGTTCACAAAACTCATCTAACAAAGTTCAAAAGCATGTAGAATTTGTTTAACAAAATGTAAACAAGGACTATTAAGTAATATCGAAACACGAAATTGCATAATGCTCTGAAAAAGGTTTGGGCGTTTTTAAATATATTTATACTTAAATACTGTGTGTGTTCAGCTCACCCACAGTTCTATCAAGAAGAGATATGACGAATGTGGTATATTTATATTTTTTTTATAAATTCGCTATAAGACAAAAAATGTTACACATATAACCTTTGTTCAAATATCCGCTGTAAAACTGTGAGTGTGAAACATACACTATAATTGTTTTGAAGGATATCTACTAAAAGAATACCAGTGTGACACTTACAGTAAACTTTTGTTAGGGTATCTGCTGCATAACTGTGAGTGTGACACATACACTATAAATGTTGTGGATGATACCGACTATAGGAATACAAGTGACACATAAGGTAAACTATAATTGTTGTGGATGATACCGACTATAGGAATACAAGTTTTGTCAGGGTGTCCGTTATAAAACTGTGAATGTGACACATACACTATAATTGTTGTGGATGATACCGACTATAAGAATACAAGTGACACATAAGGTAAACTTTTGTCAGGGTATCCGTTATAAAACTGTGAATGTGACACATACACTATAATTGTTGTGGATGATACCGACTATAGGAATACAAGTGACACATAAGGTAAACTTTTGTCAGGGTATCCGTTATAAAACTGTGAATGTGACACATACACTATAATTGTTGTGGATGATACCTATAGGAATACGATGTGATTCACTAAAACTACTTTATAATATTCTCTACAAAACTCTTGCTCTGTAACATACTATAAACATTTTAAACATTATAAGACTGTGTATTGGCACCTAATGTAATTATATTCTAGGATATTTTCTAATTGAGTACGGGAGTGACACATAAAAATAGTTTCAGAATATTTGCTGCATTGATATGGATATGACATACACTCTCAACCCTGGAAGATACTCCTTATGAATTGGTGTTTATTCTATATTATTAACCTTTACATATGGTTTATTATATCAATTCAAGTAGTTTAGGAAAATGTTTACACGTGATTTTTAAAATTTCCAAGAGTAATAGTGTGGCACATGTGTCTCACAAATACCATGAAGAAACCATCCGCCTACTGGGCAGACATTTAGTAACCACCTTTAAAGAGAAAAACGAATGTGCTTGGTTAAAATATTCCATGAAACCCAAACGAAAAGGGTTCAAATTAATTTGTTGTTTTTAGTTTCGTAAACCCAAAGTCTCTTGCAAAACTGCTGAATGCAATATCACCGGTATTAATTTACTCGTATAGAAACTAGACACAAATTGGAAAATAGTAACGCGATGCTTCATCCACATTCAAACGTTCCAGCTTCATGATACATAGCAGAAGTCGGCCTGTTCTTTTTTGTTCATCGCTCGACCCTATTCTTGATTGGTGTTTGAAACCAATTTTGTAGGACAGTCAACGAGAAGTGATTTGTCAAACTGTATTGAAATGGGAGGATGTGGCGCCTAATAAAAGCTCGCGGCAAGAGGTCTTAACGTCTAAGAACGAGAAGCACGTGACTAAAGCTGAATGATGACATTCTGTTTTTTATACGTCTTACGACGGGAGTCAATGTAGTAGAACAACTAATAATACGTTCGCAGTAATCTACATTTGAAGGTAACATTTAGTTAAGAAAGGGTAGTGGTTTGAAGAAAAAAACAATAAAAATATGAAACTGACCCTTCTTTAACTATTGTTTGAGACACATATTCGACAAATCAAACGTCAGTGGAGTTGTTAACAATTGTGTAAACAACTAGAAAATTAATAGGAAGATATACGACCTTTCAACAGCTCAGGCATTGTATTATAGTTATACTTTACTTCACCACCTGTCCTGGCGTGACCAGCTAGTTAGGAAGCTCAATTCGTAATCTGAAGGTGGAGGGTTCGAATCCTCGTCGCATTAAACATGCTTGACTATTCAGCCGTGAGGGGGTTATGATGTGACAGTTAATCCCACTATTTGCGTGTAAAAGAATAGCCCAGAAGTTGGCGATGGATGGTGATGACTAGCTGCCTTCCTTCCAATCCTAAACTGTTAAATTCAGGACGGCTCGAGTAAACAGTTCTCGTGTAGCTTTGCGCGAAATTCAGAATAAAAGGTTAGTTAGAGTAGCAGATAAAACTAGGAAATAATAATACACAGACTGCAGGAACTGGCCTTAATTAATTTTGTCAAATCCACTGCCTGTCACGATAATTAATGTCGGTTTCTTTCATAGTTGCTACTTCGTTGTTCTAATTAATTGCTTCGAACGCAGGTCATAGTCTGGCCATTAACCTTGCCTTGTCTTCGCAGAGTTATTAGATTTGTCTTTTGGTTATTTTTTCCTTAAGTTTTTTAAAAGAAAAATGACAAAGTTTTCGTTTTAATATTAAAGAAATTATGTGAAGTTGTTTTGTTTTGAATTTCGCGCAAAGCTACACGATGTCTATCTGACTTAGCCGTACCTAATTTAGTAGTGTAACACTAGAGGAAAGGCAGCTAGTCATCACCACCCACCGCCAACTCTTGGGCTACTCTTTTACCAACAAATAGTGGGATCGACCGACACATTATAACACTTCTACGGCTGAAAGAGCGAGCATGTTTGATATGACTGTGTTCGAACCTGAGACTCTCGGATTATTTTGTGTCGTGTTCAACAACACATTTATGGCTTAGGAGCTTTACTGTTTTGTTATCGAGAAAGACGTTATGTAGCCTGATATTACAGGTGAAACTGTGCGTGTTTGTTCTTATAGCAAAGCCACATCGGGCTATCTGCTGAGCCCACTGAGGTGAATCGAACTCCTAATTTTAACATTGTAAATCCGTAGACTTACCGCTGTACTAGCGGGAGGCGTAGGTGAAACCGTTGTTGTTATTATTAACTTAAATCTTAACATCAATAACCCTCTATATGTACTCATGAAAACCCATAAACTCGATGGTCTGAAATAACAACAAAATAAATACACATTTTGACACCTTAAAGTTATTAAATGTTTTATTTCCATTACAAATACCAAGCAACTCCATTTCAAAATCGTTTCTATAGTTATTCCACATTTGGAAATTTTCTTTGAAAAAACTCCATTTTAAAATCCATTCTTCACGAACTTAATCTTAAAATTTTCTCAATGGTAACTCCATTTTAAATTCCTCGTAAATGGTAAGTTCGTAACAAAACTCTTCATTACGGTAAATACATTTTATTTCACACTATAAATGACTCTAACTCTAGAAACATCAAACCTTACACATGTAAACTGTGTTTTCTTGAAACCGCTTGATGAAACTCCGAGCGTATTCTTCTTCTCTCCAGTGTTTTCGTAGACAGAGAAAAATTTTAGGTAGCTTACTTAAGATTTTTGGAAAGGTAATTTTGGAAATTTTTTGTGCTGTCTTGGTGTCCCATACTTGATGTAACTTTTCTTCGTGTAGTAATAAGTGAAAGAGGAATGTCTGACGAGAACATTTGTTAGAAGGCTGCTTAAAATGACACGCGATTCTTTCTTCTGTCATACATTATGTGAGGCCATCATCAATGTCGTGAAACACGTACTTAACATTGGACAGTCACTCGTTGATCTACCACAATTGTTAATATTTATCTATCTCTTACATTCTTTTCAGGTTAAATTATGGCTTAAAATTACATGAAAACAAAAATCGTACTGCGAAATAAATTACTGCACTATACAAGCTACTCATCTAATATTTATTCATATATCTTTAATTTCTTTCTATGGAGTCTTTCTCTCGCATTTGTGGTCCAACAACGTGTGTTTGTGTGTGTGTTTTTCTTATAGCAAAGCCACAAAGGGCTATCTGCTCAGCCTACCGAGGGGAATCAAACCCCTGATTTTAGCGTTGTAAATCCGTAGACATACCGCAGTACTAGCGGGGGCGGTCCAACAACACCTGGCATCGTTTCGTTTATAAAAACGCATTTTTCCATATAAATATACATTTCAGTATTTTCTACTGAAACATTGAATTTACATCCGGGTAACCTTTCATAAACAGAGGCTCAAAAGTTAAAACAGTAAAGTCAAAACCTAAGGGAACACGAAAACCTGATTCTAGGTAAAAATACAGCCATGTTGAATGACAAAAAAGAATTATTTTAAATTAATTCTAACACAAGCCATTTACTTTAAATTTTAAAATACGGCTTTTAAAATGGCAAAGAAAAACTGGAAACAAAAGAGAAGTATATATATGAAAGACAGTGAGAATATCTTTGGTTTGTTTTGAATTTCGCGCAAAGCAACTCGAGGGTTACCTACGCCAACTGCCTCTAATTTAGCAGTGTAAGACTAGATGGAAGGCAGCTAATCATCACCACCCACCGCAAACTCTTGGGCTACTCTTTTACCAACGAGTAGTGGGATTTACCATCACATTATAACACCCCACGGCTGAAAGGGCGAATATGTTTGGTGTAACGGGGATTCGGACCCGCGACCCTCGGATTACTGATAATATCTTATCCAATACCAACATGACGATCATCAGATCTGAGATTGTTATATTCCTGTTACAACCGACTAAACATTCTTCAAATCTCCATAAAATGTAATCGTAAGATGCATCAAGATTTGACTAATGATACGGTTTCATACTGAACTCTACTATGTTTCATACTAAAGTTTACTATGTTTCATACTGAAGTCTACTATGTTTCATACTAAAGTTTACTATGTTTCATACTGAAGTCTACTATGTTTCATACTAAAGTTTACTATGTTTCATACTGAAGTCTACTATGTTTCATACTGAAGTTTACTATGTTTCATACTGAAGTCTACTATGTTTCATACTGAAGTCTACTATGTTTCATACTAAAGTTAACTATGTTTCATACTGAAGTCTACTATGTTTCATACTGAAGTTTACTATGTTTCATACTGAAGTTTACTATGTTTCATACTGAAGTCTACTATGTTTCATACTGAAGTCTACTATGTTTCATACTGAAGTTTACTATGTTTCATACTGAAGTTTGATATGTTTCATACTGAAGTTTGATATGTTTCATACTGAAGTTTACTATGTTTCATACTGAAGTCTACTATGTTTCATACTGAAGTTTACTATGTTTCATACTGAAGTCTACTATGTTTCATACTGAAGTTTACTATGTTTCATACTGAAGTCTACTATGTTTCATACTGAAGTTTACTATGTTTCATACTGAAGTCTACTATGTTTCATACTGAAGTCTACTATGTTTCATACTGAAGTTTACTATGTTTCATACTGAAGTCTACTATGTTTCATACTGAAGTTTACTATGTTTCATACTGAAGTCTACTATGTTTCATACTGAAGTCTACTATGTTTCATACTGAAGTTTACTATGTTTCATACTGAAGTTTACTATGTTTCATACTGAAGTCTACTATGTTTCATACTGAAGTTTACTATGTTTCATACTGAAGTCTACTATGTTTCATACTGAAGTTTACTATGTTTCATACTGAAGTTTACTATGTTTCATACTGAAGTCTACTATGTTTCATACTGAAGTTTACTATGTTTCATACTGAAGTCTACTATGTTTCATACTGAAGTTTACTATGTTTCATACTGAAGTCTACTATGTTTCATACTGAAGTCTACTATGTTTCATACTGAAGTTTACTATGTTTCATACTGAAGTCTACTATGTTTCATACTGAAGTCTACTATGTTTCATACTGAAGTCTACTATGTTTCATACTGAAGTTTACTATGTTTCATACTGAAGTCTACTATGTCTCATACTGAAGTTTACTATGTTTCATACTGAAGTCTACTATGTCTCATACTGAAATTTACTATGTTTCATACTGAAGTCTACTATGTTTCATACTGAAGTTTACTATGTTTCTCAACTTTCCCACAGATTATTGTTTATTCTGAGAGTTACCCCCTGATGAAGACACTTATCGAAAGCGTCAGTATTATGGTGTTTTTGCATTCTTGGTGTGTTTTCAAGTGACTTACCAAGAGTTTTTTAGCTTATGTGTCGTTTACTATCATGTATTAAATTATGATATTTTGCAAGATATGTCATCCATGTCATCAATGAAAAATCCATTTTCTTCTTGTATCAGCACCGGAAGTCAGTATCCGTATTCCGTAAATCTGTATTTGTTTCTTGAAATGGATCAAGCTTAACTAAATGGGATCATAAAGTTTCCCACCCTCCTAGGTTCCAGTTCTCTGTCTCTATTTATTCCGGAAGTCAATCATATTTCTCATTTCACGTACCAGCCTCCAAATATAGTCTCCCATCATGTTCTCGTTATACGCTCCCAGGTCACAAAAGCAAAGTTTGAAGAGAAAAATAGGTCTTTTTCATTTACTTTAGGCATAAGTAATTGGGAAATAACACTTTCTGCTCATAAACAAGAAAAACTAAAAATTTTGTAATATAGTGCAATCAAATATCGGGATTTGATTGTCACTATTATAACGCACCCATGGCCTCCAAGTATACTATGCATATTTTTGTTTCTTTGTTTTTGAAGGAAGAATATACCAAACATGTAAATTCGGGTCCATTGAAACCAACAACACAAAAGGCTTACTCTTGTTTCTCGTGTTATGATTTTCTGTGTTCTCTTTATATGTGATCAACCCTTCTTTCTCGGTCTCCTGTTGAAGGCTCAACATTTTATACACCATTTTCTTCTTCATTTATTCGATTCATTTCGTTGACGATTTACTGTTCTTTACTATTCAATTCCTTGTTTATTTAGTTTTTTATTATCTGTCACTTCATCATAGTGGATAAAGAAATTTCCCACTTTAGTTTTATGACAATATAAATACAGCTAACTTGACACCTAAAAAAGAATATATCCGCCCATTTGGTCTTGATTGACTTTGTTAGTAGCTGTTAACAGCAACAAGTCGTATGAGTGATGCGATACTCGCTATAGATATATACGTACTGCTGTTCTTACTGTGGCTGCTGAACTTTAGTTCTTTATGAACATCATAAAACTCAGATAGTGACTTAAAACAGGAAGAAACAAGAAAGAACCACTTGGGAGTCGAAGTCTTCCGAAACGTTACGAAAAGAAAAGGTTTGTACGACCAATGGTGACGTCAGAGAAAAGCGAGAACCGTTAATTCAGTTGTTTTTCGTCCAGGAAGTTCTCGCTACTTTTATCTAAGATTAGATTGTCTGATAAAACCTTAGTCTAACTGTATTTCTTAATCATCTCATAGTTTAACTGTATTTCTTCGTCACCTCATAGTTTAACTGTATTTCTTCGTCATCTCATAGTTTAACTGTATTTCCTAGTCACCTCATTGTCTAACTGTATTTCTTCGTCATTTCATAGTCTAACTGTATTTCCTAGTCACCTCAATGTCTAACTGTATTTCTTCGTCATCTCATAGTCTAATTGTATTTCTTCGTCACCTCATAGTCCAACTGTATTTCTTAATCACCTCATAGTCTATTTGTATTTCTTCGTCACCTCATAGTTTAACTGTATTTCCTAGTCACCTCGTAGTCTATTTGTATTTCTTAATCACCTCATAGTCTATTTGTATTTCTTAATCACCTCATAGTCTATTTGTATTTCTTAATCACCTCGTAGTCTATTTGTATTTCTTAATCACCTCGTAGTCTATTTGTATTTCTTAATCACCTCGTAGTCTATTTGTATTTCTTAATCACCTCATAGTCTATTTGTATTTCTTAATCACCTCATAGTCTATTTGTATTTCTTAATCACCTCATAGTCTATTTGTATTTCTTAATCACCTCGTAGTCTATTTGTATTTCTTAATCACCTCGTAGTCTATTTGTATTTCTTAATCACCTCGTAGTCTAATTGTATTTCTTAATCACCTCATAGTCTATTTGTATTTCTTAATCACCTCATAGTCTATTTGTATTTCTTAATCACCTCATAGTCTATTTGTATTTCTTAATCACCTCGTAGTCTATTTGTATTTCTTAATCACCTCGTAGTCTAATTGTATTTCTTAATCACCTCATAGTCTATTTGTATTTCTTAATCACCTCGTAGTCTAATTGTATTTCTTAATCACCTCATAGTCTATTTGTATTTCTTAATCACCTCGTAGTCTATTTGTATTTCTTAATCACCTCGTAGTCTATTTGTATTTCTTAATCACCTCGTAGTCTAATTGTATTTCTTAATCACCTCGTAGTCTAATTGTATTTCTTAATCACCTCGTAGTCTAATTGTATTTCTTAATCACCTCGTAGTCTATTTGTATTTCTTAATCACCTCGTAGTCCAACTGTATTTCTTAATCGCCTCGTAGTCTATTTGTATTTCTTAATCACCTCGTAGTCTATTTGTATTTCTTAATCACCTCGTAGTCTAATTGTATTTCTTAATCACCTCATAGTCCAACTGTATTTCTTAATCACCTCATAGTCTATTTGTATTTCTTAATCACCTCGTAGTCTAATTGTATTTGTTGTATAATGTTTTGAGAAACTAAGCATGTGAAACATTAATTTAACTAACTTATACATCGAAATTCGCTCAAATTTAAAGTTATCCTTATCTTATCCTTTGGTTAGACAGAGAAAGTCAACAACACACTTCTACGTTTACTACTAAAAACACGTAAAGGAAATATGTACAAGTGTGCGAAACTCGTGCAGTGTATATGCGGTTGAGAGTGAAATTGTGTGTTAACTTAAGATGACTTTAAGGCACTCGTTGATGGGAAGTTCAACTGGGTATTGAGTAATTTAACTATGGAAAGACATTGAGGAAATATTTGGATTAGAGCGTTCTTATCAAATATTTTTATATTGTTTTTATAAGATAAAGAAGTACTGCATAAACATAACCATGACTATGCTTACAGTAAGGTTGGGCCCGGCGTGGATAAGCACTCGACTCGTAATCTGAGGGTCGAGGATTCGAATCCCCTCACACCAAATATGCTCGCCCTTTCAGCCGTGGGGGCGTTATAATGTTACAGTTAATCCCACTATTCGTTGGTAAAAGAATAGCCCAAAAATTGGCGGTGAGTGGTGATGACTAGCTGCCTTCCTTCTAGTCTTACACTGCTAAATTAGAGACGGCTAGCGCAGATAGCCCTCTTCTAGCTTTGCGCGAAATTAAAAAGCAAACAAACAAACAGTGCGGCTATGGCAAAATCGCATATCAGTCGTTGTCATGGTTAATAAATTGTACAATTAACTCGGTCAAAGTTATCAATTAGGAGCTTTTAAATTACTAAATTATATACTAATTAGTTAATAGAAAGTAATTAATAATTAGACCCAGGTGATTGTTCAGACTATCAACCATGACAACAAGTACCTATGACAATTTACAAATTTCTAATTTTAATAAATAGAAATGTATGATTTTTCAATCAATCAATCCCATGTCTAACTGTATAAAAACTATTAAACTACATCCCAAGTTAATTTGAAATTTTTACTTACCCCAAGTTAACAATTTAATTTTTAGTTAAAGCATGTTGTACTCTGCATCCCGAGTTAATAAACGCTAATTGATTTAAATTTTAGTAGATTGTTTGTATCATTTACGAGATATTTTATAGATATAGATGCTAAAATTCTCCCGGTGTACTTCACAATCGGTAACATAGCCTCGTGTCTCCATGTTTCGTCCAATGATACTCACGATCAGTGCAACTAGCCACGTGTCTCCGCATTTGGTTAAGTGATATTCACAGACAGAGACAACATCCTCATGTCTCTACAGTTGCTCTTACAATAACTTTCATTATTCCGGTTTGTATGTTAGATATATTTCTGACTAATTAATGTAATTTATCAGTTAATGTAATTTTGTTATAATGATAGAAAAAGTCATGTTATCTAACTTTATATTGTTGTCACTTTAACAGAGCAGGTTTTTTTTGTATAATTCTTTTATCACTATATATCAGGCAATAATCTATTCGTCAAATAAAGTGAAAAAAAAGGATTTACAAAAATAAAGGAGTGAAGGAGCGTCAGGTTTTCTCCGCAATAAAGTTGTAAACATTGAATAACGGCAACAAAAAGTCCTGTTCAGTTCTACGCTGTTTTACCGTGTGCACCGAAATGTATAATTAAAATATGTCTTCGAATTTAATAATGGCTAATAAAATATTTTACTATTGATTTGTTATTTGCAAGTATTGCCCTTTCACTATATGAGATATAGGCTTAAAACGGAAAATATAATTGTAATCAAATATAAACGTAGCCATTAATCATTGAAAAAAACAACCTGAGTAAAGTTTACTTAATTTTTTCAATTAAAAACATTCAATTTTTCTTTAGTAAAGTGAAGAATTTAAAAAAAATCCATCTGTTTCTTTACAACGTTTTAAAACTGTTTGTTTGTTTGTTTTGGAATTTCGCACAAAGCTACTCGAGGGCTATCTGTGCTAGCCGTCCCTAATTTAGCAGTGTAAGACTTGAGGGAAGGCAGCTAGTCATCACCACCCACCGCCAACTCTTGGGCTACTCTTTTACCAACGAATAGTGGGATTGACTGTCACATTATAACGCCCCCACGGCTGAAAGGACGAGCATGTTTGGCGCGACGGGGATGCAAACCCGCGACCCTCGGATTACGAGTCGCACGCCTTAACACGCTTGGTCATACCGGGCCCTTAAAACTGTTATTTTACATGACAAAACTGATTTCAAGTAGCCTTAAGAACATGTTTCATAACTCAGGTAACATCGTAAAATATCTTTAGCTGCAGTTCTTAAATGAACACATTTTGATCTTTCTGGAATAATTACCTTCTTAATCCTGAAGGAAGCTCGTAACATAACTTTTATTAGTTTTCTTACAAATTCAGGAAAGAAGCAGCGTTATATGCAATAGGCTGATAATTATTTGCTAAACGCAATCACTAAATATATAATGTTTTACGACTAAGCCTAACTTAACGAAGTTATGATCACTGAACTCCTTGTTTTGTTTTATCAACACCAGGATGCTCTACAATGTTATAATTATGTAAACCACAAACTGCCTTAAGTAAGAACAAAAAAAAAGTAGTTTTAGTTAGTTAGTTCTAATGTTTGTTTTCTTTTTTCCTATTTTTACCACCAATTGTAACACTTTCCCGTCAATAAAAGAAAGTCCCATGGAATTCAGAACGCGTTTCGTCTTTGTTACTGTTTGAAAAGAGGAAATAGACTTTTGGCAGATTCTGTGGAAGTTTGTTCCTAAAGTGTTTCTTTTCTATCTGTAGTTCTATCTTCCCTTTTTTAGTATCCTTTAAACCTTTATCCTAGGCAGAACGGTTAACCACATTTTTAGTATTACTTATATACTGTTCTTATTTTTTAAAATCTTTCTGCTACTTTGTTTGAACAAATAAATTTAACAAATTTATCTCGGTCTAAAATACGTTTAAAACGGGTTCGTGGTGGTAAGTAATTATATTTTCAAAAGTTGCTTTCTTTTAATAGAAACTATTGTGAACATTTATTCTTTTTCAAATGTATAATTTCTGAGCCATGAATCACGTTCTAACGACCTTACCAACCGTATGCACGAATTCACAATTAGGTTTTCAGGACCACATTATTTGTTACGTTGAAACAACACAAGAAATATTTTATTTAGTTGTACTTAATATATTTCTGTTAATTATAAACGCAACACACGGACGGCGGAACATGAACATCAAACACAAACGCCTACCATCTTATGTGACTCACTAAGATGGGGCCCGGCATAGCCAAGCGTGTTAAGGCGTTCGACTCGTAATCTGAGGGTCGCGGGTTCGAATCCCAGTCGCACCAAACATACTCACCCTCCCAGTCGTGGGGTCGTTATAATTTAAGTGTCCATCCCACTATTCATTGGTAAAAGAGTAGCCCAAGAATTGGCGGTGGGTGGTGATGACTAACTACCTTCCCTCTACTCTATTAGAGATGGCTAGCGCGAAATTCTAAAAACAAACAAACACTAAGATGGGTGTTGGTGACATTCGGTCCAGCGGATAAACAAACACGGACATTTATTCAATATAATCGTTTTGTACGTCCTAGAATAAGTGTTTGTTCAATGCAAGCCTGCACAATGAACTACCTGTGCTGTATAAACCATCATGGTAACAGCTAGAATAAGTGTTTGTTCAGTGCAAGCCTGCACAATGAACTACCTGTGCTGTATAAACCATCATGGTAACAGCTAGAATAAGTGTTTGTTCAGTGCAAGCCTGCACAATGAACTACCTGTGCTGTATAAACCATCAGCAAAGGACAGTCGTAGAAAGGCACGTCACCCATGGATAATAGGAATTATGGAATATTGCAAATTAAACATAAATGAACAACTACTGTTTTACTGAGTTAGCGGAAAGTTTACGTACATGTTACGATACAATCTAAGATTCGATTCCCCGCGATGGACAGAGTGCTTTGCGCTAATGAAACAACAGCAAATTCTTTGTACTTCAGATAATTACGAAAAACCAAAAATGTTTTCAATTGTAAGATCAAAATATATTTTAATTAGGACAGCACAAGATGATAGAACAAAGACACAAACGTGGAGTTTGCACTTTTAATTTCTTTTGAACTGAAATTCTTCGCATATAGATTCACAAAATTTGGTCTTTCTATAATCTCTACCAAAGAAAATTTCTTGGCACTTAGTAAGCATTAACCCTAATAAGAAAACTTATAGTTAGAGCTAAGTGACTATACTGATCTAGTCGAGAAGCACGTGATATTCTTAAATATAATACTGTGATCATCGTTGTTCATTTTAAAATATTAATTCATTACATGATTTATTGCTGTATACCCAAAGTAAAAGTAATTGAGCACCGATGTACATAAAGCCAAAAAAAAAACCTAAAGTTAATGTTTTTTACAACAGAGGGCATTACGTATCGATATAAGAAATACTTTCGTAACAATTTTTATGACATTAACTTGATATTCAAGTTTACGGGCTTTTAACACCTGGTTTCAGTTTTCTAAGGTTAGTTGATGATATATTATTTTTACGTTGAGAATGTTGCAGTGAGCAAAGTCTATGTTTCCCAAACTGTTACCATTCTATATGCACAATTCTTCTAAATAATACACCTTATACATTTCCTGCCAGTTTCATTTTCTGTTTGGATACCGTTTATTTGTTTTCTACTAAATACAAAGCTTCACAATGAACTGTTTGTGCTCGGCCAAATGCGGGTATCGGAACCCAATATTTAGCCTTATAGACTTCAGACTTATCGTTGCGCCACCAGGGAGCATTTAAGTGCTGATATTGCAACATAGGTTTGTCTTGAAATAATTTGCCCCAAGACAGATAGGTTGTCCATGAAATAATTTAGACATACTTTATAGGAAAAGACACCAAAATCTGAGACTAGGCTTTCACTTGCTACTGGTATTTTTTAACTAGACAATCAACGCTTTGTCAATCACGTGAGATCAAACGACGTTGAAGCGTTGTATTCCTGGTCTATAAACCCCAAATTCCGACACGGAGAGGAAGTAATCTGGAAACTTAACACAGATCCACCGGAAATGGAATATTATTGGTCAGAAAACTAAATTTCTTTCTGGACTTAACTTCTTCTCAAGTAATTTACTGAATGATTACCTTCAAGACAAAAGTAAAAGATAAATAATAACAAGTATACATTACGTGTTAAATACAACTTCCGAGAATAGTTTCGTTTTCTCTTTCATTATTTCTATAAATTAAACATTAAAATAATAATGACTCAGTGCAAATATACTGTAAATGAAACAACCTAATAAGTTGTTTTACTTGTGCCAACTACCAGAATTCTTTTTAACTTCGCGCAAAGCTACGCGACGGCTATCTGCGTTAGCCGTCCCTAATTTAGCAGTGTAACACTAGAGGGAAGGCAGCTAGTCATAACTATCCACTGCCAACTCTTGGACAACTTTTTTACCAATGAATAGTGGTATTGATCGTAACATTATAACGCTTTCACAGCTGAAATGGTGATCCTCAGGTTGCGAGTCAAACGCCCTATCCACCTGGCCATGCCTAGCCTACCTACTAGCTCTGGTTACTTTGTAGATAGTTCGTAAAACACTTCAATAGCTATTTGATGCATGAGGATTCATCAAGGATCAATAACCGAAACCTGATAATACACCCATTCATTGATTTTAATTTAGCCCAGGATATAAATATTCGAATATTTGTGCAAGATATATATATGAACAAGGGCCATCTGCATTAAACTAAAAGACTAGAGGGAAAGCGGATAGCTAGAAAACGACATACGCCACCACATCTTGTGCTACCCTAATAAAATAATACCGAAATTTGATGGACAATTTTATAACTCACACACGGGTTCAAACGCTAAGTTCTACGTCACACCTGATTCCGGGGTGTGGACTATTCGCAATCTATCTATTACGGGTATCGAACCCTGAATTTTCGCGTCATGCGTCCGTAGCTTTACGGCTGACCCACTGGTGGAACTTGCCGAAAAAATAAGGACCCGAATAAAAATTAGAAAATACTATTAGAACAGATATTGGGGAAAATATCTGCCTCGAACACCTAACCAGAAACTTCAATATTTTAAAGGAGAAAGAGTAGTCATCTTTGTAAATATAAAAATTTGACAATAATAAACACTCAAAAATAAAGCCTCAACTTTAGACGTTGGTTTATTTGTTTTAAAGCATAAAACTACACTATAGGCTATTTGTGCTCTGTTCACCCCTGATATTAAAGCACGATCTTCAGCATTATAAGCCTACTGACTTACAGCTGAATCAGCAGTGGGCGCTTCAGATAGATAAGTTTAATTCAAAGTCAAAGTATTGAAATTCTTAGAGCTTTAATATAAGGATTGCTTTAAAAATCTCAGTTTTGTTTTTTATTTTGCACACTTTTTGTTTTGTAATAGATACCAAGCGCTTGAGAAAGGCATTAACCGACGCATTGGACGCTAGAAAATTAGTCATCTAGTATGAATACGTGGTGACAGTATAAATTTTAGTACTAGAGTGTAGTTTAAAAATAATAAGTTGTTGTTTTAGAACAAAGCAACATAATGGTCTGCATCCGCTCTGTTCTCAGCGAAATATCCAAACCTGAATTGCATCATTGTGGATTGACCTCGTGTAGCTTTGCACGAAATTAAAAACAAACAAACAATGTATGTATATACATATATTTCTATAGTTTTATTATTTACGCATATAGCGATATAGATTGATTATAATATTTTTATAGTTTCCTGTTACCCACAACGCTAGCCAAAAGGGCTCGCTGAACTTTATTTAACGGGATCGAGCCCCAAATGCTAGAAGTATAAATTCTTATGCTTACCACTGAACCACTGGAAGCCACCTATTGTTTGTTTGTTTTTGAATTTCGCACAAAGCTACTCGAGGGCTATCTGTGCTAGCCGTCCCTAATTTAGCAGTGTAAGACTAGAGGGAAGGCAGCTAGTCATCACCACCCACCGCCAACTCTTGGGCTGCTCTTTTACCAACGAATAGTGGGATTGACATTCACCTTATAACGCCCCCACGGTTGGGAGGGCGAGCATGTTTGGCGCGACTGGGGTGCGAACCCGCGACCCTCAGATTACGAGTCGCACGCCTTAACACGCTTGACCATGCCGGGCCAAAGCCACCTTTTATAAAATTGTGTAACGTTTTAAACAATTTATAGGCTATCATAACTGTGTGTATTAAAATAGTGAAAAACGTTTTATTACTGTGCCACGTATTCGAAATTAGTATAAAACTGATACATTTCGAAATACGAGCTAAACGCGGCGTCTATTAATTCCACGACATTTATGAGTAGATTTTGTTACCTATAATATTTTCTATATAATAGTTTAAGAATTTTCTAAAATTCATAAAAAGTTAACTCATAAAAGAATAATCAAGTATACATATATATGTATATGTGTGTGTGTGTGTGTGTGTGTGAGTTTACATCAGGGCCGGATTAAGGGCAACTGTTGCCCTAAGCACAACTCAACAACGGTGCCCCCTCGACCCCTCCATTACTTAACTGACAAGACATTTTATTTATTTAACAGATTGGACATGGATCAAAATCAACTCAGGTCTTTTACTTAGAAATAATGAGGGAAATCACTTCTTTGATTAATGATAATTAAAAATAATTATTTTTACTGTATATTTGTTTTCACTCTTAATTAACAAATTCAAACTATGATGTTAAAAATTCTCACTCTGATGTTCACAAATTCACACTTTGATTTTAACAAAAATATAAAAAAAAATTACTCCAAACCCTTTTATTAAAAAAATTCTCATTTTGATGTTAACAATTTCTCAACCCTGTAAGCAAATTATTTACTTATACCTTAATATTTATTTAAATTTTAAAAAGTTTTCTTCTAGAATTTTTAATTGCAAAGTCTTTGATCATGTTCTCAAAACTTATTTGGCGAAACAAATCTGCTTCTATGCCTAGCAGGGACAATACATCCAGCCTGTCTTGTCGCAAAGTTGTTCTGTTGGGATTTTTAATATGCATGAGTTGAGAAAATGAACGTTCAGCTGTGCAATCGGTGACCATTAACATTCAAAGTATATGCAATGCAATGTCTACGTTTGGAAACGCACACTCAATTTTGCCTTTTGAAATTATTTTATAAAGTCGAGCATGACTGAATTTGGTTTTTACAGTTTTTGTTGCACTGAACTTAAGGCGCATATATGAGTGAAACTGCTGAAGCTCGGCAGAGATTAGTGTCCAAGTCCTCTGGGTAAGCATCAATTAGCTTTTGGAAACACTGAGAGTACCTTCCACTTTCAGCAGATAAAGTGACGTCATTTGGCACATCACTTAGGAAAGACAATCTGTTTGCTATTTCTTTGTACACCTCTCCTCTTCTTTTCATCTGGGTTTTTAGTTTGTCAATAATTGTGTAGAAGGTGGTGATACGAAATTTATCTCTGGCATTCAGATCTACTTCTTGTGCATCTCCGTCATTAAGTACCTTCTTTCTGACACGTTTGCAAGTTTTAGCGCATTGTAATCAACATCTGGTAGTATTTCCTTTGTAACTGCTTTAAATCTTTCAAAGACATCCCTTAAAGTGCGTAGTTGGTCAGCTAATGACACGTACAGATCTTCACATGTTTTTAAGTTCACATCCTCATTTCGCAGAACTTGACTTGCTTTGTGAATCTTTTGTAAAATCTCTTCCCACATGATTCATATAAAAACAAACTCTAGCTCTTGCGTCTTATTTGCAATATTGTCTGCTTCTCTTATAGTGTCTCCCTTTTGTGACTGGCCTTCAACTAGACATTCTAAAGCTTCCAAAATCTTAAAGAAATACTTCAAAATTACTGTTGTTGCCATAGCATGTGCCTCCCATCTGGTATCAGAGAGGGATTTTAACACACTTTCATTTCGAAGACAAGCTTTAAGAAATTTTCACCGGCTGGTTGAGGCTGAAAAAAATGTATAGAGCAAATGTATTGTAGAGAAAAAATTAACTGCCACTTGACATCAGTCAACAGCACTTCAACCTACCAGACTTAATGAATGGGCTGCACAGGACACACATATGATAAACTTATTTTCTTCTAAAATCTTTTGCTGCATCCCCTATAATGTTAGCAGCATTGTCGTAAGACTGAGCCCTGCATTTTGAAAAAATAAGTTTGCAAACTTCACGTGTGCACTGCAATACTTGTTTTGCCATTTCCTTACTGGTATGGCTTTTCATTTCCAGAAAGGTTAAAAAGCGTTCAATAGGCTGGTCATCTTTTAAGTATCGAGGTACAACACTTAACTAATTTATATGTGATAGATCTGGCGTCAAGTCACGAGCGAAAATAACCAGAATAATTTACTTCATCAACAATGAACGTGTTTATCTTCTGAGCCTTGGGTTCAATTTGTTCTTCACAGGTGGTTTTGGACAAGTAAGAAGGATTTCCTTTTCCATAATTACCATATTCCAAAATGTGCCCTTCTAAAAATGGATCAAACTGACTTATGAGCTCAAGCAGCCGGAAACAATTCCCATTCTGCAGTGAAACAATTTTTCATCCGTTTCTCGAAAAGCCAGGCCACGTTCAACTAACGTACGAATAACAGTTAATATACGCTCCAAAACATGTTCCCAGTAATTGTACTCTTCTCTAGTTCGTTTTTCCAACTCTTGCCACAAGTTTAAACCTTGTCTGTGAGTTAGGTATGTTAACATAGAGTTTCGGTGAGTAGTGCTTCTTTCATGATGATCAGTTACAGTATGTCTGTGAGTTAAGTATGTTAACATAGAGTTTCGGTGAGTAGTGCTTCTTATAGATGATCAGTTACAGTATGTCTGTGAGTTAAGTATGTTAACATAGAGTTTCGGTGAGTAGTGCTTCTTATAGATGATCAGTTACAGTATGTCTGTGAGTTAAGTATGTTAACATAGAGTTTCGGTGAGTAGTGCTTCTTATAGATGATCAGTTACAGTATGTCTGTGAGTTAAGTACGTTAACATAGAGTCTCGGTGAGTAGTGCTTCTTATAGATGATCAGTTACAGTATGTCTGTGAGTTAAGTACGTTAACATAGAGTCTCGGTGAGTAGTGCTTCTTTCATGATGATCAGTTACAGTATGTCTGTGAGTTAAGTATGTTAACATAGAGTTTCGGTAAGTAGTGCTTCTTATAGATGATCAGTTACAGTATGTCTGTGAGTTAAGTATGTTAACATAGAGTTTCGGTGAGTAGTGCTTCTTATAGATGATCAGTTACAGTATGTCTGTGAGTTAAGTATGTTAACATAGAGTTTCGGTGAGTAGTGCTTCTTACAGATGATCAGTTACAGTATGTCTGTGAGTTAAGTACGTTAACATAGAGTCTCGGTGAGTAGTGCTTCTTATAGATGATCAGTTACAGTATGTCTGTGAGTTAAGTACGTTAACATAGAGTCTCGGTGAGTAGTGCTTCTTTCATGATGATCAGTTACAGTATGTCTGTGAGTTAAGTATGTTAACATAGAGTTTCGGTAAGTAGTGCTTCTTATAGATGATCAGTTACAATAGTATTTCACCAGTCACTGAACTCTTCTCTTTCAACAAAACGCGATAAAAATTTAGGGGCAAAACGTTCACAAACAAAAGAGTAAACTGACCCTGTTGATGGTGAACACAGTAACCACTCTCTCTTGTATTGCTCACCATTGGCTTTTACCCCTAAGAAAAGTTTTTGCGAACAGTATCTCGTTGGTTTGCCACTATTGAAAGTCCAGCAAGATTTGCCAAATAGCCCATTCTGGTGTTGACAGTCAGTGGGTCTACAAGAAATCCAATTAGCCACACCATCAGCAGAGAAATCAAGTCATAACGCTGGATATTTTACTTTAGTTTCTTCATTTGTAGACTTGTAGACTGAAGCATTTTTCCATAGTCAAGTAGATTTTCATTTTCAGCAATTATTTCAACTTCAGACTGTTTTGTAGGACAACTTGCATCAACATAAACACTAGAGATATCAAGAGAATTTACAGGCAAAGTAAAATCAGTTGTGATAATTGTGCCAGCTGAGCCAGTCTGTGATATCTGAACGTTATCATGATGTTCTGACCTTGAAGTAGACAAAGTGATACTTGTAGGTGTGCAGCTTGGTTCAACTTCAATATTGTCAGAGTCAGAGCACTACAAGTGACTTCTAATGGCGGAGATGGGTTTTGATTTGGAAGATCATGTTGTGTAAACTGAGTGAAAAATCAGTCAGCTTTCCAGTCTTGACCACTAAATCCAAAGCCTTTTGTTGTTGTTTTTTTGCCAGTTTTCTCTTTTGTGCACCACTTAATTGAACACGTTTCATCTTGCAGTCTGAAAAATACAAAAACACAAATAAAAAACACACAAAAGAATTATGGATCCTATATAGTTATAATGATAAAAAAACACTGAAATTCATAAAGAAAAATGTCGGTAAAACAAACATATTAGACTCTACGTCTACATTAAAACAAAGATTATCAGAAAGTTATCCTAGGACCTAGGTCCATCAGCACATAAACATGAATTGATAAATATCTTGATTGATTTACTGCATTCTGATTGATTGAAAAATCATTCGAGACTGGCTTCAATCCATTTTAAGAGAATTTGTTTTAGTTATTGTGAAAGTTTCATCAAGGTTGTTGCTATGGTAGCTGAACGCAAGAAGCAATATCAATCGTAATATGCAAATCCATTGTGAGCCAAAAAGTATTCCAAAACAATTTGTGATCAACAACGCATACTGTAGTAGCCTATATACACAGTGATCATTCTGTACTGGTACACATACATCACATATAATCAGCTGTAAACTGTGCTGCACATTAAACTAAAAATACCCGAAGAATGAGTTGTAACCTCAAATCTGGGCTCAGTCTTGACCTGAGGACTTTAGATAAGCCAACAAACCATACATCAACAAAATATGCATATTTCTGAAACTTTATCTACATGTCTTGATGCGAAGGCAAATTCAAATTCAAAAAGTTCACTTCATTATTCCAGGCTACAGTAGCGTTTCCAGTGTACTTACACTAAACTAGTTATAGTATTTAGGCCTAACGTTATCGCCACTCAGTTCTCAGATAACAACACTAACGTTAGATCTAATGCTAATACATTGCAACTAAGGCCGCTAAGGTTAAGCCTAATACTCAGGACTAAACTTGTTAACATGGACGTGTTCAATTCGTGCACTTTTTCAAACAATCCTAAATTGATTTTGTTGATTTGTCGGTTCTTTACAGTTTCTTTGTATGACCACGGTGCCACAGTACTGTACTACTACAAGTAGTATAGTATATACATAACAACGTAATAATCATGTTGTCGTACATGTCGAAGTCCTACGTAGTTTGACCTAAAAGGTCGAATTATCGCCTTTAAACTGTCCCAATCATTTAGTTATTTTCACAGCTTTTCAGAAATATAATAGAACACATACTGATCTGAATTTATAGTCGCAAAATAGTTGAATTACACCTAAAAGATTTGTCGTCGTTGTCTCTATGTTTCTGTCTCGGATTATTCGTTCGTCTTATAAAAATATCACCAGAGGGCCAGGCCGGGGCATTATGACGTCAGGAAAGGATCAAGGATGAAGTAAGGAGAATATAACTGTGATTTCCTTTTTTGGATCTAAAAATGGAATATTTTACAAAATATATTGTTGGCTATTTATGAATGGGGATAAAAACAAGGGTGTCTGGTCTTAAATCACATTTAAGATCTGTCACCCTTGTATTTATACCCTAAGTTAATCTCAGCTTCAGATCTGTTTATATTATTACCTAATAACAAGGGAATATATACATGCCCAAATACACGTATAGGTTACATGTAATCTATGAACTGTGGCATTGCTACAGTGGCATTTTTTTCTAAATTTTTTCTTGGTGTGATAAATTTCAAAACATGTACTCACACACAAAGGAGGTTTTTTTTTTTTTACAGCAAATTGTTTGAAGCTAAAACAATAACGGCTTAGAAAAGCTTCAGTGAGAAACACACTTATAGAAACATTACAAAACACACACGAATAATGCAATACTAAAGAAAATAAAACTAAAACAAACGAGACAATAACTCAAATATAATGTATGAAAACATAAACCGAAAAAACCCCATAAAACTAACCACGTCTCTGTATACATCTGTCACCATTTCGTTTGACTTATGTTTCTGTAGTATTATACTCTTATTTTTCTGTAGATGTGACTTAATAAAGCAGTAAAAGGTAAATCAAAACAGTTCCACTATCTATAATTCTTTATAAATAGCCATAACAGAAGGAATGATTGAGAAAAATATTACATCTTCAAGGTTAGACATCATAACTTACGATCATCTTCTACCTGAAGTTTTATCAACATTTTGTACTACTTTTTACAGTAATCTTTCGCAAATCAGACTTCTTACTTCAGATACATAGTTTAGTAGTTTCTCGAAACTTTAGTCACTTATCGAGCCAAAGAAAACCCTTTTTTAACAATGCAGAGTAAAGTCAAACACGGCAGATAATGACAATTACAAAAAAATCGACTAAAGTTGAGTGTGGCAGTAAAAGAGTTAAGGGCATGATAGCTAGGGGAAAAACTTTGTGGTGGTCCCCTTCCCTTGATGCCCTAAACACATGCTTAGTTTGCTTAATAGTTAATCTAGAACGGGTTTACATCTTACACAAAGTACAATTACTGCTCGTTTTAATTTTAAACAGTTATCTGCAAATAATTTTTATTCTTGTCAGTAGATGGCGAAAGCATATAAAACTAGATGTTGTCTTTGTAGCTGAGAGTAAAGCTACATAAATGGGCTATGTGTGCTCTTCCCACCACGGGTCTCGAAACCTGATTTCTAGAGTTCCTCTTCCGCAGATATATGGCTTTGCCATAAGAGGGCGGATTTTTGTTTTAACTAACAGTTATGAAGTTTAAAGAACGTTATATAATTAGGGTGTGTGTTTTCTTATAGCAAAGCCACATCGGGCTATCTGCTGAGCCCACCGAGGGGAATCGAACCCCTGATTTTGCGTTGTAAATCCGAAGACATACCGCTGTACTAGCGAGGAGCTATATAATTAGGACGCCAGTAATATAGAATATGTTGAATAATATTAAATATTTAGCACATAGGACCGGAAATGTTTTACAAGAGATCAATGCATTCGTATTTCTTACCCTTCTTTCTTTATGTATGTTGTTTCATATTTTAGTAATTTGATACGACTGGATTTTTACTTCTCATTAGAAATCTATGGCGATCAGAGATACACAAGAGCCTGCCACCTGGTGTTAGGGACAATGAACTCGCAATCAACGGATTGCGGATTCGAATGCCCTTCTTCAAACATTCTTACCTTTTTAGCTGAGTAGCCCAAGAGTTGGTGATAGGTGCTCCAACTGTCGTAAACAGTCTCGGGACTCCAGAAAAAAAGGTGTAAGATTTATACTACAGAAAGCTCAGGAACGAACAACACACAACAATAGAATACTATGGTGATTATTTCTAGCTTCTTTTCACAATTAATCTTTATTTGTAAACAGTGTCCGCTTTACCAAATAAACGTTTTAACCTAGTAAACATGAGTTATCAGACTATTTCACTCACTGAATGAGTTTTTTAGTTTTTCTAAAACACAAATATTTATTGATCATTATACTCCAGTTAGCACAGTAAAATACTGATATTATACACCAGTTAACACAGTAAAATACTGATATTATACACCAGTTATCAAAGAAAAATATTGACACTATATGCCAGTTAACACAGTAAAATATTGACATTATACACCAGTTATCAAAGAAAAATATTGATCATTAAACAAAAGATAACACAGTAAAATATTGACATTATACACCAGTTATCAAAGAAAAATATTGATCATTAAACAAAAGATAACACAGTAAAATATTGATCATGATACACCAGTTAACAAAGGAAAATCTTGATTATTAAACAAAAGATAACACAGTAAAATATTGACATTATGCACTACTTAATACAGTAAAATATTAGAATTATACTCCAGTTAGCACAGTAAAATACTGATATTATACACCAGTTAACACAGTAAAATACTGATATTATACACCAGTTAACAAAGGAAAATCTTGATTATTAAACAACAGTGAGCATTGTAAAATGTTGATTATTAACCAACAGTTAGCACAGTAAATTGTTAATCATTAAACAACAGTTAACACAGTAAAATGTTGATCACTGTATACCAGTTAATTCAGTAAAATGTTGATCACTGTATACCAGTTAATTCAGTAAAATGTTGATCATTGAACAACAGTTAACACAGTAAAATCTTGATCACTAAAAACAGTTAACACAGTAAAATGTTGATCATTAAACAACAGTTAACACAGTAAAATGTTGATCATTAAACAACAGTTAACACAGTAAAATGTTGATCATTAAACAACAGTTAACACAATAAAATGTTGATCACTGTACATTAATTAACACAGTAAAATCTTGCTCATTAAACAACAGTTAACACAGTAAATTGTTGATCATAAAGCAACAGTTAACAGAGTAAAATACTGATCGTTAAACAATAGTTAACACAGTAAAACGTTGATCACTTTATACCAGTTAACATAGTAAAGTACTGATCATTAAACTACAATTAATACAGTAAAATGTTGATCATTAAACAACAGTTAACATAGTAAAATGTTGATCATTAAACAACAGTTAACATAGTAAGTAAATTGATGATCACTTTACACCAGTTAACACAGTAAAATTTTGATTATTAAACAACAGTTAACACAGTCAAATGTTGATCATTCTATACCAGTTAATATAGTAAAGTACTGATCATTAAACAACAATTAACACAGTAAAATATTGATCATTAAGCACAGTTTACAGAGTAAAATGTTGATCACTGTACACCAATTAACAGAGTAAAATATCAAATTATTTTCTTAACATGATACACCATGATGCCTGTTTACGCTGAACAAACAGATCGTAAGAGGTAAATTAGGAGGTTAATACTGCTAAACATTCGGTTTCGACGTCCGTGGTGATCATAGCGTCAAAATTAAATTGTGCAGCATTCTTTTAACTACAAACAAACTGAACAATGAGATGCCTCATACACTAACACGCTGCTTACTAATAACTTGTTCGATTGGAACACCCTGATAAGTCCCCTTGTGGTGATGGGTAATGCTTGCTAGTCTCATCAGAGTATTCCAACAAAGTTGGTTGACTATCACAAATAAATAGTAAAGCAAATTAATAACTAGCGTGTTAGTGTATGAGGCATCTCATTGTTCAGTTTATTTGTAGTTAAAAAGAATGCTGCACAATTTAACATTGATGCTATGCCCACTACGGACATTGAAACCCAATTTTTGCTAATCAGAACTCAAAATATTAATTGTTTGGTGAGAGTTACAAGCCATCGTGACCAAAATGGTGGTCAATCAAACTCTTTCCCTTCGCTATTCAGTAGCATGTGGTTATCGTAGGCTGGTAGTTACAGTTTTAAAACATTTTCGCTCTAAAGCTGGTTTCGAGTTTTATCAAAATGAGTCCGCAAGCACACGGTTTATAGTTTCATTGATAATTAGTATGATGAGACATGCCAATAATATTGATAATACTTTAATCAGGCCTGTATTTACTGGAGCTACACGAAGTTTTTCAGCTTATAATAATCCTTCAACTGCATGCTTTGCTTATTGTATATCTCTACTGAGAAAGCCTATCGCTCGAATTCAGTGCTTACCAACTCGGCAACCTTCGCTACGCATAAAGCCTCAATTTATAGATAATGCTTTGTCAGCACTACACGTAATACGTCATAACAACAAACATTAGCAAGTTAATGTCATGAGAGTTTGAAATCCCTAAGGTTGAATTAACTTAGAATTTCAAAACTCTTACCTACTAAATATAAAAAAAATAAACTAATTCTTTTGCGCACAAGTAAATACATAATAAGAGTTAAAATATGCGCTTCTCTCGTTTAATTGACTTAAATATTAGTTTTGATACTTTAATAGAGTAATTTGATTATAAAATATTCGTGCCCAACCATATGCTGTAGTTGCGTGCATTCTGAATGCAGCACGTGTGTTAAGCTTTAATATGTCGACGCTTTAATTTAGTCTTTCACAATAAAATTCGTGAAAAATAAATCATGTTTTCAAAGAGAGGCGAAGAATTTTTGTAATTCTTCACGTTTTTTCCTGAAAGATATCACTACCTGTTAAACCTCCTGTTATTTCAGGACTTCTTTCCTTCTCCGGATGCCAAAAACGACGGATACAAGAGAATTAGAAACGAAACTTGCGCTAGAAATAAATCATAAGCGCGCTCTGTATTGATTAGGTGACGCTAAGCTCTTCGCAAAAATGTCAGTCAGTCACTCCTTTTACTGTAAACGATATAAAGCTTTTAAGGCATGTGTTGCATTTCAATAACAAAGTCATACAATTAAACTAAATAATTGTTGAATAAGAATTGCTTGTTTTATTCAAATGTAATTTCTGCTTCTTCGTTCTAGGTTTAAATCTATATATGTATTCTGGAAAATGCATGTGATATTTTTCAGTGTTGAAAAATAGCAAACAATATTCACGATAGAGTGCGATTCAAGGTGAAAAGTTATTCATTAGTGTCAACACTAGTTAAATTCTAAACACTTTCTATAACACTACGTATTTTATGGCGATACAAAACCAGGAATAAATGTGTATATATATATATATACATGTATAATAAATATGTGATTAGTTAATTATGAGATTATCTTGTCATGTTTATTTGTATGTTTGCGCAAAATAGCTTTTAAAAGTGGTAAAATTGTGTACTGGATTTTTAACTTCACTGTTTGCACTCAAATATCATTTTGTTTCATGTGTTGTTTCTGGGAAAAAACGTGTGTAAATGTTTTATTAAATATTACTCGACTTTTTCTCACAAAACAGCTATATATGATACTTCAAATAACAAGCTAAAAAATGAAACTTACTTTATACAAAATTTATTTATATCGACTCTTTCTGTTCCACTATGAACGTGCAATATTATACAAAATGTATGTATATCAAATTTTCCACTTTGGACGTACACTATTATACAAAATGTATTTATCTCCACTATTCCACCCATTGAACGTGCACTGTTATTCAAATTAGTAAAACATTTTCTCAATACCAGTAATTATAATAAAAACAAACCCTAGAAACTGCCCTCCAATTGGTGTATTTTTCTTATTCAGCGAACTAAACTCTTGTAGACTTGTTTGATTTGGTTATGTGATGTAGACGAAAGTGTTTGAAGTGAGAAACAAAAAGCCCTTGTGTATCACACATCAAATTTCATTATTTACTTGTATTATGAAAATAACTGGACGAATCAAACTTCCATGAAAAGCAACTCGCACCTGCGCGGGAAACAACTCTCACCGTCTACCATAGCGCCAAAAATTCGAGAGAGACGTATAAAACTTGGTGGCGATCTTGCTTGTTGTGGTTGGCAGACAGGTCGTTCCAAACTAATCATAATAATGATACAGAGAGACAATTTCCTACGTTCCTGGCTCTTTGTTTTATATTACGCTTTACCTTACCTATGTATTTCGTTAAGTTTTGTACGTTCTGTCACAATCACAATTTGACAAAATTGTAAATAGCTTGGTTTCAAAGGCAGCAGAATAATCAGTGATGACGAGAAAACCCGCTTGTAGAGAAAAATATCTATGTAAAAACCGCTGGTTTGGGTGGAGAAAAGTTTTTATGCCCAAACCAGCTTCTTTTACATAGATATTTTAAAGGCAGGATGTTTTTGTACGCACAGTTAATGTTTTCTACATGCTGTAATCTGAGTAAATATATGTATGCATATTTAAAAAAGATACACAGATAAATACACCTAGAGAGACAGATGAAACCAAACTGACAGACGAAGAGATAGATAAATACAGCCAGAAAGACAGATGAAACCAAAGAGACAGACAAACATATAGATAAATACAGCCAGAAAGATAGATGAAACCAAACAGACAGACGAACAGGTAGATAGATCGTCATAATGAGTAACTAACCCTATTAAACACCATGTCAAGGACTTCATTAAAATTTAAGATTGAGAAACAAAGAGCGATACGTTTGTAAAGGTATCGAACGGCTTGGGGAGTAAGTTGGCAGTTTTCCAACAGCGTGTATGTATCGGACATTGTCAACAATAGCTAATGAGCCTTTCAAGAATTGATGACAATGTTGGGTACACACAGGACTATGGAAGTCTCCAATACTGAGACGGTTTACGGTTGCTTTCATTAGCAGTTTCAAGAAAAATTGCTTGTAAAGGCTTAATGATATTCTGTCAGCAACTTCATTGTGTGTCACGGTAAAAGTAATAGTCTGCCAACCAGGTTAAAATACATAAAACCTTGTCTAATGCCTATCCACTATATACATATATCGCCGATGAGTTTGTTATGCTAGATAGAAGACTAGTTACAATACTTATCTTTGGCTTTGCTGTCTTCAAAGAAAATAATCGGAAAAGGTAATCTAAGTAATTTATAGAGCGATGGTTCTAAGCACGAGGTACCTTCCTTCCGTATTAATTACGTAGGTTATTATATATATCCATCTTTACATAACCTTATCCTCATAGCCTGGCTTTTATAGTCTGTATATGTCTTAATATGCTAATCAGGAAGTAGAGATTGTCACGATAACTTTCCTCCATTGTTAAACACGAGGTTTCCTTCCGGAAACACTCGACGATAGTACACAAACAAAGGTGTGTTTCTATACTTGTTCCTATCGCTACCAAAGAGATTATAATAAATTTTATTTACCATCTGTATGGAACACTACTTGTATTTTATGGTCAAAAATATTAGTTAAAACGTGGCGCAAAGTCCTAATAAATAACAAAAAATAAATGGTTCCCGATATTACTATAGTTTGAAAACATTTTACAGTGATAAAACAAACTTATGTGTAAAATTAGATGTGCAAATAAAATGTTACTAGGAAATTATATTTAAGATCAGATGAATAATAATTTCCTGGCTACCTAGGGAATTATGTTTAAGCACTCTCAGTTTCACAACATACACTCGCAGTGTAAAACAATGCAATAATATCAACAACACAGAAAGAAATGTTAATAATGTCATGTTTCTAACTCGTGAACTTTAAGCAGTGTTGTGAGGATAAACTTTGGATTTCTCAGAAGAACTCTCAACACAGTGAGTTTTTACACGTATATTTTTATTTGTTTTGTAGATGAGTGCACTAACCATTACGATTACAGAGGACGTTTTATTGTTGTTGTTGTTGTTTTATCACAAGAGTGCCAACTTGATTAATAAAATCTAAAACTAGTACTGACTTTACAAGCACAGAATGTTTCTGGTCCTAAAGTTGAAATGACTTCTCGACATAGCTCAGACTTCGCGACGTATTAAACGTGACATTCTTCTAAAATAAAACTACTCGACCGTTTACACTTAAGATCGCTTTAAATTCGTACAAAAATCGAACGTAATATCGAACTTTTTGCTTTATACCGAAAGATACGAACAGAAATCTGTCGTTGGTCAATTTTGCAAACTGAATTTATCCATTTACTCAAGAACTTTGCATTCAACTCGTTTTTGATAACTCAAAACCTATTAAGTTACACTAGAGTTTGGAGAACGCAGCCTCCAGCTAGAAGAACGCGTATATAGAGTTGTATAGAATAAAACGTGACGAAACAAAGGGAAATTCATCGTTGAGGTTCATCGTATCGAATTAAAGACACATACGTGTATTTCTTTTTTTATACATTTAATTTCCTTATCTTTAAATACCACCAAACGTCACACAACCTAAAATTACGGAATTCCCTCCGAAATTCGAATACTGAGCTCGTGCCTCTGCAGGCTTAAATGAAACTTTTGACGCGTTTATTTCGTATTTAAATCCACATTATCAAATCGTATTTCCCTTAGAGTATTCCCGCTATATATTTAAGTTTAGCGTTTTGAACGATATACTTAAGAGATCAAGCAACAAAGAAAAAAAACCGGAAAGTGTCAAATTTCATACGGAGAAGACAAGCGGTAAGTTTAGTATCATACGGAGAAGACAAGCGGTAAGTTTAGTATCATACGGAGAAGACAAGCGGTAAGTTTAGTATTATTATCAATAGGCCACAACAACTTTCTCTGCTGAAATTAGAAGACGACAGGTCGTGTTTTACTTAGAACTACCAGACTCAGAAAAGAATATATAGAGAAGCTACAGATGGTGTGATAAACGCTGGTATATATATATTACTCAGTAACAAGAGTCCATCCTTATTTATTCTTTTAGAAATCTGCTACTTCGTATCACCTTCTTCCCAAATATGATATTATTCAAGAAGAGGCATTTTATCTCACGTTACTATCGGGAGAGAAAAGAGCGAATGTGCCGTGTGATTTATTACGTTTTCTAAGTGGATATTTATTTAATACAGGGAACTTAGTTCGTACAATTGAAAGCAGCCAATATTAGGGTGAAATAGGTGCTTGTTGTAAATGACAGTGGTGAGACAAAGGAGACTCTTCCTTTGTACATAATGTTTTTATGTTTCATTTAGATTTTCTTAACAACTCAAGCTAGATTATTCAGACGTAAGCATAACAATATATTTTAGAAGTACAATGTTTTAAGTGTTCTTTAAGACAACGCACGTGACTGTTTGTTATTAAGTGTTCTTTAAGACAACGCACGTGAGTGTTTGTTATTAAGTGTTCTTTAAGACAACGTACGTGAGTGTTTGTTATTAAGTGTTCTTTAAGACAACGTACGTGAGTGTTTGTTATTAAGTGTTCTTTAAGACAACGTACGTGAGTGTTTGTTATTAAGTGTTCGTTAAGACAACGTACGTGAGTGTTTGTTATTAAGTGTTCTTTAAGACAACGCACGTGAGTGTTTGTTATTAAGTGTTCTTTAAGACAACGTACGTGAGTGTTTGTTATTAAGTGTTCTTTAAGACAACGTACGTGAGTGTTTGTTATTAAGTGTTCTTTAAGACAACGCACGTGAGTGTTTGTTATTCTTTTTTCAACATAATTCCTTTTCTCTTCGCTGTCGTGTTTAATTTCTTTCTCCTAGCTGAGTTATAATTTGATAATAGGAAACTAAATCAAACCGGCAGGCTTCTCAAAATTATGGCATGTGTAATCGGGAAGAGTATTTACAGGGGCTCTTTAACAATTCATACGTGGTGTTAATTTATTTTATTAATTATTTGTTTGCTTCAGAGCTAACTGCCGTGTGTGTCCACTGCGGAAATCGAACAGCTGATCTTAGCGTTTTAAGCCCGTAAACTTACTGCTATCCCGTCTGGGGACTATATTTTTTATTATATGCATCGTATTTTTTACACATAAAAATTCAGTTAATTCAGGCACCCCCCAAGGGCTCAGCGGTATGTCTACAGACTTCCAACTCTAAAAACCGGGTTTCGATACCCGTGGTAGGCAGAGCACAGATAGCCTATTGTGTAGCTTTGTGCTTAATTCAAAACAACAACAACAGTTAGTTCAGAAACTTGGTATGATCACAAGAAAAAATCTGTTAAACAAGAGAATGGACAGAAAAAAAAAAACATTAGGGGCAAAGAAGTGTCTCCATGAAAGTCAACAAAAGTTAGTCAATAAATATCTTTTAAATAACATTTAAACAAAGAATAAAAGCAACAATATCTTAGATGGTATCAGCACAAGTAGCTCAAAAATGTTAGTAAAAAGAAACGAATGTGTGTTCGCCTTAGAGAAGAACCATGTAGAAGTATCTGCTCTACCCCCCACAGGGAATCGAATGCTCGGTTTTATCGTAGTAAGTCCGTAAACTTACCTCTGTCCCACGGGGACGATCAAATATGTCCAGAAAGTGCTAAAAAGGTTAGCAGAAGTTGCAACAACAAAGGGCATCTTATAAGATCTGAACCATTTTACAGCGAACATAGAAAAATCCTTATTCGAAATAAAATTTGAATCGCGTGATGCGCAAAATTTCATTTGAAATAATGTGCGTGAGAAGTGATAAATCAACTTAATTAAAACCTCTCTGATCACGTTGATACTTTGAAGAATGGTCTTTAAATAAAGCTGTATACATCACTGCGCTTTACTGTTTTAATTTTACAGGTTTAGTATAAATTAGTTGTGTAACGTGAGACAAGTGAAGTGTAAGTGTCATTCATCGATTTATCATTCACTGAAGCTTTTTGTAACATTATAACACTTTTTATTGGATTATTGAATTTAAGTAAACCTATTAGTTTCTGAGCAGAGTTTGGTATCCCCCACATCAATGAAATAACACAATGTAACAAGCAGGATAGCTAAACAGAGGATAATAATAAGTGAATATATATACGGGAGAAAATGATTGATATACTTTCATATCTTTCACCTATCAGGCCCATTTAACGACAATATTCATAAATTTGAGTTTGTACCGCGTGGCTGTTTATCCTTCATTATGTGAGCCCCACTCTTCTCTCCCCCTAAAATAAAATTTATAAAATTGGTTGAAGACATTTAAATAGCTGCGATCACTAGTAAACGAATTCTATACATTAGAAATCATTGGCAGAATATTTTCAGTGATTATTTTACTGCTATACACTTAGACCTATTTTACGTTATTTATCGACGTCTACGAAGTGAAGCAGTGAAACTTACAACAGCTTATTTATATCAGGTCATCCCATAAGTAACGTCCGAAAACTTAATACAGAAAGTGCATCATCATTTCTGTCTTTGTAGACAGCTTTACTGACTAAAGTATGTAGTAGGACGTGTACAAAAATCTTCAGACAAATAAAGTAAACTAACCCTACCCACTGTTTCAGAACATTAATCAAATAAACCCTTGTAGAGATGGATGTATCTGAGTAGCACATTAGGTATATAATGCTTTATGAGTTTAAAAAAGGCAATAGTGCAGTAGAAACTACACATTCAAGGTGTTTATGGTCTGGAGTCTCTCAATAGAAGGAATTGTCGAAGGTGGTTTCAGAAGTTTAGATCAGGTAACTACAGCTTAAGTGATGCGTCACGTTCAGGTTGTCCTGTTGAGTTTAATGATGACTTGCTGCTGGCTACACTTGATGAAGATTGTGTTGTAACAGTTGACAATCTAGCACAGGAGCTTAATTCAACAAATTCAACAGTTCACCGTCATCCTCAACAGCTTGGAAAGGTGTCAAAACGTAGAAAATGGGTTCCCTATGATTTGATAGAAGCCAACCTTAAAGGAAGAGTGGACATTTGCACTTCTCTGCACTCTCGTGAACTTAACTCACCTTTTTATGGACATGTTAGTGACTGGAAATAAAAAATGGATATTTTATAAAAATGTTACGCGCCGAAGACAATGACTCAGTGCAGGTAAACTGACTAAAGCGCAGCCCAAAATGGACCTTCACCCTAGGAAAATCTTGTTAAGTGTTTGGTGGGATATTGTTGGTGTGATCCACTTTGAGTTACTGCCACTTAGTGCAGCGATTACATCAGACTATTGTCAACAGTTAGAGTGCTTAAATGTTGCACTGAAAGAAAAGAGGCCTGCTTTGATCAACTATAAAGGTGTTGTGATACATAAGGATAATGCATGGCCCCATACAGCAAAGATCACATCTGCAAAGATTGAAGAGCTAGACTGGGAAAACTTTCACATCCTCCTTATTCTCCAGACCTTGTCCCATCTGATTATCATCTATTTCGAAGTTTGCAAAACTATCTTGATGGAAAAGAGCTTATAGAAGTGACATTCAGAATCTTGGGAATCATTGGTAGGAAGTAATTAATAATAATGGAACATACATTATTGATTAAATAACATTAAAAGCGTTTGAAATCCTTTCTCTTTTTCTGAACCTAAAATCGGACATTACTTAAGGGATAACCTGATACACGAGAGTTTTTTTGAATTGAATCTACGCTGCAGAACTATTGTCAAGATTAGGAAGAATTAGTCAGAGCACGACTGGACGTGGCGAAGTTCCAAAATTGTTTTAATATAACGTACTTAGCCCTTACATTAGCTGACCTTAACACAACTGAATTGTTCGTAAGGTGTTTTAGGCCTATAATATTCAATAATAAAAGTTTCAAGGACTTACGTCATAAAATTCCGCACTGCTCAGACAGACGACTTTTCTTACGTCAGCATAAATCGTGACAATGCAGTTCTCCTTTCAGTATCGGTCTTCTATTTGTCCTTCTGCCAGAATGGGGTAACAGTATGACGTAAAAGTTCATTAATCACATCCTATAGGATGTTCTTCATGTTAAATACATTTAAGAAATAAAGTGACTAAACTGTTTTTAAACAACAATGTATTAAGAAAAATAAAACATAAACCTTCTGAGAAAAATCTACCCGAATCGTTATCATGCGTCGTGGTGTTTGATAGATTGAATGCTTGTAAGCCTGAGTAAACATGGCATTACTCGAAGCGTTATCTACTTATATGTTGCCTGTAATTACAAACATTGGTTATTGATGCGTGTAATTGCCATTAAACTTGCCATAATCGACTTTCAGCTATCAGTTTCATTATGACATCCAGACTGTGAATAACTCCTGGCACATACATATGGGGAAAATAATTTTTAGAACAATCTAAAAACCTGTAGTTTGTTTTCATTAAACGTGAATGGTTAAGTGCAGAACAGCTCATTTCGTCAATTCTGAGCTCAACAATGACCGTATGATTGTCACTTCCACATTATAATTTCGAATGGATCAACTGCACTATAAACTAGTGATATTTGTGCTTTCACGCATTTGTGTTATTGAACGTTATTTAACTTGTTTGAAATTTAATTGTTCAGATGGAAGAGCTACAGACATCTCGAATATGGAGGTAATTTGCATTAATTTATAAAGATTAGGCTTAATTAACGTGGAGGAAATACGTATCAATTACACAGAGGTCCTGGAAGATTCTATATGAAAAAGACAATTTAAAAACAGAGGCTTTGTAGAGTAACTAAATATATAACTTCCACTTCCATAAAATTTTAAGAGAAAGAAATTATGATCCACATTATCCATAAGGGTTGTTCTATATGTTCAGTTATTTAAGCAAAATTTCAGATAAAATTTTTAAGTAATCAAAAAAGCTTTTACGGCTTCTCAATATTCATACGTTCATACTCAGATTATTTTACGGACCCAACTTCATAACCAAAATTATGTTTAATTGATCGAAACCTTGCAAATGAAGATATTCGGCTGACGAGGCTCTGAAATTAGGTTTAAAGCTTACGTTATAGTTGTTTCACGGAATTATAACGACACCATGATAAGCCTTAAATCCTGCCCATTAGGCTTAATGTAATTTAACTAGCCAGGTTCCAGCTTTTTACGCTAATGTCATGCTCATTAGGACTAGCGAAAGTATCCAGATGTTTATATATTTATTTTCTTACTATTTTATTTACTATGTAGGGTTTATTTTCATGGTCTTTAAGTAGTTGGAATATAACATTGTATCTGTTGGATTTCTTTGTTTGCTTATTGACTTTCTCCTTAAAAGAAGATTTGTAATAATTATAATGATTTGTCTTGACATGTCATTAATATCACTAAGTTACTTTACTTATATATTACATGTAATTTCTCAGGAGAGACCGGCATCAGTTGTAACACCTTTATTATTTGATTTTGTTTTTGTTATGTTTAGCATTAAAATGCCCGTTTCGGTTTCTCTTTAAAAGCTGTACAACTCAGTTCCATAATCCTTTGTTTTACTTGAGTTTATAAAAAAAAATCATTTTGATTTTTGGTTACATGATGTGATTGGATTGATCAAAAACCGACATTGCCAATTCATTATATTATCAAACAATCTTGCAAAAACATATAGAATTTCTTTAAAAAATTGATTATTCGTTCTCTGCCAAAACGATTATTCTTCACATATTGGTCTGAAATCACAGATCGTAACACGAGTTATACCAGAGAAACATCAACAAATAAATCGTATTCTAGCACAAGAAAAATATATGATCATTTATAGTAACGTGTGGCTGAAACGACGAAACTGTTTGTAATACAAATTCAAGATATTTTATGTGTCAAACAAGTTGTTTAAATCGATAAATTTCTGGACTTTTTTCTTCGTTTTCTTCCTCCTTGTAATTTTGGAAGTCCTACCTAACGTTATAGAAATTTTAGCTTAAATTTATAATTCTTTGTCTTCTTGTCTGGCAGGTTGAAATACGTGAAAAGTAAAGTTTTGTAAATATTATGATTACTTACTTCATCACTATGACTACCTGAGTTTTATCTTACTGCAACATATGTATTGTTTAATTTTTAATAATGAGGTAACTCAAAAATACTGTTGTCTTCATATTTTACCTAAAACGCCTAAAACGTACAGCGATAAGTCTATGGATTTACAACGCTAAAATCAGGAGTTCGATTCCCTTCGGTAGGCTTAGTAAATAGCCCGATGTGGCTTTGCTGTAAGAAAACACAAATACACACACTATTTTAAACATTCGTGGCTGATATCCTTTACGCGCATGGACTTTCTTTGTTCTTCTATCATGTGGATGAGTAACTAAAGTCTTCTGCCAGACATCGAGTACATTATTAAGCTTTACCTGCGAGGCTGAGTCTTCCTCGTGAATATTGTTGAATTTTGCATTAAATAAAGGTATATTATCATCAGTTGTGCCTACGTGTATGTATAGAATAGTGTTCACATTGTAAAGCCGGTGATATATTAGAAAGTCTATTGACATTAGCTATAAATTAGCTGGATACTCTCGCAGAAGTTTTTAATTAACTCCGCTATAGTACGTCAATAAGAAACAATAAAAGAAGGGTTAGTTCTAAGATGAATATCCGTGAGTGATGCTTGTGAAAGCCAGATACATTAAAACAACTTTACGTTAAGAATAGAAATTGTAATTAAATATTTGTTTCTTGTCTCCCGTCTCCAGGAATTACATTCTAGGAAGATACTATTTCAGTATAATTAAAAATAATTTGTTCTCCGCTTAAGTATATTTGTTATTTTTAAATTTCAAGTGGCTTTTTAACGTTTTTATTTTAAAATACAAACTTCATATTATTTCGTCAGCTGAGTCAACGGGAGACTTATTTTTACGATTGTTTGTTTGTTTTTTGAATTTCGCGCAAAGTTACTCGAGCGCTATCTGCGCTATCCATTCCTAATCTAGTGTCAGACTAGAGGGAAAACAGCTAGTCATCATCACCCACCGTCAACTCTTGGGCTACTCTTTTACCAATGATTAGTGGGATTAACTGTCACTTATAATGCCCTCACGGCTGAAAGGGCAAGCATGTTTGGTGTGATGGGGTTTTGAACCCGCGACCCTCAAATGACGAGTCGAGCGCCTTAACCACCTGGCCACGCTGGCTCAGTCCGCTAGTAGTAATATTCTAATTATTTCATAGATGGCTTCAATCTATGAAATTATATATTTTTTTATCTGTTTTTCATTTATGATTTTTAAGGATGTTTCCTAGGTTTCAAGAAATTGTCAAATGCACAATAATGTATAATTCAAAACGTATGAAAAATCATCCTAAGAACTACTTCTCTAAGTTCTCCAAATAATCTCGTTTCAGTTGATGTTTTATGTATCCCGCTAAACGTTGCCAAACAATTTCACATTATGCCACATTTTGTGAATGTCACTAGATGTTGGTAAACATTTCCACGTGATGCCAGATGGGATGGACGTTGTTCATTAGTTTCAGGTAATGGTTCACTTTCAGGATGTAGTTAGTAGTTTCACTTGGTTCTAGATGTCCTGTACATCACTGGATGCAGCTAGTTGTTGACAAATAGTTTTACTGGTTCTTGATGACCTGTACATCTCAGGATTTAGTTAGTTGTTGACAAATAGTTTTACTTGGTTCTTGATGACCTGTACATCTCTGGATGTAGTTAGTTGTTGACAAATAGTTTTACTTGGTTCTTGATGACCTGTACATCTCAGGATTTAGTTAGTTGTTGACAAATAGTTTTACTTGGTTCTTGATGACCTGTACATCTCTGGATGTAGTTAGTCGTTGACAAATAGTTTTACTTGGTTCTTGATGACCTGTACATCTCTGGATTTAGTTAGTTGTTGACAAATAGTTTTACTTGGTTCTTGATGACCTGTACATCTCTGGATTTAGTTAGTTGTTGACAAATAGTTTTACTTGGTTCTTGATGACCTGTACATCTCTGGATTTAGTTAGTTGTTGACAAATAGCTTTACTTGGTTCTACTTATCCTGTACATCTCTGGATGTAGTTAGCTGTTGACCAATAGTTTCACTTGGTTCTAGATGACCTGTACATCTCTGGATGTAGTTAGTTGTTGACAAATAGTTTTACTTGGTTCTACTTATCCTGCACATCTCTGGATGTAGTTAGATGTTGACAAATAGTTTCACTTGGTTCTAGATGGCCTGCACATTTCTGGATATAGTTAGTTGTTGACAAATAGTTTTACTTGGTTCTAGATGACCTGTACATCTCTGAATGTAGTTAGTCGTTGACAAATAGTTTCACTTGGTTCTAGATGACCTGTACATCTCTGGATGTAGTTAGTTGTTGACAAATAGTTTTACTTGGTTCTTCTTATCCTGCACATCTCTGGATGTAGTTAGTTGTTGACAAATAGTTTCACTTGGTTCTAGATGGCCTGCACGTTTCTGGATGTAGTTAGTTGTTGACAAATAGTTTCACATGGTTCTAGATGACCTGTACATCTCTGGATGTAGTTAGTTGTTGACAAATAGTTTCACTTGGTTCTAGATGGCCTGCACATTTCTGGATACAGTTAGTTGTTGACAAATAGTTTTACTTGGTTCTAGATGACCCGTACATCTCTGGATGTAGTTAGTTGTTGACAAATAGTTTCACGTAGTTCAAGATATCCTGCACGTCTTTCGATGTCGCCATACAGATTCATCTGGTAGCACATTTGGTATCTAATGTATTTTGATGTTGTGATTATAGGATACAAAATATTTTATTCTTTATGTTATTTTAATGTAAAAACGAACATTTGGCACGTGCATGTTCAGTAACAAACATTTATTTCTTGGATGTTTCAGAATATACAACAATTAAATGTTTGTTACTGAACATACATGTGTCAGATGTTCGTCGTAACTGCCCTTGTCTTGTTATTCATTATTATACTTTGATTCATGTCCAATGAATCTATTGCCAATGTTTCATGAAATTATGCATTATCAAACATCTTGTTTCGTGATTAGAAATCTTCTGTATTTCATTATAACTTTTTTCGGGGGGGGGGATGTTTTAAATATATTATACTCCAAACAATCCTTTTTATCATTAGTTATTATTCGCTTGACAACTCTTTCACTAACACTCTCCCTACCGCGTTGGGACAACGGTAAGTCTACGGATTTACAACGCTAAAATCAGGGGTTCGATTCTCCTCGGTGGACTTAGCAGATAGCCCAATGTGGGTTTGCTATAAGAAAATCACACCTTTACTACCACTAGCTAATAGTCGCTAGACAATTAATTTCATAATTCTAAGTTAATATACAATTCATTCGTTAGTTATAAATCACTAGACAACTTTCACCATCACTAGTTGTTAGTTACTAGAAAACTCTTTTACATTAGTAACTTAATGTGTGTGTTTTTTCTTAGAGCAAAGCCACATCAGGCTATCTGCTGAGTCCACCGAGGGAAATCGAGCCCTTGATTTTAGCGTTGTAAATCCATAGACTTACCGCTGTACCAATGGGAAACAGTAATTTAATATCACTAGACTAAATCCTATTACTACAGGTTGGTGTTTATCACCATTGTTTACCAAACATAAAGGATGGTATTATAACTTAATGTAAAACTTAATAATAAGAATCCCCGTCACACCAAACATACTCGCCCTTTCACCCGTGGGGGGTGTTATAATGGTACGGTCAATTCAACTATTCGTTGGTAAAAGAGTAGCCCAAGAGTTGGCGGTGGGTGGTGATGACTAGCTGCCTTCCCTCTTATCTTACATTGCTAAATGTAGGACGGCTAGCGCAGATGGTCCTCGAGTAGTTTTGTACGAAATTCTAAAACAAACAAACAAAACAAACTAATAATAAGAAATAGTGAAAATTAAGTATAGTTCTGTTTGTCTTTTTTGTTTTTTTACTGTTTTAAGATTTAAATATTAACAAAAGTTTTTGTCGGGTCGTTTGATCTCATCATCTTTTATGTAACAATATACCTTACAAGCTTTTAAATTAAATGAAACATTGTATAGTAGTTGCGAATTGACAACTAGAACCGATTTTTGTTTTACCGCAAAGCTACAAAATAATACGTTAATATAATGTGTAATATAATGTAAAATAAGCTATAGTCGCTCTGTCCACCTTGTTTAGAATTAAGCACAAAGCTACCACGTGATTTGTTGGATTTTAAATAAATATAATTAATACAGAAGCAAGAACACATGGAAGAAAAACTAGTTTTATGTTAAATAAATTTTGTTTATGGTTAAACACAAAGCTACACAGTGGGCTGTCTGTGCGCTGCCCACCAAGGGCATCAAAACTCGGTTTCTAGCGGTGTGAGTCCTCAAACCCACTGTTGTACCGCTGTAAGGCCTTTGTTCACCACGGGGAATCGAAACCCAAATTGTAGCGTTATAAGTCCTTAAACGTACCCTTGACTCACTGGAAAACGAACCCTGTTTCTAAAGATTTAAATAATTTAATGAAAAATCTCATTAGAATCTGGGTCCTAGAGAATTATTAGTTTAGAATTTATTACCCAAGAAGCCCCGCTCTAGTACAGCGATATGTCTACGGATTTACAACGCTACAATGAGGGGTTCGATTCCCCTGGGTGGGCTCAGCAAATAGCCTGATGTGGGTTTGCTATAAGAAAAACACACACATAAATGTGTTCTTTTATTTTTTCACTCATAGTAAGAATTCACCTAAGGTAATTTTTCCATTTTTAAAACATTTAAAATGTATATTTTATCGAAACTTAATTAGCTAAGGAATATTAAAAAAAAAAGGTCAGAGGTAGTTGGCTCCTTTAAATTATGGTTAAAATAACCTTCACGATCAAATTATTGCCTTCACGTACTACCATTATCAGAGATTTCCATGTCTATGTTTAAATCACAATTTATCCAACACACTTAGTTTTGTTACACCACTTAGCCTGGTTGTTAATTATAGAACAAAACCAATGTCGCAGCATTACGATTCTTTTTGTGGCGTTGATTGGTTCCTGGAGATTGCCATTTTCTTTCTCTGTCGTTATTAATCAATTTGTTTAATTCATCACAATTTAGAGTTTGATTTAAACGTCTTACAAGGTTTATTTTGATGCAAAAATAATTCATTTATGTATGGTATGTAAATTAACTTTAAAGGAAAAACCTTCAAATGAACAAATATGAAACTTTAAGTTCTGGTTTTGCAAAATTTTAATCAAAATATTGAAATTAAATAGATTTTTTGTACAAAAAATAGTTTTAAAAAGTACAAATTACTTATATGAATGATTGTTAACTGTTCTCCGCCTTTCATTACTATATGCTTTACTGAAACTAAAAATAATATTTCATAATTTTTCTTAACAAGTAATCACAATCAAATCGTCCACAATTTTATAAAAGAAGAGGTTTTGAGTCGTTCGTGTAACAAGTTTGAATTACATAATATTTTGCAATATCGCTATATTTAAAAAAAATCATCCGTGATATTAAGTTTTAGGCAAATTCACCTATTACGTATTCTAGTAATTTTGGGCTATGAAAAAAAACACGTTATTTTGACGAAAGTATTTTGATGTTTTGTTTCCTACCTATTGAGAGAAACTCGTTTTCTATTCATTTATTAAAATCAACTTTCTGTTAGGACCAATATTAAAAGGAGTGGAATGTATCGCATGAATAAATGCGTATATAATACTTCATATAACTTGTTCCTGAATTATACATGAAACTGTACATAGAAAGAAAATATGCATTGACATAAGCCTGTTTGTTTATATGTACATAAATATAGACATCTTTACATCAGGGCCCACTGCAAATAAATTAACTATGACATACTGACGAACAATTTTATGGCTTTCTTGTTTTGTGGGTTCGGATTGACGGTTTTCAAGTTTGCTCCAAGTTTGATTGGTTCGTTAAAGTTTGACCATCCTATTAGAGAAAAAAAAGTCACATACATTTATAATAAAAGTTATTATAGTGAAACCACATTTAAGTTAATATGCATGTCTTGCTTCTTAAACCAATAAAAAAAGGTATATTTGTTACAGATACATGATTGGTTGTTTTGTTGGGTTTTTTGCATATTATTTATAAGAAAGGGATCTACTTGAACAATCCATCTGACATTTCACTTTCTTTCTTGAAGTGAGTGTATAAAGGTTTAACTCATTGAATAGAGAACATTTTAAGGAAGGAACAAATTATACACTAGTCTCGACGTAACTTAGTACCGTCAAGAAACAGCCTTTTTCTTTTGTTTTTTTATAAAGGTATTGCTCGGATTATCTCATGAGAAATAATTACTTTTATGTCAGTAATTAAATGGGAGAACAATTTTACGTATAGAAAATAGTTAGCAAATGACTGCAGTGAAAAATCGGTTTTAAAATGTCGAGATTAGAAATGCGTTAATTCTCACTTTTGGAAAAAATATAAAACATCACCTTGTGCGGGCTGTGGTGAAAAATATATCGAGTCCTAATTCCAGTTTTACTTAGAAGTTTCAGGCCCGGCATGGCCAAGTGTGTTAAGGCGTTCGACTCGTAATCCGAGGGTCGCGGGTTCGAATCCCGGTTGCACCAAAGATGCTCGCCCTTTCAGCCGTGGGGGCGTTATAATGTGACGGTCAATCCCACTATTCGTTGGTAAAATAGTAGCCCAAGAGTTGGCGGAGGGTGGTGATAACAAGCTGCCTCCCCTCTCGTCTTACACTGCTAAATTAGGGACGAATAGCACAGATAGCCCTCGTGTAGCTTTGCGCGAAATACAAAACAAACAAACATTAGCAACGACAGTGTTAAAACTGCAATATCCCTCGTTACCAGTTGTTCGTTTCTCTTTACCAACAACAGGGTTAAACAACGGTTTTTCCTGAATATCAAATTTCAGTTTCTCTTTACCAACAACAGGGTTAAACAACGGTTTTTCTTGAATATCAAATTTCAGTTTTCCTTTAGCAACGACAGAGTTTAAACTCAATTGCACACAGACAAGATCTTAATAGATCAGAAATAATGAGAGAAGTTCTGGAGAACAAATACTTTATTTGCAACTCATCACTGAAGCTTTGCTATTTATATACATGCAAGTTGTCTTAGTAACGAGAACGTTTTAACAACAACCATAAATACAGCAATTTTAACTCAGTAAATCGGGTTGTATAGACACCAACTACATACACACTGTACAACTGATCAAATTTCGTCAACGAAATCAAGAAACAAAAAATCAATCATCGATTTCTTATTTATAACAATAATATCTGTTTATGTTTGTCACATCATGTAAACGAGCCAACAGTTCAAGTTGATTTGAAGATATGCCAAATTCGTTTCGGTGACTATTTAATACCAGGCAAGACAACATTTTATTAAATCTTTTAAATAACACTGATACAGTAAAATATTGAAACACATGGTATGACACAACAACACACCAATAAAAATGTATTAAAATCTTATGCCTGTTTCAATAAAAGCAATACGTTGCTTCTTCGAAAACAGTTTAAATTGGAATAATTAAACTGGTTTTACGTTACAACTTCTGTCTTTCCTAAACGATCTAGTTTTTCAAAGATAACATATTTCACAAATTTCTGCGTTATTGTCTCATTTAATTACAACCTTCATCTTAATTTCTCTTCGAGAATAACATCGTTTCGAATGGAATGCTTTTGAGAAATGTGTCCATTTTTCAGATATAAAACGTTCGAATCGAAAATGAATAATTCAACTTATTTATACAGGAATCGCCCATCACATTCTACATCAAACCAACTTTTCTGAGCTGGCACAAGAGATAGAAAAAGTCAACAGTTTTGAATTTATACAGAAAGTAAACTTGTTTTCTTTTGGCTTCTCTGCGTGTTAATACGTAAGTGAAACGAGTCAATTTCATCATCTGAAAACATAGAAATATCACACAGAAAGAGGGCTGAAAACATGGTTCTGAGTCAATGTATTTAATAACATTTAGCTTGTTTTAAAGCATTTAAGGCTTGTCTTATGTTTCTCACATTTTTTAATGCTAATAAATACCAGTGAAAGAGAATATACAGCATATAATCAAGATTGCATCCAGAAAGTGTTTATAAAGATTATTCCTTATATTTCAAACAGGTTCTTTGTAATCAAAAGTTATTCCTCTTAATAGATCCAAACGACAAGTTTTCTATTACACTAAGAATTATATTTATTTAATTTGGTGATAAAACTTTAAGTAAAACAGTTTTATATATATATATATATATCGTTTGATTTTTTTTGAAGGGGTGAGAAAACATTACTGCACACGACTAATCAATCTAAATGGCAAGAAGTCCTACCCCTCATTAACAATTATGATATGAGAAAAAGATAAGTGAAAAAGTACTTATCTTCAATGATCCTGGCACGTTCTCCCCTATTAATGAAAAAAATATATGAAAAGCTAAGAAAGCATAACAATTAAAGTAAGCATATTTTCAATATATAGTGGCTCTAATGCATTTTGTTTTTCATTTGCTATTACTGTAAGCGAAATTGTGTTTTATTCTCCAGTTTGACTTCATTAAACATTCCTTTTTTATGTCTCAGTTATTTGATTATACTATTTCTCTGTGATCTCTCTTGTTTCCTTCAGAATAAAGAATATTTCTCAGAGCCCCCTTTTGAGGGGGAAGGATGATATTCCTAATTATTACTAGAGTTTTTTTCATTGAATCTATATGGACTTTTATAAATATTGTCATTCTTTCTTTACAGTTGATCAAACCGAATGACGTTTTAACATCAAATGGATATAGATTTAATAGAATTATTTAAGTATAAATGTTGGGAGTTTAGTCACCGTTTATCGTAAAGTCATATACTAAATGTATTGACTGCCCTTGTTCTGAAACAAAGGAAGAGCATTATGTCGTTCACAAGTTGACCTTGGTGTATTCCCAATTAAGTTTTTGTTTTGGAATATTCGCGCAAAACTACTTAAGGAGATATCCGCGCATAGCTATCCGTTGTTTTGAAGTGATATAACAGAGGGAAAAATCTCCCACTGCTTGAACTTTTCTTCTCTGACAAGTAATAGGATTTAGCTGTCACTCCAATAACAGAGGGCATTTTTACGACAACGGGCTGTGAACCATGAATCCTATGAATCACATCCTATGCACGCTAGCCACTAAGCCACATCTGTCCAACTGTGAATGAAAAAGTGAGTTTAAGGTATATTATGAGTGGTTAATATTGAATTGTGTTACCAATTAGCCACACCTACTCATTTCCATTTAAATTCCCCCATAAAGCTTAGAATAGCTTTGAAGCCTAATTAGGCTTTAAGTGAATTGATGAACTACAATAACTAACAACCATTTTAATTAAATTAATATTATATATCACGCATGAACTTTTGGCTATTCTATCCGTACATCTGCCAAAAATGGCAATAATAAACTTCGTACGAAGCGCCATCTTACGAAACTCTATTTTATTAGGAATTCAATTAAAACTCAGCTGTCTGTTAACATACGTCTAAAAAAAAAAAACAACGAAGTGATAAACAGAAGAAAAAAGGAAATAATCCAAACTTTCAAGCACCGATCGTAAAGAAGGTAAAACTGTGAGAAAATTTAGATTTTTTTTTCAATTGGTTTTCTTCTCATGCCGTACTGTTTCTGATAAAGGTTTTCTTTTCATGCCGTACTGTTTCTGATAAATTGCATTTCACTTGTCGAATATTTCGAACGCTTTAGGTTAAAAAATGTCAAGGCTTTCGTTTTCAAAGATGGCATGAGCGTGAAAAAATGTAATCAACTGAGATAAAAATAGTTTGTTATTAAAATAGAACTAAATACTTTTCATAGAATTATAATTATTCTTATGGAAAGAGCGCAATTATTTTCTAAACCTTTAACTGAGATCGTTTTGCACAACAACCACTAAATAACAACTTGCGATTAAAACCGTCTTTTTAAAGCAGTGATGGGTTTTACGAATACGTTCTAAATCTTAGATAACATAAAACTGTTTTATTACGTTAAGATTTAGAGCTCGGAAAGAGGAGAGGAAATTATTTGCTTTTTTTCTTTTCTTTTCTGTTATCACATTCCGAAAATTCAGTCATACGGCGTTGGCCGAATCCTTATAAACACAAGAACATTTTCTCTGATTATAGGTAATATATTCTTAATCACAGCTTGATCATGGTTCTTTTATGGGTACATCTAAAAGCAGATGAAAAATGGTTCCCCGCTATAATTGCTTACATACATAAAATATATATTGATCGATACGAGTTTATAATTCTGAGATAAGCATCTTGGACTGAGAATCTGAGAGCCTATGGCTTACATGCCGTTAGAGTTAAATTGCGTTATGCACTTTGGGGCCGTAGGCACGTTATAAGAGTGACTATCAATCCAAAATTATGGACGGCTAGCGCAGGTAGTCCTTGTGTATGTAGCTTTACGCGAACATCCGAAGAAAAACCTCCCATCATTGGGAATAAGGCTAAAAACAGTTCACACATGTTTTGTTAAAAGAAACAAATATTTCTGTTTCTCCCATTTTTCGTCCTTCTGGTGTACAGCCCTTACTATGCTATATTCTTTTGTCCATTAAATTATGAGCTAAGAACGAGTGAGAGCCAGAACCGTACATCATCAAAGGATATATAACACACGTATTAATCATTATGTTTCGTATCCGTGTTAAGTGTATTTATTTATCTTACAGTCACTTTTCAGAGGGAATATTCTTTCATAGTTCAAAGGATTGCTTTCCGAAAAATAAAAAAGAAAAGAAGGTAGACACGTGTAGCATCGTTGGTCAAAACTTTACTTACTGTTCATTTCTCTCTTTTGTTGGTATCAAAGAGCCCTTGGTTAAAAGAAAGTAATGTCATAACAAATTAGCCCCTCCTAAAGCACAATTATTCGATCAGAAGAGACAATCGTGTAACACCGCTGAGGGCGGTGTCATATTGGTGACTGACATTTTTGGCCCAAAGTTTACACGTAATGCTAATTGTCACGCCTACTTTTGGTTGGCGAAAACGTATCACCACCAGGGGCGGCATGTAATCAGGATGGCCTGTATAGGGGAAGAAATTGACTGGGAAGCCTTGCTCAGGCATAAAGAGAACTGGGCCCATGTTCTCCTTATCTACATCGGTGTCACCCTGGCAGTCAATGAAGGCGAACGCGGGGTTGTATCCGTGGCGAAGTTCCTTTGGTAAATATCTAGTGAGTTCTAGATCTCTGGTACTGTATGGTTGTGGTTCCCAGCCAGTAATATTTGGGAACTGAAGAAAAATACATGGACTTCCGTCTCGATAGCCGAAGAAGTTGCTAACCCGACAGTCTGGCGATATCTGACTGATATCGAAAAGACACGCATATCCTTCCGGTGGCAGTTGTCCAAAGCATTCCGTTCTGTTTCGCTTAACGTTATGTTTTGCGTCGTAGTTAGACATTAACCTGCTCAGTTCGTTGACGAGATTAGGCCAGTCTGCACCCTCGTGAGGAAGACTTCCATGTCGAAAACGGATTAGTTGATAGCGCCCTTTTGGTCTCGGATGTACCATCATCAGACGTGGTGTGATGTTCTGATATGTTTCTGACGAGTCTTCCATTGCCAAAAGTGTAACGATCAAAACGACAGTGATCAGTAGAATGGCCACCAGGACAGCTATCCACCACATAACTCGTGGTTTAGACAACCAGGAACGAAACCCTTTAACCCTAACTTCGTTACCAGATCCAGCAGCTCCGTCCTTTTCTTTAGCTTCTATAGCAACTGCCACATCTACGTTTTCAGCTTTAAGCGGAATGTCGTCTGTAGCTTCAGCTCCCTTCTTTCCGTCCATGTTTTCCATCACAAATGCTTCTCTGTTTTCGTTTCTGCTTTTGTCCGTCATTCGAACTGCTATCTTTACTTCGAAACTATAATCGCAAATTTGCGAGAGAGAGAAAACAAAAACTTTTTTTTCCGAGCTATTTCCTTAAACGTTTTTTTTCTGTGAGGAAGTTTTCTTCCTGAAAGGAAAAGTAAAATGTTAAAATATAAAAGTAATAAAAACATTTTTTACTTGAAAATATATCTCTTTCATTTTAAAAATCTAACAAAAAATTCTGATATAACTGTGCAATTTATTATAAAAATATAAAGATATCTCGTGACATTCTAACTATTTTTAGATACAGAAGCACTACACTAGCGCCTCGTAACGGCAGATAGTACCCTCTAAATGTTGTGCAATTTATCTTGAGAGATAATTTTTAATTATTAAAGCAATCCAAATATTTTAATTCTGTTTCTACTTTTAGCATATTTCATGCTATAAGTATTATTTCTGTGGGGCAATAAATGTAACAAATAGATACTTATCCATTTTATCTTTTATTATAAAATTATCTTTTCAATAAAATAAAAAAAATCGACATGTACTTCAGTTTTCGAAACTATATTTCTTTATCCCACAGGATATTAAACCAAATAAACGTATTTAAAGCCACAATCTTTGGATATGAAATTTATTATTAACTGATTAGTCAAAAAAAAATGTTTGTCTCTGCACAAGTGCAGTACATTGAAGTGTTGTCTTAATACATTTACATTGTTTCTTGTGGGACATTTTCTTATGGCCACGCGCAAAGCCACCTTGCATGACTTGCTAGCTCTTGAAAATGTTTTCCAACAAGGTTCCATGACCTTCTAGTTTCTGAAATTGTTGTCCAATGAGATTGTCAGATATCGTTAAAGTTCAACCTCGATGTAAATGATATGGGAGCTCAGTGTCATGAATTATTGGTTGTCTCTAAGTAACCTGTCTGATGTCCAGTTCCTCATTGCGTTGGAGGAATTATCGCAACGGATTCCCTTTTTTTTGTAGTATTATTTCTGTGGTCCGTTGACAGGCTATTCATAAATCAGTGAACAGACAGTTCAGTAACTAACATGATGTTTTTTTGATAGCACTATACAAGGTTACAATTCAAATGTCACTTTGTCATACATCTTACTTTTGTTCTTAAATTCTTTTATCTCAGTCGAAAAAATTAGGAACTATATCAAAGAGTGTGGAACATCAGAAGAGCTTTCGATTTTTCCCTTCACAAGAGCTGAAATCATGTCATGAACTGAAATTATCATGTGCCAAAAGTCAATGGCTTGGAGTTCGTTGAATAAAAACACAACAACCAAAGAAATGGGATCTTCTTATGGATTTGTTTGGCAACATCTGCTCCATGAAGAAACAGCGTAACGCTCGCTTTTCATGAATACATTGGACATTCCGAGCTCGATTATTCCATGTGTATCCATTTCTCATGGTCAACTATTTACCTTGTGTTTATGAAACATCCATCACATGTCTTGCAAGACAGTTGAATAACTCCATCTTGTTGTCAGTACCTTAAAGAACTCCTTGACAGTTTTCAGGAAGCGCATTAATACCAACCACTTGCCTCCTAACGCCTTTCCCTCTTTTACTTGTAATTGCGGTATTTAGGACTACGTCAACACTTTTAAAGTGCTGCAGCTGACGGTTCATGCTTGACATGAATACTTCCAGTTCATGGTTAGAAAATATTTGCACCTAGTTGGTTGATTACTACTGCACCATCAATGCCCTTTACGTCGACATTTGGTGCACCTATGTGAGGTGCTATAAAACCTTCTAAACTTTCTATTAGGTACGCTTTTGTTTCAAAACAAATTTGCCTTTAATGAGCCACTAGGGGCATTGGTGCAGTATTTCCATGTCTAAAAATAGTCAGAAAATGACAAGACGTCATTGTGTTAGGTTTCATGGTTTTTCGTATAACGTAAAGTTCTTGTAACATCTTTCAGAATCCAATGGACTCTAAGCATGTTTACACTCCAGTACCTACCATTTCATTAATTATCATTGAATATAATCTTGTCTTTTAGTCAAAAACAATATTGATAGTATGAAGTGTCGCTTTTATTGTTTTTTGTTGTTTTCATTTTATAGCTCTTTTAGTAAATGAAAAACAAACAAACAATGACAAAACGGAACAATGAAACATTGTATTAGTTAAGCCTTGAAAATTTAACTGCACAATACACCTCGCTCACAAATTAAAACAAATAATGACAAAACGGAACAATGAAACATTGTATTAGTTAAGCCTTGAATAATTAGCTGCACAATACACCTCGCTCACAAATTAAAACAAACAATGACAAAACGGAACAATGAAACATTGTATTAGTTAAGCCTTGAATAATTAACTGCACAATACACCTCGCTCACAAATTAAAATTAACCGTGAAGCAGTTCCCTGTTTATGACTTCGAAACTGAGTCATCCTTATATATTGGAGTTAGTCTGTTTTTCATATATGCCTAGAAAGTACACTTCAATATTTATTTTTAAAAAGTAATGAAGTACACGATTCACTCTAATAAAGAAAAATAGCTGTGATCATTCAAGCGTGATGTATGCCTCAACACATGTTAAAAACAGAAGCACTGCATGCTTTCAGACAAACGAAGCACTGCATAAAGTGTCGTTTATCATTCCGAGCTCTCAAACAAAACATCTTATGTGTGAACTGCACTCATCATGTTATTGTTTTACCACGTAGGGTTTTCGTTATATATTCTCAACACATACGTTTTGTAATATTTGTCAGAAATAGCAAGAGCTAGATACATTATGTTTAGATAAATTATTTACATAATCTTGTGGTTGGTTCTTCACTTTGGTTTGCCAAATGAATCTAAGCATTTATTCTACACTTGATGACTCTTATAGAAAATCTCGCGAAAATTGTTAAAATATGTTATGCAACGAACTACGCGAAGCAAATCACAAATTTATGACCAGCAATACTGCAGCTACCACTATAAAGAATTGTTATAGTTTACGTCAGATCGAAGTGACTTCATATGATGAGATTTTCCTCTTCGTGTTTTTATGTCACAGGAACGAAATTGAGAAACTCATAAAGACAAGCTTCGAGTACTTTTATACCTTATAGGAACTGGTTAAATTATCATCTGTTGTTATTCTGCATGATGTCTTATAAAACCAAAATCACCAAGATTTGTTCTTCGGTTTCCATATCAACTAAATGATTTATTCTACACCATGAGACGCTGTTTGTTTGTTTTAATTTCGCGGAAAGCTACTCAAGGGCTATCTGCACTAGCCGTCCCTAATTTAGCAGTGTAAGACTAGAGGGAAGGCAGCTAGTCACCACCACCCACCGTCAACTCTGGGTTTGCATCCCCATCACACCAAACATGCTCGCCCTTTCAACTGTGGGGGCGTTATAATGTGACATTCAATCCCACTATTCGTTGGTAAAAGAGTAGCCCCAGAGTTGGCGGTGGGTGGTGATGACTAGCTACCTTCCCTCTAGTCTTACACTGCTAAATTAGGAGCGGCTAGGGCAGATAGCCCTCGTGTAGCTTTGCGAGAAATTCAAAAGCAAACAAACAAGTACTTGTGTTACATTTGCAAGCTCTGTTGTTGTGTCTGTAAATTATTGTATTATCTCGGAAATTCTTGTATTAGATTGTAACATTTTGTATTATTTCAATTAATTGCTGTATATTTTTACTTATTGAGCTAAAGTAACCCTTGGGTCGGACGTCTCTAAAAAATTTCAACTAAGTGATCATAGCACATGGCATATGTCATTTTGAAAGAAACTGTTAGATATTGTGACCAAAATCCGTGTCAAACGATCGCTAGAGAGTTTCAAGATTTATGTGTCTGATGGCTGAAGTAGCGTGCAAGAAGAAAAAGGGAAACAGATGTGACTTCTATGTTTCGACTCTCGTCTGACCAAGAACACTATATCTACTTTAGAAACCTTACGAGGGCGAAATGAATCTATTTATCATTGTAATACAGTGACCACTTATACATTTAAAAACACAATTTTCTTTTCTTTTTCAGCTGTGAAATCAAACACATTTTCAATACACTACTATATTTATTTGTTTCAAAGAAAGATGGCGTGTTCCATAATTTATGTCTCAAATAGGAAACCACAAACGACGTTGAAGATAGATCATTGACATAGAGAAAAAAAAGACATCTAAACACTTTTATAAAAGGACGATTCTGATAATTATTAAACAAAATATCAATGGTTTATTTTAAATAACTTAAATGCATGTGCAAACACTACTGTATTCGTTACAACAACAATATACTTAATTCATAAGAGTATAGTCAAGCTGATTCAGTTGGATAACTGAGAAAGAAGTAATCACAGCCTTCACTGTAGGCAGACTTAAAGAAAGTGTTTTATTTTAATTTTAGGAAAAGGAAAATAATTGAGGGTTTTCGAACTATGATTTTTGTGTACAAACATTAAGCATGAGATTTGAACACGTTTCCTAAAATGAATTCAAAGGTTTACGGTGTAGTGGTCAAATTCCTAACCAAGCTAATCTATAATGTTGTAGTAAAAAATTCAGTATAAGTAATAAAACTACCGCAGTATTTTCTATTTGCGTTGTTGTTCATCAAGTATGAATTATTCACTCTTCGTACTCATGTCCAGAATTTTAAATCGAACAATTTCTAGCTGGAACAGGCTTTCTAACTTCATTCATCTACCTTTGTTTCTAGATCCACACCTAGTGTTCAAAAAATTTCAAAATGTTCAGTATTCTCAATCTTTGTGGAGCATTAAAAGAATTATTATTTTGTCCGGCATGGTTAGGGAGGGTGCTCGACTTGCGGGTTCAAATCAGCTGTGAGGTCATCATCTGTGACGGTCAATCCCACTATTCGTCAGTAGAAGAGTAGCCCAAGAGTTTACGGTGGGTGGTGATTACTAACTGCATCCCCTCTAGTCTTACAGTGGTAAATGGTAGCCCCCCGCTAGTACAGCGGTATGTCTACGGATTTACAAAGCTAAAATGAGGGGTTCGATTCCCCTCGGTGAACTCTTTGCTATAAGAAAACATTTACCTAACTGGTAAATTAGGAACGGCTAGTGCGAATAGCCTTCGAGTAGCTTTGCGAGAAATTCAACAAACATACAAAAAAAATTATTTTTCTGTTAATGTGAAAAAGAAAACTCACTGGCACGATTTTTTAAAGACTGGTTGTGAAAAATGTAAAATCTAGTTAAAATGGCTTCCATTTTGGCATTGTTTTTCCCTAAAGGATACATCTACAAAAGGAAAGTATTTCGAAGTGGTGTTTATTTGTTTACGAAATTTCGTATCAAGCTACAAGAGAGGCATCTGTACTAGCTGTTCCTAATTCAGAAGTGGTAGACAAGAGAGAAGGCAGCTAGTTAACACCATTCACCACTTACTCTTAGCTACTCTTTACCAATGAATAATGGGATTACCAATCACATTATAACGTTTCACGGTTGAAAGGGCAAGCAAGTTCGAGCACGTGGGGTTAGAGCTCATGACCAAAAGCTTGCGAGTCGAGCTTCCTAATTTCCAGACCTTGCCAGTTCAGGTCAAGTTTCTTTTTTTTTGTTTTTGAATTTCGCGCAAAGCTACACGAGGGCTATCTGCGCTAGCCGTCCCTAATTTAACAGTTGCAGACTAGAGGAAAAGCAGCTAGTCATCACCATCCACCGCCAACTCTTGGGCTACTCTTTTATAAACGAATAGTGGGATTGACCGTCACATTATAACGCCCTCACGGCTGAAAGGGCGAGCATGTTTGGTGCGACAGGGATGCGAACTCGCGACCCTCAGATTACGAGTCGCATGCCTTAACCCACCTGGTCATACCGGACAACCAGGTCAAGTACAGTACCAATTTTGAACAGCACCGCAAACACCTAGCGACTTGGGTTTGAGGGTTCTCTAGCAAATTTTCAAAATTTATATGTATTCTGATCTTAGCTGGCACGATTTTCTTATTCTTCTTAGTTGATAATGTACTTCTATTTTTCAAGCATATTATCTCTACAATAATTGAGAAGGGACATCGATTGATAAAAATATATAAAATCCCATTTTTCTAGTCATTTTCAGTCTTCCCCGCTGGTACAGTGGTAAGGCTACGGATTTACAATGTTAAAATGAGGGGTTCCATTCCCCTCGGTGGACTCAGCAGATAGCCCAATGTGGCTTGACTATAAGAAAACACAAACACATTCTCCATTCCAAAACTCATTTCTTATAGCTCATAATACTAGTGTCTCCTTTCCATTCCCATGTAATCTGTTTGATTATAAATGTACTATTAGAGAGGCACTATTAGCAATATCCTGACCTATATATATTTTCTCCCCGAAGCCCCCTAGTGGCACAGCGGTATGTTGCAGACTCCCATGCTAGAAACCGGGTTTCGATACCCGTGGTGGGCAAAGCACAGATAGCCCATTGTATAGCTTTGTACTTAATTCCAAATAACCAAACCTTCCCTATATGAGTCGTTTCTCTTTTGAGGTCTGAATAACTCGTTGTTAAATTGAAATCTATAATGCGTTATCTGCTATGTTTATCGCGAGGAATCGAGCCTCAGATTTTAGCATCATAAGTCCGTAAAGTTACCACTGTTCCACCAGGGAATGCCTAACTAAACAGCGATGATTACAATGAAGTATTTTAAATTAATCTAACACCCGTAATTCTTCCATAAAACGTTTGACTCGCAAAAAACAAGCACCCAAGACTCTGCTTTATCTAAGTTGATAATATTCCAGCCAAATAAATAACACAGCTTGGCATTACTCACATCGCACCATTCTGTTCATGTACTGTAAAACTGAATTTATATTTTAGTTTCACTCTCAATTCATCTAAGAATCATCTCCGACCGAAATGAATAGAAAATGATGTGGTGAATTAGGTGTCAATCTGTTTGCGCTAAACCAGAACGTTCGAGCGTTTTGAATGCATATGATCAATATTTTAATTTGAGATAAAAATATGTAAAGAAAATTAGCATCAAATCCCAGGGAAGACCAGAGAATGATAGGATTATATTCTGTTATTAGCTTTTTTATACTTATTAATATACAATAATGTACACTTTATTGATTTATTCAATATATATATATATATATCTAAGTGAAATTGAAACCCGATAACCCGAGCGCTTTCGAAAGATGGACCTTTCTTCTTTAGGGGCAAAAAGACTTCCAGTTTGCCTCTGAAGAAGAAAGGTCCGCGTTTGGAAAGCGCTCGGGTTGTAGGGTTTCTATTTTATTTTTATCAAGACTTTTTGAACCTACGTGTTTTTAGAACCATGTGTATATATATGTAGACTTATTCTGAGAACTGTAAGGACAGTATATGTATAAGCAAAAATTAAGCAGTGAATAACAGTGAAGAAAAACAAGAGAAACAATATATTAAAAATAAAACAACAGAACTAAAACTGTCATCCACAACAAAATACAAAATTATAAAGCTCATCAAAACAAGCCCAACTTAAATAAAACGAATCCATTATTACGTTGGAAAGACACAAAAAATAATTATACGTTATACATTTGCTATAACAAACAAAACAATTATATTTTATTTATTTTCTTGTCAACACTGTACAACGTATAATTTTTACGTTGGAAAGACACAAAAAATAATTATACGTTATACATTTGCTATAACAAACAAAACAATTATATTTTATTTATTTTCTTGTCAACACTGTACAACGTATAATTTTTACGTTGGAAAGACACAAAAAATAATTATACGTTATACAGTGTTGACAAGAAAATAAAAGAAATATAATTGTTTTGTTTGTTACACAATGCGTTATTTGTGTTCTGCTTACCACGCCTGTCAAAACCCGGTTTCTATCCCTGTGAGTCCACAAACATGCCGCTGTGATACTTGGGGGGGGACAATATACGCGTTAAAGATCTGTGGCAATAGATTCTAAAAGTGTTGGGACTATCTGACATAATGCAAAAAAACACAGATGAAAAAAGAGGGCCATTAGCCAGAAAACTAAACTATGTGGTTAGGTACTAGATGCTATTACGCACAATGTTCCAAAGCCTATTACCTCTCACATCCACTGTTGGTTACTAATTTGTTAATTACCCCTAAAACCATTAACAAGAAGCTAAAGTTAGTATCAGAGTAGTAATATGTTATTACAAATCAATCTTGATTTCTACAACCGTGAAATACTTAACATTCAAAATTATAGTGTTAGGATAAACACAACAGAATCCTTACCAAGATATTTCAATAATAGTTAAACACTCACTCTTCTCCATTAACAAAATCATTCAATTATAAATTATCTTTTTTGAGACATATTTCACTTCTTGTAGTTAAAACTTATGGGCTTAGACATAAATGCACCTCTTTAAAGTATATGAAATTCTGTCACAGAAGAATTTTGCGGTGAAGGGTCACGATTTTACATAAGTAGGTCTTGTATCTCTGATGTGTCTACGAATCAAAATTATTTTAACATTCATCTACTTAAGATACAACTCGAGTATTTTCACTAGAGTTGCTCTCAAATCATCTAAATAATGTCTAATTATTTATTTGAAGAACAGTTAATTACAGTATTGTTTAATGAATGGTGTCATCAAAATGTCCAGACTAATGCCAGGTTGTATATCGAAAGGTTCTCAGATGGAAGTCATCCTTCACATCATATGATAGGAAATGTGTTTCAGCGGCTGCGTACTACAAGCTCATTTACGTATATATCCCTTGCGGACAAACCAGGAACAGCAATAAATATTGACAATTAAACTTCCATACTAGCAACTATTATGATTGGGCAGTTATTTACGATTTCATGATAATTTTAAGGTCTTTACCTCACATGCATTTATGTTTATAAATGTCGCTGTTATGAGGTTAATTTAGTAATTATATTTAAAATATTTTAGTTATTATAGTCTATACCTATGCAACTGTCACCTTAGTATGTCATCCACAGTAATTAAAGATAGATCAAAGGGCATGACATTCAAGTTTAACTTGAATGACCTTAGTGATAGTGACATAGTGTAGGCTTACCACACCTCATTCCATAGCACTAAAAATTATTTTCCAATACCTCTCCATTTCTGAATTATTTGTCTGTTAATGGACTTCAGTGTCACCTGAATGATTATTAATAACGTATACGGATAAGGGAATAGCCTACATCTACTAAGTTGGCCAAACTTCGAGAAATATTGTTAGGATTATGGCCGAAAATATCGGTAATAGTAAAAGTACCTAAATGTGAAATCAATGCATCAGTTAACCTGATTTAAACAGAAATTAATGATAAGTATTATATATTTCATTGATATCAAACGAGCATTTAAAAATAATAATATTGAAACAAAAAGAAATTAACTATGAGTTAGTAGTGCAAAAATGATATATGCGTGGACGTTTCTGTACAAGAGCACTGATGTTCTAGCAGCTTTGTAAACGTTATCGGAAGACACGAGCGAGGAAATAAAACAGTACTAAAGCCGAGGCTTAAGATACTCAAGATTAAGAGGATGAAAGTGGCTGAAAAATAGATACGAAACTCAGAGAATTAGAAGTAAAAACAAAAGGAGTAATAAAATACCTACACTAGCAAGAACTACTTCCAAGTCTCACGGTGGCTCCTTTTGTGGAAGTGTAAACGTTAAAAATCGAAATTCGTATCTCTATCACTATGAGAGGCGCAGTCCATATGGACTTAGCGGGATTTTTTGAAGAGTAAAATGAAATAACAGTAATAGTATCAACGTATAGCAAGAAACAAAAAGAACCTTTAAGTTTAACATGTGGCGAAGAAAGAATTTTCTGCGAAACAAGGATAAGAGCCAAAGCAAAGGAGGTCATCGAAAAGGCTGAATGTGAAAACAAGCCACCAAAGAAAGCATATTAAGATAGGATCTCCAATGGACTTCAATGAATCGCTCCGCCGATCTGAGTGATTGGCATGTTGTATGAGAACATCTCATAGTTAAAGATTCGGTGGTGCAGCAAGCCTAATCTTCAGTGATTAATCTATAATCATCATATAAAAAACAAATACCTCTACAAGTGTATGAATAAAACCGATTATTGGAGAGCTTCTCCAGTTAACATTATTGTTATCTGTTTCAAAACATAGACGTTATTAGAAAACATAATATATCAACGACGAACACAACCATCAATGATTAGAATATGAACGAAATTCATGGCCCGACATGGCCAGGTGGGTTAAGGCGTTCGACTCGTAATCTGAGGGTCGCGGGTTCGAATCCCGGTCGCATCAAACATGCTTGCCCTTTCAGCCGTGAGGGCGTTATAATGTGACGGTCAATCCCACTATTCGTTGGTGAAAGAATAGACCAAGAGTTAGCGGTGGGTGGTTATGACTAGCTGCCTTTCCTCTAGTCTTACACTGATAAATTAGGGACGGCTAGCACAGATAGCCCTCGAGTAGCTTTGTGCGAAATTCAAAAAAGCAAACGAAATGTATATTAAAGAACTGAAAACTGTTAAATATTATATATGTTTCTACGTAGCTCCTACAGTTAAAAAATAAACTAAAATGTTATTATTTACTCTTACAGTTCAGTAAAAACGCTTTAGTTACGTATAGATTTTTATATTTGTACAGAAGTTTTGTTCATAGCTACTTATAGGCTAGCTGTGGAAAGCCTTTCCCTTGAGCTGGTAGATTAGACGAAGTCAATAAATACCGTTAGCTTCTCCTTCCTAAAAGTCTGTTTCGCTGAATTTTGCACAAAGCTAATCGGGGTCTATCTGCATTAGCCGTGTCTAATTTGAAAATGATAAACTAAACTGAAAGCAGCTAGTGAACGCTACTCAACTTTAACTCTCAGATACTTTTTAACCAACGATAATAAAGGGGTGTCGACCGTCACATTACAACGCCCCGCAGCTGAAATAGAGAGTACGTTCAATGACGGAATTCGGATTTGAGATCCGAAGGTTACGAGTCGAGTACTCTAACTACAAGACCATTCCGAGCCTTTGTCTAACCTTACAATGAGACCTGCTCTTATTGGAGCAGCCATGGCATAGGCCTAAAGTGCTGAGCGCATTTTGGCAACAACGATAGCACGCTAATCACCAGATTGCACTCGTCTTAGTTAGGGGTAAAAAGGAATTTATTTTACTTATTAAGCAAACTGCTGCCCATTAGTGAATAAAATATTTCGTTCCCGAGTATTGAACGAAAAAAGAAAATTTAATTCGATTATATGATAATATTGTCAATAATAACCAAAACTTATAAAGTTACAACATGTGACAAAAGAACATGGGAGAACCACATTTCCCAAACAAACTTAACATTGTACACATCTTTATGGAAAAAAAAAACAGTAGAGTAAACGTAACAGCATTCCTGAAACTGTAGCTACAATTATGTTTCGATACTGGTTCAAACACACTTTAGAACAAATAAGACATCATCCCTGGCTATGTTTCGATACTGGTTCAAACACACTTTAGAACAAATAAGACATCATCCCTGGCTATGTTTCGATACTGGTTCAAACACACTTCAGAACAAATAAGACATCATCCCTGGCTATGTTTCGATACTGGTTCAAACACACTTTAGAACAAATAAGACACCATCCCTGGCTATGTTTCGATACTGGTTCAAACACACTTTAGAAAAAATAAGACATCATCCCTAGCTATGTTTCGATACTGGTTCAAACACACTTTAGAACAAATAAGACATCATCCCTGGCTATGTTTCGATACTGGTTCAAACACACTTTAGAACAAATAAGACATCATCCCTGGCTATGTTTCGATACTGGTTCAAACACACTTTAGAACAAATAAGACATCATCCCTGGCTATGTTTCGATACTGGTTCAAACACACTTTAGAACAAATAAGACATCATCCCTGGCTATGTTTCGATACTGGTTCAAACACACTTTAGAACAAATAAGACATCATCCCTGGCTATGTTTCGATACTGGTTCAATCACACTTCAGAACAAATAAGACATCATCCCTGGCTATGTTTCGATACTGGTTCAAACACACTTTAGAACAAATAAGACACCATCCCTGGCTATGTTTCGATACTGGTTCAAACACACTTTAGAAAAAATAAGACATCATCCCTAGCTATGTTTCGATACTGGTTCAAACACACTTTAGAACAAATAAGACATCATCCCTGGCTATGTTTCGATACTGGTTCAAACACACTTTAGAACAAATAAGACATCATCCCTGGCTATGTTTCGATACTGGTTCAAACACACTTTAGAACAAATAAGACATCATCCCTGGCTATGTTTCGATACTGGTTCAAACACACTTTAGAACAAATAAGACATCATCCCTGGCTATGTTTCGATACTGGTTCAAACACACTTTAGAACAAATAAGACATCATCCCTGGCTATGTTTCGATACTGGTTCAAACACACTTTAGAACAAATAAGACATCATCCCTGGCTATGTTTCGATACTGGTTCAAACACACTTTAGAACAAATAAGACACCATCCCTGGCTATGTTTCGATACTGGTTCAAACACACTTTAGAACAAATAAGACATCATCCCTGGCTATGTTTCGATACTGGTTCAAACACACTTTAGAACAAATAAGACACCATCCCTGGCTATGTTTCGATACTGGTTCAAACACACTTTAGAACAAATAAGACATCATCCCTGGCTATGTTTCGATACTGGTTCAAACACACTTTAGAACAAATAAGACATCATCCCTGGCTAATGCATCGCATAAAAGAGTTCGTTTTTCTCTCTCTCTTCCAAGAAATATAAAGTAAAGACTTAATGACTATTTCAGTACCACGTGACCAAAGATGGTCATTAATCAAGTTTCGACGTCATCTGTTTTCGAAAATGACTATTTAATATCTACCGCAATATAAAAACATGTTTTATGATAAAAATAAGGTTCCGGCTTTCAACATTGAACTTCTATTTCTTAGACCCGACATGGCCAGGTAGGTTAAGGCGTTCGACTCGTAATCTGAAGGTCGCGGGTTCGAATCACCGTCGTATCAAACATGCTCGCCCTTTCAGCTGTGGGGGCATTATAATGTTACGGTCAATCCCACTATTTGTTGGTAGAAGAGTAGCCCAAGAGTTGTTGGTGGGTGGTGATGACTAGCTTCCTTCCCTCTAGTCTTACACTGCAAAATTAGGGACGGCTAGCGCAGATAGCCCAGATAGCTCTCGTGTAGCTTTGCGCAAAATTCAAAACAAACAAACAAACAAACAATTCTATTTCTTACTGTACATTCGATAGTAGTAAAGACTACTGGTAGAATTTTACTATGTTGTAAGTAATGTTTCGAGGTTCGAGCAGCTTGGATGATGTTTCACATTTACACGTACACGTACACACCAGCATGTAAATATATATACACACATCCGTACACACCAGCATGTAAATATATATATACACATCACACACAAAATATTGTAGCAGTACAAAAATATTCACACATGTAGAGGAGTTGAAGTGAAAACATTCTGGATATTTAATGTCGCACCACACACACGGGGTAACAAAGTTTGTTGTTGACAATAAATCAATAAGCTTCTAGAACACAGAGAACAAGAGTGACATTTCAGGAAGTGTTGGACACTTAGATATCAAACTGTTTTCATGAAGTGTCTGAATAATAAATCAGTATCCTTCTAGTATATATATATATATATATAGTTTCATATTTATCGTGACAGCTTAGAAAAAACACTATTCATATTAAGTGATTACTTCATCCCCTGTTTCGACCACATCCGTTTCTGTTGTTCTTTATTTTACCAAGATAAGTGTAGTAAGAGCGAACTTTACATGGTTTTCCACAGGTTGGATGTCCATATCACTTTGTAATTGTTCCGTTCCTTGTGAGCATGTCCCTCGGTGGTTCATCGGAAAGCTGGAGAACTTTTACCGACAAAATTTTGGGTTCGATCCTTTCAGACTATACAGCGTATATAAAATATTGTATAAAACAAAAGCTCATGATTGCGTTAACTGTCCTTTCACTCTTATTTCTGGACGCAAAGTTACACAATGAGCTATCTATACGCTTTGCACCATGGGAAATCGAATTCCTTATTTTTCTGTTATAAGTATGTAAATTTACCAACAACCAAGCGGGGTGGGAATATTGAATGGTAGATATTCTAAAGTTATCATATAGAATTATGTTTCTGGTATTATTGCGTCTGTTTTTCATTTCTGTTCTGAAAACGTTAAGAGATATTTGGTAGTTTTGTTGAATGAATTTCGTATGTTACGTTCGTATTCAATGCTCCTGACCTACATTACATACAAATCATGACCCAAAGACAGTTGTTGGACCCGGTATGGCCAGATGGTTAAAGCACTCGACTCGTAATCCATGGGTCGCGGGTTCGAATCCCCGTCGCACCAAACATGGTCGTCCTTTCAGCCGTAGGGGCTTATAATGTGACGGTCAATCCCACTATTCGTTGATAAAAGAGTATTTCAAGAGTTGGCGGTGGGTGGTGATTGCTAGCTGCCTTCCCTCTAGTTTTACACTGCTAAATTAGGGATGGCTAGCGCAGATAGACCATGTGTAGCTTTGCGCGAAATTCAAAGCAAACCAAACCAAACCAAAGTTAAAACTGGATAAATCGTGACACGTCCCTTAGAAAACGACAACATTCTATTTCAAAAACGTGTTAGTTTTGATATAAGACATGTAGGAACCGAAGGAGGGTAGATAAAACATTACTTTATAGCTGAATTAGTGATATAAATTGTGTATGGTTATTTAACAGTCACTCCACGAATCAGGAAAACATGGTTGATTATCAAATAAATAAAACAGAGATTTAGGCTATTTGTGATGTCTGATATGTGATGACCATTTTACGTGAAAACGAAATTCCCCACACTATTGACTAAAGAATAAAAGTTCCTCTTCGCTTACAGAGATAATCGTAATAGGATGTATGTATATACTTATACTATCATGGAGCAGCAAAGCAGATCATTACGTGACTTCATGCAGACAGATCACGTAATTCACCTTACGATGCATCCACGAACCAGTTTTGAATATCGATCAATGTTATATAAAGTTTTCTCTGATCTTGCTTAGATTTCTTTTTTTCGTAGCATACGATAGCTGTCTTCATCATGTTCTTCTCTTCTGACGTCACATTTTGAAGCAGCAAAAGGAATTTTTCAATGATGATTAAACCTCCTGGAAGTATGTGATAGGTACATTGCAATCAATAACATTCCGGTCAGCAACTTAACGTAAAAGTTCGAAGTCTTTCTGGGTTTTGCCCCGATCAATTTAACGAGTTCTTCTATTGCTCTTCCATTCCTAAATATTTCCTTAAAGCCGTTAGGGGAGCCCTGCCTCACGCCTCGCACTCCAGAGATTTAATTCGTTTGTAAGTTTGTTTCTTTGTTTCTTGAATTTCGCTCAAAGCTATACGAGGGCTATCTGCGCTGGCCGTCCCTAATTTAACAGTGTAAGACTAGAGGGAAGACAGCTAGTCATCACCACCCAACGCAAACTCTTGGGCTACTCTGTTACAAACGAATAGTGGGATGATCGTCACATTATAACGCCCCCATGGCTGAAAGAGCTAGCATGTTTGCTCGGACCAGGATTCGAACCAGCGACCCTCGGATTACGAGTCGAGTGCCTTATCCACTTGGCCATGCCGAGCCCATATGTAAGTTAATATTTAATATGGTTTGGTACACTCTAACAGTATAGACAGAACAATATAAACAGTTGAGGTAAATAACAAGATCAAATAAAGACATATAACACTTACACTTTTAACCTAACCTCCCGATTATCTAAATTAACCCTCTCAAACCTATACATACCCTCTAAACACTGTTTTATTATTTTAAGGTAGGAAATAATAATGTATATCTTTCACGTAGACACAGAAAGGCTTACTGACTTGAATGAACCTTTCGTTCCTCCTAAGGATGTATGGTAATAAACCCCGGAGACAACAGTTAATATAAATCATTATATGTGTAATAAAACCTTTTAATATAAATTAAAACAAAATTGTAACATATAGAACGTTTGTGTAGAAAATCTACGTACATTACTCAGTGGTATGACTTTTAAGTTACAACGCTAGAAACCAGGTTTCGATATCTATGGTGAGAAGTGTAGCCTTGTGGTTAATTATAGAAAATATACATATTTTATGATATCCAATATCCAAGATCCTTTAGTCTTCATTTGATACTGTTTTCCTTTCAGGCAAGAAACTGTAATATCAAAAATTATATCTATTATTGTATCCAGTATTACATATTTCTTTAAGTACATATATTATTGTATCCAGTAGTGAATACTTCTCTAAGTACATATATTATTGTATCCAGTATTACATATTTCTCTAAGTACATATATTATTGTATCCAGTATTACATATTTCTCTAAGTACATATATTATTGTATCCAGTAGGGAATACTTCTCTAAGTACATATATTATTGTATCCAGTATTACATACTTCTCTAAGTACATATATTATTGTATCCAGTATTACATATTTCTCTAAGTACATATATTATTACATCCAGTATTGCATACTTCCCTAAGTACATATATTATTGTATCCAGTATTACATACTTCTCTAAGTACATATATTATTGTATCCAGTAGTGAATACTTCTCTAAGTACATATATTATTGCATCCAGTATTACATATTTCTCTAAGTACGTATATAATTGTATCCAGTAGTGAATACTTCTCTAAGTACATATATTATTGTATCCAGTAGGGAATACTTCTCTAAGTACATATATTATTGTATCCAGTAGGGAATACTTCTCTAAGTACATATATTATTGTATCCAGTATTACATACTTCTCTAAGTACATATATTATTGTATCCAGTATTACATATTTCTCTAAGTACATATATTATTACATCCAGTATTGCATACTTCCCTAAGTACATATATTATTGTATCCAGTATTACATACTTCTCTAAGTACATATATTATTGTATCCAGTATTACATACTTCTCTAAGTACATATATTATTGTATCCAGTATTACATATTTCTCTAAGTACATATATTATTACATCCAGTATTGCATACTTCCCTAAGTACATATATTATTGTATCCAGTATTACATACTTCTCTAAGTACATATATTATTACATCCAGTATTACATACTTCTCTAAGTACATATATTATTGTATCCAGTATTACATACTTCTCTAAGTACATATATTATTGTATCCAGTATTACATATTTCTCTAAGTACATATATTATTACATCCAGTATTACATACTTCTCTAAGTACGTATATTATTGTATCCAGTAGTGAATACTTCTCTAAGTACATATATTATTGTATCCAGTATTACATATTTCTCTAAGTACATATATTATTACATCCTGTATTACGTACTTCTCTAAGTACATAAATTATTACATACTTCCCTAAATACATATATTATTGTATCCAGTATTACATACTTCTCTAAGTACGTATATTATTGTATCCAGTATTACATATTTCTCTAAGTACATATATTATTACATCCAGCATTGCATATTTCACTAAGTACTTATATTATTGTATCCAGTATTGAATACTTCTCTAAGTACATATATTATTGTATCCAGTATTACATATTTCTCTAAGTACATATATTATTACATCCTGTATTACGTACTTCTCTAAGTACATAAATTATTACATACTTCCCTAAATACATATATTATTGTATCCAGTATTACATACTTCCCTAAGTACATATATTATTGTATCCAGTATTACATACTTCTCTAAGTACATATATTATTGTATCCAGTATTACATACTTCCTAAGTACATATATTATTGTATCCAGTATTACATACTTCTCTAAGTACATATATTATTGTATCCAGTATTACATATTACATACAGTATTCTCTAAGTACATATATATTATTGTATCCAGTACATATATTACAATATTACATACTTCCCTAAGTACATATGTTATTGTATCCAATATTACATACTTCCCTAAGTACATATATTATTGTATCCAGTATTACATACTTCCCTAAGTACATATATTATTTTACATAAGGTTACAGAAGGACAAGATGTTTGTTTGTACAAGTGTTCTTTGAAAGTTGAACCTAACGTTTTCCCTGACTCAAGAATAACACGTGTAATGAGAACATATGAGTGACAATTCTACGAACCAAAAACAATGAAATGCTTATTTATTAACCCCAAAGCTATGTGATAATTTAACATGTCGTTTTGCTTTACGTTTCTCTTCTTTTATATTTATCATCAACAGGATAGTTATTTCTCTCTGAAGCTGTCTCATATATCATCTTTTCTCCTTTTCTTAACGCCTCCTTCAATCGGTCTATCTCTCTTCTTCTTATTTCTATAAGTCAGAATATAAATATACATGCACCGAGATATGGACTCGTTGCACTTGTTCTTTTGTATGCTAGCATCAAATAACACTGAGAAGACGTAGCGAGAGCAAATATTTAAGCTCAAATCATTCTTGTATAGAAGTTCTGAGTTTCTGGTTTTATATATATATATATCGACGAGCCATTTTTCGCAGGCCCTGTGGTACAACACAAGCAACATTTCCATTGGTTTCAAACAAATGGAGCAAACATTTACTCACCATTGAATTTTTCATTTGGTCCCTAATTACACCCCAAGTAATTTGCAAACGAAGACGTGCAAATACACATCTTGAGCTGCATCTGGTCTGTGAGATTTAGTGTAACCATCAGTTTCCAGTCCTCCCTTCCACTTCAAGGTATTTTATCTCTTTTATACGTTGTTTGTCCATGTAAATATTTCGTGCGACTGCACTAATGTGTGTACATTTATCTACTTTTATTCTTTTAAAGTACTCTCCAATCTCTCCCAGCACGTTCGGGTGTCTTTTCATCTCATTCTTCATTACTGAACAGTGATTTTTCTCCTAATTCCCATAACCATTTTATTCCCTCATCAGATCTCTGCTTCTGAGGGCCGTAACAGTAATAGTGTTCATGAGACATGTTATTTTCAACGTAAGCTTATTCAGTTTTAAATCTATTCTGCTTCACTAGATGACGTACCCCTTCAACGCACGGAGAGGACAAAGGACATCAGTTCCGAACGTGGACCCTCCTCCCATACGTGACTACACAGAGGGTGCCTTAACGGTACATATCTTGTTAGCCCGGCATAACCATTTTTAACACTACGCGCATTCAAGCTTTCTAATCACACTTTCGGTATTCTTTTAACCTATAATCGCCTAATGGCAATTCGACTCACACATAAAAAGCCAGTGTAGAAAATAGATAGATATTCATACGTGTGAATTGTGTGTTATAAACAAACACACACAAAAATCTAAGCCGTAAGGCTTTAGAAAAACTATAAATAAGAATTTACTGGTAATATGGAATTAACTATTGTTCGTTTGTAATTAAATACAAAGCTACACAATGGGGCTATCTATGCTCTGCCCTCCACAGGTGTTTAATCCCGGATCATAGCCTTGTAAGTCCGCAAACATTCTGCTGTGCGCCACTGGAGGAGAGACGAAAATTAAGTAAGCTTCATGGATATACCAAGATATACTTGTGGGACGGGTATGGCCAAGTGGCAAGTATGTCCGGATTCTGAATCCAAGGAAACTGTTTCGCATCCACAAGGTGCAAAAAGGTGGTTTGCAATTTGACATCGTGAATGGTTTAAGAGCAACTGGCAAATCCCAGTATTCTGTTGAATAAAACTAGCCCAATAGTTGGCGGTAGGTGCTATCGATTAGCTGAATTCTCTGTAGTCTATCATTGAGAGAAAACAAACCGATATTTATCTGCGTACGATGAAATACATACTCACGTAATAAATTCCCTTTTTTAATTAAAAGTATTAGAAACAAAATTTAGGCTTACGAAATGTCATTATGCGCTGCTTTCTTAATTTTTTCTTTTCCATAAATATTTAGATACTGTTTTAGATTTCTGGTGATTTTATTTTCTGATTGAAAACTATCATAACGTATTCTTTACAGGTGTCTATCTTGTATTGATGGTTTACAGCCATGACATTATATACGAGGTCTGTTAAAAAAATACGCGGACTGACGTCATAAAACAAAATGTACTTTATTTAGAAGTCACAGGTCTGGGACCCCTTCAAAGTACTCTCCTCCCCAACGCACACACTTATCCCAACGGTGTTTTTACTTGTTGAAACAGTCCTGGTACGCTTCTTTTGTAATGTCCTTCAGCTCCTTCGTCGCATTTGCCTTAATCTCGGGAATCGTCTCAAATATTCTTCCTTTCAAGGGTCTTTTGAGTTTGGGGAACAAGAAAAAATTGCAAGGAGCAAGGTCAAATGAGTAGGGGGGTGGGGAAGAACAGTGATCGAGTGTTTGGCCAAAAACTCACGAATTCTGAGGGCTGAATGGGCTGGAGCGTTGTCGTGATGGAAAAACCAGTCGCCACTCCTCCACATTTCTGGCCTTTTGCGACGGATGGCGTCCCTCAGACGTTTCAGAACTTCAATGTAGTAAGTCTGGTTCACTGTGGAGCCTTCGGGGAGGTACTCGTGGTGAACAACACCCTTAGCATTGAAGAAAACTGTCAGCATCACCTTGACCTTGGATCGAACTTGGCGAGCTTTTTTGGGTCTGGGAGATGTTTCATCCATCCACTGTGTCGACTGGACCTTCGTTTCAATGTCATAACCATAAACCCATGATTCATCACCTGTTATGATCTTTGACAAGAAGTTTTCATCTTCTTCTGAACGATCAAACAGTTCCTGAAAAACCTGGACGCGATGGGCTTTTTGTTCGTCCGTCATCAGGCGTGGCACAAATTTCGCAGCAACGCGGTGCATCTTCAATTTTTCGGTCAAAATCTCGTAGCAAGATCCAACTGATATCCCACACTCTTCAGCAAGCTCCCTGACAGTCAGACGCCGATTTGCCTGCACCAGGGGGTTGATTAAAACGTTCATGCCACTTGAAACATGCCGTACGCTTCATAGCAACATCACCGTAAGCCGTGTTAAACATAGCAAAAGTTTCAGTCGCAGATATTCCAAGTTTAACACAAAATTTCACAGCAAGTCGTTGCTCCTTCAGGTCATTCATTCTGAAATCCGCCAAACGCAAAATTCGCACTTCACTTAAAACCGCGTAGCTAATACACAAATGAAGATATCTGCAATCGGGAAATGGCGTCGTAATCAGCTGATCTGTGCAAACCTTGCGACACCAAGCAGATTCCCCTGGAACCAACTGGAGCCGCGCAATTCAAACAGTCCGCGTATTTTTTGAACAGACCTCCTATTCTTTTGATAATGTTTTTGGTATTGATGGTTTACAGCCATGGCATTATATCTTTATTGGATAATTATTTTGGTAATGAAGGTTTAGAGTTATGGCATTATATCTTTATGGGACTTTTTGTCGTATTAACGGTTTACAGCCATGGCATTATATCTTTTATTGGATAATGTTTTTATTTCATAGACTTTGCCACGATTTGGAAAGTTACAAGGTTTCAGTTCATTCTGTTATCAATATTTAAAATTCTTTGTCTATAAAACTAGAAATAATAAAAATCAATTTAAAGCAAGTTCTTAGTAATTATCAGTTTTAAACTGTAAGTTGTTGTTGTCTTGAATTAAAAACAAAGGTACACAATAGGCTATCTGTGCTATGCCCACCACGGGTATCAAAACCCAAATTTTAGCGTTGTAAGTCCACAGATATACCGCTGAGCCAGTGGGGTTGAAACTGTAAGTAAACAATAGCCTTTTTATTTTTATTTTTAGTAATGCACTGGTAAAGAAAGTGACATCTGACGAGTTTTTGTTGAGACATTGTAGGACAATGGCAATGGTAGCTATAAACCTGAAACCAAAACAAAAGTGGATTTACGTCACTTTATCCCAAATGTAAAGCTCGCAAGTGCAATATTCTTCCATATGAGTGATTGATAACTTCAAAACAAAAACAATAAGTGGGTAAAGGTATATTACCCCTAAAGAAGACTGGATAAAAGATATATTCTCCCAAACGACAAGCGAGCTAACACCATATTAACATAAACGACAAGTGAGCTAACATCATATTAACCCAAATGACAAGTAAGCTAACACCATATTAAACCAATTAACAAGCAAGCTAACGCCATATTAACCCAAACGACAAGTGAAATAACATTATATTAAACCAAACAACAAGCGAACTAACACCATATAAATCTAAACGACAAGTAATCTAACACCATATTAACCCAAACGACAAGTGAGCTAACACCACATTAACCCAAACGCTTGTTTGTTTATTATTAAACAAGGAGTTATCCAATAGATTATCTTCGCTGTTTACATAACGAGTATTGGTTCACAGTTTAATGTCATAAACCACTCAAACTTATCGCGGTGCAACTGGGTGACTAGCCCCAGATAAGAAGTGAAAAAAATATAGTATTTGCCCTAACAACAAGTAAACCAAAAACTCCTCTTAAATACATTTACTATCAACAACACTATTCCTTCTGGATGTATAATATACTTATATATGTGTGTGTGTGTGTATTCAATTAAACTCAGTCTCCACAGTTGAAATGCGCGTGACAGAAAAAACAAAAATAAATCATTTAAAATAAGCATTACTACTGAAGAGACACCAACATACATAATTAGTTACCGTTTATCGGATCATAAGTCAACGTTTATCTACTCCATCTATCAAACTTCTATAAAGTTATACATTTAATATATGTGACAAATATCACCGTTAAAGAGAATTCACGTTTCTAGCAGTTTAAAGAAGGGTATTTCTTTCTCTCCTGAACATCAAAAGTGAAATTTCTTACCTCACTATGAAACCACCTTTAGCTTCACGTGCTTCTATTGTATAAAAATTACAAATAGTTTGTCATTTATATTTTCATCACTTTTTGCCACTTTTCAGCTTCGAACACATACACCTGAATGACAATCTTAATCAGAATATTTGTCCCCGTAGATACAGTTGGACACCCAGGTTGTCAATAATTAAACAATAAAAAATTATCGTCTTCATTGTTGCGTATACTGTAAAATAAAAAAATTTCATCCAGCGATGTTCTTCACTGATAAAAAAATCCTATATTCGAATTTAATGTAATATCTAATTATCGACCGCGTAAAGTTCAAATTCCTTTTTATGATGGTAAGATCCAAGCAGGGCCGGCATGGCCAGATGTTTAAGACACTTGACTCCTAATCTGAAGGTCGCGGGTTCGAATCCTAATCATATCAAACATGCTCCCCCTTTCAGCCGTGGGAGCGTTATAATGTTACGGCCAGTCCTACTATTCGTTGGTAAAAGAGTAGCCCAAAAGTTGGCGGTGGGTAGTGAGGACTATCTGTCTTCCCTCTAGTCTTACACTGCTAAATTAAGGATGAGTGGCTCAGATAGACCTTGGGTAGCTTTGCGCGAAATTCAAACAAACAAGATTCTAATAGAGCTTTGACTTCAAAGATAAAGTCTCTGGTGGACTCAGCAGATAGCCCAATCTGGCTTTGCTATATAAAAAACACACACACTCAAAAAGATGTTCGATTATTCTTTCTGTTTATTACACGACCTTAAAAATGTAAAAAAAAAAACAGTTATAAGTCTGAATAAATATTCGTACATTTTACACGTCAAGCAATTGTTAGTTTCAGTTTTGTTTTTTAAATACTTAGTTCTTTTCATAAACTCGTATTTCATATAAATTTTTATAAAAATTGGGATGAAATATTTCGTTGTCGAAAACGTGTAAATATTTTTGTGTAGTGTTGTATAATGTTCAGAGTATTTCAGTAAATGAAAAATGAAACTTTATTTTTTTAACTTTACCCTTTTTATCAACACAAAGCTGAAGCCAAACCTATACCATGACCAACACTAGAACAGATTATTTAATATCCTTTTAAATAAATATGTTTATGTCTTTATTTAAACATATTTTCTTTCTAGTGGTTGTTTTGTGCTTTTTTTTTTAACGCGTGTATTTTATTTTTTCATTTTCAACGATCTTTTACGTAAAGTTTTTGTTTAGTTTTGTATTATATTCGTTTTCTAAAATGACCATAGAATAGATAAAAAAACAGCAAAAAAATTCTTGCATCGCCATCTTGTGCTATCTTTCCATATATCACAGCTTCATTCGAAAGAAGCACGGGTCCTGATAGAAAAATAAATCGTTTCACCTCGGGGGATTAGGAGCTATAGAAGCATTTCAAAATAATAAAATTCGTTTCGGATCTGTTGCTGATTGAAAGAACGCTGTGAATAACGAATACATTTGCAGGAAATAGCAGGTCTGTTCACAGAAACGTTTCGATTATACAAGTACGTACTACTGTCCTATGTCTTTTACTCAGGGCACGTTTTACCTTCTTATATTGTAGTTTGTGATCTTATTTTATTCATCTATCAAGATTAGAATTGTGTGTCAGGTGTGACTGGAAACCTGTGAACTTTTATGAAAATCAAATCACTATTTATTATCTTGTCAACGACACTAGGATATATTCCTAACTTTAGAGACGCTTTGTGTCTGTTAGTGTCCCTCTTAATTAGCTTGGAGTGTGTGGTTTTATAGCCTGATGTCATTCTGAACTCTCTGCTGTGCGAATTGTTTCGATTCTATGAATGATATGGAAGGCGTTCTTTTTCTAAATGTTGTCTTTTTTAGTTCTATATTGTACAACAATTTGTTATACGAATATCCGTCCTTGTACAGCATATGACATTACTCCAGTTACATGTATAATCGTGGAGACCTGAAAATGTTCAATGGCCAAAAAATTACCGTGCAAATATATAGAAAAGGCCCGATATAGCCAGGTGGTTAGGGCACTCAACTCGTCATCTGAGGGTCACGGGTTCGAATCCTCATCACACCAAACATGCTTACTCTTTCGGCCGTGGGGGCTTTATTATGTGACGGTCAATCCTACGATTCGTTGGTAAAAGAACAGCCCAAGAGTTGGCGATGGGTAGTGATGACTGGCTACCTTCACTCAAGTTTTACACTGCTAAATTAGGGATGGCTAGCGCGGATAGTCCTCGCGTAGCTTTGCACAAACAAACAAACAAAACGTATAGATAATAGAAACGTCATCCTTGACGCTATGGATTTCATTTACTGATACATACTTTGGCACTATCGTATGGAAATAATCCTTGTAGTGCGACTATCAATGTGCAAGAAACCAAAATTATAAAACAGTTAGCAAGATGCTAACTATTTTACCAGTAACAAGCGACTGTTTACTTGAACAGCAATTTTTAGCTATTTAATACCTACTAACCATGCCCTTTAAGCAGCATTAACATGAAGAAATTGTGAAAACGTATTCATTATTTTGATAATAATTATATTTTCGAAACGTATTTATTGGACAGTTTGTTTATTTGCATTTAAACTCAAAGCTACAGAAAGGGCTACCTGTGCTCTGTCCACCACGCGTATCGAACCCGGTTTTTTAGCGTTGTAAGTCTGCAGACATACCATTGTATCACTGGGGAGTTTGTTTTTGGTTTTGAATTTCGCGTAAAATTACTCGAGGGCTATCTGTGCTAGTCGTCCCTAATTTTGCAGTGTAAGACTAGAGGGAAGGCAGCTAGTCATCAGTACCCACTGCCAACTCTTGAGTTACTCTTTTAACAACGAATAGTGGGATTGACCTTCACAATATAACACTCCCACGGCTGAAAGGGGAAGCATGTTTGGTACGAGGGGGATTCGAACCCGCGACCCTCGGATTACGAGTCGAACGCCTTAACCCACCTGGCCAAGCCGGGCCCACCACTAGCTAGCTCAATGGACAGTGTCCTCAAAAACTGCCGAAACATCTAAAGATATATAACGTGATAATCGGTATTTTTTGACAAACAGATACTACATTGTTTTAAGTATCATTTCATTATTTTCATATTTTCAGATGTTTCTATTCAGAAATAATTCCAACTGGCTTTCTTTGACACATTGTTTAAATGATGAATAAGCTGGAATTGCGGCATGTTGTATAAAAAAAAACAAAAGTGTATGGGATGAGATTTCGTAACATCCTCCTCTATACTTCTGTTGTTGTTTTTTTCTAAAACAATGTACTCAACCTCAACTAGATTATAATAAAAGTTAAAACAAGGCTAGGCCAGCTTTATAATAAAAGCTAAATTAGGACTAAGTCAGCTTTATAATAAAATCTAACTTACGGCTAGACCAGCCTTATAAGGAAAGCTAAATCATGAGGAAGATTGTCCTTATAATAATCGCTAAATTAGAACTAGATCGGTATTATAATAAAAGATAATTTAGGGTTAGATCTCCAAAATAATAAAAGGTAAATTAACAATTGTTTGTTTGTTTTGGATTTTGCGCAAAGCTACTCGAGGGCTACCTGCGCTAGCCGTCCCTAATTTAGCAGTGTAAGACTAGAGGGGAAGCAGCTAGTCACCACCAACCACCGCCAATTTTTGGGCTACTCTTTGACCAACGAATTGTGGGATTGAACGTAATATTATAACGCCCCCACTGGTGAAAGGGCAAGCATGTTTGGTGCAACAGGGATTCAAACCCACGACCTTCGGACGCCTTAACACGCTTGGCCATGCCGGGCCTGTAAATTAAGGATAGATTAACAATATAATAAATATTGAATTAGAGCAAATATAAGAGAAAGCTTAAAGATTAATATATTTTTAATCATATATTTTATTTATTTGAGTGGTCACTCAGAAACCGGATAAGATTCAATAACACATAAATCATAAAACAAGAAAGTCGATTACTCAAACTTTTGGGGCGGCTAGTCCTTCCCTCTTCAATTCATCGCTGAAAGAACATGAAGACCTAAGTGTCAGAAACACTTACTTTATCGAGTTTTTCGTTTTGCGATTCATTTCTCTTGGTATGTTGAACTCGTTTGTAAAACTTTTGTATATATTGCAACAAAACGAACAAACAAACCGAAATGTTGTCGCTAAATGCTATAGGAGACGCCATTTATCAACCTTTCTTCTAAAACATAAAGAAAGAAACCCAAGACAAAACCATTCTTTTTCCGTCTCACTTCATCTTAAATCACTAGAATGCATGGCAAAAGGCGGTCTCTTGACATAATTAATAATCACGAAATATCACAAAGAGAGTTTGTTTGCTTCTTTGTTGTTTGTGTTGAACAACCACGAGATTGACTGTTACTATTATAAAGGCATCTAAAGTTAAAAGTGGTAAAACCATGCTTGGTAAAAACCACATCTCGAACCAGCGATCCTCTTAGGTTCGCTAACTGAGCCCATCACGTAGATAGACAGATAATGGGTCGTCGCTACACTTACATTCTTTTCACCAATCTATCTTTTGTTTTTGTTTGTTTGTTTTTCCAAGCCTCGGAGTTGAGCAACGGTAGGTTTGAGGTTTATAATACAAAAATTTTGAGTTCTGTCCCTGTTTATGTCTTCTTGTTTTTTCGATCTCAAGTGAAATAAGGTTTAAAATAAAATTTAGAAAACACTGAATTCATTTGTTGTTGTTGTTGTTTAATTTTGTTGTGATAGTACAATTTTTGTTTGTTTTTTTTGTTTTGAATTTCGCGCAAAGCTACTCCAGGGCTATCTGCGCTAGCCGTCCCTAATTTAGCAGTGTAAGACTAGAGGGAAGGCAGCTAGTCATCACTACCCATCGCCAACTCTTGGGTTACTCTTTTACCAACGAATAGTGGGATTGACCGTCAAATTATAACGCTCCCACGGCTGAAAGGGCGAGCATGTTTGGTGCGACCGGGATTCGAACCCGCGACCCTCGCATTACGAGTTGAACGCCTTAACACGCTTGGCCATGCCGGGCCCGCGATAGTACAAAATCAACAAAAATATATTTAATTTTTAGTAATAAAACCTTCTTACTTAACCAGAGTTACATTAAAATACTTCCACATAACATAAGTTTCATAATCTTTTTTTTACATTAAAAGCTGCCTTTAAGGTTCTTTTTTAAACAATGAGAACAATTGCACCGATGCAGCTGCTGTTTAAAATAACACAATCTTTATTTATTTTCGTCACTCTCAACATAAGCTCCCTACCATTTCTAGCAAACATAACTTTCAGTGCGTTGCTTTGGTGTGGCTCATTGTTTCTCATATGCAAGAATATATGCGGTAATTTAATCTAATCCCAGGAGTTTCCATGCACAGTTAAAGCGCTGTAGTTGATTTATATTTTCATCAACCATCTTTTAAGCTCATTTCAAAATATGTCTTTTTCCTTTCCTGAAAACATTTAGAATATTTCTATATTATGCAATTTGGATTATAAAAGATCCTCTATGATGAAATTACCCTTCGTGTTGAGAGAATTACAAAGGATATATCTTTCCTAAAGAAACTACAACATTTTAAAACGAATTCATGGATGAATTAAATCCACAATATATCCATTGTTACAAATTCCAGCGCTTTGATCCAGTGTCTTGATTTTTACTTATAGTGTTCGTGGTATCTTGTAGTACTGATAGAGATATCTTTCATAAAAGTGTTCTAAATGTTAGTACTGTATTACCTTGTAAAACTAATAGGAGACTCTTTTATAAAAACATTCTAAATGCTAGTAATATATTACCTTGTAGAACTAATAGGAGACTCTTTTATATAAACATTCTAAATGCTAGTAATGTATTACCTTGTAGAACTAATAGGAGACTCTTTTATAAAAACATTCTAAATGCTAGTAATGTATTACCTTGTAGAACTAATAGGAGACTCTTTTATAAAAACGTTCTAAATGCTAGTAATGTATTACCTTGTAGAACTAATAGGAGACTCTTTTATAAAACATTCTAAATGCTAGTAATATATTACCTTGTAGAACTAATAGAGACTCTTTTATAAAAACATTCTAAATGCTAGTAATGTATTACCTTGTAGAACTAATAGGAGACTCTTTTATAAAAACATTCTAAATGCTAGTAATGTATTACCTTGTAGAACTAATAGGAGACTTTTTTATAAAAACATTCTTAATGCTAGTAATGTATTACCTTGTAAAACTAATAGGAGACTCTTTTATAAAAACATTCTAAATGCTAGTAATATATTACCTTGTAGAACTAATAGGAGACTCTTTTATAAAAACATTCTAAATGCTAGTAATATATTACCTTGTAGAACTAATAGGAGACTCTTTTATAAAAACATTCTAAATGCTAGTAATGTATTACCTTGTAGAACTAATAGGAGACTCTTTTATAAAAACATTCTAAATGCTAGTAATATATTACCTTGTAGAACTAATAGGAGACTCTTTTATAAAAACATTCTAAATGCTAGTAATGTATTACCTTGTAGAACTAATAGGAGACTCTTTTATAAAAACATTCTAAATGCTAGTAATGTATTACCTTGTAGAACTAATAGGAGACTTTTTTATAAAAACATTCTTAATGCTAGTAATGTATTACCTTGTAAAACTAATAGGAGACTCTTTTATAAAAACATTCTAAATGCTAGTAATATATTACCTTGTAGAACTAATAGGAGACTCTTTTATATAAACATTCTAAATGCTAGTAATGTATTACCTTGTAGAACTAATAGGAGACTCTTTTATAAAAACATTCTAAATGCTAGTAATGTATTACCTTGTAGAACTAATAGGAGACTCTTTTATAAAAACGTTCTAAATGCTAGTAATGTATTACCTTGTAGAACTAATAGGAGACTCTTTTATAAAAACATTCTGATGCTAGTAATGTATTACCTTGTAGAACTAATAGGAGACTTTTTTATAAAAACATTCTAAATGCTAGTAATGTATTACCTTGTAGAACTAATAGCAGACTCTTTTATAAAAACATACTAAATGCTAGTAATGTATTACCTTGTAGAACTAATAGGAGACTCTTTTATAAAAACATTCTGATGCTAGTAATGTATTACCTTGTAGAACTAATAGGAGAGTCTTTTATAAAAACATTCTAAATGCTAGTAATGTATTATCTTGTAGAACTAATAGGAGACTCTTTTATAAAAACATTCTGATGCTAGTAATGTATTACCTTGTAGAACTAATAGGAGAGTCTTTTATAAAAACATTCTAATGCTAGTAATGTATTACCTTGTAGAACTAACAGAGAACTATTTTATAAAAGTGTTTTAAATTATAATAATGTTCCACATGGCTTATATTAATTGTCATATTTTCGTCTTGTCTCTTAATTCGGTTAAAAGGATTTTCTGTTTTTCATGTTATTTATCACTTGTTTAAGTAGATTCTATAAGTATAGCAGTCTTAAATTAGGTATTTATTGCATTACATATTACAGTAATTTTTAAAAAATAACTGAAAGAAAGTAAGTTAGCCATGGCTTTTTAAGAACGATCTCCACATTAGCAGTGACGTGTCGCTGCTGGGTCAAGTTATGACGAGCCTATATATACACGATTTACGTCGACTTTCTGACCTTTTGAAAGTGTAATATTTCCAGAGATAGTTTATGTTAGAAGGATATATTACAGTCTTTTCCCAGAAAATAATACTGGTATAGAGAGATTAGAGTAGGATCAGATAACATTTCGAAGCGAAAAAAAAAAAACCACACACTTTAAACAGTTGAGGAAAGCAATGGACTCTGAAACCCAATCTCCAAAACAACCCGAAGCAATGCTTTCATCCGTTACAATCATAAAAGAGAATTCTTCAAAAACAACAAAATAAAAAAAACTAAAATCGGAGAAGCTGGCACATCTATTAGTAATACCTGTCAGGCTCTACAATGTGTCTTCAATGAACCAGTATGTGCGTTTTTAGGCTGTTTCAGCCTGATCAACAATAGAGCAAGTAGCTTGAAGTTAAGGTGTGTAGGAAGTTTGTCAAAACATGCGTTCTAGCAATTGATATCGTTGCTTTCGCACGTGCTTGCTCCACCAAATATATCAGCGATAACATTGATGTCTTAACGCTAAAAAAAAAAAGGTTGTCTCATTACCAGTGGTGAGCAGTTGGTAGATAATTCACTGCGTAGCTTTGCGTTTAAACACAAACGTATGAGCTTGTTACAATGGTGCGTTCTAAAATCACGGCCATAAGAACAGGGTGAGCAATTCCGAGGGGAAAATTGGACGTAACCACAAAGTTCTTATAAAGTGAGATTAAATCGTGGTAGAGCATTATAGAAGCTAACCACCATATTATGTTGGCATACAAAGAGAAGCTTTCATAATGTTCTTCATCACAAGAAACCTACTTGAAATAAAAATGTATCTTTTTATTAACCTGAAGATGATATAGGAAGGTGAAAACATTGTTCTCTCCTTACCAATTAAAGTGTTAACACCCATACCAGCCGTTCTGAGATACTTTGATGATTTTGAAAGCCACGCCCTCGTTTGTTTGTTTGTTTTTTGAATTTCGCGCAAAGCTACACGAGGGCTATCCGCGCTAGCCGTCCGTAATTTAATAGTGTAAAACTAGAGGGTAGGCAAATAGTCATCACCACCCACCGCCAACTCTTGGGGTACTCTTTTACCAACGAATAGTAGGATTGACCGTAACATTATAACTCCCCAACAGCTGAAAGGGCAAGCATTTTTGGTGCAACGGGGATTCGAACCCGCGACCCTCAGATTCCGAGTCGATCGCCTTAACCCACGTGGCCATGTCGAGCCCTCCACGCCCTCGTATCAAAGGTTGTTACTTCTAAAGTGTCTCAGGATCATGTGCGGAATAGTATCGCGAGTTGTTGCGATGATGTGTAGAGATTCGTTGTATGCTACGTATGTTGACAAAGGACTACTCGAAAAACGAAATGTTGAATATAAAATACTATTTTGTTAAGTTTCTACATTTAACAGAAACTGTGATTAATGAAGACTGGAAATTTATTTAGATTAATTTATATTATATGTTAATTGCTACTGAAGAAAAGTGTTTTCTTTATCGTAACATCCAACGTTTTCACCTCATCAAGTAGACAGTGAAAGCCTAGATCAATAGTTGTTAGCGTGTTGTCCGAGAAAGGACAGGCTGGTGAAAACTGCAAATCACTGACAGGTAACCCCATGGCCGAGACCATACAAGAAAACAAAACAAGATAGGTAGGTGGTCCGGAAGGTCTTTTGAATTTCTTTGTTTATTTTTTTTAATTTCGCGCTAAGCTACACCAGCGAAATTTGCATTAGAAGTCCCTAATTTAATAGTGCAAGACTCTTTGACTACTCCTTTTTACCAACGAATTGATCGTGACATTATAACGCCCTCAGGTCTGAAAGAGCGAGCAGATCAGGCGTGACAGCGATTCGAACCTGCGACCTTCAGGTTACGAGTGGAGCGCCCTCTAACCACTTGGCCATGAAAATCACGCGGTATTGATAAATACTTTATTGATATTGAGATGAGCCTGGCTCAGTGGTTAGCGTGTTTCAAACTGTGGCTCCCTCTTTCGTGCATCGTTACTTCCCGCCTATTAGAGAAGCCCTCAAGCCATAGGTGACAGATGTTGGCTTCATCTAGGCTAACCTAGGTAGTCACCACGAAACTTTAAGAGAAATCAGACAAAACAAAAATCAAAATAATTAATCGTGTTGAAAATTTAAAATGCCCGCCAATTTCATCATACCGGTAGTACACACAATGTTCTTCTCAATTATGGAGTAAAAGGGGCCATTTGTCACTTTGATTGGGGTCACCAAAAGCATCAAGCTTTATATTACGACTTGGAAATTGTAGGTTGAGACACAAATCATTTACGTCTCTTTGAGCTCTGTTTTTGAGACGTCGAGAAAATAACCCTCATCAAGGGAATGAAGTATAGTTAATGAAACTTAGCTAGTAAAAAAAATACAAAATTTATCCACACGTGGTTTTAAAAACATACACAATTTACTCACGCATCATTAGAAACCATGCTAAAGTTAACCACATACGTCTAAAACCGTAAAACAATTACTCAAACGTTGTTGAAAATCATACCTCTCTAATTTACGTTGGATTTAAGTACTGTAAGCTCAATTTTTATCTTAAAGCTGATACGCACAATGAAGTTTACACAAGAGTGTCGCCAGTTGATGCCTGGACAATGTTCACCGCGGAGTTACAAACTATAATAAGAGTAACAGGCCTGGCACAACCTGGTGACTAAGACAATTGACTCGCAATCTGCGGGTCGCGAATTCGAATCCCTATCACAGAACGCGTTTGCTCTTTCAGCCGTGAGGACGTTATAACGTGACACTCAATCCAACTATTCGTGGGTAAAAGAATTGCCAAAGACTTAGCAATGGGTAATGTTGACTAGCTGCCTTCCCCCTAGTCTATCGCTACCAAGATTGGACAGATAGCCCTCGTGCAGCTTTGCGCGAAATTCAAAACAAACCATCGCACGATAACTGATTTAAATGTAGCACTGTAACCAAACACTATGCCCTCCCAGTGGCACAGCGGTATGTATGCGGACTTACAACGCTAGGAACCTAGTTTCGATACCCCTGATTTGTGATTAATTCAAAACAAGAACAACAAACAAACAGTGTGTAACAGTTTCACGAGAAACGTTTAAATAACTTGATGCAAACCCAACGATCAGTTGAAGCAGTGGTTTGCTAGGTGCGTAGAATCCCAACCAAATTCATAAATCTAGAAAAACGTAAGTAAAATACAGGGAATGGTAGGGCACGATCTGATAAGCATCTCGCTGCAGTTCAAAAGGTCAAGGGTTGTACGGGTGAAGGGTTACATAGCGTAAACGACAGATAACTTTGGCTGATGTTCATCAGTCTAGCGAAGTTGAACATAGTAAGCAATTCACTAAATATGATTATTAGAGCTCCACCGTCTTCCCTCCTCACAGTCTTGTCTTCACGATTATAGAACTTTTCTAGAACTTTCGAATGTCATTCTCTGTTTCAAACGTTTCTTTAACCAATAGTTTTGTCACAGATAAATCTACTTTGACCTCTTCCGTGGCTTACTTCTATGTTGTTATCACATACAGTAACATTCCGAGCATTCTGTGGCCTTTCACTTATAGATCAGCTTGAAAACTGACGCTTTTAACATCTGTACGCAGTTCGTAACGACTAGTAAAGGGATTTAGAAAAACAAAAAACAAAAACAACGCGTTCTCGATTAAATCGCATTTGAACAACTGGTGACCAGAACCCAATTTTAGTGGAAAATTGCCCCCACCGGCCTTACGGAAGTCAATATATCTTCATAAGTAACTTCAACTCTCTCAGAGCGCCCTCAGAGCGCCCTATATCTTTCGATTCATCATAAAATAGGATATATGACGAGATCCCCGATGTTATACGTCTTAAAGCAGTTTAAAAATCGGGCACTGGCTAAGTCTGAGATCGCTTATTGAAATCGCGTAGCACCAAATTAACAGCTTAACGGTTGTCACCTTTCCTGTTGTGGTGATGATTGTTTGTTTGTTTTAATTTCGTGCAAAGCTACACGAGGGCTATATGCGTTAGCCGTCCCCAATTTAACAGTGTAAGACTAGATGGAAGGCAGCTGGTCATCACCACCGCCAACTCTTGGGCTACTCTTTTACCAATGAATAGCGATGGATTAACCTTACTTTATAATGTCCCCACGGCTGAAAGGGCGATCATGTTTGATGTGACGTGGATTCGAACCCGTGACCCTTGGATTTGGAGTCGAGCGCCCTAAACACGTGGTTATACTGGGCTGTGTCATGATGAAAGATATACATATTTCTATATTATTTCATTCAACACCACATTGTCTACATCCAAGAAAGAACTGCTTCCCGTGAGCTCAAATGCACCCAGCTTCCCAAATCAAGATTTACTGAGACTTAACTTAGCAGCTTTCGGGCTATGAAAAGTAAATTATTTGGATCACAAAACTCACTTTCAACAATTAAGCATAATCACATAAAAAACACGATAAAACCCCAGCGCTTTCGATAGATAGATCTGTCTTCATCAGGGGTAAAGGCAAAACTAACTGGTCTGATCCTATATGTTTTTTTATTATCAAAAACCCATTGAGCCTAATTGCTCTTCGATAGAGATTTTAAAGAGTTAGGGCATTTTCTTTTACGTCAGTCCAGAGGTGTTTTCGGATATTTTACATCTTTCTCCATCAGATCACTAACTGATTACTTTCGAAATTAAATTTAAAAAATAAACAGGAGAGCAAAACAAGATAAAATAATTCCCGTGGTTTTAAGCGCGAAAATTCGGTTATCAGCTTTTTTTAAAGCATGCTTAAGGCTTAACACATTCGTCTGCTGTAATATCTAACGAAGCACGTTAGCCTAAATACTAATTTTACTGCCAATATTTCATTTTTTTTAAAGACAATCCTCAATAGCTATGTAAATCCTCTATTATCCAAACAACTAGGAATGCAGTAGTGAGATCTATTAGCTCACCCACCCTTTTGGTAGCTCAGTGATAATTCTGGGGGTTTATAACTCTAGAAAGTTTTGCATTTAACAACATTCACATAAACACGATATAACATATTTTACTATAAACGGTTTCAATTATTTTTATAATGTCGTTCGTGACTATCCATCTATCAGATTTTTATTGTTTTCCTAATATTCTACAGCACTATCGGCTTCTATGGTCTTCCATTTTCATCTATTCGTTTTTTATTGTGTTTGATTTACGTTTTTTAAAACTTTACATGATTAACTCATAATCGATTATTTAGGCCTTAACATTCCTTTAAGTGCTAAGAAAATTGACTTTATTCCAAGTGTAAAACATTCGAATACTTGCTGATTGATTTACAGGTCAGTTGTCAAACAACGAGGTTAACCTAAGGCATGCACACACAAAGAGCTGGTGAGCTTCCTGTATTGCATCTTAATAAAGCATTGCTTTGGCAAATAACTGTCAACTGTTGCAAGTTCACTGCGTACCTAGAAGTAAGATCTTAAGACGTCATTAATAAGTGTGTAGCAATATAGTAAGCGAAAACTGATATTGGTTGTACAACATATATTTAGCTATGTTATTGATGGGTATTGTATTATACGTTTTAAATAAAAGTGTTTTTGTTTTAGATCGATTACGTAACTCTCCAATCTAAATTTTCTTATCTTACATAAACGTTAACTCTCCAAAATAAATCTATAAAAAATATAAATTTAAACATTCAATTCATGTTAGATATTTTACAGAATTAGGGAAAGTGTAACAAAGAAAGATTTGTTTGCTTGTTTTGAATTTCGCACAAAGCTACTCGAGGGCTATCTGTGCTAGCCGTCCCTAATATAGCAGTGTAAGACTAGAGGGAAGGCAGCTAGTCATCACCACCCACCGCCAACTCTTGGGCTATTCTTTTATCAACGAATAGTGGGATTGAACGTCACATTATAACGCCCCCACGGCTGAAATGGCGAGCATGTTTGGCGCGACGGGGATGTGAACCCGCGACCCTCAGATTACGAGTCGCAAGCCTTAACACGCTTGGCCATGCCGGGCCAACAAAGAAAGAACATTGTCATAAAAAGGCTCGGCAAGGCATCGAAAGGCATTGTCATCAAATGTGTTTGGCCAAGTTTAATTATCTTTGGTGTACAACATTCTGGTTTATAGTGATGTGAGTCCGCAGACATGCCGCTGTGCCACTAGGGGGCTATAACTGTTCTTGTGCACCATTGTATAGTAATAAAGATTGATAGCAATTATTATTAGTTTAAACCGATAACATGCCCTTATTCTCTCTTGCATGTAATAAATACCTCCCTCATTGGCTTAGCGTTATGCCTAGAGGCTTATAACTCTAAAAGCAGGATTTCGATAACAGTGTTGGGTAAAACACAGATACGCCATTGTGTAGCTTTGCGCTTAACAACAAACAAACATAATTAATTTGTGAAATGAAGCACATGTGTTTGACATAAGCAACGAAAACCATTTCTTACAATTAATCCTGTGAGAAGAGTTCGCGTACAAAGAAGTCCACAAACACACAGTGTTAATCCACTTAATTTATTCTGACTAACAATCTTAAGCATGCTTTATTAGTTAATTATAAACACGCTATATAAACTGTTATGAAAACAAACACTGGAGAAAAAATAATTCTGCCTCATTTTCAAAATTTTGTTTGTTGAGTGGCAGGGTATACACTTTTATCAATTTTAACTACTGGTATACAGAACGCTAAAAATTACCTGTATTGAATGTTACTAAACAAATATAGCAATGGAGTATTTTCCCCATACTTTTTATATAGTTATGTGTTCGTTCCCCAGTTGCTTGTTATATTGGTGTCAATAACAATAACATTCACTAGATGTTGAACAATGCTTAATAACAGATTTCAAAAAATGAACGAACCATCTCTTGACAATAATGGCCATAGACACTGATAGAGTTTGAACCCAACAATCCGCATGTCTCTCTTAGTTTTCTATTGTTGTTGGTTTATTGTTATCTTATTATTTAATTGTTTGCGTTCATTCTTCAACGTAATTCGTTAAAGAAAAAAAATACAGTTGCTAGTTGCTACGTCTCAAAATTTAAATAACATTCCAATATTTGCAAACCATGCCATTATTTGAGCATTAATACTACTCGGTGGACAAAGCAATTCAAATTTCATGGGTTTAACAGCAAAGAAACATTTTTTAGTTTCCCTCTTACTGCTTATATAAATTTTTATCCTTAAATCTTTCATTAAATCTAATTCAAGTTGCAAACTAATACGCTGGTACTTTACTACTAATGGTACTCTTTTCTTTTTTGAGAATAATTCTGCCAATCATATGTATTACACGTGCTATTTCTGAGGATACACTCAGGTTTGCTAATGGCTAATGACGGATTATAGGCATTCAAGCCTGGGCTTTCACAGTTCTAGTATTGAGCAAAATTAATGTCGAATTCTTACATCTTAAGAACGAGTTTTGTTTCTTGTAGAATCGTTTTACGGACAGTTCAAGAACGAACAGTTGTTTTATTTTTCTGTGATTTTTGTTTCAGTTACAACTGGATGGTATTACATGAAACAACTATTTTACTTTTTTTCTGCAGATGGCGTTTTGAAAACTTCAAATTGGTGAAAAATGCCCTGAATATTTACAGTTATATAAAATATATTAATTTTTACTACATATTTTTTTCTTTTTCGACCTGTTCTCTGATGCGGCTATGATTCAAAGAAATTGATTTCTCTCAATGTGTAAACTCGTTTTTAGACAAAGATTTAGCAAAGTATTCCCAAAATGACGTGCTAATTCTGTTTGTTTTCTACAAGCAAAAACCAATAGCATCCGTGCTACTTAGCGGGACTTACTGATAATAACGATAATTAGAAGCAAAACACGATACACGTTGTTTAATGTACGACTGTTTAACACAGGGTTGTTACGACACTTCCCTTCAGAAACATTTTTCTATCCTTTCACTTTTTTATTTGATTTTGTTTGTTTGTTTTGAATTAAACACAAAGCTACACAATGGGATATCTGTGCTCTACCTAACATGAGTATCGAAACCCGGATTTTAGTGTTATGAGACATACCGCTCTGCCACTGGGGGGGAAGCTTTTACTTGATGGGATATGAAGTTCTGAACACATTTTGGATAACAGAATGGTGAGAAAAGGAAGATGAGATGGTTTTTCTGAGTGACTTTGTCTTCCGGTCTTCAGGTCTGTGTGAAGTTATACATTAATAAGGTAGAGGCACAGATCTAAAAAACCTGTATATAAAATCTATGTTTTCTACGCTGTTGTAATTCATATTTCTTGTCTTTTTGCCACATCCACGAAGCCTAAATTTTCTGTCAAGAACCTACATACCCTCATTACCTCTGGATCTAATTTTTGAGAGTGTCCGTAGTTTATTTTTTCCCGTTTTAGGGTTCTTTATGTTCCGTATACGTCAGCGGTAATTTTTTGGACTTACAACTCTAAAATTCCGCCGTAGATTTCCCATACTACGTGTTCGGCATGGCCAAGTGGTTAAGGCACTCGCCTCAGCTTTCTCGGTGTTCGTCTCGAACGCCATAATGAATGTGACTTTTAATTTCATTCTGTTTTAGGCACAGCCAAACTATTCTACATTTCAAGCAATCTCTTTCAAAGTTCACTAATTTAGATACTACATTTTTATCACATTTTTTTTTCTGATGTAGTTTTGATGGTCTTTAAGTGATAATTTAAATAGTATTAAAAATTACCACCAGTCTTTGAAAAATTACTGGACGTGTTGTTTTTCTAGTATACCGTTTTTTGACAAAGTTTTAGCAAGATGTTTTTAACATTACAAACTAATTACCTTTGTTTTATTTCTAGTTAAAAAACAAAACCGTTAACATCTGTGCTAATCAGCGGGATTTACTGGCAGCATCGATAATTAGTGTTAAAATACGTTGTTTCACATGTAAATTTTTATACAAGGGTGTTACTACACTTCTCTTCACAAGCGTTTTTCATCTCCTTTATTAAACAAATGACCAAGTTTAAACAAGAAATTTCTGAATATTATGATAAATAATACTTGTGTCGATAAAGCAATTCGATGTGTAGTACCTTCGTATTAACATACAGCGCCCTCTTAACTGTAAATCATATTTATTCAGATAAAAACGAAAGACAAAAATTTCACAACTAACAACTGGTGTGAGCTAAAATATTCGAAACTTGTAAATATTAACATCAGAATAGTGGGTATTAATTATTTTATAAAATTTTAATTTTGTTATTTATATTTAGTTCAGCCCGACATGGCCAGGTGGGTTAAGGCGTTCGACTCGTAATCCGAGGGTCGCGGGTTCGAATCTCCGTCATACCAAACATGCCCGCCCTTTCAGCCGTGTGGGCGTTATAATGTGACAGTCAATCCCAATAGCAGCCCAAGAGTTGACGGTGGGTGGTGATGACTTACTGCCTTCCCTCTAGTATTACACTGCTAAATTAGGAACGGCTAGTGCAGATAGCCCTCGTGTAGCTTTGCGCGAAATTGAAAAACAAACAAACAAAAACAATTCTAATCTTATGAAAGAAGCACATGTCCTCCGCTGGTACTATTGTTAAGTCTACGGATTTACAACGCTAAAATCAGGAGTTCGATTTCCCTTGGTGGACTCAGCAGACAGCCCGATGTGGCTTTGGTATTATAAAAGGAACACGCATACAACAAGCCCATATTTCTTTCATGGCTAAAGTGAAATTAGCTTGTTCCATTTAATGGATTAAATAATAACTTATGAAAATAAATATCTTTTGGAAACTTCCCCAGACTGATTAAAAGATCCAGCATTATAATATGTTCCCAATAAACATACTTTTTAACTTAGGCTTAAGTAATTAAAATGAATAATTCTCTTTTCGTCTTCAAAAGTGATTAATTATTTTCAGCGCATTATCTCAATTATACTTTAAAATACTTCAAATGTTTCCATGGCTACGAAAGAACTCAGTTTTTGAAAATGAACGAAGAACAGAAGAGAAAAGATTTGTCCACAAGTAATGAGTGCAGTTTGATTAAACAAAGTGTGTAAGTTCAGAGAAAATGAGAAATTGAAGCTTTTTTAAGAAACAAGTTATAAGTTTTCTTCACATTATACATGTTTGAAAGAAATTTCGGTATTTGTATGCAGTGAAAACAAAAATATAGACTAAATTATTATATTGAAACAAACTTGGAGCTTCACCGACAACTCTTGACACTAGCCCTACAGTGTCGTTTCCATTACGAGAGGTTTTGTCTTAAGGCGCTTTTATGTCCAAAGAACACTCCTCTTCCCTGCAAGCTATCCCTAATCCAGTTCGTACATGAGGATGACTGTTTTCTAGTTTTGTTTCAACAGTGTGACCGCACAGAAATCTATAGGTGCTGTATTTGATGACTATATTAGCATAGCAATAATACACGTTTAACTCTACAGCTACTTGAAATGCACAGTGGTTGAACTGATATGTAATGAAACGAGTGTACACTACTTTTCCAGAAGGAGATTATTGTTAGCTGTGTTGCAATTACAGACTGTGGCGCGTGGACGTCTTTTGGTAAAACACGATTTCTCACAGGTATCTTTCTAAATGGGCCTCATGTTCCCATTTGATCCATATTAATTTTTTTATTTTGCTGCAAGTACAACAGATGTATATCCATCTAGGAAATTCTAGATCCTCGATTTCAACACATCTGTGGTCTGAGCTTATGAATATTTTGTGCCGGAAAGAGTTGTCACAAACCGTCCAAAAAGCCTACTAACTTTCGGTGTGAGGCCCGGCATGGCCAATTGGTTAGAGCGCTCGACTCGTAATTTGACGGTCTAGGGTTCGAATCCCCGTCACACCAAACATGTTCGCCCTTTCAACGTGGGGTCATTATTATGTAACGGTCAATCCCACAATTCATTGGTAAAATAGTAGCACAAAAGTTGGCGGTGGGTAGTAAGACTAGCTGTCTTACACTACTAAATTAGGAACGGCTAGCGCAGATAGCCCTCGTGTGGCTTTGCGTGAAACTAATAGAAAACGACAAACAAACAAATCTTTCGGTGACAATACATAACCTACGAAATGTCAATGTCAAGTGTACTTCTAATACACGAGTTTAGTTAGGTCAGCTGTAGATAGCACGTTGCGTGCTACTTCGTATTTTCAACATTGTTTTTATATAAGGTTCTAAGCCCTTTAGCTTAGACAGTTTCTCATTCACGCCATTCAAATTTACATTAAATCAAATTAGTTATCATATTAGATCAATTATGTCCTTATTATTCTCGAAAACGTTTCGAAGTACTTGCTCAGATATTAAACATTCTGTTAACGAAATTAAATTACATTAATTATTTCTTTCAAAAAAAAACAACAAAAAAACAAAACAACAGTCATCTGATGGCTTAGTGATAAGTTAACAGACTTAAAACTCCAGAATAAAGTTTGTTTGAAGTTAATGACAAAGCTATACAATGGGCTACCTGTGCTCTGCCCATCACGGGTATCAAAACCTGATTTTAGTGTTGTAATTTTACCGACATGCCGTTGTGCCACTTGGATAGGACATTAATGAGTCAAAAGGCATATTATTCTTAATAAGATTAGGCCTTCTTTTAAGAACTATTACTTCATAAAACGTATGTTATCTCACTATTGTTAATATAATGACGTATTTCATGCGATTAACAAGTATAAACAAGAACCAAGTTAATATCCCAAAGCAATAAGATGATTGACAAGCTTGACAAGTAAAGAAATTATTAATATAGCTTTTAGGGTTACTAACGTGAGCACTCACTTTGTATTAAATAATTTATTTGAATTATCACTATAGAAAAAAAAAGTACTCAGCTTTTGTTTCAGTGCTATATACGCCAAGGATGAACCAATTGCTTTAAACGTTCGGCTTTCCTTATACCCAGCCTACAAGCCACACATTCTTTAAGTCACATATATATACATGGAAGAAAGGATATATTTTAATATCCTAAACAATTCACTTTAATCCCTCAACCAGACGTGGCGTCGTGTGAAGCTACACGAGGGCTACCTGCGCTAGCAGTCTCCAATGTAACAGTGTAAGACTAAAGGGAAGGCAGCTAGTCATCATCACCCACCGCCAACTCTTGGGCTCCTCTTTTACCAAAGAATAGTGGAATTAACCGTCGCTTTATAACGATCCCACGACCGACAGGACTAGCATGTTTGGTGTGATGGAGGTTCGAACTCATGACCCTCAGATTACAGGTCCAGCGCCCTATCCATCTGGCCATGCCGAGCCAACATTTTGGGACTGGGGTGTATTATTAATGTAACTGTTATATTCTACTGTTCGATTAAAGTAATCCAAAAGTATAAAATTAGAGACCGTTAGTGCAAATGGGCCTTTCGAAGCTTTGGGTGATTTTTCAAAATAAACAAGTTCATCACACACGCACATTGGCACATTGGTATGTCTGAGGACTTACACTGCTATAAACCGATTTCCGATACCCGTGCTGTGCAAAGCACAGCTAGCTCTTTATTTAGCTTTGTGCGTAATAACAAATAACAACTGATTTAATCATTAGTTTCCTCTAATATAACTCGAAGTTGACATACTATTTCATGACGTTTACCAAGTAGCAGAATTTTTATATCAGCTACAAAGTGGTTACATCACTGCAAGTAAATAATTTGTTAATTTCGAGCTGCAGTGAGATAAATAAAAGACAAATTACAAAGCAATTACGAGGGCTGTTCAAAAAATACGCGGACTGTTTGAATTGCGCGGCTCCAGTTGGTTCCAGGGGAATCCGCTTGGTGTCGCTAGGTTTACACAGATCAGCTGATTACGACGCCATTTCCCGATTGCAGATATCTTCATTTGTGTATTAGCTACGCGGTTTTAAGTGAAGTGCGATTTTTTCGTTTGGCGGATTTCAGAATGAATGACCTGAAGGAACAACGACTTGCTGTGAAATTTTGTGCTAAACTTGAAAAATCTGCGACTGAAACTTTTGCTATGTTTAACACGGCTTACGGTGATGTTGCTATGAAGCGTACGGCATGTTTCAAGTGGCATGAACGTTTTAAGGATGGTCGACAGTCCATTGAAGATGATGAGCGTCCTGGACGTCCTTCCACGTCAACTGACGACCCACACGACAACAAAATCAACACCCTGGTGCGGGAAAATCGACGTCTGACTGTCAGGGAGCTTGCTGAAGAGTGTGGGATATCCGTTGGATCTTGTTACGAGATTTTGACCGAAAAATTGAAGATGCACCGCGTTGCTGCGAAATTCGGCCCTCAAAACTCGTGAGTTTTTGGCCAAACACTCGATCACTGTTCTTCCCCACCCGCCCCTACTCACCTGACCTTGCTCCTTGTGATTTTTTCTTGTTCCCCAAACTCAAAAGACCCTTGAAAGGAAGAAGATTTGAGACGATTCCCGAGATTAAGGCAAATGCGACGAAGGAGATGGAGGACATTACAAAAGAAGCGTACCAGGACTCTTTCAACAAGTGGAAACACCATTGGGATAAGTGTGTGCGTTGGGGGAGGAGAGTACTTTGAAGGGGTCCCAGACCTGTAACTTCTAAATAAAGTACATTTTGTTTTATGACGTCAGTCCGCGTATTTTTTGAACAGACCTCGTACCTACAACATAAAACATTATAGATACGACAATAAAAGCTGACTTCAATCAGAAATATAAATCGAAAGCCAAAACTTGAGAAAGATGATTGATCATATTCTAGTAAAATTTAACGATACTAGAAAATAATTATCAAACTCTACGGTTTAAACTATTTCGTTATATTATTCGTTTATTTTTCAAATATTTTATGAAGCGATTTCCTAAAAACATCTTTGCCATATCGCGCGAGCTCACTTTCAGTTCTGCACATTTAAATGAATTGTTTCTAATTCGTCCTTTCATCTCTTTGCTCGGTGTGAAAAATCTCACCAATGAGAAAACAAAACAAACAAAACTCTCTGTTCCTAATCGTTCTCATTTTTCATTAGTTTATATTTCCTTCCTAGGTTCGCAAACAATCGCTTACTAAAATTTGTTATTCTTTTAAAAACAAAATCTATACTACAGCGTTTGATTTATTTACATCCGTAACTCGTTAGAAATTAGAAATCAACATGACGTGGTCAGGAAACTGTAAAATCTGTGGCTAAAAGACTGTCGGTGCCCGGCATGGCCAGGTGGGTTAAGGAGTTCGACTCGTAATCCGAGGGTCGCGGGTTCGAATCTCCGTCGCACCAAACATGCTCGCCCTTTCATCCGTGGGGGCGTTATAATGTACGGTCAATCCCACTATTCGTTGGTAAAAGAGTAGCCCAAGAGTTGGCGGTGGGTGGTGATGACTAACTTCCTGTACAACTGTTTTTGATCTTTCTATTCTATTGACAAGATCTTACTTGTTAATTATCCGTGGGATGTAACTGTTGTGATCTTTCTAGCCTTTTGACAACAACTTATTTGTCAGTTATCCATGGGCCAAACAAACCAGTTTGCATCCCATGTACTTGCACAGCGTTCTCGACTACCGCGGGGAAACAAAACGCCTTAAAAAAGGATTCCGGCAATAGCTATATATATATAATAACCATAATATATTAAAGCCATAAACCAAAACACATTAATATGAATTTTTTAAAGTTTTTTTTAAATACACTGCACATTTTTTTAACAAAATAATCCTAGAGTACAAGCTATAACGTGGGATTATACAATGTATCTTAGGTTTTGGAGGTGACTGAGGAAGTAGGACTCACATTGCGGTGGGAACACTTCCACAGTCTTCTACAAAACCTAGGATACATTTCATAATCCATTGTTGCAGCTTGTATCATAGGACCCCTTTTTAAAAAGACTTATAGACGGTGTATCCCCACCGCAATGTAAGTCGTACTTCCGCAGTCTCCTCCAAAACCCAGGATACATTTTATAATCCCGCGTTGTAGCTTGTATCATAGGATCCCTTTTTTAAAATGTGCAGCGTATTTAAATAAATTTCATTTTAATGTGTTTTGATTTATGGCTTGAATATTTTATGGTTATAATATAATTAATCAGAGGTTAGCATTTGTTGTTTTTAACGCAGTCCTTCCTCGTGATTTTGTTTTTTCATTTAACTTCATTTAGATATAAATTAGTTAATTTCACTAATATATATATTTATATGACAATCAAAACAGGCTTTAGTTAACATTGTGCGTTGACGTGCTCTCATATGGGTTTTACAACACATTCTTAGATTATAACTCACTTGAATGGGACAAAGTGGAAATCTTTTTTAAAAAAATTCCTTATATTTTTACATTAAACTATTAGAATAAGACCACAAATGTTCGCCCTGTGCCTGTACGTTTTCTAATGAGGATTACTTAGGCCATTTAATTATAATAGTATGGGGAGTTGTTTTGGTATTTACGATCTTATGTATCACGTGCTCTGTCTAGTCCAATTAAGAAAGAAAAGTCAAATCATCCATAGCGTGAAGATCCTCGAGATTCCTTTGTCCGCTATTGGTTATCTTGAAACCAATTAGATTTGAAAAAAAGAATTGTTCTTCATGAGAGTTTCATTCGACGAACAGCTAAATTAAATCATGCTCGAGATGAAAGGTCCTCCTTCCGAAAGCGCTCGGGTTATAGGGATTTTATTCATTTCTGTTACGACTTCTTGAACCTACGTGTCTTTCTAATACCATGAGTGATACACTCATTGAATATTATAGATGAACCATAAAGTTTAAAAATATAGTTGAATATTTACGAACTAGAAAACGTGTGACTTTGCATAATATTTAAAGCTTCAAAAGTCATAGAATTTACTTATAGTTATAAGAATTTCAAAAAGTACAAACACAATATGTTACAAAAAACTGTACAATTCCTCAGTGTTATTCTATATCCTATCATCTATTTTATTGACCCTTGAAGATGAATTTAACAATATATTGGACTGACTGCAAGAGATGCGTTGACTTATTTGTTTTTAAATATTAACGTAGTTAGTTGTCAAGCCACTTTCTCGGTCACTACTGCGGGCTATAAAAGCTCCCTTGATAAAAAAAAAACACAAATGGTAGTGTGTTGTGCGGAGGTAGCGATCTGTTGTACGACACACTGTGTGTTATTAACAAAAGTTATTTTTTACCTTATGTATCTCAGACTGTGGTAAGCTGTTGTACTCTACTGGACTCCTACGTCACATACGACCTTTCAAAGTAATCCATTAAAACATACTTGAGACATAATATCCAATTTTGATTGGGTTTTATTATTTTTCTTTTCTTCGCACCAAAAGTACAGGGACTTTACTTAATAGTTGTTGTTTTGAATTAAGCACAAAGCTACACAATGGGTTATCTGTGCTCTGCCTACCACAGGTATCGAAACCCGGTTTTTAGCGTTATAAGGCCGCAGACATACCGCTGAGCCAGTGGGGAACTTACTTAACAGAAAAACATATTTAACTTTTACAATTTTTTTTCTAATTGTGGTACTCCGACAGATATTTTCAATCTACTATTAGGAATCTTATTTGGTGCAAATATAAGCCACATGTGCAAAATTATTCAATAAAAGCCACTCAAATTTAAAGGAAATGTTTGCGCACGCTTACGCAAAAGGTCACGTGAACTATCGGTCTGACATTCTAACTACAGCTTCAACTGAGAGTAAAAGTAAACCGTTTTAATGTATTCGTCACTCGGTTTAAAAACAGATAATTTTTAAATAAGCAAAACTGTAAGGTGAGAGGATATGCAGATACAAAAATATTGATTAGGAAAATTAGCTTATCAGTTCCAGGCTCAAGTCATACAATATGACTGTTATTGTTGATTATCCAACTTTCATATCAAATTTACTAGATTAAATACCGTTTACTGTCACGTAATATTAGCTTAATCAATTAACATAAATAATAAATGCTTGATATAACTGTGCCGATTGCATGAAGTGGGTTGGGACGTGATGACAAGAAACCGTTAATCTAAATTTCATGACGGAACGGAAGCTATTAATACTATTGTAGCTTTGAAAACTACCACGATATTTCAAAGAATATGGTTGCTTCTGTAAAGGAAAGGTCTCTTCCGAATAATAGGGTTGCGATCCTGAAGTTAATGGTGGTTACTACCGAGTGTCACTTTCTTACAAGTTCTACAAAAAAGTCATAATATCTAATCAAAAACACCTTTGATGTATTGATGTAAAAAAAAGGTGTGGCCAAAATAAGAACGTGGATATGCGACTTAAAGCAGTGAAAAACAATTTGGCGGCCATTTTGGTAGCTACACTTATAGCTTTGATAATAATTTTACGGCAATTATTTATTCATAAGTTAGCCAGGGCGTGTTGTTTGCTTTGCCCCACATCATGACCCAAATTGAACAACAAACACGCTTTGGCTAACTAATGAATGAATAGTTGCCGTAAAATTATTATCAAAGCTATAAGTGCAGTTACCAAAATGGCTGCCAACTTTTATTTTACTGCTTTAAGTCGCATACTCACGTTCTTATTTTGGCCACACCTTTGTTTCACACTTCAGGTGTTTTTAATTATATTATTCACCATACAGTATCTACTTACAAAGATCCACAATTGGATAAAGCAAGAGACATGTTGATCGACTTCATTTATTCGAGCTAAACGTCGACTAGGTCGATTTTTTCCAAAAGGGAAATTATCAATATCTTTTATTCCATGACTCCGGATCTGTCTGGATTACAGCTCCTTATCTCACGGAGCTTTGAATAAGTATTGTCTGAAGAAATATAAAGAAATATTAATGTTACGAATTACTCGAAATATTCTGTTTCACCGAAGATATTTATTGCGTAGAATTTTAAGCTTTAAATCATTGATGAAAATTTCATTTCAAAGCTCTCTAGATGCTTAAAAAAACAACAACAAACTTTTCAGCTAGTACAATGGAGCCATATATATTAATAGAGTGAATTTGTAAAACATTTTATTAGTATAATTTAATTTGCATTGTTACAAATATAGTCTAGGTTCTAATTTTGAATTTTACTTCTTGAGTAATGTATTGATAACTTCGGACATTATTTAGTGCCTGTATTTGTTTTTTCTTAATTTTTTATAACGTTTCGAGGGTGAGAAGGCACTTTTTTATTCATTACTCATTAAAGACAGAAATATCAAAGTGCACGGAAAAAAAATTGGTTTCCATATTTTTCAAAGTGTCAATATGCTTAGCAACTATCCATTTGAATGTAAAATGAAAAACGATAAGTAGTGGTTAGTGTGCTAGACCTGTGAATCCGAAAGTTCAATGTTCGCTCCTCGTTGCCGCAAAAACGCAATTCGGTCTTCGAGGGTGTGAGTGCGTTATAAGATTTACTTTTAAATTCCTCTGCACTGTCGAACAAAAGTAACCCAAGAGTTGTCAGTATGTGATGTAGAGTAGCTGCTTTGGTCTCTGTTTATGAGTTCTAAATTAGGAATGGATATTGGTAGACAGGTCTTTGTGTAGCTTTGCAAGAAAATAATTAAACAAAACTGTAGCAAAACAGTTAGCGTTATTCGTTTAGTTTTCTTATATGTATATCCTATGATGTTTCAAAACCAATGCTTGTTAAAGTTTTATAGCGCAATATTAAGAAAACAAAGTGATTTACGCCAGAAGTGAATTTTTTTATTCCCCAGCTACTCAATGTGATCAAAATTCCACGGTTTTCTCTATATTAAAAATGCATTAAGTTATTCTTATAAATATGTTGGTACTTTTTTCTCAAGTTAGAAAAAATGAGGGTGCTCATGGATTCTGATTAACTATCCAGAAAAATCGCTTTTGCCTTTTATTAGAAACACAGCAGCAGCGATGAAACTGGTGATTGATGGGATACTATACAAAGAAACATCCAAAAAAACAAAAATCAATCTTTGGTGGTCCTCATTTTTCTGACGACTGGGTTCATTCAATAGTCAATTGCAATTTTCGGGAAACAACTTCTTGTTTCGATTCGCAATTTTTTTATTTTTTTTTACGAGTAGTAAACTAAAATAGACAAATAATTTGTTTTAACAAAAATTTAATAATAGAATATAAAGTACAAAATTGTGCTTCGATTTATATCCATTCTTCGAAATAAGAATATTGATATTCTATTAGCTGGTTAGTAGTTTCAAATATTCGTTCAAGGCTGCACACAAGGGCTTTATATGTGGGCTAGATATCCATAATTTCAAGTTGATAAACTAGAGAAAAGGCAGATACTTAATAGCGCTCATTGAAAATTATTGGGTTAGTGTAACGAAACTGTGTAACCAACTACATTGTTGTATTAATTGAATTGAAACAAATGTAATAATTCAAAACGAATTTTTTATAAATAAATTCTGCGATTAGGTATATAAAGTTATTTTTTAAAATAAATAATATCCTTTCATTATCGCAAGTATGTACAAAGTCCCATAACTATTCTGTACTTATCTAATTGTTTTGTTTGTGTTTGAATTTCGCACAAAGCTACTCGAGGGCTATCTGTGCTAGCCGTCCCTAATTTAGCAGTGTAAGACTAGAGGGAAAGCAGCTAGTCATCACCACCCACCGCCAACTCTTGGGCTACTCTTTTACCAACGAAAACTGGGATTGACCGTTACATTATAACGCCCCCACGGCTGAAAGGGCGAGCATGTTTGGCGCGACGGGGATGCGAACCCGCGACCCTCGGGTTACGAGTCGCACGCCTTAACGCGCTTGACCATGCCGGGCCACTGATATAATGAATAAGCGAATTGTTCAACGAGAAAAACTGAGGTAGAATCTTTACGAAACATACACGAGTCCATGAAAGAATCTTCTGCAAAAATGTAAAGTTGGAAGAAGCTGTTTTAATTAACATTGTTTAAATAACGCAATATTGAAAAGTAAATTGGTATAAAATAATAATAAACTTTCTTTCGCATAAATTTATATATATATATATATTACTTTTCAAATTAGTTTTTTCTGTTTTTTCTTCCCAATACAGAAATGTATTTTGTTTTTCAAAACTACGTGAAACCTATAACTCACTGCATGCAGTAGAGCCCTCTATATTTCAGTAGTCATGTGACATCTGTAAGAAAGTTCCTTACCAAGTACTGTCGTTTCGTAGTGACAGTGTCATAACGTGACTTCTTGTCAATAAAAACGCTTGTGATCCGTATAATAGGTTGCCTCCTCTGACGCACTTGAGACTCGTATCCACTCTAAATTCAAACAAGCCACTCATGGATCAGTAAACAATACGCTAAATATTCCAATCACTGTCTGTTCCAAAACAAACAAAAATTACAAGAGACAGAAGTTGATTGAAAGAGGGAAATGAAGGGGTGGATAGCCACTGACTTTTCCTGAGTAAGTTAGTAAGAAAAGAAAAAAACATACATGGTAATCAGAGCAAAGGAGAATGATCTAAAATACACAACCAGCCTTACCCTTTGCCACTTGTATAATACTTGGGATAAGCGAATTAGTATGATTTTCAAGAAAAGTATGTCTCAGATCCAATCTTGTATTCATCGCCCTAAATAAAATCCCGGGTGAGTTCGTGATAGATGTATTATTCGTTATACCTAATATGGTGTTCTTTGATTCATATAAAACACGTGGAAATGTGAAGAGAAAACAAACAAACATTTGTTTTCTTATAACAAAGCCACAGCGGGCTATCTGCTCAGCCCACCGAGGGGAATCGAACCCCTGATTTTAGCGTTGTAAATCCCGAGACATACCGCTGTACTAGTGGGGGGCCAAACAGAAAGATTCAAACCAACCTCTCTCCAACAAGGCAAATATATTGAAAACTCATGCGAAAGCAGTGAAATGTAAAATACCGTAAAACGTTTTTAAAAGCTAATTATTTTAAGTAATGTCTTTTTTATCACCAACAGAACTGAATAAAGTAATACTGTGTTTTGATTTGAAGGCCCAGCATGGCCAGGTGGTTAAAGCACTCCACTCGTAATCTGAAGGTCGTAGGTTCGAATCCCAGTCACATTAACCATGTTCGCCTTTCCACCCGTGGGGATAGTATAATGTTACGGTCAATCTCACTATTCGTTGATAAAAGAGTAGCCCAAGAGTTGGCGGTGGGTGGTGATGACTAGCTGCCTACTCTCTAGTCTTACACTGTTAAATTGGAGACTGCTAGCGCAGGTAGCCCTCGTGTAGCTTCACACGACGCCACGTCTAGTTGAGGGATTAAAGTGAATTGTTTAGGATATTAAAATATAGCCTAGCACAGATAGCCTTCGAGTAGTTTTGCGCGAAATTCAAGCCAAACATTTTATTTCGTTTCGATTTCGTTTTACTTTTGATGATTGGAGGAAGAGGTTTTTTGTACCTGACACTCCTGGATAGTTAAAATCCAACATACCCAAATACCCACCAAGAAGGAGCGAAGTGATTTCTTTTGCTCTCTGGTCTTTGCACATTTATGGTTCTTGGAAATTTACTTCGGACATCTACCGGCAGTTTACATAACTAAAGGTTACCAGCAGTTTACAGAACCTCTGATGTTAAGGAAAACAAATATAAACAAATTATTACAAAATAACAAAACCGAGATCGCACTTCTGATGCAAAAACACTGAAGTACATTAAACCTTATAAAAAGTCAAAATTGATTCTACTTTCATGTGGTATTAATAACAATTTTACCTTTTAACTGACCTTGCCATATCTTAACTTCCACAAATCGAAAATTAGATCTCACGTAACTCTAACTTACAAATGGTAGCCTGTTTGTAATAGGTCATTACCGCTTATGCAGAGATTCCAAAACAGTTGTCTTAACTAAATCAATCATATTTTCCCTTTTTTTTCTACTTTCTGAGCACAAATGGTAACTTGTTTGTGCATAATTCATTACTACTTGTACAGAGATGCTAACACAATAGTCTTAACGAAATCAATAACACTTTTTTCTTTTTTATCTTTCAGTTATTATCATTTGCATGCAGTAAATGTAATTACATTAATGACTTAACTCTTCGTAGTTCAGTGGGCTGAGCGAAGTGTGAATGAACAGTCAATAAATCACACATCCATGCGTATACTGAGTTAGGGTTACAATTCTGACATCATGTTCTCTCCTAAAATGTCATTTTTTCTCTGTTTTTTTTTTTCCCAGTTAGATTTCAAAGTATTATCCTCACAATGGTGTTTAATTTCGAAAATCCTTCACAGAATAAAGTATTTTACTACTAAATCAGAAAGAAATGGTTCGTTAACGAACGCCATTTTTTAACTGAAAGACAATAATAAAAATCACTCTCTAACTCTCTAATGATGTCATTACGGACTTAGTAAAACAGATGGACTGTGTTATTTAAAGAGATATGGGACATATTCTGGGGTCTCTGTTACATTTCTGAAATAACTTATAAAGAAAAAACGACAACGATAAATGTATTCGTGTTTCTCTGTTTTTCTGTCTTTCATTCTAGCGAGATTAAATAATTTATTTTTAGAAGTCCAGAAACTCAAGACATTTTTTGTTCTAATGTCTTTCTGTCTTTGTTACATAGCTAAAATAATTTATATACAAAAATCAAAAGCATTCGTGTGTTTTTTTGGCATTGTTTATGAACGAACAAAAGATACGACCTAGAAGATTTTGGTTTCACGTGGTTATAACGAAGGTTAAAAGAGGTGACTGTTTCACAGTATGATCATCTGGTGAAAACAAAAAACATAACTGACACTTCCAGGAGTATCAAACACACGTGAAACTAAGAATATTTTTGGTGTGATGGACTGCCTGTGGTATATATGTCAGACTTGTAGGTCTATAATTTTATCATTTATCCTGTTTTGCCTTTATCTATCAATTCACCTGTCTGGCTGGTACCAACTAACCACCTTATAACTCTCATTTTTTAACACACACTTCTTTCATGTTACAAATATATCTATCTCTCTCAATAATGAGTTCAAGTATATCATTCCAAGCCACGAGGTTATTATAACTAACTGGCTTAAACAGAACGGTTTAATCGATAATTTACAGGTCATAAATTAACAGGTCAACATTAAAAATGTTTGCTTTAAGCTAAAAAAGTGAAACAAATCGTGAACCCCTCGGTGTGGATTCCTGTACGTGGTGAGGGGACCTACCGGAAAAGGTTCTGTTCTTTTATTTTACCTCCTCTGGGATCTAAACATCCACCCCCGTAAGAGGGTGGTTGAGAAGTTTAACCATGACACACCACTTTGGCCTATAATTCCTGTAAACGGGCAGCCTTGGGGTCCTCTCCCCAGAGCAGGCGATTCCAAGTTCGAGGGGGCTCGAAACTTTCCCGTTTTTTCCTACAGGAACTTGGAGTCCCTCAGCGTGTACCTTGAGTGTCACACGTCCCTCAGCGCTGTACCTTGAGTGTTACACTTTTCAGTGTAAAAATTAATGCCATCTGAACAACTCACTTTTACCGTTACAAATGGGCTCTATGTCGACGACTTTCACATCTCGTATCAGTCGTCGAACATGAAGTTTATTGCGCAGCAGCTACTGATTGCCCTCAATCGTTTATTGAAGTGAACCACAGCAAACGGTTTTAACTTTTACTCTCTCCGAAACCTTTTGCATGCACTTTTTCTACCAACGAAAGTATTCACTCTAATCCTAAGCTCCCCGTCGGTGAAGTTATCCTCCCCATGGTCCCTGAGGTGAAGTTCTTAAGACTTGTCTTTGACAGGAAGCTGACCTTTATACCACTTATCAAGCTGGTACGTTTCAACTATATAATGGCACTGAACACCCTCCTTGTCCTCTCTTCCACCTCTTGGGGAGCAGATCGATGCTCTCTGCTAAAGATATATCCTGCCCCCATTTAATAAAAAATTGACTAGAGGTCTCTGGTCTATAGCTTTGCCAGGACCTCGGCCTTGAATGTGTTGGACCCTGTTCGCCATAGAGGCTTCGGTTTTGCACAGAGGCCTTCTGCGCTTCTCCAGTCCAGAGTTTGTACACAGAGTATCATAAACCTCCTCTGTATCTCCACCATTTACAACTGTCTTTAGCGTATGCTTCAAAACTTCCATCTTTATCTCAGCATCCCACTTGGTGTTGTGTTTTTCTTCCTTAATGGGTCATACTTTTTCAAAACAGACGATCTGTCATTGTTCCTTTTGACCTTCGTATCCAGGCATATTTGGGTGAATTGGGTCTACCTTTGGATGCACCAATGATCAGTCCATCCCACCATTACTTTTACCATCCCCAAATGTGACATTTCTTTGAGCCATCCGAAAATAGTGGATGCTCTCGATTGGAAGTTCCGTCTTTTATTGGCCGAACATCTTTCGAACCATCCTTCTATTGTCATTTATATGGGTGATTCAAAATCAAGTGACTCTGTGGGCTCTGCCATGGTTTGTTGTGGTTCGGTGAATGCACACAAAATTCTTTCTACAGTTTTTATATTTGCTGCAGAATTATATGCCATTTCTCTTACCCTGGATCATATTACTAAAATTGTGATATTTATACCGACTCGCTGAGCTCTCTACTGGCTCTGGAGTCGCTTCATGTTAGTCCTCACCCTCTTCTCGCCAATATTCAAAACCTACTGGTTCATTTACCTTTAACATCTATTTCTCTCCAGTTTTTCTGGACACCAGGCCACGTTGGTATCCGTGAGAACAAACTCGCTGAAACCGCAGTGTCTGCTCTGATGCTATCACAACCATGTCTGTTGGATATATATACGTCGGTCCTGTATTCAAGGCTTGTCTCCATGTCAGTTGGCAGTAGACTTGGAGTGAGCAAAGTGACAACAAGCTTTTCCAGATAAAATCCTTTATTGGACTTTGGTCGTTTTGTATCGGAAGGAGGACGTTGTCCTAGCTAAACTATGCATTGGTCACACTTTTTCATTCATCGTTTTCTTTTATCTGGGAACGATGCACCAATGTGTGGCTTGTGACACTCAAGTCACTGTAGCCCACATTTTTGTATCGTGATGTTGTTACGACTCTGAACGACGGCACCATTTTAAATATGTTTTATCTACAGGCTTACCCCTGACGCTGGATAGTATCATTGGATGGTAACACTTTTCACCTCAGAAGTGTTTTTTAATTTTTAAGGGTCATTGGCCTTTTTAATGTTATTTACGTTTTATAATCAAAAATTGAACTTTGTTTTGGTTTAACATGATTCCTTTTTACAAATGTTAAGAATTATACTATATATTTAGTTTTTCACCGGTTGTTTGGCGCAGATAGCCTCGTTGCTTTTCACCATAAAACGCCAAACCACCAACTCGTAAAAATGAGACACTTGTCAATACAAATCGGGTTACTCGTGAAGTAAACACAATCTGCCTTCTTTCGACACAATAACAACGCGTGTTGGGACAAGAAAATGATTTCTATATCAACAGTACATGTCGGGACGATATGATCATTATATCAACAACACATGTAGGGACAATAAACTTAATACCATATCAGCAATACATGTAGGGACAATAAAATATTACTACATCAATAACACATGAAGGAACAATAAAATTAATACCATATCAGCAACACATGTAGGGACAATAAAATTAATACCATATCAGCAATACATGTAGGGACAATAAAATATTACTATGTCAACAACACATGCAGGGACAATAAAATTAATACCATATCAGCAATGCATGAAGGAACAATAAAATATTACTATATCAACAACACATGTAGGGACAATAAAATTAATACCATATCAGCAATACTGTAGGGACAATAAAATATTACTATATCAACAACACATGTAGGGACAATAAAATTAATACCATATCAGCAACACATGAAGGAACAGTAAAATATTACTGTATCAACAACACATGCAGAAATATTAAAATGATCACTATATCACCAACACTTGACTATAAGAAGAGATGTAAAAATATGCTATTAACAACTCAGTATATCATTAGATGATCTCGGTTAATGTTCTATTAAACTTAACATCTTGTGAAATTATTTAGCTCATTCTTCTATTAAGTAAACTCAATGTCTTATGAGATAGTGCCGATCATTGTTCTGTAAAATTCAAACCAGTATTTTACTGAAATGATGCAAGTAGTTACTCTATTATACTCAATGTAACATTTTAAAAGACGATGTTTCACCTTGCTCTATTATACTCAATGTAACATTTTAAAAGATGATGTATAACCTTACTCTATTATACTCAATGTAACAGTTTAAAAGACGATGTATAACCTTACTCTATTATACTCAATGTAACATTTTAAAAGACGATGTTTCACCTTGCTCTATTATACTCAATGTAACATTTTAAAAGATGATGTATAACCTTACTCTATTATACTCAATGTAACATTTTAAAAGATGATGTTTCACCTTGCTCTATTATACTCAATGTAACATTTTAAAAGACGATGTTTCACCTTGCTCTATTATACTCAATGTAACATTTTAAAAGATGATGTATAACCTTACTCTATTATACTCAATGTAACAGTTTAAAAGACGATGTATAACCTTACTCTATTATACTCAATGTAACATTTTAAAAGACGATGTTTCACCTTGCTCTATTATACTCAATGTAACATTTTAAAAGATGATGTATAACCTTACTCTATTATACTCAATGTAACATTTTAAAAGACGATGTTTCACCTTGCTCTATTATACTCAATGTAACATTTTAAAAGATGATGTATAACCTTACTCTATTATACTCAATGTAACATTTTAAAAGATGATGTATAACCTTACTCTATTATACTCAATGTAACATTTTAAAAGATGATGTATAACCTTACTCTATTATACTCAATGTAACATTTTAAAAGACGATGTTTCACCTTGCTCTATTATACTCAATGTAACATTTTAAAAGATGATGTATAACCTTACTCTATTATACTCAATGTAACAGTTTAAAAGACGATATATAACCTTACTCTATTATACTCAATGTAACATTTTAAAAGACGATGTTTCACCTTGCTCTATTATTTACTCAATGTAACATTTTAAAAGATGATGTATAACCTTACTCTATTATACTCAATGTAACAGTTTAAAAGACGATATATAATCTTACTCTATTATACTCAATGTAACATTTTAAAAGACGATGTTTCACCTTGCTCTATTATTTACTCAATGTAACATTTTCAAAGATGATGTATAACCTTACTCTATTATACTCAATGTAACAGTTTAAAAGACGATATATAACCTTACTCTATTATACTCAATGTAACATTTTAAAAGATGATGTATAACCTTACTCTATTATACTCAATGTAACATTTTAAAAGACGATGTATAATTTTGCTCTATTATACTCAATGTAACATTTTAAAAGATGATGTATAACCTTACTCTATTATACTCAATGTAACATTTTAAAAGACGATGTATAACCTTACTCTATTATACTCAATGTAACATTTTAAAAAACGATGTATAACCTTACTCTATTATACTCAATGTAACATTTTAAAAGACGATGTATAACCTTACTCTATTATACTCAATGTAACATTTTAAAAGACGATGTATAACCTTACTCTATTATACTCAATGTAACATTTTAAAAGACGATGTTTCACCTTGCTCTATTATACTCAATGTAACATTTTAAAAGACGATGTATAACCTTGCTCTATTATACTCAATGTAACATTTTAAAAGATGATGTATAACCTTACTCTATTATACTCAATGTAACAGTTTAAAAGACGATGTATAACCTTACTCTATTATACTCAATGTAACATTTTAAAAGACGATGTTTCACCTTGCTCTATTATACTCAATGTAACATTTTAAAAGATGATGTAAAACCTTACTCTATTATACTCAATGTAACATTTTAAAAGACGATGTTTCACCTTGCTCTATTATACTCAATGTAACATTTTAAAAGATGATGTATAACCTTACTCTATTATACTCAATGTAACAGTTTAAAAGACGATGTATAACCTTACTCTATTATACTCAATGTAACATTTTAAAGACGATGTTTCACCTTGCTCTATTATACTCAATGTAACATTTTAAAAGATGATGTATAACCTTACTCTATTATACTCAATGTAACATTTTAAAAGACGATGTATAACCTTACTCTATTATACTCAATGTAACATTTTAAAAGACGATGTTTCACCTTGCTCTATTATACTCAATGTAACATTTTAAAAGATGATGTATAACCTTACTCTATTATACTCAATGTAACATTTTAAAGATGATGTATAACCTTACTCTATTATACTCAATGTAACATTTTAAAAGATGATGTATAACCTTACTCTATTATACTCAATGTAACATTTTAAAAGACGATGTTTCACCTTGCTCTATTATACTCAATGTAACATTTTAAAAGATGATGTATAACCTTACTCTATTATACTCAATGTAACAGTTTAAAAGACGATATATAACCTTACTCTATTATACTCAATGTAACATTTTAAAAGACGATGTTTCACCTTGCTCTATTATTTACTCAATGTAACATTTTAAAAGATGATGTATAACCTTACTCTATTATACTCAATGTAACAGTTTAAAAGACGATATATAATCTTACTCTATTATACTCAATGTAACATTTTAAAAGACGATGTTTCACCTTGCTCTATTATTTACTCAATGTAACATTTTAAAAGATGATGTATAACCTTACTCTATTATACTCAATGTAACAGTTTAAAAGACGATATATAACCTTACTCTATTATACTCAATGTAACATTTTAAAAGATGATGTATAACCTTACTCTATTATACTCAATGTAACATTTTAAAAGACGATGTATAATTTTGCTCTATTATACTCAATGTAACATTTTAAAAGATGATGTATAACCTTACTCTATTATACTCAATGTAACATTTTAAAAGACGATGTATAACCTTGCTCTATTATACTCAATGTAACATTTTAAAAGACGATGTATAACCTTACTCTATTATACTCAATGTAACATTTTAAAAGACGATGTATAACCTTACTCTATTATACTCAATCTAACATTTTAAAAGACGATGTTTCACCTTGCTCTATTATACTCAATGTAACATTTTAAAAGACGATGTATAATCTTACTCTATTATACTCAATGTAACATTTTAAAAGACGATGTTTCACCTTGCTCTATTATACTCAATGTAACATTTTAAAAGATGATGCATAACCTTACTCTATTATACTCAATGTAACATTTTAAAAGACGATGTTTCACCTTACTCTATTATACTCAATGTAACATTTTAAAAGACGATGTTTCACCTTGCTCTATTATACTCAATGTAACATTTTAAAAGACGATGTATAACCTTGCTCTATTATACTCAATGTAACATTTTAAAAGATGATGTATAACCTTGCTCTATTATACTCAATGTAACATTTTAAAAGACGATGTTTCACCTTGCTCTATTATACTCAATGTAACATTTTAAAAGACGATGTATAATCTTACTCTATTATACTCAATGTAACATTTTAAAAGACGATGTATAACCTTGCTCTATTATACTCAATGTAACATTTTAAAAGATGATGTATAACCTTACTCTATTATACTCAATGTAACATTTTAAAAGTCGATGTTTCACCTTGCTCTATTATACTCAATGTAACATTTTAAAAGACGATGTGTAATCTTACTCTATTATACTCAATGTAACATTTTAAAAGACGATGTATAACCTTGCTCTATTATACTCAATGTAACATTTTAAAAGATGATGTATAACCTTACTCTATTAAACTCAATGTAACATTTTAAAAGACGATGTTTCACCTTACTCTATTATACTCAATGTAACAGTTTAAAAGACGATATATAACCTTACTCTATTATACTCAATGTAACATTTTAAAAGACGATGTTTCACCTTGCTCTATTATTTACTCAATGTAACATTTTAAAAGATGATGTATAACCTTACTCTATTATACTCAATGTAACAGTTTAAAAGACGATATATAATCTTACTCTATTATACTCAATGTAACATTTTAAAAGACGATGTTTCACCTTGCTCTATTATTTACTCAATGTAACATTTTAAAAGATGATGTATAACCTTACTCTATTATACTCAATGTAACAGTTTAAAAGACGATATATAACCTTACTCTATTATACTCAATGTAACATTTTAAAAGATGATGTATAACCTTACTCTATTATACTCAATGTAACATTTTAAAAGACGATGTATAACCTTGCTCTATTATACTCAATGTAACATTTTAAAAGACGATGTATAACCTTACTCTATTATACTCAATGTAACATTTTAAAAGACGATGTATAACCTTACTCTATTATACTCAATCTAACATTTTAAAAGACGATGTTTCACCTTGCTCTATTATACTCAATGTAACATTTTAAAAGACGATGTATAATCTTACTCTATTATACTCAATGTAACATTTTAAAAGACGATGTTTCACCTTGCTCTATTATACTCAATGTAACATTTTAAAAGATGATGCATAACCTTACTCTATTATACTCAATGTAACATTTTAAAAGACGATGTTTCACCTTACTCTATTATACTCAATGTAACATTTTAAAAGACGATGTTTCACCTTGCTCTATTATACTCAATGTAACATTTTAAAAGACGATGTATAACCTTGCTCTATTATACTCAATGTAACATTTTAAAAGATGATGTATAACCTTGCTCTATTATACTCAATGTAACATTTTAAAAGACGATGTTTCACCTTGCTCTATTATACTCAATGTAACATTTTAAAAGACGATGTATAATCTTACTCTATTATACTCAATGTAACATTTTAAAAGACGATGTATAACCTTGCTCTATTATACTCAATGTAACATTTTAAAAGATGATGTATAACCTTACTCTATTATACTCAATGTAACATTTTAAAAGACGATGTTTCACCTTGCTCTATTATACTCAATGTAACATTTTAAAAGACGATGTTTCACCTTACTCTATTATACTCAATGTAACATTTTAAAAGACGATGTTTCACCTTGCTCTATTATACTCAATGTAACATTTTAAAAGACGATGTATAACCTTGCTCTATTATACTCAATGTAACATTTTAAAAGATGATGTATAACCTTGCTCTATTATACTCAATGTAACATTTTAAAAGACGATGTTTCACCTTGCTCTATTATACTCAATGTAACATTTTAAAGACGATGTATAATCTTACTCTATTATACTCAATGTAACATTTTAAAAGACGATGTATAACCTTGCTCTATTATACTCAATGTAACATTTTAAAAGATGATGTATAACCTTACTCTATTATACTCAATGTAACATTTTAAAAGACGATGTTTCACCTTGCTCTATTATACTCAATGTAACATTTTAAAAGACGATGTGTAATCTTACTCTATTATACTCAATGTAACATTTTAAAAGACGATGTATAACCTTGCTCTATTATACTCAATGTAACATTTTAAAAGATGATGTATAACCTTACTCTATTAAACTCAATGTAACATTTTAAAAGACGATGTTTCACCTTACTCTATTATACTCAATGTAACAGTTTAAAAGACGATATATAACCTTACTCTATTATACTCAATGTAACATTTTAAAAGACGATGTTTCACCTTGCTCTATTATTTACTCAATGTAACATTTTAAAAGATGATGTATAACCTTACTCTATTATACTCAATGTAACAGTTTAAAAGACGATATATAATCTTACTCTATTATACTCAATGTAACATTTTAAAAGACGATGTTTCACCTTGCTCTATTATTTACTCAATGTAACATTTTAAAAGATGATGTATAACCTTACTCTATTATACTCAATGTAACAGTTTAAAAGACGATATATAACCTTACTCTATTATACTCAATGTAACATTTTAAAAGATGATGTATAACCTTACTCTATTATACTCAATGTAACATTTTAAAAGACGATGTATAACCTTGCTCTATTATACTCAATGTAACATTTTAAAAGACGATGTATAACCTTACTCTATTATACTCAATGTAACATTTTAAAAGACGATGTATAACCTTACTCTATTATACTCAATCTAACATTTTAAAAGACGATGTTTCACCTTGCTCTATTATACTCAATGTAACATTTTAAAAGACGATGTATAATCTTACTCTATTATACTCAATGTAACATTTTAAAAGACGATGTTTCACCTTGCTCTATTATACTCAATGTAACATTTTAAAAGATGATGCATAACCTTACTCTATTATACTCAATGTAACATTTTAAAAGACGATGTTTCACCTTACTCTATTATACTCAATGTAACATTTTAAAAGACGATGTTTCACCTTGCTCTATTATACTCAATGTAACATTTTAAAAGACGATGTATAACCTTGCTCTATTATACTCAATGTAACATTTTAAAGATGATGTATAACCTTGCTCTATTATACTCAATGTAACATTTTAAAAGACGATGTTTCACCTTGCTCTATTATACTCAATGTAACATTTTAAAAGACGATGTATAATCTTACTCTATTATACTCAATGTAACATTTTAAAAGACGATGTATAACCTTGCTCTATTATACTCAATGTAACATTTTAAAAGATGATGTATAACCTTACTCTATTATACTCAATGTAACATTTTAAAAGACGATGTTTCACCTTGCTCTATTATACTCAATGTAACATTTTAAAAGACGATGTGTAATCTTACTCTATTATACTCAATGTAACATTTTAAAAGACGATGTATAACCTTGCTCTATTATACTCAATGTAACATTTTAAAAGATGATGTATAACCTTACTCTATTAAACTCAATGTAACATTTTAAAAGACGATGTTTCACCTTGCTCTATTATACTCAATGTAACATTTTAAAAAACGATGTATAATCTTACTCTATTATACTGAATGTAACATTTTAAAAGACGATGTATAACCTTGCTCTATTATACTCAACTTAATGTTTTATGATATGATGTATTATTGTTCTGTTAAATACAACTCGGTAGTTTATGAGGTCTGAATCATTCATTATTCTGTTCAACTAAATATAATGACATGGCGTAACATCTCACGTTGGTTTTGAAATGCTTAGCTGTGCAAAGATTAAAATACATCCGGTTAGGCTTTGTGCGAGTAAAGTTAATAGAAAAAAGTAATTTACATATTTTGATAGTGGCATTGACAAGTAGTTATTTTTTACATAAAACACAAAATTCTGATACTGAGATAACAGTTTTATTGCGCTATAGTGGTGTGGGGGAAGTTCAGTGCGTATATGGTTCGCTCTTCTACGTAAAATATTGACTCAACCCAAACGAGCCGTTTTTGCATATATATTTCTCTACAAGTGGGTCTTCTCGACATCACTGTTTCCTTCACTCTTATCTTTAGCCCTAAATATTGTCATTAATGAGTGCATCCAAATACGCAGTAATGGCATCTGGCGTTGTTGGTTTCATAATAGCCATTAGTATTGTTCTGGTTATCTTATCTACTAAGCCTTCTTCAGGTATTTGGCATTTTATGTTCTAACAGTGTTATTATAAGCACGACAAGTCTCATTACCAAAAAAAAAAAAAAAACGGCGAAAAAATCACAAGAAGAAATATCAGACGAACTTTAGCTCACACTACAAATCACTCTAATAGTTTGTGAATTAAAGAAAGTTATTTATTCAAGAACACTAACTAGTTGATCACTAAATATGTTATTATTACTAACACTAATCCAATTCACTATTCATTTCACAAGTTAACCTGCATACATAATGTAGAAAAATAACGATTAGTTTTGAATTTCACACAAAGCTACTCGAGGGCTATCTGCGCTAGCCGTCCATAATTTAGCCACTCTTGAGCTACTCTTTCACAAACGAATAGTGGGATTGACCGTCACATTATAAGACCCCCCTCGGCTGATAGGATGAGTATGTTTGGTGTAACGGGATTCGAACCCGCGACCCTCAGATTGTAAGTCGAGTGCCTTAACCACCTGGCCATGCCAGACCCGTGTTAAAATTAAGTCAACATTTCATACTTGAGGTAACATAATTTGTACAGTTTGCTTGTTTAATAAAAACGTACTCTAGATAAATTTTTTTCAATATGAAAATTTCTTCGCACTCTACCAGACTCTTAAGCCTTTTTAACACTTTATTCCAGTTTAATATTCAATCCACGATAGTTTTCAAAATACCCGAAATATTAAACAAGCGCAATAGGATTTGCGTCTTCTTTCCAAGTGAGGTGCTAAAGTGATAATCACAATCACAAAAAGAAACGCGTGAGCAAAATCTAAATAACTTTCGTCTTTATGCAGTTTAGAACGATCGATGATTGGACATCGCTACAACCATGCACTCTGACAAGTATATCGATTGGTTGTCTTATAACAAGCCTGTTGCAACAGCTAGCGCACACAAGATGTGATTAAAATAGTTCTCCAAGGAAAGTGAACGTTTCGTGACGACGGTTGAAAGAGAGTAAGCGTTTCGGTGAAACATTTGGAATACAGAACACCTTATTCTGTAACTATGGCAACTAGAGCTCTCCGTGGAGAAAACAGAAAACGTATTGTTTAATACATCTTACAAATGCGAGAAGAAAAACAACACTTCTGAAACAGATACAAAGTGATTCCGTAATTTTAATTTAGATCTGTCATTTTTGTAACAAAGCATCAGCAGAATTATCTGATAAACAGATTTATAAACATTTTGAAGAATGTCGTAACTTGACATGGACGGTAATGTTTATAGATAATTGTATTTCTTTTTTCTCCAAGCCAAACTTTTTTTGTAGTTTAAGGTGTATTAGAAACTGCGAACAACAAGACGTAGAAAACCTTTCTGTGTAGAACAGAATAGTGAAAAAGCACGTTTCAATTGAAATTCAAATTTGATCTTTTTTGTGTTTTTATCTTTTATTTTAAAATGTAGTGGAAGTTATATTCAAATTCAACAGATGAAGGCGCTTTACAAATTGTCAGGCAACAGTAAGAAACCTTTTCTGTATAGAATAGAATACGATAGTATAAGAAAGTGTAAGATAAGCCACTTAAATATAATTTCTTTGTAGTTTTGAGTAAAAAAGGCCCAGAAACTTCTGCTTCAGTGAATAAAATACTGAAAGGATACGATACCTTTTAAATACAACTTCTTTGCAGTTTAAGATTTGTGAGAAATTGTTCAAAACCAAAGGACTAGAATTTTTTTATAGAATAGAATACCAGAAAATGCTATTTTATTTCAATACAAATTATTTTATTTTTAAGATGTATCAGAAATTGTTATACGTTTTTCAACAGGAACAGAATACTAGAAGGGTACGGATACACTTATATCATGAAATATAGTAGATTAATAGCTTTAGAGTCTGTGATAATTGTTCAAACAATCAGACTGGTCTTGAAAAGTAAGTATCATTTTCAGATTATTTATCGTTTGTTTGGAAGTTAAGTACAAGCCTATACAATATCTATCTGAGTTGTGTCCACTAATGGCATTTACACTTAAGTTTTAGCGTTATAAGTCCGCAAAAGATAATTATTATAATCATTCGATAATGTACATGGGATATATTTTCTTAAAGAAAGATTGCATGTTTGAGAAATGAAGGATTCGCATGACGATGTGTAAAGCTACATGCCTTTAATTGATAAAATGCATATAAGAGAATCACCCAATGACGTATAAGAGCTCAAATCTTCTGTCCACTTAAAACATTTAAATACATCTTTTTGAGACAAAATACTTTTTTCTTGATACGATGAACAAGAAAAAGTGTAAAACATAAATTACAGGACATTAAAAAAGGATTATTATGTGAAAGTTAGGTGTGTTTTTTTAACTAAACATAGAATTATTTAAGTCAGTGTAACATCATTAAATACCGTTACTTGTAACTGCACCACCAGCTGGTGTCTCTTTAATCCGTTAAGTAATATTAGTAATATTTTTATTTATCTTGTACTCAAATAGAAACAGTATTTTAATTCTCTCTTGTATATAAAACCTTCAAATACTCGTAATTATCTGAGTTTTTCTAATTGGCTTAAGGCTTCAAGTGATCAGACCTTGAAAATACATCAAGATTTTTACACTTATCATAAAATTCTATGGGGCATAATTTGTGAAAAACAAATTAAAACAGCTTAACGAAGTTTTCATTATTATTCTCATTACTTCACCAGGGAAAATCCAAAACCTAATTCTACCATTTTATATGTTAAAGACTTCTCAGATAAACAAATTAAAAAAATTATAAGTGAACTTAATCACCCAACCTCGTTCGAGAAGTTAACAAATAAAAATACATATTTTCACCATTTTCAAACGTTTCAGAGCGAAAACTAATAATTATGATTACACGCTAGAGAAGCTTTCAGCACCAGGCAAAGTTGACTCCTTCATTCAAAGGTGTAATCCTGTCACAAAACGTTTATCAATTCGCAGATTCCGTCTCTGATTTTGAACCTCAAACCACCAGAAGTAACAACCTATTGCGAAATGTATCTCTGTATGTTATTTAGTCATTTGTTAATTAATTCATTTTTTTTTACTTCCTATTGAATAATTTGTTATTATTATTATTATCATTTTTACGTCAAGTTCTAAATATAAATAAGCGGGAACTGTGAATTTATTGTAGAACAAAAGCGTTTGTTTGTTTGTTTTTTTGGAATTTCGCACAAAGCTACTCGAGGGCTATCTGTGCTAGCCATCCATAATTTAGCAGTGTAAGACTAGAGGGAAGGCAGCTAGTCATCACCACCCACCGCCAACTCTTGGGCTTCTCTTTTACCAACGAATAGTGGGATTGACCGTCACATTATACGCCCCCACGGCTGGGAGGGCGAGCATGTTTAGCGCGACGCGGGCGCGAAGCCGCGACCCTCGGATTACAAGTCGCACGCCTTACGCGCTTGACCACGCCGGGCCCGAACAAAAGCGAATATCACGACAAATAATTGTTACTCAACACTATCGTAGAAGATAAAAAAACAAAAACAACCCCAGCCTAAGGTCAAGGCCAGGTGGTTAAGGCATTCGACTCGTAATCCGAGGGTTTCGGGTTCGAATCCCCGTCACACCAAACATGCTCGCCCTTTCAACCGTGGAGACGTTATATGTACGGTCAATCCCACTATTCGTTAGTAAAAGAGTAGCCCAAGAGTTAGCTTGGGTGGTGATGACTATCTGCATTTCCTCTAGTCTTATACTGCTAAATTAGGGACGGCTAGAGCAGATAGCCCTCGTGTAGCTTTGCGTGAAATTCAAAACAAACCAAACCAAAGCATAAGGTCAATTACTTGGAATATAATTGCGCAAGCTATGAAAATTAACCCAACTTTAAAACATTTTAATGACGTTTAAGTGTTTCCATTAATCTTATTTATTATTCAATCAAAATGATATGAACGTGTTTTGCAGTCTTCTTGAAAGATCTGATTGCATGAAGTAAAACGGATTTTCACACCCGAGACAAACATCACTTCTATAGTTGGAAGTTGAAATTGAATTATTACTTATAATTTTAAGCTCAACCTTCAACCATAGAAGATCACAAAACACACTTGAATCATATTTTTCATTCAGGAGAATGTAAGTTGAATTGATTACCGCCAGGAAGCACGAAGTCTAAAAGTGTGTTTGTTTGAAATTAGCACACAACTACACAATGGACTATCTGTGCGCTGCCTACCACGGGTATCGAAACCCGGTTTCCAGCGCTCTAAGTCAACAAAAATACCGCTGTGCAACTGGGGAGGCAAGTTTAAAAGAAGATTTCAAGTAGGATAATTTGTACGTTCTAACAGCCTCATGGTGGCTGAACTAAAACCTGGTGTCCAATACATGCGGAAAAGAGAGAACAGATAGTTTATTGTGTAGCTTTGATCTTCTAAACAATCAAACAATACATACTCCATTAACCTAGGAATAAACGACATGTAGCACCTGGTTACGTTTATCGAGGATTTTAAAATGGGAATTTTAAATTTTATTTCATAAAATTATGATAACTGATCATTTACGTTGTATGTTTCTTCATAATTTATCAACCACCTAAATTAGCACTAAAACTGTTAACCTTACCAACGTAATCTGCAACGTTAAAAATTTATGATCTGGCTTGCAAGGGTCGAGACCTTTGTTTTAACTGTTAGTTTCGCGCCTAATTTTGAACTGACAGACTAAACAGAAGACGGTTATTCATATCAAATAGTGTAGTTTGACTGTCACCCTTATAACGTACCCAAACCCCAAAACGTTTGTGGAAATAGGGCTTGAACAGGTTTACAATCCGGCACGCTAACCAATAGGAGACACCCAGTCCTTTGAACTTTAAGAAGACATTGTGTTCTAAAAACAAAATAATGAAAGGCTGTGTTTCCTAAAGGAAAAATTGCGTGTTTGAAAATAAAAATAAAAAATCAGACGATGAGTTGCTAAAGTTACGGTTTCCAAAAGAAACTTGTATGCAGGAAAAAATATAAGAAACTAATCATTCGATAATATACATGGGATATACTTTCTTAAAGAAAGATTGCATGTTTGAGAAATGAAGGATTCGTATAACGATGTGTAAAGCTACATGCCTTTAATAGATAAAATGCACACATGAAAACAAGAGAATCATCCAATGACGTGTAAGAGTTCAAATCTTTTGTAATTTTTTTTTAAATTTTAGATATAGATTTCTGAAACGAAACATTTTTTCGTGATGCAACGAAAAACAAAAAAAAATTCTGAAATAAATTAGAGCACATTAAAAAAGAAGTTTATCATGTGAAAGTTCGGTTTTGTTGACTAGACATAGAATTCTTCAAATCAGTACATTATCATGTGAAAGTTCGGTTTTGTTGACTAAACATAAAATTCTTCAAATCAGTACATTATCATGTGAAAGTTCGGTTTTGTTGACTAAACATAGAATTCTTCAAATCAGTACATTATCATGTGAAAGTTCGGTTTTGTTGACTAAACATAGAATTCTTCAAATCAGTACATTATCATGTGAAAGTTCGGTTTTGTTGACTAAACATAGAATTCTTCAAATCAGTACATTATCATGTGAAAGTTCGGTTTTGTTGACTAAACATAGAATTCTTCAAATCAGTACATTATCATGTGAAAGTTCGGTTTTGTTGACCAAACATAGAATTCTTCAAATCAGTACATTATCATGTGAAAGTTCGGTTTTGTTGACTAAACATAGAATTCTTCAAATCAGTACATTATCATGTGAAAGTTCGGTTTTGTTGACCAAACATAGAATTCTTCAAATCAGTACATTATCATGTGAAAGTTCGGTTTTGTTGACTAAACATAGAATTCTTCAAATCAGTACATTATCATGTGAAAGTTCGGTTTTGTTGACTAAACATAGAATTCTTCAAATCAGTACATTATCATGTGAAAGTTCGGTTTTGTTGACTAAACATAGAATTCTTCAAATCAGTACATTATCATGTGAAAGTTCGGTTTTGTTGACTAAACATAGAATTCTTCAAATCAGTACATTATCATGTGAAAGTTCGGTTTTGTTGACTAAACATAGAATTCTTCAAATCAGTATATTATCATGTGAAAGTTCGGTTTTGTTGACTAAACATAGAATTCTTCAAATCAGTATATTATCATGTGAAAGTTCGGTTTTGTTGACTAAACATAGAATTCTTCAAATCAGTATATTATCATTGAATACCTTTTTTTGCGACTGGTGTCTCCTTTACTCAGTCAAGTTATATTGATAGTATTTTGTCTATTTTGGATAATTTATAATCACTTTCAGGGTCATGAATGAGACTAGGATTGGCTGATGCTTTTTCTCTTACTATATGAATATATTTTCTTTTGTAAGAAACAAAATATAGATTTAAAAATATATTATTTCTGTTTATTGGTTTTAGCTTGGTTTGCTTTGAATTTCGCACACAGCTACACATGGGCTATCTGTGCTAGCGGTCTCTAATTCAGTAGTGTAATACTGGAGGGAAGGCAGCTGATTATCACCACCCACCGCCAACTCTTGAGCTACTCTTTTACCAACGAATAGAGGGATTGACCGTCACATAATAACGCCCCTACGGGTGAAAGGGCGAGCATGTTTGGTGTAACGGGGATTCGAACCAAACATGACGTCGAGCCAAGCATGCTCGCCCTCCCAGCCGTGGGAGCGTTATAATGTGACGGTCAATCCCACTATTCGTTGGTAAAAGAGTAGCCCAAGAGTTGGCGGTGGGTGGTGATGACTAGCTGCCTTCCCTCTAGCCTTACACTGCTAAATTAGGGACGGCTCGGTGCAGTGGGCTAACAATCTACTCACTTAAATACTTGTTGAAGAATCCGCAAGCGATTGCGGCCCTATGTTCCTAGATGGAATCTAATGGTGATAACTAACTAACTAATAATACAATTAATTTACACTACAATTAGCGAGAGGGTGTTTGTTGTAATTAAGTACAAAGCTATACAATGGGCCATTTTTGCTGGGCTTACCACGGGCATCCAAATATTAATGCTATAAGCCCTCTGACTTATCCCTTATCCACTGAATATTTATTTAATGTGACTCTTTATCAGAAATGAAAATTCGTTTTCATTGAAATTATTTTAGTTGCTTTTATGTTGATGCGCTTGTTTTACCTATAGGTTTGTTTGTTGGATATAGAATCTTGAAACTTAAGCTCAGTAAATACAAGTCGCAAACAAGCTCGAGTTTCGGAATTGCTACATAAGTAGCTCCACCCACGAAATTTTCGTGTATGTACGAATTACAATAAAATGATAATTACCTGATGGAAACAAAACTTACCAGTTGAGATTTGTTCCTTAATTGATTAAAGTTGAACTTAATCGAGTGAAAGATAATTAAAACAAAAAGAAGTTGATCATCGTGTCATCCGTTTCAAGTGTTATATAAGTGAACGCAAAGACATCAGATTAAAGGAACATTAAGCCATGAGCTACTATGGCAAAGACACCGATGCCTTTATTAGATAAAAAACAACAACAACACGTGAGTTCCTAAGCGTGTAACAGTTATTTGTTTCCTCTCCAGTGCATCATTCATAATAAAATTTGGTTTCGTCCATTCTTTTCAGTCAGACAAATTACTGAGTAACATTGGTTACGTTCTTTGTATAGTGTCGTAGCTAGTTTGGTTCCATATGCTTCCAGTGTATCGTGTAGAACAAAAGCTGTGTTGACGTGTTATATCTTCAAACCAGATGATATATCATTCTTACTCTTTATAAGCACAAGGCCTTTTCAAAGCTTTGTATATCACTATACAAGAAAGTACAGTAAAATAAATGTAACTTGATGGACAGTCCCTCTGTGGAACAGCGGTATGTCTGCAGACTTATACTGCTAAAAACCATGTTTCGGTACCCCTGGTGAGCAGAGCACAAGAAGTTATTTGTGTAGCTTTGTACTTAATATAAGCAACCACTTTGGATCGACAAGACCTATCCATATATGAGTCTTTAAAGATAGCCTGACTGGAAATCATTTCGACTCTGACTCTCTAAAAATAGTCTGCCTAGGTAAGATTCTTTAAAGATAGCCTGACTGGACATCATTTCGACTGTGACTCTGTAAGGATTGACTGCCTGGGTAAGATTCTTTAAAGATAGCCTGCCTAGACAACATTACTTCAACTATGACTTCCTAACAATAGATTGTCTGGACAAGACCGCTTCGAACATGGCTCTCTAAGGATAGCTTTCCTGGACAAGGTGACTTCTGGTACAACTCTCTAAAGATAACCTGTTTCAACAAGTGACACATTACGACAGGCTGTGTTTCTTTTATTATTCCCTTTCATGCAGTAAGCCATAAATGAGTACACGACCTGTCATGGTGGTTATCGTTGATTATTTGAAAGGCGAACGTGGTTCGTTATTCGTTTTTCACCTGCCACAAAATGAAACCAACAACACAACAATTACTAAAGTGATTTAACCAATAATAAAAGAACTTATAACGCAGGTGAGGAGCTTGTTTGTTGTTGTTATTTTTCATTCTTAAGCACAATGTCATAGTGCTTAAGAGACTAATCGAACTACACTTCAAAATTAATATCATTTTAGACACTCACTGAATATTTTCTCTGCACAAAACTAAAATATTCCAAAGAATCGTATATAGAATATCAATTGTAAATATTTTGGGGTAAGATATTTTATATTAACTCAAGGTTTTGTTTGTTTTTAATTTCGCGCAAAGCTACACGAGGGCTATCTGCGCTAGCCGACCCTAATTTTGCAGTGTAAGAATAGAGGGAAAGCAACTAGTCATCACCATCCACCGCCAACCCGTAGGCTGCTCTTTTTACCAACGAATAGTGGGATTGACCGTCACATTATAACGCCTCACGGCTGAAAGGGCGAGCATGTTTGGTATGACGGGGATTCGAACCCGCAATCTTCGGATTACGAGACGAGTGCTTTAACCACCTGGCCATGAGTAACTAAAGGAAAATAAAATAGATACAAAAATTAATAACTTGTTTTATTACTTATACTTTCCATGCTTGAGACACTTTTATTCAATTGTTTAGAATTAAATATTTCATTTCTTTATTAATTTAGTTCGTGGATTGACTTCATTTTGTTCTTTCAGATTCTTTCTTCTAACGTTCAACATTTATTCACTCAAAAACAAATGCAGAACTCTGTACAGTTTATAACCTTCCCATATCCTCCTTCGTAAATTTAAATGCGATTTTTTCTGATCTAAGACGTTTACTGTTCTTTGAATAGGTCTTGTTATCACAAAGGTTGTTTTTCTTAGGTTCATTATACTCTTTCGCTACTTGATAATTTTGTGAGATTTTATTTTCCTTTCTCTTAATACTCTAAGACCACACTTAATAGTTTTCGCTGATTTCAAACCAATTTCAAGCTAAGGATTGACAAGCAAGAACTACTTTAAGTTTCATCTAAAATGAAAAATATCCCTGGGAACCTTAAGGGACTGACTATTTCTTCTTTCACAACGTTTCCTACTTCTCATTGAATAGTGCTTGGGGCCAAGAATATTATCTGTCTCAACAAATAACGAAGAAACAATCCATTAGAAGTTCAAGTCCTATGACGTCGAAGCTTTTTAGAACTCAAACAAACAAAAACACAAAATACGTAATATTTTATCAGTTTCAATGTTCTCTCCTCTTTCTGTACCATCCCAAAATACTTATTTGCTCAAAAAGATAAATCTTACTGTTAAAAATGCTAACCTTATATTGCGTTGTAAAAATTGGTTTTGTAGCAGGTATCAACTCCAATTCTTTGGTGGGTTTTTGTAGTTTTATTTTATCTCGTTATTAGTTCGTTAATACTACGTAATAATACATACTCTGTAATTCTGAGAAATTATGTTCTAGATTTTATTCCAGTTTTTCACATTTATTTCATAAAAAATTTCGCTTGTAACAAGTAATTTAGGATTATTCTCTCTCGACTTTAAAAAAAGCAAAAAAAAAAATAAATACATTCGACTGCCAGTAACACAGCTACTCGTAATTCATCGGTAAAAAGCTAATCCCAAGGAGAGAAAAATCGTTACCTCAAATACGCTTGAACTGTTAGAAGATTTCGTAACACGTGATTTTCTGATGAATTTATAGTTATTCTATAAGAAACAAAACTGAGATTTAAAAACTATATATGTTATTTATATTTATAAATTAAACCTTTTAAATATAAAAATCTTTATAGTCCATATACAATAACTGTAGTACACTAACAATACAATTTATTTACACTATTATTAGGTAAAGGGTGTGAATAAATGGACTTTGCAATTCGTGTACTTGGCCAGATGGTTAAGGCACTCGATTCATAATGCGAAGATCGAGGGTTTGAATCCCCGTCACACTAAATATGCTCGCCCTTTCAGTCGTGGAGGCCTTAATGTGACGGTATATCCCATTATTCGTTGGTAAAAGAGTAGCCCAAGAGTTGGTGGTGGGTGGTGATGACTAGCTGCCTTCCCTCTAGTCTTACACTGCTAAATTAGGGATGGCTAGCGCAGATAGCCCTCGTGTAGCTTTGCGCGAAATTCAAAAAACCAAATCATATTTTCTGTCGCAGAATCAGAAGCTGCTTGCCAAGTTCAGTGAATTAAGTTTTTCTTTCTATTCAGTACGGATAGCTTGGTTATTTTATTTGGAGTATTATTATATTTACTAGTTATTGAAAGATGCTGTTATTCATTTCTTTAAATGTCTTTTCTTCTTTTTATTCTTTCGTCTCATAAACATTCTTTCTTTGTGTGTAAAATCAGTGCCGTCCTACTACGCGACTCTATAATTAAACAGAATGTCACATGCTACGCTGCTCTAAAGTTACACTTCATTCGTCAATAGACGTTTTTAGGAAAGTTTGGTTTGTTTTGAATTTCACGCAAAGCCACACGAGGACTATCTGCGCTAGCTGTCCCTAATTTAACAGTGTAAGACTAGAGAGAAGGCAGCTAGTGATCACTACCCACCGCCAACTCTCTGGTTACTCTTTTACCAACGAATAATGGGATAGACCGTCACATTAAGGCCTCCACGGCTGAAAGGGCAAGCATATTACAGGTCGAGTGCCTTAACCACCAGGCCATGCCGGGCCTCTTTTAGGAAAGATGAAACAGTTTTAAATACACTATACTGTTCATTAGAAAGGAAATTAATGACAGTGTATGAAAGAAACAAAACCATCGTGTGTTCTTTGTGAGTAAATGACGTCCTATTGTTTCTGTAATATGAACATTGTTAACATGCTTTATGAACATTGTTAACATGCTTTATGAACATTGTTAACATGCTTTATGAACATTGTTCATTAAAACGTTTGATTTATATTTATATATTTTTACAATATGGTATTCATTCTTAGGACTGTTTTAGATTGTTAACTTAGTATTTGGATTTAAAACTAGCCTAAATTACCTGAATGCCGTGAGTTATTCGCATGACGGTAGAAAATATCGCTAACAGCGATGCAACCCAACTGATGAATCAATGTGTTCTAATCGTTATACGTTTTTATTTTTTGGCTGTGCGAACTTCTCGGTCAACGGTAATTGTCAAGTTATATAACACAGCACAAATAGTCCTCTGTGCTTATGAAACAGTAGCATGCTCTTGCTAAGAACAGAATATTAAGTCATCTCTGTTCATTAGTGCGTTCATTTTTAGTTTTGGTCTGTTCCAGTAGCTTGCTTTTTTATCAAAGATTAGTGAAAAGTATAAAACGTGTTCATTGGTCCAATCATTTACAACCATTTATTTATTGCATTCAGTCATGGGTAACTTTAGTTAAACTTTGATTAGACGAACCTTTGTCCAGTTTAACTGTGGTCATTAAACAGGCATGACTAAGTGTTTTTTTTGTAACCATTAAAACGTTATGTTATTTTACTTCAGTGATCAAAAATACGTGATTTTGGTGTTAATCTATATAATTATAGTAGAGAAGTTATGACTTGTACGTATTTCTAATGATGCGAGAAGAGATGTTAAATTACCAACCATGACATCAACCAAGTAGCTCATACAATCGTTTTTATTATTTTGTAATAAATAAATACTAATTACTTAGCCAGATGATCATTAAGGCTACTCACCATGTCAATAATGGATAATTCGATCGCCCTAATCTTGGCGCAAGTAATTAATTTTACTCAGTTCTTTGAAAACATGTTGGTCTTAGTTATACAATAATGATTTGAGGACGTGATTGTTGGTTAATTTTTAGTGAGTTGTCGAACTTGGCTTTATATTGGTGATATAATGAACGTGATTTATGGTTGTATTTTAGTGATTAGAAAGATGTATTTTTCATTTTATTATAGTGATTATATTACCTAAGTTTAATGCTAAGTTACATATGGTGCTATTTATGCATAACCGTTCCAAATGTTGCACTGATAGACAAAAGCGAAATCTATTTACAACTCTTGGCCTACTCACTCTTGTCTAACCGGATAATAGAATATGGCCGTCACTCGGATAAGCGTTTATTGAATGGCCAAATGTAAATGTAACATTTTTTTCTGACGTATAATAATTAAACATGCATATCCCTTGTTTTATTATGCAATCTTATTGGGGCCCGGCATGGCCAAGTGTGTTAAGGCGTTCGACTCGTAATCCGAGGGTCGCGGGTTCGAATCCCGGTCGCACCAAACATACTCGCCCTTTCATCAGTGGGGGCGTTATAAAGTGATAGTCAACACCACTATTCGTTGGTAAAAGAGTAGCCCAATAGTTGGCGGTGGGTGGTGATGACTAGCTGCCTTCCCTCTAGTCTTACACTGCTAAATTAGGGACGGCTAACGCAGATAGCCCTCGAGTAGGTTTGCGCGAAATTCAAAAAGCAAACAAACCAATTATATTGTTCTACATATCTAAATCATATTCGGTACGAACGCTTTTTATGCTTCCAACTTTACGGAGAAGATTCTAACATCTGTTTTATTAGCGTATTCCTCTAATGGAATACACTATACTTTCATTCGTTACTATAGACAAAATGGACAGTGAGGAACAAAATGGCGGCAGGCAAATGTTGCGAGCAAAAGTAGCTTACCTACAGTTTTTCATTAAATTATTAAGCATGTTTGAAAGTAAAAACCGGTCCTCGTAATTGGTGGTATAATAATGAAACTATAGGGCGAATTAAAATGGATATAACTTTACTAATTATAAAGTGCTTGCAATCAGGCTCAACCTCTGATAATCTTTCGCTGGTCCCCCTCTGGTACAGCGATAAGTCTACTGATTTACAACGCTAAAATAAGGGGTTCGATTCCTTTCAGCGGACTCAGCATATAGCCTGATGTGGCTTTGCTATAAGAAAACATACACACATAAAAAAAAACAATAATATAACTAAAACAATAAAACAATAGATAGATCATCGTTTCGCGCAACTGCATTATTATGGGTATGTCGCGATCTTTCATTTTTTCCCTACAAGGGCTTCCTCCCCCCGTGACACATCAGTATATCTGCAGACTCACATCGCTAGAAACTGAGTTTCGATACCCTTGGTGGACAGAGCACAGGTGGCTTATTGTGTAGCGGTGTGGTTAATTTTCAAACAAACCTGACAGAGCTCTGGATATCAGAGGTAGTGCGTGTTTATGTTTCCTTATAGCAAAGCCATATACAGCTATCTGCTGTGTCCACTGAGGAGAATCGAGCCCCTCATTTAGCATTGTAAATCCGAAGATTTACCGCCATCCCCTTGGACGACTCTCGAAGATAGTTAGCCAGTTTCGAATTATTGCAATTCCACAAATATTCTCCATATTTTAAGTGTATGTGCCTTGTAAGAATGAGAGTCAGTGGCATATTGAGTGACTACTGAGTGGTCAATAGTTTAAAATTAGATACAGCGGTAGATATCTTTAGTAGCTTTACCATAAACACAAATTACATACATATAACTACTTTAGCAGTGTTTGTATCAGTGCTTTAAACCTTTTTTTTATTATTTTGCTGTAGTTATTTAAGCCGTAAAAACATAATTTGTGTTTTAAGTTGTTAAAACAAAAATACGTCTTCCAGCATTTAAATTAGTGTTCAACTTTGATCTTGTTAATATCTGCCTCCGACGTGAAGAGGTCCAGCATGGCCAGCTGGTTAAGGCACTCGACTCGTGATACGGGGGTCGCGGGTTTGAATTCCCGTCACACAAAACATGCTCGCCCTTTTAGCCGTGGGAGAGCTATAAAGTAATGGTCAATCCCATTATTGGTTGGTAAAAGAGTAGCCCAAGAGTTGGCGGTGGGTGGTGATGACTAGCTGCCTACTCTCTAGTTTTACATTGCTAAAGTAGGGTCGGTTAGCACAGATAGTCCTCGTGTAGCTTTACGCGAAATTCAAAACAAAACAAACCGACGTGAAGAAGTTTGTTTTGGAATTCCTGAAACTATTCTAAAAGTTTCAACTTTGTATCGTTTGTTCTAAATAAGACAGTTCTGGCAGCCTGGATTTTCAGTTCACTCGATTTTTTTTATCTTAACTAGCGACAGAAACGGTTCGCATTCCACAAAGTGGAGTTCTAGTTACTGCTAACACTCTACAGAGGGAGTAAAAGTGAAAGAACAAACGGTGCGGTCCAACATCTTATGTTTACCGATAATAACACAAGGACTCGAAAAGTATGGTAACATAAGTAGAACAAACATTTAACTTCTGACGTCACCGATTTCTTTCTTAGCTCTTTCATACTATTGATTATTGGATATATTTCTGATCCCATACTTTGACATTTGTCTTTCAAATATGTCAGTATATTGGAATATCATATTTCATATCAAGTAATTAATTTTCCGCAGTTGAGAGAATGTGCAACAAAAACTGATAGACGTTGATTTAATTACTGGTTAATGTTTTTAGATTTAAAAATAACATGATCATTAACTAACTCCTTTCGTAATTTCATAATTATGAACCGAGAAACAACATAGATTCATTGGCGAAAAAGAAGTCTCAAACACTGATTGCTGTAGCTGGTGTCTAGCCATATTATCGATTTGGTTAAGCTGCTTCTTCGCTTAAGCTTTAAAGCATTATAAAAAACGATGGAAACATTTAAAAACTGAAATTATTCGCTTTGTTTGTTTGTTTGTTTTTTTTAAATAAAAGAACTGTGATCAATGAAGTTTCCACCTGCCATAAAACAGAACCTTACACCTCACACAGCCCGGCATGGCCAGGTAGTTAAGACACTCAACTCATAATCTGAGGGTCCCGGGTTCGAATCCCCGTCACTCCAAACATGCTCGCCTTTTCAGCCGGGGGTACGATATAATGTTACGGTCAATCCCACTATTCGTTTGTAAAAGAGTAGCCCAAGAGTTAGCGGTCGGTGGTGAAGACTAGCTGCCTTCCCTCTAGTCTTACACTGCTAAATTGGGACGGGTAGTGCAAATAGTCCTCGTGTATGAAACTTTATAGAATGGGCGGCAAAGGCCTGTTGTGGAGACACAAGTGCAGAGGACGACGTTTCGAAAGTCTTCCGCCTTTCATCTTCAAGTCCTTTCTACAAAGTTTCATCATGAATACTCTGCCTAAACAATCTATCAAAGAAAGTTCTCGTGTAGCTTTGCGCGGAATTTCAAAACAAACAATACTCAAAGAAACACATATACCTCAAAGTTGATGACATTTTTAATCTGCGAACTCTAATCAAAACTTTAACAAAAAAAATCATTTAAGTCAAAAGTAACAGGAAATTTTCAAAATGTTCAACCTCTCATATAACGTGTCTTGTACGTTTTTGCGATAAAAAACGTACTATAACAGCTGCATAACGAAACCAAAAGTGCGAAAATACTCAGTTCCCGTACTTTTCTAGACACGTAATCTTAGGGATTGTTAAAAAAATACGCACGTATAAAATGTTTTAAAAAGTAGAATCTTCCATCTGATTATTCTTTTTGAAATTACCACATCACATTTCGCAGTCTTTTTCAAGCGCCACTTATCTGTAAAAAAAAATCAGAGAAGTTTGTGCATCTATGCATATAATGAGCCGAGATGAATGATTTAATAAAACGGATTATACCTCCAGGTGCCGCGTGGCACACAGCTCGCGAAATATAACTGCTCTCTCTCTATAATAAAAGTTCAGAGAAGATCCTTTTTTCAGTTTTTATTCTCTATACATAATTTTGAAAATCTCGTTCCACTAAGCCTAGAAATTATTCAAATTACGTTATCCAGCTAGGTTTCAGTTCTTGATACGAAATATTATTCAATTAGAAATGAACATGTACCTTAACATAGAACTAAAGCCAGTGAGAAAGTGCTTTTTTTTTCTTAGTGCTGTTTTTAAAGGACTCATATTCATGTTCAGACTTAGTTAACATATTGATGTTCAAACTTAGTTAACAACACAGGGAAAATGTGAATAAATTTAAGTTATATGATTAATTTATTATTAAAAGTTAAGATTAACCTAATAACACTATACCGTAATTCCAAGTATCACATGAGAATATATTATAAAACAGAAAAGATAAAAAGCATACACACACATGGTGACTTTGAATGGGCATATAAAGCATACACACACATGGTGACTTTGAATGGGCATATAAAGCATACACACACATGGTGACTTTGAATGGGCATATAAAGCATACACACACATGGTGACTTTGAATGGGCATATAAAGCATACACACACATGGTGACTTTGAATGGGCATATAAAGCATACACACATGGTGACTTTGAATGGGCATATAAAGCATACACACATGGTGACTTTGAATGGGCATATAAAGCATACACACACATGGTGACTTTGAATGGGCATATACATTTCGCAAACTGTAACAATATACATTTTAATATTTAATCATATACATTTCGCAAACTGTAACAATATACATTTTAATAATTAATATTTGGCAGAAGTTTTGTATATATGTCTAGCTTTCCTTACCATCTGTCTAGAAACTTTCTTGAGCAACTGAAGAGGAACCTATGGTTAGTACTTTAATTGGTCAAAGCTCGCGATCCTGGTCTCATCCGACTAAGTCCAGATACACCATTGTGCAACTTTGTGTTTAAAGCAAACAAAAACAAACACACGTATTTGTAAACTGAGAAAACCGTTATTTTACAAATGCAATCGTATTCTCTTTTTTTTTAATTTTCATGTCGGAAATGAAATTAATTTCGGCAAACGTTGTTCTCTACACGTTGTTTATCAATTTATTTTGTTATTAGTTTTGTTTTTCTTGCGTAGTTGTAATTTTTAATAAATATATATCATAGTCGATTTTAGTTTCAAAGAAATAATGTAAAATTTCTCTTTCAAATCTAAACTTCAATAGTTGAATAAAATGTAGATGTTTTTAAAACGGTCCGTGTTGGAGGTAGATGTTTATACCATTTGGTTAAATTGAAATTTATCTATAAAGTGTCACAAAGTACAAACTTAATGCGTGGCATACGTGTAAAATTAGGGATAGGAAAACCAAAATACTCAAATAATAAAATGTCTTATTTGTACAAGATCTAATCGTTTCCTTATCACTGATATAGAAACTTACTTTGTACAAGATAGCTCTCTAATCACTTCCTTCTCACTGATATAGAAACTTACTTTGTACAAGATAGCTCTCTAATCGTTTCCTTATCACTGATGTAGAAACTTACTTTGTACAAGATAGCTCTCTAATCGTTTCCTTATCACTGATGTACAAACTTACTTTGTACAAGATAGCTCTCTAATCGTTTCCTTCTCACTGATATAGAAGCTTACTTTGTACAAGATAGCTCTCTAATCACTTCCTTCTCACTGATATAGAAGCTTACTTTGTACAAGATAGCTCTCTAATCACTTCCTTCTCACTGATATAGAAGCTTACTTTGTACAAGATAGCTCTCTAATCACTTCCTTCTTACTGATATAGAAACTTACTTTGTACAAGATAGCTCTCTAATCGTTTCCTTCTCACTGATATAGAAACTTACTTTGTACAAGATAGCTCTCTAATCGTTTCCTTATCACTGATATAGAAGCTTACTTACTTAAAAGTCATTAGAATATATCACTCCAGTGATTTGTACTCTTACTCGACTTCAGTACGTGCCCCGGAAGCACAGAGGGTAAGATTGTTTGTTTTTTAATTTTACGCAAAGCTACACGATGGTTATCTTGCTGCTTCCTAATATAGCAGTGTAAGACTAGAGATAAGGTAGCTAGTTATCATCATTCACCGCCAACTCATGGGCTACTCTTTCACCAACGAATAGCGAGATTTACGGTAACATAATAATGCCCCCACGACTGAAAGGGCGAGCATGGCTAGTGTAACGGGAATTCGAACTAGCGACCCTCGGATTACCACGCAGGTGCCTGAACCATCAAGTCACGCCGAACCAATAACGGCTAAATTTGTAGGCTTATAATTCTGAGAACCAGGTTTGGACACCTCTGGCGGGCACAGCACAGGTACCACGTTGCGTAGCTTTGTGTTTAAGAGTCAATCAAATTAGTTCAGAATGCTTTAGTATTTGATTTTCAGCCACACAAAAGAAAGTATCATACACTTTAATATGAGACACTATTTACGTAAAGTTATCTTATATTAAAGTTTGCGATTCATGCGACAAGCGGAATACCCGCCTTTATATTGGAACAATGAACTATTGGTCACAGTGGGGAAGCAAGAGTGCTAGTATCACCTCTCCCCTGGTAAAGACAGACATGTTATATTTATTACTGTTTCCTTCTTCACATCAATTACTATTTAATGCTGCTTTTTACATTAAGCGGACTTACAACACTAGAAACTGAGTTTCGATACCCGTGGTGGGCTGACCACAGATAACTCATTGTGTAGCTTTGTGCTTATTTCAAACAAACACATCTGCTAACATTTTTTATCACTTTGATTTAGGCCAGTGTTCCCATTTCAGAGGGTCAAAAATTAAAATTGTCAAAAACGACCTGATTTTTGTTTATATTTCAATAATTCAAATGAAACTTAGTAAATTTTACCTCCCCGATGGCTACCCAGTAAATCTGAGGGCTTAAAACAACTAAAAAAAATGGCTTAAGTGCCCATACCTGGCAGGGTACAGACAACCCATTTTTTTTTTAGCTTTGTGCTTTACAGCTAACAAACATGAGGTTAACAGGGGTCCTAGCTAATAAAATCTCTTAGTCTATGTAATCAAAAGCTCTAAACATAGCGACATTGTCTAAATAGAATACCTGGTATTGGTATTGATTATGTTTTATTCACACATTGCTTGAAGTTACACATACAGCTTTGAAGAGTAGGTCTCATTTGCAGAGTTATATACAAACATAAGTCAGAGTATAGAATACTCCAATACATCTTAGTCTAAAATATTAATGTTGTAGTTTATGGTTTTTTACCCTGCTTTCAATACCATTCTTTCTCAACATGCACTGTAGACCAAGACTTTGGTTGAATACTGTATTCGCGTGAGAATATTTTATCCTAGTTAATACGTTGTACTTGAATAAGCACGTCAGACAACTGAAAGGAACGCCAACTCAGATGACCGCCTCAATCTTGAACCGACATAGTATGGTGGTTAGGGCACACGATTCGTCACCGATCATGCTGGTACGATACGGTTGCCGAGATTTCAAAATTTCGTTACTTTGCTTTTCCTTCTAGTTTTAGGCCCGGCACGGCCAGGTGGTTAAGGCGTTCGACTCTTAATCCGAGGGTCGCAGGTTTGAATTCCGGTCGCACCAAATATGCTCGCCATTTCAGTCGTGGGTACGTTATAATGTTACAGTCAATCCCATTATTCGTCTGTAAAAGAGTAGCCCAAGATTTGGCGGTGGGTGGTGATGATTAGCTACCTTCTCTCTAGTCTTACAGTACTAAATTAGGGACAGCTAGCACAGATAGTCCTCGAGTAGCTTTGCGCGAAATTCAAAAACAAACAAATAAACAAACCTTCTAGTTTTATATTTTGGGTTTTGAATAAGAACAGTGTTTAAAGTTGTAAATGGGTAATTATCAACAATTTCAATTTACGTTTTCAATATCATTCACTTATACGAACAACTTTCAGAAACTTACACAGTATAGTAGAGAAACACGTATCTATTCCGTTTCCATAGAAACAGATGCGGGCGCGAATAAAAAGCGAGTTTTCCTCGATTCTTATGTTTACAGATGATAGTTGGTGTGATACCTTCCAGATGTAAGCACAAAGGTGTTAACAGTCCCTACCTTCCCATAAAAATAGTTCTCTTTGCTTAGCATTGTGGAATAGCTTGTTTTATAACGTTGTTTTGGTATTATGGCGTTGTCGATATTACAAGATTAGGGGAGATAAACAAGATGGGTAAAGTTACTAGTGATAACCTTAAAACACAGCAACATAGCATAGATAACTCAGTTAGAGAAAAACCACCTTTACATTTGATATAATTGTACGAGAACTGTTATTTTAACCGACGTTTCGCCTCTGTAGATTCTTTCGCAAATGCGAAACATGAGTCAAAATAAAAGTTCCATAACAATTATCTGAAATGTAAAAGTTGATTTTCTCTGATTTTATTATCAAAATATGCAAATCTCTCCAATGTACAATTAAAGTTTTACAGACAGTAAAGCACCGACATTTAAGAGACAAAACTCCATTACAGTTTCCAGTCTGGAAAGGTTTTTGTTTTGTTTTTCAATCCAGCAGCCTTGTCAACTTTGGCCCTTTCCATTGGCCAGTTTCCAATGTTTGATTTTAATTCTATAATTTGTCTTTTTGTTTCCTTATTGGCAATGATTTTGCTCAAAACAAAAGAGAAATAGAAAATTACTTATTGTTAAAAATCGTGCTCTTGAAGTACGCTCGGCATAATCAGGTGGTTAAGGAATTCGAATCCTACTCTGAGGGGCGCGGGTTCAAATCCCCGTCGCACTAAACATGCTCGCTTTTACAGACGTGAGGACGTTATAATGTGACGGTCAATACCACTATTCGTTTGTAAAAGAGCATCCCAAAAATTAACGGTGAGCGGTGATGACTAGCTGCCTTCCCTCTAGTCTTACACTGCTAAAATAAGAACGGCCAGCTAAGATAGCCCTCGTATAGCTTTGTGAGAAATTCTACACGAAGATAGCCCTCGTGTAGCTTTGTGAGAAATTCTACAAGAAGATAGCCCTCGTGTAGCTTCGTGAAAAATTCTACACGCTCTTGAAGCTATAAAATATGGATGGAAGTAATGAAAAGTGAAGTGTTATTAAAATTAAACGGCTTCTGATGTATAAAAGGAACAGAAGCGTATTCTCATTTGTATATATACATATATATATATACAGAAAGTTTATGTAATATCATTCTGAAAACGTTTTAAATAAATATCAAGTAATTCTGTAACTATCGTACTGATACAACGTTGTAGAAATTCAAATTTTAAACTAAAATGACAACATATGACCACCTGAGCTAAAACATGTCAGAGACTCTTAGCCCTCACGTATAATCGTCACAAATGTTAAATTTCTAACCAAAGGAAAAACAAACAGCCAACAGAATCCGCCGTCAGAAGGACTTTATACGACTCGCCGAACCATATAATAGAATTTGCTGTCACCTTTACAACGCGCCCATAGATGAAAGTACGGACAGTTTTCAGTGGGAACATGAGCAGTATTTAGAATCCTTCAATAGGCAGTCACTAACTACCAGGCCACGCCCATCCACCTTGTAGGAAATGTTTCCAAATATCGTTTTATTTGGAGAATTATGTTCTGAGCGTTAGATATTTTTCCAAATATTAAACTGAAAATTCAAATTATGACTCAAACAAAAGTACTTTTTTGGCACCATCAAATACCAGCGAAACGTTGTTTTTATATATTTAATATTAGTTTATCCTAAGTCAAGCTTATTTCGAAATCAAGATATCGTTTTGAAGGCCCGGCATGGCCAAGCGTGTTAAGGCGTGCGTCTCGTAATCTGAGGGTCGCGGGTTCGCATCCCGGTCGCGCCAAACATGCTCGCCCTTTCAGCCGTGGGGTCGTTATAAGTGATGGTCAATCCCACTATTCATTGGTAAAAGAGTAGCCCCAGAGTTGGCGGTTGGTGGTGATGACTAGCTGCCTTCCCTCTAGTCTTACACTGCTAAATTAGGGACGGCTAGCACAGATAGCCCTCGAGTAGCTTTGTGCGAAATTAAGAAAAACAAAAACAAGATACCGTTTTGTACAGAGTATGTGATGTTACTTATCTATCCTGCCATCTAGTGGCTAATATATCATTACTTGTTAATGTTATTAAATTCATTTTTGTTGTGTTTTTTTTAATTTCGTGCAAAAATACACGAGCGTTATTTGCGTTAGCCGTCCCTAATTTATCAGTGTAAGACAAGAGGAAAGGCAGCTAGTCATTACCACCTTCCACCAACTCTCGAAGTACTCTTTTATCAGCGAATAGTGGGGTTGATAGTAACATAATAACGCCCCCATGGCTGAAAGGGCGAGCGTTGATGTGACGGGGATTCCAACTGGTGATTCTCAGCTTACGAGTCAAGCGGACCATGCCGGACCAATGTTAATAAAAGGGAGATTCATCAACAAACATCCATATCGAGAAGAAAGTTAAATTACTAATATAAGATAACCGTTTCCATAATATCAAGCGATGAAATTCAAATTAAATCTTATGCACTGAGACGTTGTTTTATATCGTTCATTTTAACTTCAACAATAAATCTGAAACACACTGCTGGCCAAAATCTTAAGGCCAATGAACATAAAGAAAAAATATGCATTTTGCGTTGTTACACTCAACCACTTATTTGAGTAGAGCTTCGAAAGATGAAAATAAGAAAAGGGAAAAAAAAAAATTAAAAATATTTTTAGCATTTAATAGAGAAAACATGAACACTATGAAATTAGCCTTAATACTAGCTGGTCAAAAGACCATACGAAAGCGAAATGCCCAACAAGAGGTCTCAGTAGTGAGTTGCACGGCTGACATTGCCAATAACTGCAAACATTTGCTTTGGCATGGTTGATATAAGCGTTTTCAGAAATCTGCTGGAATGTTGTTCCAAGTGGTGAAGATGGCTTCACGAAGATCATGCACTTTTTGAAATTGACGTCCATTTCTATTTCCATCCACCCCCAAACATTTTCAATGGGGTTAAGTTCGGGCGAACACGTTGGATGGTCCAAAAGAATCACGTTATTTACCATGAAAAAGTCCTTTGTCCTGCGGGCATTGTGGATTGCAGCGTTTTCCTGCTGAAAGATCCAGTCATTTCCACACAAGCGAGAACCTTCAGTCAATGAGGATGCTCTCTCCAACATGCCAATGTAGCCAGTTGCTGTTTGACGCCCGTGTATAACCTGAAGCTCCATTGTTCCATGGAAGGAGAAAGCACCCCAGATCATGATGGTATCTCCTCCACTGTGTCGTGTAGAAAATATCTCCGGTCGGATATCCTTATCGTGCCGGTGACGTTGGTAGCCATCTTATTGTTCTTGAGCTGCATTATGCATCCGTAAGGACCTTAATTTGGTTCGACGATCGGCTGGTGTCTTGCCAGACAACCCGTCGAATCCTCCTGCTCAACTCCGATGAAATTTTCTGGGGTCGGCACTTGAAATTCTCGTCCCGTATCCCTCAGGGTCTTTTAAGAAATTTGCAAAAGCAGTTATACTACGCTCAATCTCACCAGCGATGGCATGTTGAGAGAGTTTCTCAACAATTCTCGACAATTCTCTCACGTTCAAACTCTGTCAACTTTTTAGCTTTTGCCATGCTTTTACCCAATGTAACACAGGAGATGTCAGTGGGAGATGATGTCAACGCTAGTGCTTGAACACAAATTACTAAATTTCGTTAGGTGTTTATCGATTAACGCTTCAATTCAGTGTGGTCTTAAACTTTTGACCGGCTAGTATTTAGGCTAATTTCATTGTGTTCACATTTTCCCTATTAAATGCTAAAATAGTTTTTTATTTTTATTTTTCTCTTTTATTATTTTCATCTTTCGAAGCTCTACTCAAATAAGTGGTTGAGTCTAACAATGTAAAATGCATATTTTTTTCTTTATGCTCATTGGCCATAAGATTTTGGCCGGCAATGTATGTAGTATGCTCCAAACAAGAAAACTAATAAAAAGAAGGTTCTAAAAACTGCAACTCTCCATGAATTAAGAGGTCATCATCAGAAAACATCAGAATATGATGGTTATTCATCATTACATAATCAATGTAATTATGAAAAATGCAACAAAAGGGATCTGGCATGACCAAACAGTTCTTCTAACTTTCATCTATCTACTTTGGCTGTCTTTCCTTCTCGCCAGTTTTTAGAAGATTCCAACATTTTCAGTATTCTCAATCTTTGTGGAGTATTTTAGAAAAAAGTAGTGCAATTATTAATTTTCTGGCCAGGTGGTTAGGCTGCTCGACTCTCAATTTGAGGGTCCTGGGTTCAAATTCCCGTTATACCACGTATGCTCTTCCTTTCAGACGTGGGAGCATTGTAATGTGACGTTCAATCCAACTATTTGTTGGCAAAAGAATGACCCAATTGATGGCGATGTGTGGTGATGACTAGCTGCATTTCCTCTAGTCTAACGCTGCTAATTTAGGAACAGCTAACGCAGATAGCCCTCGTGCAGCTTTGCGTGTAATTCAAAACAAGAAATAGAACTTTTTAGTTTAAAAAAGTCGTTTTTAAATTTTAAATCATTCGTGTCTTTGAAAACTGTTTTCTTTATTAAAAGATTTATTAAATAGTTATCTCATTTTTTATTCTGTTTTGCTGATAAGTGACAAGATAGAATTATATTTCATCACAAAATGAAAATCAAGATTGGAAAACATTAAATGTTTCCACTTATGTCGGTCGCTTTTCCAAACGTATGGTATTTCTTTGACGATTGCCTTAAATGTTTCGTACGAATTAGTTAACGCCCTCCTAGGTTTAGAAATGAAAGAAAAATGTTTTAGCTACTATTTATAGTACTACTTTTAATAATATCGGGCCCTTGCTAGAATGAAGCGAACAATTCTAATCAAGCGTAGAATATTCAATTTTTGTCTGCCGATATAAAATTACAGACCCCCCCCTTAACTTTTCTGTCCTGCATTTTCTATATTGCATTTTCCTTTTATCTTACGTACCAGTGGATAAAATCGAGGCTATGATGTTGCCCACGCTTATGCACATAGTGTTCTAATAACGTTTGGAAGGATTCCATGAACCGATTGTTTGAACAATCACGGTTGTCATGGCAACAGTTTACAAGGAAACGCATGATCCAATGACACGATACGATTTAAACAAAAAGAAAACTATATTGAATCGGCCTATAATTAACAATTCGTGCGTATGCTTAAAATATTGATATTATAATAGATATATGAAAGCATGCAACGATAGAGAAGCGCACAGATGGAAATAGATTGGCGGAGCAACCAATAAACCAAAACTAGAAAGTGAATGGATATATATATCGTACAACTTTACTTTTAATTTATTACAACCTTTTTGTTTCTGTTATCTGATTTAATAACGACAAAAAAGTTGCTTTTTTAGTTTTGAATTTGGCACAAAGAATAAAATAAAAATTAGCCGCGACTACGTTTCTATGTTTATTTTCTTTACTTTTGCGCAAAACTACACGAGGGCTATCTGCGCTAGCAGTCTCTAATTTAGCAGTGTAACACTAAAGAGACGGCAGCTAGTCATCACCACCCACCGCCAACTCTTGGGCTACTCGTTTACTAACAAATAGTGGGATTGACCGTAACGTTATTATGCCTCCATGGCTGAAAGGGCTAACATGTTTGGTCTGACGGAGATTCGAACCCGCGACCCTCAGATTACGAATCGAGTGCTTTAACCACCTGCCCATGCCAGGCAAAAAACTTACTTTATCATGCCATTGTTTCTGCATTTATCTTTCTTTTCTATGGCCCGGCATGGCCAAGCGTGTTAAGGCGTGCGACTCGTAATCTGAGGGTCACGGATTCGCATCCCCGTCGCGCCAAACATGCTCGCCCTTTCAGCCGTGGGGGCGTTATAAGTGATGGTCAATCCCACTATTCATTGGTAAAAGAGTAGCCCCAGAGTTGGCGGTAGGTGGTGATGACTAGCTGCCTTCCCTCTAGTCTTACACTGCTAAATTATGGACGGCTAGCACAGATAGCCCTCGAGTAGCTTTGTGCGAAATTCAAAAACAAAACAAACAAACAAACTTTCTTTTCTGGTACTTGTCTTTTTTTCAATTTGCTAGTTCTATATTTTTAAGGGTTTTTTATGAAACGTATTGTTAAACATCTATCAGTATTATTAAGAAAAACTTGCTTTTTATGGTCCCAAAATGGAAGATTTAGTTGTAACCGTTTATCCGTTTTACTACCTTGTTCGCTTCGCTCTACATAGTACTACCGACGAACCGTGAATTCGTTGAAACTCGTGCTGCTGAGGTAGTAGCGAATCAAAAAACACGTTGAGCCTCCACGTTACTTACGAATTCTTTCTTCACTAAAATTATACTTTTGGTGAAAAGAAAAAAAATTCACAGATAAATAGCCACTGTCTTCAATTATCTTGTTTGATGGCAAACAATAAAGCCATCAGTTGCTAAGTACGTTTTTAAAAGTTGATGTCATAATGAAACAAATGAGTTAGTTCCTTTATTTTACCAAATGAAATCACGATATTTAAATTTATTTTGTAAGCAAATTCTTTACTAACCAATATTTATTTATAAGATGGTTAAATGTTATGATAAATTTAGAAATCCGACAATTCTTAGTTCGAATTCTTTAGTTGGCTGAACCCATAAGTGTGAGGGCTTATAACGCTAAAAAATCAGGTTTTAATACCATGGTTCGTGAAGCAAATACACTCAATTGCATAGCTTTGTGCTTTATGACACACAAATGTAACAGGTAGCGTGATAAGAGATCGATGTGTAACTACTTTCAACAAAACCTACTTTTATTTAAACACAAAAATATGACACTTTCATTGCATAAAGGAATATTAAAACTTACATGCTGAGTTGTGTTAACAAATATGAAATTGATTTTGATATAAGGTTTATTCCAACCTATTTAACTAAGTCTTTTTAACCAAGAAACTGGCACAGTGTGAAACTAACATCAGATTAAACACAAAATGCTTTGTACTTGATGTATCGATTAGCAAAACATTGTCAGTGATGTGAAAAGAAATATTATACATCAAGTCCAGTTCCTTCACTCAACCATCTAATTCTACTTCTGTAATGACACCTTTCGACATTAAAGCGAGATACGAAACTCATAACTATTAATGAGTTGAGTAGAAACGGTGAATTACATGTTTCTCCAGCTTCCTTTTGAAGCCCCACCAGAAACATTATCGCACTACAAGACGAACTTCTTTGAAGTCTCATCGGAACAATGAAGAGAACATCAGATCTAAAAGAGAAAATGCAACTAAAAGAAAAATAGATCCTAAATAACTTTGAAGCAGATGCAGAGTGAGTGAAAGTGCTGTGAATACAATAGAAGGTGGGAAGGAAAGAGGAGTTCGTGGGCTCTTTAGAATAAATCTTCTTTACATTTGAACTATGAATGCTTTTCGCACATCTGCTGCAAATGAAGTAATTTTTTGGCTTATCAAAAGTACCGGTCAAATTTCTCGATTGTTTCTCATTCGTTTTAGGCCCGACATGGCGAGGTTGCTGGGGCTCTCAACTCGCAGTGTGAGGGTCGCGGGTTTGAATTCCCGTCACACCAAACATACTCGCTCTTTAAGCTGTGGTGACTTTATAATGTAACGGTCAATCCCACTATTCGTTGGTAAAAAGTAGTCCAAGATTTGGCGGTGGGTGGTAATGACTAGTTGCTTTCCCTGTAGTCTCATACTGTTAAATTAGGGACGGCGAGCGCAGATAGCCCTCGTGTAGCTTTGCGCGAAATTTTTTTTGCCCTAGTAGTATATTCAATTCTTAAATCTCGAAATGTGTCGTAAATTATTTTGTTAACATAACACTGCTTTGATACTTTTGTAAAAAAAAATAATAATAATATGTCATGATCAGGTTATGGTTTTATGAAACTGGGTTTTAATTAATCGTCCAAAGAGGATTTATCAGAATACAGGTGAAGTCAAAATCATCATCTGTTGCCACAAGTTGTTAGAATGTGGGCGAAGAACTTGAACTCAAAATTTTTCATCCTACACAGCCCGTGGGTTAGAAATTCTCTGTATTCTGATATAGCAATGCTGCTGACTGGTTACCCTGTCTCAGGTAAATACCCCACAAAATGCGACCAGCCAGCAGCACTCGCCACCACAAAGGTTTATTTTTTTAAAGACAATAGTATAATTAACTGTCATTCTTATTACACACCCACAACTGAAATTGTAAACTGTGGAATCACATCTCGAATCCCAAACGCTTCGATCCACAATCCAACAGGTTAAGTGTTTGTTTTTTAATTTCGCGCAAAAATACACGAAGGCTATCTGCCCACGAGTATGTTTGATGTAACGGGGATTCGAACCCGCGACACTCAGTTTACGAATCTAACGCCCTAACCATCTGGCCATGCCAGGCCTCTGACAGGTTAATCACTACGCTACGTTTGGACTGCAAGTGGAATAAAAAACCTCTGTGACTGTTAGAAAATTTTATTAGTGTTTGTTTGTTTTTGAATTTCGCCCAAAGCTACACGAGGACTATCTTCACTAGTCGTTCATATTTTAGCAGTATAAGACTAGAGAAAGTCATTACCACCCACCGCCAATTCTTGGGATACTCTTTTACCAATGAATAGTGGAAATGACCTTCACATTATAACGCTCCCACGGCTGAAAGGGCAATCATGTTTGGTGCGACTGGGATTCGAACCCGCGACCCTAGGATTACGAGCCGAACGCCTTAACACCCACCTGGCCGTGCCGGCCTTTTATTAGTGAACCCAGAAAGAAATAACAAGGCTTTCTACAACTTCTCTTAAACGTTTGTTTCCTTCTCATTATGAACATACGATACTCAAACTAATAACTATTGTAGATGCTGGAATATATAATAAATGTCGTAAAGATAAAATATCAACAAGCAGGAGTTAAAATCATGATAACTCTGCTCTAACGTCTTTAGATATGGTGAGAATCGGGCTTTATAATTTTGATATTTTATTTTCTGTTTCTCAACCACTCTAACTCTGCATTAGTCGCCATTCAATAAGTCACCTGGTTAGAAACTTTAAACTGGTTGCTCTATTTTATTTGCCTTAAAACGTAGAAAAACAAAGTTCGTATGCATTGAACAGAGACCTCTCTACAAATATATCTAATTTAGGAGCACACAAAACCTACTGTAAAAAGCTTAGATTTTATTACCTCCTGCTCTGCAGCCTTTAGTGAGGATCTGTCTGATAGGAAAGCTCAATTTGAACGTTAAACAACAACGAAAGAAATAGCTTACAAGTCCACAAGTTACGACCATTTTGAGAAACGTCATCAAATTACAGTTTCAGAGCATCACGAGTTTAGCACCATCATATAAATTGTGAGCATCTAAAGAATCCAAAGCGTAGAGAGGAATTTGAATGATTTTTTAAGCTAAATATAATAACAGTATGCTGCATTGTCGCTTGTTCATTTACACGATAAAATAACACTTCTGGCTGTCTGCGTTGTGAAATGTTAGATATGTATTTATGTATTAGATAGGTATCGAAACTATATTTTTTAACTGTCAAATTTATTGCTAAACCACCAAGAGCAACGCGATTAACTGTATTTATCCTTTTTTGCGTTATAGCTACGAATAAATGAAAACACGTACACAACTTTATATTAGGTAACAAAATTTGTTTGATACTTTTTTTTCTAATACAAAATCTTCGTGGTTCGTTTTTTTATCGGATATCAAGCAAGCTACACGAGGGCTATCTGTTTTAGCCGTCCCTAATTTAGCAGTGTAAGACTAGAGGGAAAGCAGTTAGTCATCACCATTCACCGTCAACTCTTGAGCTACTCTTTTACCGACGAATAGTTGGAGTGAACGTCACATTATAACGTCCCCACAGCTGAAAAGACGAGCATGTTTGATGTGACAAAGATTTGAACCCGCAACTCTCAGTCGAGTGTTCTAACCATCTGGCCATGCCGGGCCAATTTCAACAGGATGACATTATGCGAATAAATTATTATTAATGACAAAGATACATTTATTTTCGGTCCTACGTAAGAAACGGTTTCGATTCGTTTAGCTTGTACGTTTAAGCATAAAGCCGCACAATGAGCTTTCTTCACTTTATTCACCGCGAAAGAACGAACCTCGGATTTTAGCGTTGTCAGTCCGTAAACTTACCTCTAACCTACAGGGTACCCGTAATAAACGATAAAAAACCAGTAATTATTAGAAAGTAAGATAATCTTTATATTCATTATACACCTGAATGTATTTCAAATCTTCACTCGTAGTTGTATTAACTAAATGATTTTGCGTTGCATTCGCTCTTAATACACAACGGTTTACACGAGACAGTAAAAAATATTTCTTCAGCTCAAGCCCAAAGCATCATGAAACTAACACTTCATATAAGATTACGAATCAAAATAAGTAAATAAATATTTACACACAAATATATAAACAGCATGGCCAGGTGGTTAAGACGTTCGACTCGTAATCTGAGGGTTGCGAATTCGAATCCCCTTCACACAAAACATGCTCGCCCTTTTAACCATAGGGACGTTATAATGTGACGGTCAATCCCACTATTCGTTGGTAAAATAGCAGCCCAAGAATTGGGTACTGATGACTAGCTGCCTTCCCTCTAATCTTACACTACTGAATTAGGGACGTCTAACACCGATAGCTCTCGTGTAGCTTCGCGCGAAATTCAAAAACAAAACCAAACAGTGGTACTGCTGGAAAGATACAGTGGAAACATCAATGACCTCTTGACAGCAGGGACGTAAATCCTGGGGGGATGGGGAGTATACACCCCCTTCATTTTAGGTGGGAGGTATGGTGCATACAATCATCCCACCCCTACAGTTTGGTCTGTTGATTGTTTTATTGCATCACAGGCTTACAAATTGTTTGTTTGTTCTTGTGATTCTCGTGTTCTTACCAATCGAATTACATAATTAGGCCTAGATGTAGGCTTTCTCAGTAGCCGAAATGTACATCTTTAATATAGGCGTGCTTCTAAGCTTTTCGATTTAAGCGATAGTTCGTAGGCCTAAGTATACATGCAAGTATCGTGGCAACAAGATTACTCTGTGACTGCATGTTTACAGCTTTCAGGTTCACGTAATCAGAGATTACCAATTTGCAAATTAAACAGTCTACATAAGTGGTTACAAAAATCATCCCCCCCATTGGGTGTAAAAAAATCTACGATCCTGCTAGACAGTGTTCATTGCTGTAGCTCGTTGGAAAAAAAAAGCTTGTGTTTTATGAAACCACATATAATTTATTCTTAGTGATAAGGCAAATAATATTTAACTGAAAATAAAAAATCACGTAATAAAGTTCGGTTTACAATTGATCGCAGAAAGGGACGTGTTTGATCTGACTGTCTCCGACATCACACAAAAGCTAATCTTCGATACCCGTCACTAATTTTGAAAATACAAACTATAAGGAACAAAACTAGTCAGTACCGCTCTCCGCAATCTCTTGAGATACTCTTGTTAGACCGCATAAAGGGATTTTACAAGACATTTGTAACGTAGTACAAAAATTGATTTTAGAACATGAAATCGTAACGGAAAGTCAACATAGAATCCCAAGCCAACATGTTAAAAACGAATCCATGTTCATCCCTTCAGTCTGAAACTAACATATTTATACGTGTGTAAATCTTTAAAGTAAAACAAACATACCTGTAAGTGTGCTCATCTTCAGAGTAAAACATATTCCATGTGTCATATTCCATGGGAAAAGATATTTTAACACATAACACAGGCCTGCGATAGTTTTATCACCTTGAAAGTTTCACATGTTCTATACTAATTCCTGTAGACTGAATCCGGAAATGACGTCCATTTTTCTCCATCACACATTCCTCACAAAACGTCATATGTATTGTTATCAAACAAATGAATCATTTTCTTTGGCATTCAGGTCACATTTTGTTATGCTTGAAGTTTTGAAAATCAATAGCTATTGATTTCTCTACATCAATTGCAACGTGACAGTGTTTTCGATCGTCCTAGAACTCAAAAGAGACACACCGCTAGTATATAAACGGTCAAAAGGCCTCATGACGTGTCATTTCTGGATACTATTTGTTTGTGCGTGCAATTTGATATTATTTATTTATCATTATTTATTCGTTACTATGGCAACAAGATAATATGTAAATGACCCAAAATATTCTGCTGTACTTGTGGTAAATTTATTGTGAAAGAAAAGGCAAAACATTACACAATTCGTCAAAAAGGATTGTTTCGTATATTTTAGAATAAATCTTGATGATTGAAACAAAAATATGGGTCCGCACAAATCTGCACAGTTTGTTTCGAAGAGTTTAAACAACGGTAATAAAAAGTCTTTGTGTTTTGGAATTCTAGTGATCTGGCATGAACCTAGCAACCACAAAGATGACTGCTATTTTTATTCGTGTGACGTGCAGGGCTACACCACTCGAAATAAAAAGGAAATTTCTTATCTTCAATCAGCTATAAGACCTGTTGGTCATGGCCTGATGTACGCAAACCTACTACACCGAAGTCTCTTGGCATAGTTTACTTTAATTCTGAATTTTAAGTCAATAAAAATAATGGTATGGACTGTTTTCAACCTGAAACATCCGGTGAACCACAACTTGTCACAAGTTTAAAGAGAAGTGTGGGTTGCCTTTAAACATGTTATTGACATTTTTTTACGAAACAACAAGGACCCAAATTACTAAAGTATTGTTGATAATATGCTCGATAAATTCAAAGAGTTGGGTTGTAACATGAGCTTCAACGTTTATTTCCCACAGTCAGATATTTCTCTTGAAAATCTCGATACCGCCATCGAAAAACAAAGGGAAGAGTTTCATCAAGACATCAGGAGAATGGAGAGGAGATAAGAAAAGGTGAAACATTAGCATGGTGGCTGATTACTGCTGTTCACTGAAACGAAATGCTCCAGACACAAGACAAAGAAGAAAGACAACAACACGAGACTTTGAGACTAAAAGACGTAGATTTCACGAAAACAAAATCAGGATGAATGAAGATATATATTGATTTGACATCAATGTTCTTCCTTTGTCTTCAGTTTGCTTTATTTTAGTTAACAAACATAATAATAATAATAAATGTTTATTGTGATAAAAAATAGTAATTTGATCTGAGTAAGAATTTTCTTTTATTTCTGATTTGTAAAAAAATCCTTGGGCGATAAAAAAAATTAATATTATTTCCGAAATCTGCGTCGTTAAATTATGGAAAATACGTTATTAAAACCAAACCAATGTTATGAAGTTTAAATTCGCAGACCTGTATTACACAAGAATCACTAGACAGCTAATAAAGAAGTGTCCTTGGAACAGTATTTTTAAAAAATTTTGATCCCACTTGGAAAATATCTAAGTATTAAGTTTTCCTTCCAGGCTACATGTATAAACATTCTACAGAGCTTATCCTACACTTTTTTAAGCAATAAACCTGACTTCTTTTATTTCTAATCTTCTTAACGTGAGCATTCGAGAGATTAGCTTTCAAGTTTCACGACAGAAAAAAAATCGAAAATTTTCAATTCTAGTAACATCAGACTAAGTTAATTATGTAAACAAATGAGTAGCCAACAGGCTGTCAGAATCCATTTCGAATCTAATAATTCTTTCTATAGAAAGAACATCAGATATTTCAAGGCCAGGTGTGATCAGCCTGTGAATCCGAGAAGGCATGATTTGCCGCAAAAACATGCACCGCATTTTGGAGCCAAGAGTGACAACAAGGAAAGCAGTGCAAAATCTAATGCTGGACGTTGTTGACTAGATGTCTTCCTTTATCCTGACAGTCGAAAATTATGGACCTGAAATAAACAATTGATTACATTGTATGTTGGATTTATGGCAAAGCTAGTAATTCTACCTTCTTACGTTTCAAATTTTGAATTACTTACCAGAAGAAAGCAACATCCTACCACCAACTACCCCTGCTGAGGGATTAGTTTTCACTAATATAACAAACACACAGCTTAAAATGTGGGAAATATTTTGTAGCATTTCACCAATTTGAACCCGATATCACAGCCTCGGAATCCGGAGCTGTAAGACAGGGTAAATTCATTCCCCGATAAGCAAACATTGAATTTAATTACGAGTACTTACGGTTATTTAAAAAATTTAAAACATTTTAGAAGACTGCTAGCTCAATATCTTAACATTTTGTACATGTTTGATTTCTTGTTTGTTTGTTTTTGAAATTCGCGCAAAGCTGCACGAGGGCTATCTGCGCTAGCCATCTTCAATTTAACAGTGTAAGACTAGAGGGAAGGCAGCTAGTCATCACCACCCACCACCAACTCTTGAGCTGCTCTTTTACCAACGAATAATGGGATTGACCGTCGCATTATAACGTCCTCATGGACGAAAGGGCGAGTATTTTTGGTGTGACGGGGTTTCGAACCCACGACCCTCAGATTACGAGTGGAGCACCATGTCAGGTTGAATCTTATATTAGCAATATTCTAATTACTTTATAGAGAGCATCACTCGATGAAATAAAATATTTTTGTTTGATTTTCATCAATTATTTGTTTAGGATTTCAACAAATTTCTATAGAAAGAATTATTAGATTCGAAATGGATTCTAACAGCCTGTTGGCTACTCATTTGTTTACATAATTAACTTAGTCTGATGTTACTAGAATTGAAAATTTTCGATTTTTTTTTCTGTCGTGAAACTTGAAAGCTAATCTCTCGAATGCTCACGTTAAGAAGATTAGAAATAAAAGAAGTCAGGTTTATTGCTTAAAAAAGTGTAGGATAAGCTCTGTAGAATGTTAATACATGTAGCCTGGAAGGAAAACTTAATACTTAGATATTTTCCAAGTGGGTTTCAACAAATTGGCAATTTAAATATAGCGTTTAATTCGAAATGGGTGAAAAAAATCATCCTAAGAACTATTTCTCTGAGTTCTCCAAATTATCTCATGTCAATTTATGACATGTTTTATAGACCCCACTAAACGTTGCCAAACAATTTCACTTTATGTCACATTTTGTGGACGTCACTAGATGTTTGCAAACATTTCCAAGTGATGCTAAATAACGATTCGAGCCTCTTAACCACCTGGCCATGCTGGGCCTTGATTTCTTGTACTCGTGTCTCACGTGCGTAGCAGACTGTTTACATTCTTACATAAAACACTTCTAAACTGTGAACATTAGAAAAATTGAATGAATATATAACACAATAACTACTTTTTATCTTACTTTCCTAGTAATTATATCATAATAAATAAATTTAGTTCGTTTCTCCCAGTATATAGCAGGTTCGTTGTTGTTTAACTTTCCACAGGGCTCGGCATGGCCAGATGGTTATGGCGCTCTACTTGTAATCAGGGGGTCGCGGGTTCGAGCCCCGTCACACTAAATATGCTCGCCCTTTCAGCCGCGGGAGTATTATAAAGTGACGGTTAATCCCACTGTTAGTTAATTAAAAAGTAGTCCAAGAGTTGGCGGTGGATGTTGATGACTAGTTGCTTTCCTTTTGACGAAACACTGATAAATTAAGAACTACTAGCACAGACAGCTCTCGTGTAGCTTTACGTAAAATTCACAAACAAACAAACATTTTTTCTTGATAAATAAGAAGTAAAGAAACCTTAGCATTGTTCTGAACTAAGAAACTAAAATAAACCGAACTCTTTCAGAAAGTACAATTACATTTTATGATTCAGATTTCTCATTTTTTGTGTTTTATTTGTTGTTTAGCGCAAAACTACACAGTGGGGTATCAGTGCTCTTCCACTGCAGCTATCGAAGCCCGATTGTTTACTTGTTGCTGAGCAACCGGGAGAAGCCTCATTTTGTGAACGCAAAGATTTGCTAAGAGTTCTTGTATTTCAATAAGATCTTTTGCTTTTTCTACATTTCTAAATGCGGGTATATTTTTCTGTTTAAAAATTGTGTACATGTGAAATATCAGTACAGCTGCTTTCAGAAACATTAGCGTTGGTACTTTGTGCACAAACAACAAAACTAGTTCATGAACTTGCTTAGCGTGAGATTAAAGCCAGACGCTGTTGTTTTCATTAAACTCGTATATGAGATTCTTCCATTAGAAATAAGAGAGAGGGGCGAAATGTTTCTCTCTTTAAAATCTACATTACTAAAGTAAATAAAGAGTGCGTGCCTTAACCGTAATTTCTAGGATAATGACCTTAAAATAACTTTTCAAAAATTCATTTTAAAAGAGTTTACCCAATACTTACATCTGAATTAACATCTGTTAATTCTCCGTATTTTTAGCCTCGACATATCGGCTCACAAAATGACTTGGAGTTTTTTTCAAGTACAAACTTTTAGCTCACAGCTCCGTCATCTCTTGACCGATTTGAGATTCAATTACAGTTTTGGACTCAAGAGGTCAAACCCTTTTGATTGGTGTATTTGATGACGCCTAAGGTCTCATAAACTAATTTAATCTAATCCTATCTTAAAGAATTTCAATTTTAAAGTAGGCAGGCGAGTAGGGGTTTTATGGAGTAAGAAAATCGAATCGGGTACATGCGAGCCCCATGCTTTGTATTGCTGGCGCACAAAATATAGATAATAAAAATGGTTTGTTTGGTTGTTTTGAATTTCGTGCAAAGCTACTCGAGGGCTATCTGCGCTATTCGTCCCTAATTTAGCAGTGTAAGACTAGAGGGAAGGCAGCTAGTCATCACCACCCACCGCCAACTCTTGGGCTACTCTTTTACCAACAAATAGTGGAATTGACCGTCACATTATAACTTTTCCATGGCTGAAAGGGCGAGCATGTTTTGTGTGACGGGAATTCGAACCCGTAACCCTCGAATTACGAGTCGAGTGCCTTAACCACCTGGTCCAATTTTTAAGGCACTGATATTCTTTGTAATTTCTGACATTAGAAATCAAAATAATATAGATATACTTGAGGAACTAAAAACATCTAGAAAAAGGCCTGCAGCCAATCTCATCCTTGTCGTGGTAAGCGAATTTCGGCGTCTTGTAATAAGTAAGAGACCATAAACATAAAAATCAGAAGCGAAAATCATCCACGTGCCCTATGCAACAGTACTTAACATAATCGAGAAAGATCTTCATTTGGAGAAACGAAAGAAGTCAAAAGTACCCAGGACGATTCCATAGCGTATTCATTCAACTGTTGCGTACTGATTAATTAAAAATTAAACAAATATTCATACAACGACAATGTGAACAAATTTTCGACTGCAGCCCTTATACATTTCTTTGCCAAATGAAACAAGCACTGCCGTTCTCATACATTAGATGACTTATGGAAAGTTTGCAGGTTGAAGTGATGTGCATTTAACAAGACAATCTTACAACGCAACCACTTTCAATGGAAATTACGATGCAGAATTGTTTTCAAGATGAAAAGTTGTCAGATAGAGATGACAGAACATAATGACGTGGACTATAACAACGTAGTGAGGCTCCAAAACCATTTAAATATATTAGAAACTCAACCTCCGTAAGCTTATACAAAATTAAAACAAGATCTATAGGCAATAAGACGTGTTTTTTTTTAAATAAACTTGATAAATTCAAGATGTTCCTTTAATGACATCCTATCCAATAACTGTGAAATATGCAAAATGATGAAAATACTGACATTTTTCCTTTTTTGCGGCGTTCAACAGTGTCCGATTTTGGCGTATAATCAACTCTCAAAGATTGCCTATTATGCTTGGAGTCCTTGGAATGTGTCTAATATTATATTATATATTATTACGATATATAGGGTACTAATGTGGGCTCAGAAAAGTATCGAACTAAAACACAAGGAATCCTAAGGATGATCGTTCTTTGAAAAATTAGTAAATTCCAGGCCCGGTTTTCAAAAAGCGTAAACTGCATAACTGACTGTTTAAAATGAAACCGTACAAAGGCAGAAAAAGAAAATAAATGAATGGGTGTACAATCTGTTGCAGGGACGTTAAGACTGATTTTTATGAATACTTTCTCCAGGAACGTCGCACAAAAAAACTGAAATATTGTTAACATTTCATTTCTAAACTGCTACATCATCGTTTTGTGTCTGTTCATAAAAAACTGTCCATAAGAGAAGAGTAATTTAGGCCATAAATTTTCATTATGCTTTAGAAAAAATTTGGGCTTGCATGGCCTGATGAAATATTTGTAGAAACAAACGAATTTGTATTTTTTTTTCAGAACACCATAAGTTGCCCAGGTGAATTATCTATAAGCTTCATATGCTTTATATCTAACCAATAGTGACAGAGCTTTCTACCCAGAAAGGCCTAAAATCGACTGATATAACATAAGTTTCTGTTGTTCTTTATTTATTGTACTCTGAGAAAGGTTGTAAAAGGAATTGAAACTAAAGGTTAAATCTGCCACGAGCTTTATTACTGTTATTTCATTCGAATCAACTCCCGATAACATGTCGTGAGTTATGGCTTTTTCTTCAGTGTTTTTTTCTTATCCTTCAAGAATGTTGAGAAAATCGTAGTTAACTTTGTTTGGAATATTAATTGTAGTAATTTTCATGGATAGAAGTTTACACCATCTTCCAGTCAAGTTATTTATTAGACGTTAAATTTAGTAGCTAATTGTAATTAAATAGTATCTAACTGTTAATTATAAAACAGTAAATAATTAATAATGAAAAAGTAGTTTGACTTAGTTTTCATTAAGTACAAACCTACATAATGGATTATCTATGTTCTGTCTATCAGAGATATCAAAAGCCAAATATTAACGTCATAAATCTATGAAGCAATGAAAGGTAAAAAAAAAAAAGTAACTAACCACTAAGTACCATACGTAATCGTGAAGGTTACAAACCATGACAATGATTAATAACAGCTTACACCAAGTAATTCAGAGTTTAAATGTTTGTAAGTAATTATTTGATCTTTTATTATTAAATTAGTACTGTACTTCATAATTAATCTTCTAATTGAACAATTTCAACTTTAGCTTAGCCATCTGTAATTTTCAACTTCTTACTGGCGTTATACTGTGATGGTCAATCCTACTATTAGTTATTAAAACAGTAGCTCAAGAGTTGGCGGTGAGTGATATGACTAAATGCCATCCCTCTAGTATTACACTGCTAAATTAGGGACGGCTAGCGCAGATAGCCCTCATGTAGCTTTGCACAAACTCCAAAACAAACCAAAACAAACTGACTGGAATGAGGAACCAATGAACACGGTTACTTTTAACCAAACACAGAAACTTACTCTCACTAGAATTTAATAACGTAACTAAACACAGAGACTGACTGTTACTAGGATATGATGACGTAACCAAACACAGAGACTAACTGTCACTCGGATATGATGACGTCACCATAAGCTCTATGAAAGTTGTATTGTTTCTCTCTTTTAACCTCTTTCTTTCAAAACAAATAAATGATTAGTTTATTAATTAACTTTAATACTTATTACAAATCTCTATTGGGGTAATAGAATACGTGTTATAAGTGTTATATTCATAGCTTTAATTTACCAGTTCGAAAATATCAGGACTAAGGAACTTGAAAAGCAACGGTTACAAAGAAAAAACCGTAAAATCCAATTGCGGATTACACCATATTTATTTTTACTTTAGTCTAGTGAGTAACACTTCTTACACAAAACAACAACTGTAGAAAGGTAAAGTATCGGCTAATACCACAAATACCATTTTAAGTCATACTGTTGGGGAATTTTCAGACTGTAACCGACGGATGAGTGTTAACACCACATAGATAGAGGTTCTGGAAGCTTTGTCAGTTTCATTAAAGCAAACTCGACCAACAGAAAAGCTACGAATAGAGTGTTTAAAACACAGTAGCTTGTACTGAACACAAAACAACGAAAGCTGTGACGCGAGAAAGAAAAAGTAGGAAAAAACTAACACTTCTCTTTATATTGCAGCGCAGATAGTTCATTGTATGGCATCGCGCTAACCCTAGACAAACAACCCATATGACCAGTTTCTCCCTATTCACTAATAAGCTGCTTGTGTTTAGATTTCTAGATAAGATTTTTCAAGACGAGGACAAGAGCAATTCAGACCTTAAGTGCTAGCTTTGCTTGGACTGCGATCAACGGATAAAGTTTATTAAAGAATATTTTGAGACGAATGTACAAGAACAGTCTTTCAACAAAATACCAGGGATGCTCGAAGACTCGACAGTCTTCCTTCGCTCCGAGCGCGAGGAAAAGGACTAGTCTCTTAAAATGTCGAGCAACTGGTTTTTAATGTTATGTGTCAGTTTATCCAGGTTTACACATCTCCTGGTTTGGGAAGTATGTAATTAAGTTTATAGGCCTAAAGAACAAATATAGTTTAACTGAGAACCGATACAAAAGAAATATTATGCTCTGGGAGAATAATATTAAACAAATAAATGAAAATGAAAAGAGGTACCACTGAACTAAAAAACAATCCCGAATGATTGTTTGTTTGTTTTAATTTCTCACAAAGCTACTCAAGGGCTATCTGTGCTAGCCGTCCCTAATTTAACAGTGTAAGACCAGAGGGAAGGCAGCTAGTCATCACCACCCACTGCCAGCTCTTTGGTTACTCTTTTATCAACGAATAGTGGGATTGACCGTCACATTATAACGTCCCCACGGCTGGGAAGGCGAGCATGTTTAACGCGACGGGAATGCGAACCCGGGACCCTCAGATTACGCGTCGCACGCCTTAACACGCTTGGCCATGCCGGGCCATCCCGAATAAGAAAATTAGAACAGATTCTAAACAAACGTCAGAATTTGAGGGAGTTTTCATATAAAGTTAGGACAAATACTAAACACGGAGCAGGTAAAATTCAGTTTAAAACAAAACACTATACAAGACTATAGTTTTATGTGAAACTAATACTCAACCAGTAACTAAACAGAAATGGGTATATTCTTGCTTAGAACAAATAGTAAGCATAAAGTGCCCCCGTTAGTCTACGAATTTACAACGTTAAAATCAGGAGTTCGATTCCCCTCGGTGGACTCAGCAGATAGCCCGATGTGGCTTTGCTATTAGAAAATAAACACACACGAGAATAAAGTACTTACAGCTTACGTTTTCCTGCCTATGCTTAACCAATGAAACGGATAAATTCTGACTTTAAAGATTGTGCCAAACATATGAGGTTTTAAATTCATAATAAAACCCGTCGTGAACGTACTGAAAAGCAAATTGTATCAAACAATTCTTCATATTATATTACTATTATTTTGTTACACTGCCTAGTGTCAAATATAAGAAACTTTCTATAAACCAAGAGTGAACCAAACAAGATACCCAAGTTCAGCAACAACCCAGGCGTACTTGTCACATACCATCTTGGCATAATTTAGATTACAATATATAGCAAAGTGCGAATGTGAAGAAATATCTAGATTGAGGATCGAAGAAGTGAACCGTGTTAGATAAAGTATAACCTTCGAACTCAGAAATCTACGTCATCTGAATGGACGCGTTAGCTTTTACTGCGAAGCATTCACTTAACACGTCTATAACGTTTCAGCTGATACTGTTCTTTTAACCAGTGCTTCGATAAGGTATTTGTGTCTTTCCAGAAGGATTCGCGGTTACATGTACACTAATAAAGATCCTTTTGTTTCGTTAGAAACACAACAAAAATATTCTGGGCTATTTTCATTTTGTAGCTACTAACGTTCTTTTTTAACCTAATTAATGTATAAGCTTCAAATGACAATTAATCTAAAATTTGAAAATAGTTTTATTGACCTGATGGAACAACGCATTCTAATTTTTATGTGTAAGAACTTAAGAGAAGCATATATAATTTTCTTTATTCATTTCAATGTTTATCTAAGTATGTAGCTTTCCCTGATCGGGTTATTGTTAGTTACTTAAACCATTGATTTCTGTTTCATTGATGTTGACGATTATTACAGTAACAAAAGTGATTAAATTAACCAATCAAATCAACTAAATGTTGATCCATGGTGTTACTGTAACTTAAACCATGTAACAAGACTAACAATGTTCGTTTGAATAAGGTATGATTTTTGGACTTTCTAATGCATGTTTCAAACAGTACCTTTTTAATGACTTCGAGTACGATGCTTCTAGTAAACCCACTTTCACAAATCGAAAGACTAAATAACTAGAAACTAATTGAGAAATTAGCTTGGATATTTTGATCTTTAATTAGACAATCTCTTATCCAAAATTATTTCAAAATGCAGTCCATATTATAAGACTAAACATAGCGTGTTCCTAAGATGGTGATGCCACTTGTAAATATCAAAGAATACATATAACATGCACCGAAGACAGATATTCTTCTTGTAAATATCAAAGAATACATATAACATGCACCGAAGACAAAGATTCTTCTTGTAAATATCAAAGAATACATATAACATGCAACGAAGACAGAGATTCTTCTTGTAAATATCAAATACTAGACTATCTTTATCTGGTTTCAAAGGCAGTCTGACTGTAAGAACGACATCAGTTTAAAGTGTTTAAATAATTTCTTCACCAGATGTAAGTGGATCTTTCAAAAAAGGTGAAAGTTTTCTCGCTAACACACTTTTGTTTAGCTGCTCACATTTCTTGTAAAGACAGATCGCCATTCAAAGCTTGAAATACGATGTTTTTATTTAACTAAAATGAAAAGATTATTAAACATTCACCAACGAAACTCAATAAAAAGTTTGTTAATTTATGTAGTTAGATTTCTGCGCTAGTCGTCCCTAATTTTCAACCTATAAAGCGGGAAGAAGGCAACTATTCAACGCTCTGCCACCACCATCATCTACTCTTGGGCTACTTTCTTGTCAACGAAAAGTAGAATCCATTATCACATTTTAAAGCCCACCGTTGGCCAAAAGGGCGAGCAAGTTCAGTGAAAGAATTTGAACTCGTGACCCTCAGATTCCGAGTCGAGCGCACAGACCTACTCTTAATAAATTCAGTTACAGACCAGAACTTCATAATGCGGGTTAATTCCGCTTACAAACACGCATATACAAATGGGTTAAATACTCCTACATACTTCGAGAAGGAAAATGTAAGCCTAATTAGATAACGTTATAAGTTCTGCAGGCACAGGGTTATTGAGGAGAGGTTGCATAAGGGCAAACCAATGTCCGAAATAATGGAGAGGAAAAGGTCAAACTTATAAAGTATTATGTGTTTCCTAAAAGATATGAAGGGAGGATAATTTACTCTATGAAAACTTTAAAATACTTTGCACCATAATAATAATTATATAGTAAATATAAATAGACGGTTGGATGGACAAAGAGTTTGCCAAACTGGTAGCCCTTTCTTCTTGTTGTTGTTTGTAATTAAGCACAATTTGTCTGAAATTCGCGCAAAGCTATTCAAGGGCTATCTGCGCTAGCCGTTCCTAATTTAGCAGTGTCGGTCATCACCACCCACCGCCAACTCTTTGGTTACTCTTTTATCAACGAATAGTGAGATTGACCGAAACATTATAACGCCCCTACGGCTGAAAGGACGAGCATGTTTGATGCAACGAGTATTCGAATCAGCGACCCTCAGATTACGAGTCGAACGCCTTAACCCACTTAGCCATGCCGGGCCAATTAAGCCCAAAGCTACACAATGGTCTATCTGTTCTCTATCCACCACGGGTATCAAAATCCGGTTTCTAGCGTTGTAAGTCCGCAGGCATACCCGTGTGCCAGTGGGGGGCTCACTTTCTTAAAAATCTATAGCAAATTTAACGATCAGAGATATCCTGTTTACGTCTGTTGACTCTTTGTGCTACAAACATCAATAATTTTCGATGATCAGTGAACGAATCGTTGAATTTCCCTGGAGAGCGTGCATCATGTGCGTCTGCTTTGGATGGTGAGTTTTAATTACATGCTTTTAGTGAGGGGATAAACTAAATCTCGCATATCCAAAGCATATTATTCCAGCCTTATTGATTTTATATGCATTATTATTTTTAATTGTAATTTAATAGACAGTGAGGTATATGCCAAATAGTCCATCATGATATGATGCATTTAATATCAGTAGTTCATTATATATATATATATAAAACAAGACACAAAACAGAGACAGTTCACGTGTCTTATGAGTTTCTTCTTGGATACTGTTTGATACACTTGATGTGTGTCTTCATGACGTCCGATGTATCTAAATTATGACTGCTTCAACAAGATACAGCAAAGATAGTTGGAGAACAAGTTCCACGAGAGGTGACCCATATCAATAATTCCCACCAGTTCTCTGTCTGCTACATCTATGATATCATGATGTCATGGACATGCTTAAAAGTACCGTTTCAGAAACAGTAAGTGAGCACTTGATCTAGAAATTCAGTGACATAAGTTCCATTTTTAACAGGATAAACACACTTTTTTCATAGAGTACATCAATTTTTCTTGATAAATCTGGTGCATTCATGCAAATGGTTTTAGAGTTTTGTTTGTTTTGGAATTTCGCGCTAAACTACACGAGGCCCATTTGCGCTAACTGTCCCTAATTTACCTACTCTTTTACCAACGAATAGCAGGATTGGCTGTCACATTATAACGCCCGTACGATTGAAAGAGCAAGTATGTTTGATGTGATGGAGATTCGAAGCCTCGTTGTAAAGAATCAACGAACTTTGAAGATATCGTGCTAAAATCTATTGGTTTTTGTGCTCGCTGATGGAAGTTTTCACAAGTTTAGCAGATGTATTTTCTCAAACGAAAAATAATGTATTCCGAGTTTAAAAACACAATAGAAACATTTAAAGAAATCACGTGGTACTGTTTAACACGGACTCAACAGTCTTGATTTTGCACTCATGGTCGACGGTAAAACTAAAATATTAAATTTTTCGATCTCCGTCTATGAATTAGCAACAAACAAATAAACAAATACAAGAAGTCTTTACAAAACATATTTTGAAAATTATTCATAATTTTGATTTTGATTCTACAGCATTCCCAAAATTGAAAACAAGCACTCGAATTCCGTAGTTCTCCTGTGATATTCCAAAAGAGGAAACAAGCAGAACAAACTTGGAGGCATCTCCGATAACTTCAAGTTTATGTTATCAGTTTGAGCCGCTGTACCCGATACTCCTTGAGTCAGAAATACCTCGTCACTCACAGCCACCGTCCATCTAACATTCTATACGAATTGGGGCGTGAAGAGTCCCTATACGATAAAGCCGATTACGGCACGTGATGATTCGATGTGTGAAGCATTTAAGCCATCCTTCACCATGAACGATCTTTACGACACGGTTTGACCCATTTGTTTCAGCGATAGCCATGGATATCGAAGTCATAAAAATCTCATCTTCGCTCTACCAACAAGACGAAATGTAATGCTAGGAAACATCTTTCCTGTTCGTTTCTATTAAGAACCAAGAAAATGGGAATAATGACAAAACAGTTCAGCTCTCTAGAACCAGTTCATCTCCAACAGCTACATACAGCAATATTTTTCAGATTTGAAGGATATCATTTTATCCCAAGGCGACGAAACGCTAGTGGTTACAGTATCCAACCAATAATTTTTGAAGTTCACAATCCTCTTAAACTAAATAATTTCGTTTTCCTTTGTGTTTTTTCATATAGCAAAGCCACAAAGGGCTATCTGCTCAGCCTACCGAGGGGCATCGAACCCCTGATTTTAGCGTTGTAAATCCGGAGACATACTGCTGTACTAGCGGGTGGCTTTGTTTTTCCAACAAAAAAAGAAACGTTATGAGTAATACGTAGTGAGGCATTAATAGGTAACTGAATCAACAATATATGATGAGAAAAAAACAACTAAATTTCATAATGTGATACGTGAGAAAAAAAGCTAAGTAAGTTTTGTAACCTCATTGAAAAATAAAGTAACAGTAATTCTAACGATTAATTTTCTTTTTAATATAAATAACAATTAGTAGAACTTAAACATAAAATTAATAATTGTTTTATTTACGATATGTATTTCTAATTTATTTTCAATTAATAACGGAATTCGTGAGTCGATATTCTTACAAAGCTTTCCATGTATTAGAATTTAAATATTAAGTTCGTGTCGTTTTAACCCTTGTTGTTGTTTTGGTTAATTAACCTGTTAATACTTATTTATGCGGATTTTATATTCAAGTTATACTTTCCATAAGCCACGAACAAGATTAAGCTTAGGGTTTGACTTAACTAAATGCGTGTTGTTGTAAACTTTGTCTACTAATGCATTCTGTGACAACGAAATATATTCTAGGCAGGTCCTCTGAACCACACAAAATATTGATCTCCTAGACTTAAATCCCACCAATGAGCGTGTTACCAAAAAGAAATCGTTTAAAACCATTTTCATGTTTTCGAAACAAGTTTTCTAGAATTCTAAAACTAGGAAGCCACGAAAATAGGTTATTCTACCAACGCTTAGCACTATTCAAAAGAACGTAACCACGTAATGTTCCTAGTTTTTGTCGATGTTTTGTAAGAACCAAAAGCATCTTGCAACTCAGTTTAGTAATTCATACGCTAACGACTAACCAATTGTAGTGTTGTGAGTGTGTTTTAAAAGCACAAACATTAATATAACTGGACTTCGATTTTTTTTCAAAATGTATTATTTCTTAAGAAAAACAACAACAACAACAACATAAAGTTAATGTTTGTTTACAGTTTGTTGTTAGAACCTTGAATGTTAAGATGTATTAAAGAGGAAAAGGGGGGTAGTGATCAGATTAAATGTCCAGCACTTCAGGAATGTAAGCTGATTATTATGGGGTATCTTCAGCACGTATTCTTGTAGCTGATAAGGACTAACAGAAAACAAGTTTGCAAACTAATTTAAAATGGGGATTGGTGATTGGTCTTGAAGTATGGCCCTCGATTTCCAAACTCGTGAACCCAATTTACAATGTGCACGATACTCCGTTCTCTTTTAACCTGCTGATGTGTTATAAGAGTAACAATCAATCCTCTTACCGTGGAAAGTAAACGATAGAGTAATGTTGACTGGATGTTTTCCGTCCGATTCATTCCTCAGAATTAGGGTTTGGTTTATTTGGAATTTTGCAGAAGGTTGCTCGAGAGCTATCTGCACTAGCCATCTATAGCTTAACGGCGACAGACTAGATGGAAGGCAGTTAGTCAACACCACCAACAACCAATTCTTAAGCTACTCTTTTACTAATGAATATTGGGATTTACCGTAGCATTATAATGCTCCCCGTGCTAAAAGGACAAGTATATTCGGTGGCAGAGACTCGAGCTCGCAACCCCACAGATTACGAGTCGACCACCCACACCATCAGGCCATCAAAATTAGGAACGGCAACAAATACCTTAGCAACTTTGGCATAAAGTTACTAAATTGAAATTCAGTTTAGATTAGCCCAAATCTCACAATTTGTAGCGGAGAAATGAGACTGATCTTTATCTTTAAAGGTACTAAATATAACACTATATTAAAACATGTGATGGTCTTTGCTTTGTCTCTTTTTAAAATTATATTTTTTATTGTTGTTACTGGCCTTACTTTTCAACAGTCCATACTCTGTTTCAATCGTTAGATTTTTTTGTCCAGATTATATTGAGTAGTAGTGAAAGAAAACGTGTGGTTAACCTATCAAACACATGTTTCATTTTGATTGTGGCCCGACATGGCCAAGCGTGTTAAGGCGTGCGACTCGTAATATGAGGGTCGCGGGTTCGCATCCCGGTCGCTCAAACATGCTCGCCCTTTCAGCCGTGGGGGCGTTATAATGTAACGGTCAATCCCACTATTCGTTGATAAAAGAGTAGCCTAAGAGTTGGCGGTGGGTGGTGATGACTAGCTGCCTTCCCTCTAGTCTTGCACTGCTAAATTAACGACGGCTAGCACAGATAGCCCTCGAGTAGCTTTGTGCGAAATTCAAAAACAAACAAACATTTTGATTGTAAATATATGTTTGATTCGTTTTTTTTCACTAGTCTTCAGATTGCTAAACTTTACAAAGAAAATAATAGTGACAATGTTACTTGTAAGATGTTGACTGATTGTTATTTTTTCTACTTTCATCAATATTTAATACAGCATTAAAGTATAATAAATTTGTGTTCTCCAACAAGCACTCACTAATCCTGATTGGCCCAGAGTAGAAATTACGTCATTAGTCTTAACAACAGTAACGATCATGATAAATCACACATGCCCAATTTATTCTCTGTTCAATTTTTTTTCTTGAATGCGCTCCGCATAACAACATTAATGAATTTTGTCTGTACTAACCCAATAAACACACCGGACCTCGCTAAAACGTCGTAAAAATGAATTGTTTCAGAATAACGTAGAGCATTAACGGATAAAAGCCACATTCTCAAAATAAATTTCTTGTTTCACGAGACCCGTGGTATAATTGATTACCCCATTATCGTCATGCCAAGTCTTATCGATTTTCACACAGTAGAATTTTGATACTATTAAGTTCGCTTATTTTATGTAAAGTAGGAAAAAAACTTGGATCTTTTAACTTCTGCCGTTTCGCGAGAACCACGAGAACGTAATTTTCTCTCAACAAATTTGGTAGTCTAAAGCTCTCCTCACGTCGAAGTACAAGAAAGAGAAGCAAATATATTTTTCTCATCAATACAAGCTTTTTATTGATTGTATACAGTAATTTTTTTGTTTATTTCATTCTCAACCACCAGGCTCATCTAGCGCCCTCTAGTGGAATACAATGTGCAACTTTGTGCTTAACTTCAAACAAACAAAAGATTATATAGTTGAGAAAGGGTCCAAATTAGATCCCTCAAAACCAGGTGGATTCATAACAGATCTTAGTAGGTCCCCGTGGAAAAGCGGTAAGTCTTGGGATTTACAACGCTAAACATTAGGGGTTCGATTCCCCTCGGTAAAAATAGCATATATGGCTTTGCTATAACAAAAACACACGCAGATTGTATGTACAAGAGAGAAGGGTGAAACGTTGTGAATAAGTAAACTATGTACAACCAATAAATACTTCCATGTATTTTTAAAACCTAGTTGTTTCTAACATTGCCTCCCAGTGACTTAGTGGTATGTCTGCTGACCTATACTGCTAGAAACCGGGTTTCGATACCCGTGGTTGGCAGAGCACAGATAGCCCTTTGTGTAATTTTGTGCCTAATAATAAACAATAATTATATAATATTTAGTTCATGAATATATTTTGATTTTGTTTTCGTGGCTCTGTTTCAATATGAAAAAAAAAAAGACACTTAAAAGTCGTCTACTAGTTGTACCGCATGCAATCTGCGACATTCTTAAGTTATCAAGTACGTTACAAATATTAAGTTGAAAAGGATACAAGTTATGAGTTCAGGAATCAAAAATTGAATTTTTCTTAACCTGAATTGTACATTTTACACATTACATATGTAAAACAGATACCTCTGAGGTTCAGGTATATATAACCGTAAACAGTCCGCACCTCTACAATGATTTAGCCCTGGTTTTTGAACTGTTTTATAGGATTACATGTTACTTTTTATAACTCACCTGCAATGGAAAATGCGGAGTACCTTAAGCGGCGCTATTATTGAACCCTGGACTCTTCGATCCGCAGCCCGAGACGATAACCTTCAGACCAAGTACTGATCGAAATTTATGCTGAATCTTTATTGTTTACCATTTTTGTTTATACCACAATCAAGATCGGTTTATATTGTAAACCATTCATTCTGTTTCTAGTTCTAATTGGTATTTTTAGGAGTGAATTTTAGCGTTTAAGAGCAATCGAGCATCGAATTACATATTTAAAATGGCTGTTATCTTCTCTACAAGTGGGTTTTCTTGTCATCACGAATCGAACATTGACTTTCTTAAATACAATCACCTGTTAACGCATTACCACTATTTATTTCAGGCTAAGGAAAATATCGAATTTACGACAGATATCCGTTTCCTAAAGACCTCTCCCAGTGGCACAGCAATATATCTGCAGACTCAGACCGCTAAAATTGGGTTTCGATACCTGTGGTGGGCAGAGCGCAGATATCCCATTGTGTAGCTTTGTGCTTAATTCTAAACAAACAAACAAAACCATTTCTTAAAACAAGTTTATAAAACAAATCAAATAACAGTAATTATTGTAACATAGCAGGATATCAAAGTATTTTGATGCACAATTATACTTATTTAACGACGTTGACGTGTACATGAGAAAAACGTAGATTGTGAATTACGTGCAGATGCAATTATTTGAAAACCAACGGAAAATACATCAAGCATAAACAGTCTATTTACAAACCAAGTAAGACGATTACAGGTGGCTTAAGTTGCTACGAGGTACTTTCCTATAGCAGTTGTGGAAGGTAATCCTTTAGATCATATAACTAGATAGGTAGTTTAAGTTTATAATAGGTGCTTTCCTATAACAGTCGTGGAATTTAAATCTTTAGTTCCAAGTTTGACTGTGTGGGTATTTGGGTATTGATGTTGTTAAATACCCAGGAGGGTCAGGTACATTTGACCTCTTCCTCCCTCCCGAACGATTATAGCGTCTGTCTTTAGGGTTTTTTTTTTGGTTTTTTTTAAAGCTTTGGGCCAGAGTAAAAGTATACCATCATACTCAGGTCCATTTCAGGGCTCAGTCCATGCATGGACGAACAAGGAGTTTTTTGTTTTTTTTCCATTTAATTTTTTTTTTTTTGTATTTTCATATATATATATTTTTTTTTGTATTTTTTCTCCTTTTTCTCGATTGAGAGAATGCTACTACTACTTGTAGTAACACAAACACTCACACAGAAAAGAAAGTAATAATAATTATTATTATTCAATACTTGAATAATAATTCAAAAAGAGAAGAAAATAAAAATAATAATAATGATTAAAAAAAAGAAAATAATAATTATAAAAATAAAAAGAAACAAGGACTAAGTGTCTAGTGCATAGTGGCCAGCTTGTGTTACATTTCTTAAATATATGTTAAAGGGGAGAGGTATTTAGTACCATTTACATCATGTACGTGATATCTGTCGAGATCACACATTAAGTCATTTTTGTGCCAATTCTTATTGAAATATTTTAGAGAATTATGCAAGAGTCTTTCAGCTATTGTATCTATGTTTGCATACTTGTGCATGAATGTGGTTGAGGTGCTACGTGGTACTTTGTATGCTGAAGTTAGTACAGAATTTTGTATACGTTGAAGTTTCTGTACATGTGTGGGTGCTATGTTAATCCAGGCAGGTGATGCATATTCTATTGTTGGTCTAATGTACGTTTTGTAGATTTTAAGTATGTTGTCTGGTGATGTTCCTTGGATTTTACCTGAAAGACTTCTTGCATAGTTTGCTCTTTTCCAGATTCGTATCAGTACATTTTTAATATGTGGTAGCCACGTTAATTTTGAGTCATAGGTTAGACCTAGAAATTTAGCAGAAGTAGCAGTCAGTAAAAGTGATCCATTCATATAGAGTTTTGGTGGATCTTTTTTCAGCTTATTCAGTCTGCTGAATACTATGACTTGGGTTTTTGGAATATTAACTTTGATTCTGTATTTCTGGCAGTATTCTTCGATGTTATTTAGGACTGGTTGTAGGTTCGTTGCTGCTATTGACGGAGTGGGGGCACTTTTCCAGACTGCTACATCGTCAGCGAACTGTGATGCATAACCTAAATTTAGGTCCGACAGAGGCATATTACTCACGTACATGATAAATAATATAGGGCTAACAACCCCTCCTGCGGGACTCCTGCTTCGGGTGAAAAGGACCCTGAGTGGGCCCCATTTACATTTACTTTACACATTCTGTTATCCAGGAAGTTGGACAGCCAGCGAATAGTTTCCTGGGGTAATGCCATTTCAAGCAATCTATGTCTTAAGCCGTTATGCCACACTGTGTCAAATGCTTTCTCAATGTCGAGAAAGCAAGCTACAGTGCATTCTTTTTGTTGAAGCTGTCGGTAATTGATTCTGTAAGTCGAATCAGGTGGTCTGTAGTTTGGCGGTTTTTCGAAATCCGTTTTGAATTTCTGGTAATTTTGAATTTTCTTCTAAGTAAACTGACAGACGATTACTAATTATCCTCTCTAATACTTTGCCAATACAACTGGTTAAGCTAATCGGGCGGTAGTTGTTTGGTTTATTCATGACTTTCCTTCTTTCTGGAACATTAATATTATTGCTTCCTTCCAAGAAACGGGGATATATCCAGCTGATAGTGAGAGATTAAATAACGCTGTTAGGTGTTCATATAATCTCTGAGTGCCTTGTTTTAGGAGGATAGCTTGAATACCATCTTCTCCAGGAGCTTTGTTTTTGTGTTTTTAATAGCAGTTACTACTTCTGTAACAGTGATATGTTTTACCAGTTGATGAGTGCTCCAGTCTTTTGTTTTTCTTGGTGTGTAATATTGTTGACTGGAAATTTAGGTGTAAAAATGCTTCTGTTTTGGTCAATAAAGTTTGTGACTGTATTATAAAAGTATCTGTTCATGTCTGGTTCATGATGTGTTTTGAACGTGTTTTCTAGGTGTTTTTTAAATATCTCGGCTTTTTCTGTGTTAGTGTATGCTGTTTCTCCATCCAGTTCCAGTGGTGGATATACTGTGTTTGTTGTTCCTGTGTTTGTAAATCTTTTCAGCAGTGTAAGACATGAGAGAAAGCAGTTTGTCATCACCACCTACAGCTAACTCTTGGGTTACTCTTTTACCAACGAATAGTGTGATTGACCGTCACTTTATAAAGTCACCACAGCTGAAAGGGCGACTATGTTTGGTATGACGGCGATTCGAACCTTAACCATCTGACCATGCCAGGCTCAAGGTAGAACTGAAGCTTTCCTATTCGGATATTAAATCTTATTTTTCCCCCAGAGCATGACACCCTCTTCCTCTTTTTACACCTTTGGAGCAGAAGATCTCTCTTTTTATTTTGTTCTCCTTCCCCCAGTGGCTCTACAGTAAGTATGAAGGCTTATAATGCTAAAAGCCGAGGTTCGATACCCGTGGTGGGCAAAAACAAATCGCCCATTATATAGCTTTGCACTTAACAACAAAATAAGACAAGAACAAAAAATATTTTAGGGTACAGTGGCCTTTGAACCTAGTCGATGTTTCATAGAAACGTTTAATCTCATATATCTTTCTCCACTTGAAAATCGACATCACACGTTCAGGGATTTCTAATTTAGAACCTGATATTCTGTTACGACGTTTGAGAGAAACGTTCCAGTGTAACAATCCATTGGTTTTCGCTAATATTGAAAACCTCTTCGATGTTGAGAAGTTATTCCCATACATATGGAAAGGACTTGTATCATGAACCTTCCTGATATCAAAAGTAACTCGAAAGATAGTGTTAGTTACACTTTTACTAGTCGACCTCTAGGAGCAAACGAGATGTGCGAAGCGGTGTACCATTTCAGTATTGTATTATTCTGTCGTAACGGTTCCTAAACTCTATCACTAGTATTGTATGTAAGTATGTTTTGAAAAAAAAATGATATAGAAAATACCGAAATTTAAATTTATCAAAGCAGGATATTAAATATGATATTCTGCATATAAGAATATTATAGGGAAGATAAATGGTACATAATATGTAAGGAAATCTAAGTTAATTTGTTTAATAGATTAAACGTGGGATTCTATCTTGGAGTATCATCATAACTAGTGTATCTTGAAACAAACACTCTCCATTCCAACTTTGCGGTGACAAACACAGAAATAAAAAGTTTTATTTTACCTAATACATCGAGATCTCAGTTTTTGTTTGTTTGTATGTTTTTTGCACAAAGCTACTCGAGGGCTATCTGTGCTAGCCGTCCCTAATTTAGCAGTGTAAGACTAGAGGGAAGACAGCTAGTCATCACCACCCACCGCCGACTCTTGGGCTACTCTTTTACCAACGAATAGTGGGATTGACCATCACATTATAACGCCCCCACGGCTGGGAGGGCGAGCATGTTTGGCGTGACTCGGATGCGAACCCGCGACCCTCAGATTACGAGTCGAACGCCTTAACGCGCTTGGCCATGTCGGGCCATCTCCGTTTTTCTAATTGGGTTATGCACGACATAATAAAACGTTTAATGTGTCAAATAAATTAGATTTTCTGATTGCCAGGAAACGTGCATGGTATAAATTTACAACTGAATCAACCGAGTTAAGTAACATATTTGCGAACATGACGCTGCAATGTGTTCTCATATTTTTATCGTTTGATGAGATCTTTCAGGTTACTTGGTGAAAATCCGTAGTTCAGTCCACGAAATGATAAGAAGTTAGAATCATTCTTTTATAACGTTTCTACTGGCTTAGTTCACTTTGAAGTCGTAGGCCTACGTTCTCATCGAATGTTTCAACGCAATGTACTCTCTAATGATACTTCGACTAACATATAAATAAACTTGCTTGTACAGTTTCACGGGTAATCCATCAAATAACGGAATTTTTATGCGGTAACTAACATTGATATAAATATTTTGTTACCTTCTCATTCACTCTATTTTATGAGCTGTCAGTCGCTTAAAAAGAAACAGAATTAAACTCATTATTTCACTGATCATGTTATTTATAATGTATTATTGTTTCTGGACTCTTCGCAAAGTCTCTCAATCCTTAACGTCCACAAAGGTGTATTCTAGGACTATTTTTATAAACTTTCTAAATCTATCGTCTTCATCATCTTAACAGCTCCCTCTAAAAAAACGACTAACTTAAAACAATGAAAATATGGCTTCGAGCTGTATGCTTTGTCAGTCAATACTCTTAACAGACCACTAAAACAATTGTTAACGTCCCTTGAGTATATCCCATATGTCAGATTATATTGTTGTCGTGCTTGATGGATTGTAGATCGGACACCGACGAATAAAATATACATTGTTTAGCCAATAATAAAGAAAACAAAGTGCATTTCGACCTCTGGCGTGTTTTCAAAACTTTTTTTTCTCGAACTTACTTTAGAAACTAGTGTTTCTAACGCACTTCATATATGTGCGTTTTTTCTTCTTCTAATGTGATTTTTAAAAGTGTTCAAACCTCTCATTTATTTCAAAAAAGAAAATTTCTATCTCAAAAGTGTTTTAAACACAGAGTTCCTTTTTTGAATTACTTCAGACGCGACTGTTACTTTCTATAATGTGTTTAAAATATGCATTTTTAAGTTTAATGTGCTCCAAAAAACGGCATTTCTACCAATAACGTGTTTTAGAAACGGGTTTTTCACTTCCAACACGTTTAAATCGTACAATAAAAAAAATATACTTCAAAATATCTAAGAAATACCAAAGGCCGGGTGCGGTCCATTGGTTATCTTGCCAGACTGTGACCTGAAGATATGTGTTTAGTGACTCGTTACTGAGACTGTCACCTGAATATCTGTGTTTAGTGACACGTTACTGAGATTGTGACCTGAAGATCCGTGTTTCGTGACTCGTTAGTGAGACCGTGACCTGATGATCCCCGTTTTGTGATTTGTTATTGATACTGTGACCCGAAGATCCGTGTTTCGTGACTCGTTACTGCCATAAACAATTATGCTCTGCTCTTTGGGCCTGTGGGTGCATTATAAGAGTAACAGTTATCTAATTATTCGGTCTGACAAGAATAAGAAAAGTTGGTAGTAATATGAGTTTACTAACTGTCTGCCTTCTAGTATATCACTTCAAAATTAGGGCAAACTAATGTAGTTTTGTTTGTTTGTTTGTTTTTGAATTTCGCCAAAACTATACGCGGGCTATCTGCACTAGCCGTCCCTAAGTTAGCAATGTAATAAGACTAGAGGGAAGGTAGCTAGTCATCATCACCCACCACAAACTTTTGGGCTACTCTATTACCAACGAATAGTGGGATAGTCCGTCACATTCTAACGCCCCCACAGCTGAAAGAGCGAGCATGTTTTGTGTGATTGGGATTCGAACCCGCCCCTTCAAATTACGAGCTGAGCGCCCAAACCACCTGGCCGTACCAGGCCGGCTAGCGTATAAATCCCTCGAGTAGCTTTGTGCGAAGTTCAACAAAGAAATAGATATCAATATAAATTGAAATAGATAGGCGAAAACCTATCGTCATATGTTCCAATGTGTTTATCAATATATATATATATATTTTTTTTTTTGCCCTTTTTCTCTTTGCCCTGAGTCTGTGGCTCAAATCTTGATATCACAGAAACGCGCTTCGCACTTTGGGCTGTAACTGCGCTTTTAGATCAGCGGTCACATCTTATCATTCTCTGAGACCGGCCTAAACTAAAATTTTACAGGGGGCGCTGCTGATATTCTATATTTTCTCTTATCTATGAATTAAATTGGGCTAATTTGTATATCTGTGCGAAAATTTTAAGTATTACAAAACGCCTTTACTTTAAAATAGAATCTTAAAAAAGGGTACAAATATAATCTTGCTTTCTTTATAATATATACATTATAAAAGTTTTTCTTAAACTCCAAGAGCTGACGATGCATTAGCAGCCTCAAATATTTGTTTGTTTGTTTGTTTTTGAATTTCGCACAAAGCTACTCGAGGGCTATCTGTGCTAGCGGTCCCTAATTTAGCAGTGTAAAACCAGAGGGTAGGCAGCTAGTCATCACCACCCACCGCCAACTCTTGGGCTACTCTTTTACCAACGAATAGTGGGATTGACCGTCATATTATAACGCCCCTGAAAAGGCGAGCATGTTTGGCGCGACCGCGATGCGAACCCGAGACCCTCAGATTACGAGTCGCACGCCTTAACACGCTTGGCCATGCCGGGCCAGCCTCAAATGTGCTATACAAATCACGCGAAGTGATTAGGGCTCGTCTTTTCGTAATTATCACGTCGGATTCAAAATCAGAGACGTGCAAAATAGCATTTCGGATCTACCTGTTGTCTCCCACAAGTCATTGTTCAAAAGGCCTTTCATACAAAACCAGAATTTGTCAGTGGGAGAAAGAAATTGATCTGAAAAAGCTATTTGTTTAGAATACGTCCAAACATGCGTTTTTAAACTTTGAAAGCTGCCGAAGCACAAGGAACCAACAGGCCTAAGATGTGTGATAAAACCCACATTAGATACATAAGTGTTGTTGTTTTGGCACATTCCTCTTTATTTGTCTATTTGCACAGAAACGTGTAAAAAATAGCAAAAAACCTATTTGGAATAAACATAATTCTTATCATCAATTTTTAGGTATATATCTGCAAATATACATGTGTATATGTTTGTAGTGTGCGTGTGTAGTGTTTGTAGTGTGCGTGTGTATATGTTTGTAGTGTGCGTGTGTATATGTTTGTAGTGTGCGTGTGTATGTGTTTGTAGTGTGCGTGTGTACTTTCTTGTAGTGGGCATGTGTATATGTTTGTAGTGTGCGTGTGTATATGTTTGTAGTGTGCGTGTGTATGTGTTTGTAGTGTGCGTGTGTACTTTCTTGTAGTGGGCATGTGTATGTGTTTGTAGTGTGCATGTGTATTTTGTTGTAGAGTGCCTGTGTATATGTTTGTAGTGTGCGTGTATATATGTTTATAGTGTGCGTGTATATATGTTTGTAGCGTGCGTGTGTACGTGTTTGTAGTGTGCGTGTGTATGTGTTTGTAGTGTGCATGTGTATTTGTTTTTAGTGTGCGAGTGTATGTGTATTTGTTTGTAATGTGCGTATGTGTTTGTGGTGTGCTTACACATGCACACATATACATATACACATATGTTTGTAGTGTGCGAGTGTATTCTGCAGTTTTTAGGGGGAGGAGATTTGCCATCAGAGAGTGCTAAAACATAACTAACAATAAAGATGTGTAGTTGACTAGTAGTACAGCAGTCTTTACAGGAATAAAACACAATGCAGAAGGAACTGCTCACTAATATGTATTGTGAAAGATGTTCAAACAATCTACAGACAAAATATTGTAAAATCATATAGTTCAACTTTTAAAGTGCTTCTAGGAATTATTTACTCATCACCGATCTTTGAGGTCCGGCATGGCCAGTTGGTTAGGACGCTTTATTTGCAATCTGAGGTTCGCGTGTTTGAATCTCCGTCACACTAAACATGCTAGCTCTTTCAGATGTAGGGGCGTTATAATGTGACGGTCAATCCCAGTATTCGTTGGTAAAAGAATTGGCGGTGGGTGGTGGTGACTAACTGCCTTCCCTCTAGTCTTACATTACTAAATTAAGGATGGCTAGCGCAAATAGCCCTCGTGTAGCTTTGTGCGAAATTCGCAACAAACAAACAATCACCTATTAATCACCTATTTGTGATTTTGAAAATTACTGGACAGATATCAAGTATTATATGCTAAGGTAACTTACACAATAACTAAGATGGATGGTTTTCTATACACATCACAGAGTCCTTTTGCATTTTTATCTCGATATAAAATCAATAGCGCCTCTATCCCTCTAATAACTGTGTTTGTAGCCTACATTACGGTAACATATTTCGCTGGAAACCTATATAGTCTCAAAAAGGTTTTCGGTTATGCTTCCTTTAGCGAGATGAAAACAGAAAAACAAATTGTCAAATAGCTTCTCAACATTTTTGAATATCTTAACTATTATTCTTAACATGTTATTCATGTCTAACAAAATAAACAATTATGAAGCCTTACAAATAATAGCGCACTACGAGGAAGATATGCTGTTTTGTTGTGTTTAATCACAATAAACAACAATGGTTTAGGAAACTAACAATACCTACGTCTAACGATTTACGAGTTGTGAAACTGACAAGATCTGATAACTTTTTTCTTAATTACAGAGTGTTTTAATAAAGGCAACAATTCCAACTGAAGATAATAAACAACGTATTATTTTCTCATGTAGGTATATTCTTTCTGTAGAGTACGTACGAAAAAGGACGTATTCTCTTTATAAAGGACTGTTTATAATGATGTATTGTCTCCCTATCAGCTGAACTTTTTAGTAGAACTGGGACCCCACAAACCAATTGTTATAAGGTTTTGAAAGAATATACGATTTTATAAGTTCGTATTATTAGTATAATTTTAACTAACTGTTCTACCACTACCACTACAAGACACACAAATAGGCTATCTTCATTTCGTCCACCACGGATATCAAAACCCGAATTTTAGTGTTGTAATCCTCAGACTTGCCAATGAGCCACCAGGGAGCTTATGTTTAGAGGTTTGAGGCATATATACATACATAATAATAATAATTTATAATTTTAGCATATTAATGTTAGCTCACTTCGCATTTCATCTAGATTTACTTTAGATACTGTTATGTGTTTCGAACACTAAAGTATTAAACAAACAAGATATCTCCAAATGCATTTTTCAACTGTAACAATTTGACTCGATTTTTTTTAAATAGCAATGTTTTTGACCTTTATAAGATAAGCCTGTCTAGAAACAATAACTTAAGCAAACAAATAAAGACGTAATCTTAAAAGACATCATGGATTAAAGATTAAAGAGAACATATTTTCAAAGTTTCTGTTTTAAAATTTGAGATAAACGTTTAATCTTTTTAGAAAATTATATTGAAGACAAGCGTATGCGATTAAGAGAGCAGTTAGTTATGTGTATTAATTAAAAAGTTAAGACTTTATGTATGTAGCATTCCTCATATAGGATTTTCAGTCTATTAATCAATGAATTAATAAGTTGTTTGTAGTTTTTGTTTGTTTATAGAACATAAATCACAAAACAATTACATTTTTTGTTGTTATAAACCACACGAAATGATTTTTTAGTAAAGCACTCAATATATATATATATCAGAACCATTAAAACTTCTGTATTGTGTATACTGCACATCAATCCTTGACATAGCATAAAAAATAAAACATGAAAAGATCGTTTCTTTTAAAAATTCGAAACGGATATTGTTGTAAAAACAGTGTAAGTTGTCTGGTTAGTAATTACCATTACCTTTCTTGTCTGGTTAGTAATTTACATTATCCTTGCTCTCATGTTACTATTCCCATAAACTAACACTATCTAACTACCTGCAAATAGTGTACTTTTCTGGAGACAAGAACTCATTGCATTTTAATTATTGTTGGACTGGTGATTATGGCTTTTGACTCACAATAGAATCACAAGTTCGAATCCTGTCACCGAATATGCTTGCTCTTTCAGACGTGGATGTGTTATAAAGTGATGATAAATCCTACTTTTAGTTCGTTCTTTGTAAGTGCTTGGCTACTTTTCCTTTAGTCTTCCACTTATAAATTAAAAATGGATAGCACAGGTGACCATTGGATGACTTTGTGTGGAATGCCAAAGACAAACACAAGCATTGTCTGCTATTTGTAATCGCTTCTATATTTAATGCCCCTAGTGACACAGCGGAAGATCTGCGGACTTACACCACAAGAAACTAGAGTACGACGCACGTGGTGGGAAGAGCACAGACAGCCCATTATATAGCTTTGCGCTTAACTACAAACAAAATTTATTTAATATACAACTAGTTTTCTTCTATGTGTTCTTACTTCTGTATTAATTATATTTATTTAAGATCTAATGAATCACGTGGTAGGCCATTCATATTTTATATCCATAACTCATTCTCAGATAATTTTATAATCTGTGAGAATTGTTTTGTTTGCTTGTTTTTTTAATCTCGCGCAAAGCTGCATGAGGGCTATCGACGCTAGCCGTCCCTAATTTAGCAGTGGAAGACTAGAGGGAAGGCAGCTAGTCATCATTACCCACCTCCAACTCTTGGAATACTCTTTTACCAAAGAGTAGTGGGATTGAACGTCACATTATAACGCCAACACGGCTAAAAGGACGAGCATGCTTAGTGTGACGGGGATTCGAACCCACGACCATCAGACTACGAGTCGAGTGCCTTAACCACCTGGCCATGCCCGAGCCCATCCGTGATAAAGCAATGAAATTTACAAAGTTGATATGGAAAAAAACAATGTTATTTCTTATTTAAATCAAATCAGTTAAATACAATCATTTGGTTTCTAAAGAAGAACGAACGGCCAACTGACACAACATTAAACATATTTAAATAACTAACACTTATAATAAACATTTTAGAAACACTGCGTAATTTGATCTGACTAAACATTAGGACCGCCATTTATTTATCTTTAGACTCGGGATGCAAAATAATGATACCGGAAGAAATGTTACATTTATTATTTCAAATTCAATGTTGAGTATGGTTTCCACGTATTTCATCGATGTTTTCAAAGGATCATAATGGTAAATGCGACATTAAAATTCATCGCAATGGAACTTAATCGTGTTGAAATTCCAATGATTTTCTACCAACCAAGGAAATAGCTGAAGCCTCTTTCATGTGTTTGGAATCATATTCCAATGATGCGAAAAGAGGTTTGAAATACAGCATTTTAGAGGGGCTACCATTGACTACACCTTTTAAGTACAACAAGGTTTTTCACTGCTCTAAAATATTTTAAGTATCCAATTCTTTCCATTGAGACGTTTATCGACATCTTGAAAGCTTGAACAAATAAGGTGAGTTGTATGAGTAGCAGATGACAATACCAGTGTTTGTACTGAAAGACATTGACCACTCATGTGGACACGCAATATCCTTTACTGGTATTACCAGTTTGATTCCAGCTGTATACTCTTGGTCAGCTTGCTGAGACTGTGAATCCTTAGTTCGCTCATCGTTGTTACAAGGTTCATGCTCTGTATCTTGGAAGAACAAAGAGTGATATTCGATTACAGTGTCACGAAAAGAGTTAGAGGTTGGTAATTTTGGTTAGTTGCTTTCCTTCTAATCCATGTTCAAAATCATGGAAAGTTATGCGCATTTGACCTTGTGTAGATTTGCGCGAAAGTTCTAAAAAACAACAACAACACAACAAATAAAAACGAAAATTTATTGTAAGAAATGAGATATATAAGTTACATGGAATGTTAAATATACATGTGCTGTTGCGAACAGTTGTTGCGGATTAATGCTTATGTAAAACCAGGTTTAAAAAACGAATGCTTATAATCACAGAGATGGGAAAATGTTAGTTAATTAATTGTTTAGATAGAACTCAACTAATGTATTCTCAATTAATAATTTCTTCTGAATCATTTTTAATACTAATTTGAGTTAACTAATTTTTTTTCAAAATATTTTCAGCCCGGCGTGGCAAGGTGGTTAAGAAACTCGACTCGTCACCTGAGGATCGCGATTTCGAATCCCCGTCACAACCAGAAATGCTCGCCCTTTCAGCCGTGGGGGCATTATAAAGTGACGGTTAATTCCACTATTCGTTAGTAAAAGAGTATCTCATGAGTTGGCGGTGGGTGGTGATGACTAGCTGCCCTTCCTCTAGTCTTACACTGCTAAATTAGGGTCGGCTAGCGCAGATTAATTAATAAAATAATTAAAGATAAAAGCATAACGGTAACATTTTTGTTTGACCGTCACATTATAACGCCACCACGGCTGAAAAAAGGCGAGCATGTTTGGTGCGACTGGGATTCGAACCCGCGACCCTCAGATTACGAGTCGAACGCCTTAACCCACCTGGCCATGCCGGGCCTATAGGCCATGTCTGCAACAATTGAGACCGTTAACTCCAGCTCAGTATCTTGCTTCAAACTTTGTTAATACATGTTTGAACTAATTCATTTGCACAGCGGTGTATCTGCGGACTTACACAGCTAGAAACCGGGTTTCAGTACTCGTGGTGAGTAGAGCGCAAATAGCCCCTTACATGGTGTTGTGCGTAATTTCAATCAAACAAACAAATTAATTTATTCATAAACTTTAATTGTTTGGTTTGCGCACGTTGATCTGTGTTGAAATGACAATGAGAAAAGTAATAGGGATTAAAGAGATCCCATAGTTCTAACCACCATTTTTCATTCTATCATAATGTTAAGAACATTGTTAGCTTAAAAATAAACAAATATGAAACGAATACCTAATTTCAATACAGCGAAAGGATGTGTTTTTTTTCAATACGGACTCAAAAAATAGATAGAAAAATTGCTCTATCCATAACATGTGACTTTTTCTCGAAAATAATATATATATATATATATACGTACACCCATCAATGATAAATCTAAACTTCCTCTGGATGATACAAGCTTTTTGTGAAATATAGCTTCAAAAGTAACAAAGTCACAAAAAACGTCATGACGTACATGCAGTAATATTGATCTCTTTGAGAAAAAAAATATCGGAATAGAAAAGGTCAAAATAACTATCTTGACAGGATATACACGACATATCTAGATGAGGCAAAGTTTTACTGTTTGTCACCAGTTTGATGTTTACACATAAAGTAGATCCGTACTAAATGGTTGAATTAGAGTAAAGATATTTTTAACTTATTAAAAAGAAATTTTCAAAGAATTAAAATGATTTTTGTTGGGTTCGAATCTTCGACCTTTCTGCTCATTAAAATCTCTTATATGTTTGTTTGTTTTTAAATTTCTCGCAAAGCTACAAGAGTGCTATCTGCGCTGGCCGTCCCTTATTTAGCAGTGTAAGACTAGAGGGAAGGCAGCTAGTCATCACCACCCATCGCCAACTCTTGGGCTACTCTTTACCAACGAATAGTGGGATTGACGGTCATATTATAACAACCCCACGGCTAAGAGGTCGAGCATGTTTGATGCAACTGGGATTCGAACTCGCGATCCTCAGATAACGAGTCGAGTACCTTAACCACCTGACCATGCCGGGCCGCCTCTTATCTGTTACAATATGTTATATTTTAACTGGGGAAAGCATGTACTTAGAGATATAGACTTTTACATGTGCAGATGGTTTCTTTGCTTTAGTCTAGGTACGCCATTTCTACCTATAACATGTTTTAGAAATGGGCTTTTCACTTTTGACACGTTTAAGTCATACTATACAAAAATATACTTCAAATTATGTAAGAAATACCTAAGGCAGGGCGCAGCCCAGTGGTTATCGTGCCAGACTGTGACTTGACGATCCGTGTTTCGTGATTCATTACTGCCATAAACAATTACGCTCTGCTCTTTGAGCGCCATTTGAAAGTGAGGTTCTAAAAAACAATAATAATTCACTCACAGCCTAAATGTTAAGAAAATAGAAACACACATTTATCTTTAAAAAAAAGAATAATTATTTTGAATAATCTATTACATTGGTTAGCGATTCTTCAACTTTCAAAACCTTATGTAATGAGTTATTAACATACAGATTTATCCAACTTATACGATTTTCGTTGTTGTTAAAAGTTTTTATGTTACCTTATTTTGTAGTAAATCTGCACAATAGGCTATCTGCTTTGTTCCCACCGCTAGAATCGAACCCCGCATTTCATAAGCCCACTACTAAGACACGAAAGAGATGTGCTTTCTTTTTAAATCAAAGTTACAAAACGAAATGAGGAACTCAGGAGTTTTATTTCCTAATTAAACAGATCGATGGTTATGAAACTGTATATATATATATACACATAATTTTCCTATAAGTGAAGACCTCTTACATGTTTCATTCCCTGGTTTAAAAAAAAAAAAAAAAAGAAGAAGGAAACCGAAGCTCATTCCTGCTAAGAATACAACACTATGCGCTGTAGACTTATAGATTTTCTAGACCACTAGGGTGACGATGACGTTGGCTTGGCGCCTTTCTCAGACTAGGATTTGCAAAAAAGTGACAAACGATCACATTGTCCTGGTCCTGCACCAAGATCCGTAGAACTCTGGATACGTGAAATATGAAAGAGTAAGAAATATAAACTCTGGATCCTGCTTGTACTTCATATATCACACATTAGTGTGTCCCCTGTGGTTTTCCGTCTCATCTTGTTCAATGATTTATTCCTTTTACGAGTTAAAATCACCAAAGAAATACCATTGGCCTTCGTGAAATAGCTGTGCTAACTTCTGCTACACAACATGACTCGTTCCTACGACTTCTGGCCATTCAGTTCCTAAATGAACATTGTTCTTTTCCCCTCTTTCATTAGATCGTGGAAACGCTTTCCAAGAACGTATTGCGTAACGAAAGTGCGAGCGTGAAATGAGGCTAAATCTGTTTCCTTCTCATTCATTGTTAATTTTTATCTACTCATTCTAGCTCAAAACTTTGTAATTCACAGTCGGCTTGAATTCAGAGAGCATCGTGAATTATTTTAAGAGGTATTAAAAAGTCGAACTCCATTTTAACATCAAGTCCTAAAGCAAGCATATATTTTTTATGTATAATAATGTTCATCTTCCACAAGAGACTGCCTGCAACTAAAGAATATTTGCATCAAGCCAAGTCATTGAAGAAATACATACAATTGCTCGTTTTCCTAACCACTTTCACCTTTAGTATTATAGCTTACAACAGTAGAATATCAGAGATATGGAACTAAGATCAATTTATATGTTTATACATCCTTACCTATTGGAACTGCGCATGCTCAGTCTTATGTAAATTGCTCTGTGAACAATATCCATTGTGACTGTTTAGAACACGTTTATTTTCACACACAAAAAAAATAGAATAACTGACACTAAACAAAATTTGAACGGACAATGATTCGACTGTTATTAGAAAATACAATGAAATATTGTTTTACCTTCTTTTTTAATAAAGGTCAGTCCGTGTTATTTCAGGCCTTTATCCAATTTCGTTTTGTATCCGAGATATCTCATCTGAGATGAGTAAACAGTGTAAGCTTATGTATCGCGAGTAAAGATAAAAGAAACGGCGAACACGATGTCAAGTTGTGTTTCGCCTTGAACCGAGAACAATGTTTCTTGAAGAGCAGTTCTTAAAAAATAAACAAAGCTGCCAAAGTTATAAAAATAAAAAAAGTAAGCGCCAAATGGCTCAACCACTATATGTCTCCCGTTCTTATTGGTATTTTGTACTTGTCTCTTCGTTCTAGCGGTAGGTCTAAGGACTTATAGCACTAAAACTCTCGCTTCGATACCAGCGGTAGGTATAATATTCAGAGCCCATTCTATAGTTCTGCGCTTAATAACATACTATTCCTTGAAGGCTGACACGAGTTCCGAAGTGATTCCAACATTTAATGTTTAATATAAATCTTACACAGAAACATCATTAAGATACCAAAAATAAGCAGAATAATATATATTTTTAGGATTACGGCCGAAAACGTCGATAAGAGTAAAGATAACCGAATGATGAATCAATGTAGTTTAATCATTATACGTTTTGGCTTTCTGTGGATTATTATGTAACATTACATTCTCCAAGCTAGTCCATTATATAAAATTAGCTGCATTATATCTTAAGGCCTGTTTTAGTTTTTATCTATGTGTTTGGCTTCCTTTGATCATACGTTGTTTAAAACGATTAATGTCTTAAATATAAAGAATAACTGTTATGTTTATTACCTTTCCGATAAATCTTGACTTATCTGATATATTAATATCACATTAAAAAGTATACCCGTTTAAGTTATTTTTATAACATAATCTATAGCGTATGGTAAGTCGGGAATAGGTGGACATACAAGGTAGCTGATTAAATAGTCATATATTCGAGGTATATCTCATTAAAACTCATAAAAGTAAAAACTTTTACCCCAGTTTTATATCAAGGGTTAAAGGAAACAAAATGGCATTTATCTGTATTTTATCCGGAGAGGATGATACTGTGTATATAAAAAAAGAATATTTTTGTATATGTGAATAATATTATTTAATTAATTATTATTTAATTAATCTATTTTCATGCTTTAACACCCCAGTTATAAGAGTTACATACAGCTTTCAGTTATATTTGAATATTGTGACTTTTTACATTATTGTTGTTGAAATAAGATTTTTACTAGTAACAGAAGTAAAAAACAAACAGACGGAATTTCCTCATCATTTATGATAACGAGAAATCCACACGTATAAACAAGGTTCTAACACAAAAACATCGCCAAACAATATTGCATGACATATGAAACTACCTAAACAAAATACCTCGAGGAGAGTAAATCACGTGAGAACAAAGGTTTGTTTCGTTAAGCCAGTCACATGTAACTGTACGCTTGTATGTCACAACACCAAGGACGAAAAGGAAATAATGAAAGAAAAATGACGGCGTTCAGAGTATTCCATTACAAAAAGGATAACATTACTTAATTATGGAATATTTTGAACTATTTCAGGTGACCCATATCGCTATTTAAGCATCCATTAAACATTTTTAGTTGAGGTTGTTCGATGAAAAGTTCCCCTTTAATATTGGGATTACGAGGCGTACCTGCCTTTCATTGGTTATTCTTTGATGAGTGTCTTGTGGTAATATACATAATGCAAACTTTCGCTACAACTGAATTATCTTGGGACATACTATCATATAAATCCATGTGTCTTCCTATAATTTAAACCTACATATAAATATATATATGTACATATATATATACTATTTTCTATTAATCTTTCTCCGAGGGTCGCGGGTTCGCGCCCGCGTCGCGCTAAACATGCTCGCCCTCCCAGCCGTGGGGGTGTATAATGTGACGGTCAATCCCACTATTCGTTAGTAAAAGAGTAGCCCAAGAGTTGGCGGTGGGTGGTGATGACTAGCTGCCTTCCCTCTAGTCTTACACTGTTAAATTAGGGACGGCTAGCACAGATAGCCCTCGAGTAGCTTTGTGCGAAATTCCAAAACAAACAAACAAACAAAACAATTAATCTTTCTCCCCGATGCGTAAAACAAATTAAAAATACACGACTTTAAATCGAACATCACGTCTCAAATTATGCACGCATATGGTGTTAAGAACACCTCACTTAAAACTCAAATGTATTTTTTATAGGTTTGCTTTCGGTTCTACACGCTCACTTTACGCTATATCAAAACACAGCGTTTTTTTTATATGCTTAAGCAAAGGTATGACCCACATTTGTTCGCATTATAGAGTTTAATGTGTAACTAGTTTATATAAATACAACACTAGCGATCTATTTAAACAATTAGCGCTTACAACGGCCATCTGGAGAGCACAGTTTTGATCTTGCTCTTCGATCTAACCAAACTTTGTTAATGACCATCGGAAGCAACCATTCTAATCCTGGAAAACTGGCCGACCCCACAAACACTTAGGCTTGTTTTGACCAGAAAAAAAAATAGCACAGTGTGACTGTGATAAGGTATATTCAACGTCCTTTATTAGCCACTTTAGTTTGTTTTGTTTTAACCTGAAAATATTATATCGCCCATTTCCCGAAAATATTAGACACTAGAAATAAATATACTTTTCTGGGGTTACAAAGTTACTAGCTAACACTGAATTTAGATTTTGATACAATTAAACAACACATTTATCTCATAACACAGGTAATGTTGGTACGTTGTAACAGATGTAAGGTATATTAAAGATATAAAAATAAAGCTAGAAGGCTAAATTAATGGTCAAAACACTGAATGAAAATATAACATTAAACACAAAACTAAACAATGGACTATCTTTTCTGCATTCACAACTGGTATCAAATATTTTAACGTTATAAGCTAACGGAGTTACTGCTGAACCACAAGTGAGGTGTTGAGTTTAAAACTGGGAACTTAAAAGAAAACTAGAGAGTCAAGTTCGGGATCAAACAATGAACTAGCATCCAGAAGGAAGCTAAGAAGACTAGAGAGTCAAGTTCGGGATCAAACAATGAACTAGCATCCAGAAGGAAGCTAAGAAAACTAGAGAGTCAAGTTCGGGATCAAACAATGAACTAGCATCCAGAAGGAAGCTAAGACGTTGTTTTCAGGTTATCTGCTGAGCCCACCGAGGGGACTCGAACCCCTGATTTTAACGTTGTAAATCCGGAAACAGAGCGCTGTACTAGCGGGGGGCGATTTTGAAGTACTTTTAAACAACTTACTAATTTTTATACGTTTTAACTAATACGTCTGCAGCTTTTCTTAGATGTGTTCATGACAAATGTGGTTCTGATGTCAAACTGGATAGTATGTTGTGGATTTCCTGGATTAGTAGAGCTCCTTATGTCCACTGGCAGCTTAGCCAGAAATAATTTATATTATCTAATGTTTATGGTTTCTGACTATAGAAGTTAGTTACGGATGTATTAGAGAATGGTATATTGAAGATAAAAAAATAAATTATTTTCCTATTTATACTTCAACATATGAGATAAATCGAAATTTTGATTTATAAAAACAAAACATGTATCAGATATTTAAAGTTAACTTCTAAACTCCGAAAGGTTTGTTTGTTTTGAATTTCGCGCAAAGCTACTCGAGGGCTATCTGCGCTAGCCGTCCCACATTTAGCAGTGTAAGACTGGAGGGATCTGCATATTTTGATAATAAAATCAGAGAAAATCAACTTTTACATTTCAGATAATTGTTATGGAACTTTTATTTTCACTCATGTTTTGCATTTGCGAAAGAATCTACAGAGGCGAAACGTCGGTTAAAATAACAGTTCTCGTACAATTATTTCAAATGTAAAGGTGGTTTTTCTCTAACTGAGTTATCTATGCTATTTTGCTGTGTTTTAAGGTTATCACTAGTAACTTTACCCATCTTGTTTATCTCCCCTAATCTTGTAATATCGACAACGCCATAATACCAAAACAACGTTATAAAACAAGCTATTCCACAATGCTAAGCAAAGAGAACTATTTTTATGGGAAGGTAGGGACTGTTAACACCTTTGTGCTTACATCTGGAAGGTATCACACCAACTATCATCTGTAAACATAAGAATCGAGGAAAACTCGCTTTCTATTCGCGCCCGCATCTGTTTCTATGGAAACGGAATAGATACGTGTTTCTCTACTATACTGTGTAAGTTTCTGAAAGTTGTTCGTATAAGTGAATGATATTGAAAACGTAAATTGAAATTGTTGATAATTACCCATTTACAACTTTAAACACTGTTCTTATTCAAAACCCAAAATATAAAACTAGAAGGTTACAACATGCTCGCCCTTTCAGCCGTGGAGGCGTTATGATGTGATGGTCAATCCCACTATTCATTGGTAAAAGAGTAACCCAAGAGTTAGCGATGGGTGATGATGAATAGCTGCCTTCCTTCTAGTCTTACACTGCTAAATTAGGGACAGCTAGCGCAGACAGCTCCCGTGTAGCTCTATGCGAAATTAATAAACAAACCAAAAAAAAAATTATGAAACAAAATGTAAACTTACGTTTGAGTGGCGCCTGAATCGGGGATTAAATGGTTTATTCGTTACCAGAAAGAAGGTTCAACCAACTGAAAACCTCTTCGTAAAACCAGCGGTTATTTACCGTTTATTTACTGTTTATTTCGTCTTCGACAACATTTAGTGCAGGTGAATCCGTACATTAGAACGAACTTTTTGAAGATAGGACTGAAACAGAAAAATCAAAAATACGTTTCGGTACAGTGATGTCAGGTGTGAAATGACCTTACCAAATCCGGATAAACTATTTCACAAACTGATAAAACAAAAACTGAAACTTAAAATGCACCAAACAGCGCCTTCTGACATTTTCTGACATAAGATGCGACAAAATGATTTGTTTTGTTTTTTGTTTAAAGGTGACGAAAAAATGGATCTTTTAAATTCCGAATTCAATTTTCAAACGCTTGTCGTCAAATTGAATTATATATATGCCGGCTTATACAGTAATATAACGTGTTTCAAAGTTACGGGCAATCGATAATGATATATATGTTAGAAACCAGATGGCGCCCTTTTAACGCCTACATTAATAGAAATGGCAAAAGATCAAAAACATTGATGTCGCAAAATATCATTATCACTCATAAACAAAAAATATAAGCTGCCTGTCGTTTTAATATTACGTACGTGGTAGTATAATCGCGCTTTGTTATAACATAACAGTTTAGTTTCTGTTATAGAGAATTTCTTAAAATCATCTTTAATGTCCGAAAACAGCATCCTCGGATGTTATCCTACACGTCATCAGTTCCTTTGACAAGACCAGTAAGAGGAAAGTTTTGTTTGTATTTTATTGCTGTTATTATTAGGCTTACGTATGGGCAGTTCTCTTTCGTTCCTATAAGCGATTATTATCTCAAACAGTGGTTTTCATAATGATTGATCGATGTCATTCTTTGGCTCTGAAAATGTATTAAACGTTTAGTTTGAGTTTATGGTTCGATAAAGCTGATTAAGCAGGGATAACAGAAGAAAAGCGTGTACGTTTTTAGGTTTTCAAAATAAAAGAACAAAATATTTTTCTGTTTGTTTGTTTTTCTCGATGAGTGGTCTTTAAATAAATCAATTGTGATTTATTTTATTCCTGTTTTTGCGCTTTTCTTATTTTATTATCACTGAATCGGGCATGACAGAATGACTCATTTACTAGGCTGTAAAGCTGAGGGTTCATGGTTCGTTTCCCGTTGCCGCTGAATTGTTCTCCGTAACGACGTGGATGCGTTATAAGAGTAACTATGAAATTCCATTATTAGTTTACAGTAGAAAATGGTTGCCGTTCCGTTCACTTGCTGTCTAGCTTGTCAGTGCAAAATTAAGGTCAATTATTGCAGGAAGCCCTTGTGTATTTTGATGTTTAATATTCGTTAAAATAAATTATATAAATATATATAATTCGCGGAATGGGATGAGTGGATATAAACATTCTTGTCCTTTATTTAAAGCAAATTTAAGGTAGTTTCATTTTATAGTTCAGTGATGTTGTTTATACCATGTGTTTAAGGTAATTAGTTTTATTTATTTGTCATAAAGAGCTTTACGTATTTAAAGCACATAAACTGGAGAATTCGAAATTCTCATAATGCCATTTAATCACGAAGCCGATGATACCCCACGCTTATATAACAGACAGTTTCGTAAATCATGAAATGTTGAAATTAGTTTCCGTGATGCATACATACATGAAGTGAAATAGATAAGAGCAAACAAATTATATGATATACAAGGTAGTCTTCTGGTTACTTCATAGCTCATTTGTCTGAAAGATTGTCGTTTTAAAAGTACATCACAATGAATCCCTTAATCTGTACACATCAAAGGAGTTTTGCCGTATAAACCACATTCACAAGAAGTTTACTCACCATTTTGAATAACAGAAATAATAACATCCGAAGTTTTTTAAGTTATTTTTGTTCCGAAGAGAAAGAAAAAAGAAAAGAAAAAAAAATCAAAACTTGAAAGAACTTAATTTATCAGTTTCTTCTCGATTTCTTCAGCCACACCCTGACCCAGGATTGTTTGTTTGTTTTGTAATTTCGCGCAAAGCTACACGAGGGCTATCTTTGCTAGCCGTCCCTAATTTAGCAATGTAAAACTAGAGGGAATGCCGTTAGTCATCACCACCCACCGCCAACTCTTGGGCTACTCTTTTACCAAGGAATAGGGGATTGAGCGACACATTATAACGCCCCCACGGCTAAAAGAGGAGCTTGTTTGGTGTGACGTGGTTCGAACCCGTTACCCTCAGATCATGAGTCGAGATCCCTAACCGTTTGGCTACTGCCGGAGCTCTGACACAAGATCTGCGGTTTAAAACAAGCCAATCTGAAAACTATGTGATATTTAACATTGCATGAATTACTTCAAAGTGAGATCTTGTTTACCTTGATATGGCAGTACCAATGTTAGTAATTATCTGTAAGTCTCTTTTGTTATGAAATATAACACCAAATCGAAACTGCAATTACCAAGTTTTCTCAAAATATAAAATTCATAATGCTACTGAATCGCTTATAGGGAAAAAAACAGAAAACGTTAAAATCCAGACTTACCTGAACTCGTTTCTCTTTGTTTTTTATTAGTATTGACCCTTAAGTTCTTTGGATTACATCCATTAATTTATATTTACCCTAGTATTTCCAAGTTTGAAAACCCATTAACACGAGTTTTGATGAATTCACTGATTTTGTTCGCTTTGCTAAATTAGTTATTTCATAACAAGCGTTATAAACTATTCTATTGAGATGTTACGAAAGTTAATTATAAAGTGTTGAAACTGTTGTTTGTGAAGTGAAACTGTGGTAGTTCAACGGAAGCGAAGAATCCTTACTTTAATTAATACATTAATTGTCATTCAAGTATTGTATTTTAGTGAAAATGTGAGGTAATATAACACAGCAACTGGGCCACACATCTGAAGCAATACCGGCTATTTGACAAATTACTGCCTCAGATTAAGTTGTCAAGAATCTAGACAAATGTAAATTAGTTTCAAACCCACTACAGAATTGTTTTCTAATTAATTGTTACTTCGTGCGAGATATACGATGAATGTTACCTGACACATTCTGTTCAACGTTACCTTCTTACTGAAAGAAACCGTTTATCAACAAACTATTCACTTACAAAGCTGGTCTTTGTTCCATTTAATTTAAGCAGAACTCATAATAATTTATATGAGTGTCTTTTGGCAATAAAACATTAAACACAGTTCATTTCTAAAGCATATCCATCATTTCGGACCGGGATTACAAGCTTCACTTTATGTGTTTATTCTGAAGTGATCTAAATGTTTCAAATTCAAACAAATTTCTAGATATACTGATTAAATGAATTGGTCTGTTTTATCAACAGAATCCATACCTTAGAAAAATTTAAGTTATAGGAGGAACAACCTGTCAAAGTGAGTCATGAACGTTTCAGTTGTCTCCTCTAACTGTTATATTTTAAAAGCTACCCCTTGTATTTTCATTTCTAACACGAGCACTTTAAAGTTTCGACATATGCTTTCTTATACTTTTTGATTGAGTAACTAATATTAACACAATTTTGTAGCTCGCTACATCGTTACAGTTCGTGTATGATCATGATTATCACAAGTCTGAGCATTTTAACTGCAGCATAGTTTTCATTGTAAAAGGCTTCGTCGTAAGGCTGTCAAGTCCAAAACACACCGCTCCTCCCTGCAAGATTTCCAAATTCTATCGAGTTTTAAGAGTCAGACCGTACAGAAGACCACAGGCACTGCATCTGACGATTTTACAGTTATGTCTTACTTTGGAATATCATTAATTCTTGTTTCATTATCCAGCTAATTGATGTGAACGAAAGATATGGCTGAAAGTCTTGGTGAACCTGTACCATGCTGACTCCCTTTCCAGAAGGAAATCCTTTTAAATTATGTTTCGTATTATTGCCTAGAGCTACTTTTGATACTTACCTTTGCTTTTCTGAATTCTCACCTGTTACACAACGCCGCACGTTAACTGACACAATTCGGATTCAACTTGTTGCAGGTCTTATCGTAACTAGTCCTGAAGTCCAAAGATGACCCATATTATTTTGTTTTACAATCCCATTAAGCTCAAGGGATATTCTCGTCTTAGAAATTCTAAATCATTAATATCAACACATATTTATGGTCTTTGTGTTTTTATATTTTGTATCGGAAACGGATGTTACATGCCCTTCAAAAAAGCGGTCAATTTTTAGTGGCATCACTCTATATACGAAATACCAGACAATGTCAGATGCAGTTTTGATATATTCCTTTTCACTATGACTTTATATCGGTTGTGGTTATCACGTGGCTTACTGATTTGCTTATTCAAAAGCCATTTTAACATCAAGTACTCAACAATCTGTATACAAGTCGTATATAAATATTCATTTGTTGCTTGCGTGACCAGAAGTTTATTACCAGAAATAGAGCAACGGAGTATTACTTGTCGCCAGCTCATACTATAGTAACACAAGTACTGGAATCATCTTTACGGTTACTAGTTATAATAAAATAAGATATTGCTCATTATAAAACTCGAATTGTATCATAAGTTTTATATCTGAATAATACGAACGGATTATAGCCCGGAAAGTGTTGCGTCATCAATGTTAAATAAAACTCTAAAATTATAACATTAACACGTTTTATGTCCTTTATTAGCAGTATTCGAATAACTTTACGAAATATTTCTAGTACGTGTATATAAATCTGACTAACGGACTTGTTTTCGTGCACGCACAATGAATATGAAATATGTAGCGAGTGAAATCGTTTATTGTATGACTTTTATTGATCCGTAAGATGTCAATTATATATAACTACAGAAGCAGAATTTTCTGCGTCCTTCATAAAAATACTACACATATGGAAAGAGCTCCTTTTATATATAATTCTATATGTGAATCATTTGCTTAATTTAGCTTATAACTGTTGGAAAATGTGTGCCGTTGGTCTACAGCCACGTGGTAAAATTTTAATTTCAGAAACTGCACGTGGACTGTTTTACATAGTGTTACTAAAACCCATCTTAAGTGTACGTAATTACTTATGTATGTGCACATAATTTTTCGATAACCCCATTAGAAAGTAGTTAAACAGCAGAAACACTTATTGAAGCACGTGACTGTGAAAAGTCTGCGACATTAATGATAATACAAGAGTACAACAAAATATTTTTTTTCAAAATAAACCTATTTAACCACAAAAACAACAAAATAAAAAACGTAAAATAAAAATATTAGAATGGATTTAACCCTAAATAAAAACCACTGTTCTTAAAACTAAACAATACACGCGTCTTTTTGATATATAAAATATTCTCTTAAGTACTGCAGAACATCCATATTTGTATTTGCAGAAAATCACGTGATTTAGTTAACGTGATAAGACTTCTTCGAGATAGATTGTTCAGCGGAACATGCTCTTCAGGTCCATTAATGCTTCTTTCTCTCGAAGGATTGTCTGGTGTTTGCTCCGCTTATAAAATGGTCGTTGTCGAAACTTGCCGTAGAATTATTCATAGTCCGACCCAAATAACAATTTATATGAAATAGTGACATACACATGTTCGTCTAAAAGTCTACGAAAGTAAAAACTCATCTCATTTAATCATCTGTTCCGAATCCTTTTCGATGTGTATGTACTATTCGACTGACTTTTTTTAAAACACATATTTAAATTCATGCTTTTGGTACATGAAAAGGAAAGAAGGAAACTTTGCGTCCCGATATCCCATTAGTAGAGCTACTTTTCCAGTTCCATGACAGTCGCATCTGGATTGTTCTTAGAATTCAATTTCTTTCCTGCTGTAACCTTTCTTACTATGTGCATTAATTCAAGAGAAACCTCTGGGATTTAAATTTTTTATTAAAGTATTAAGGAACTCGTGTTTCATAAGAACTCTACAATTCTTTCGGTACAATCTTTGAGAGCATAATTTTATAAATTCTAAGACGTTTAAATAATCGAAAGAGCATCGGTCGGTTAGTTGAAACTTCACGTAAACATTTATGTATATAAATGTATGTTATAAATCACCGAAGAAACATCTGCGGCTATCATAATAATGTTTCTTAAAACAGCATTTATTCGTTGGAATTCGGATATTCTTAAATAATTGATCAAACAGGTTATTAAATGAATAGTTTGATATAATTCTGGATAACAAGAAAAATGGGTTTGAAATAATGACTGTACTTTAAAATTATCTTTAATCGTGTGATTTGTGAAAACAAAAAAATAGATTGTTTGAGTTTTGCACAAAGCTACTCTAAGGCTATCTGTGCTAGCCGTCCCTAATTTAGCAGTGCAAGACTAGAGGGAAAGCAGCTAGTCATCACCATCCACCGCCAACTCTTGAGCTACTATTTTACCAAAGAAGAGTGGGATTAACCGTAACATTATAATGCCCCCACGGCTCAAAGGGCGAGCATGTTTGGAGCGACTGGGATGCGAACCAGCGACCCTCAGATTACGAGTGGCATGTCTTAACACGCTTGGCCATGCCGGGCTGCAAAAACAGATAATTTTTTAAAGAAAAAAAATTATAAAAAGCAGAAACACAACAGTCACTTGGGTTGACATTATATGTAAAAACACAACAGTCACTTGGGTTGATATTATATGTAAAAACACAACAGTCACTTGGGTTGATATATGTAAAAACACAACAGTCACTTGGGTTGATATTATATGTAAAAACACAACAGTCACTTGGGTTGATATTATATGCAAAAACACAACAGTCACTTGGGTTGATATTATATGCAAAAAACAACAGTCACTTGGGTTGATATTATATGCAAAAACACAACAGTCACTTGGGTTGATATTATATGCAAAAACACAACAGTCACTTGGGTTGATATTATATGTAAAAACACAACAGTCACTTGGGTTGACATTATATGTAAAATAACAACAGTCACTTGGGTTGATATTATATGTAAAAACACAACAGTACTTGGGTTGGTATTATATGTAAAATAACAACAGTCACTTGGGTTGATATTATATGTAAAATAACAACAGTCACTTGGGTTGATATTATATGTAAAAACACAACAGTCACTTGGGTTGATATTATATGTAAAAACACAACAGTCACTTGGGTTGATATTATATGTAAAATAACAACAGTCACTTGGGTTGATATTATATGTAAAATAACAACAGTCACTTGGGTTGATATTATATGTAAAAACACAACAGTCACTTGGGTTGATATTATATGTAAAAACACAACAGTCACTTGGGTTGATATTATATGTAAAAACACAACAGTCACTTGGGTTGATATTATATGTAAAAACACAACAGTCACTTGGGTTGATATTATATGTAAAATAACAACAGTCACTTGGGTTGATATTATATGTAAAAACACAACAGTCACTTGGGTTGATATTATATGTAAAAACACAACAGTCACTTGGGTTGATATTATATGTAAAAACACAACAGTCACTTGGGTTGATATTATATGTAAAAACACAACAGTCACTTGGGTTGATATTATATGTAAAAACACAACAGTCACATGGGTTGATATTATGTGTAAAAACACAACAGTCACTTGGGTTGATATTATATGTAAAATAACAACAGTCACTTGGGTTGATATTATATGTAAAAACACAACAGTCACTTGGGTTGATATTATATGTAAAAACACAACAGTCACTTGGGTTGATATTATATGTAAAATAACAACAGTCACTTGGGTTGATATTATATGTAAAAACATAACAGTCACTTGGGTTGATATTATATGTAAAATAACAACAGTCACTTGGGTTGATGTTATATGGTAATTTTGTACTGTTACAAAAGTGTTTTTTTCACACTTATTTTCTTAAATATTTCTCAAAGACTGTATTCCTCAAATCCGACTTTAATAGGTAATTAATGGTTATGGTCCGGCATGCCCAGGTGGCTAAGGCGCTCGACTCGTAATCTGAGGGGTCGCGGGTTCGGATCCAGGTCACACCAAATATGTTCGCCCTTTCAGCCGTGGGAGGGGGCGTTATAAAGATTACGATCAATCCCACTATTTATTGGTAAAAGAATAGCCCAAGTGTTGGCGGTGGGTGGTGATGACTAGCTGCCTTCCCTCTAGTCTTACACTACTAAATTAGGGACGGCTAACGCGGATAGCCCTCGTGTAGCTTTCTGCGAAATTTTGAAACAAAGAAACAAACAATTAACGGTTACCGTTATGTTTTTATCTTTATTTTATTTTATGGATTAAATATCATCAGTAAATTGCTTGTAATATTATTAGTACCATCGAGAAGATGTACCCCAAAGATTCAATGCAATTGAAAAATGAAAAGAGCAAATCAAACTGAATGCAATTTACGACAGTGGCCGGAACTTGACGCCTCCTACGATTACTTCACTGTACTTGACTCGAACGTCGGAATTTTTTACATAACCTTACTAACTAAAGATCTTTTTTGGTGTACCATGATGAACTTGAATATTGCGTGTTGAATACCATGAAGATAGACAGTCATTTAACATCATTTGTAAGCTGTCAGTGTTACCAAAACTTTAATGAATTTTATAAAGCGTTTTTACTCTGAGAAAATATAACTTAAACAAGTAATCTAGTTTCATTTGATGTTAGCGTATTATTTAGTTTCCAGTGAAATTGTCTCACTTCACGTTAACTCCTTCGTTTCGCTATAGATTTCGGGTACGTGTATGCTCTAAGAAATTACGAAAATATTTATACTTTGTTGAACTTACGTCAGGCTGTCAGTGTTGTCAGGGTGATATTTTATTTTGAAGGCGCGTGAATCTCTCTCTCAATTATATATATGGTACGTCATACTCATAAAATTATCTTCTGTCCAATAGCAAACTAAATTTGGAGCCAGCAACGACACGGTGTTTATACATACAGTTGTCACATGATTATCTTCACCAATGGTTCCAAAGGGGTTCGTATCCCCGTCGCGCCAAACATGTTCACCCTTTCAGCCGTGGGAGCATTATAATGTCACGGTCAATCCCACTATTCGTTAGTAAAAAGAGTAGCCCAAGAGTTGGCGGTGGGTGGTGATGACTAGCTGCCTTCCCTCTAGTCTTACACTGCTAAATTAGGGACGGCTAGCACAGATAGCCCTCGAGTAGCTTTGTGCAAAATTCAAAAACAAGCAAGCGTTTACATTTTTGTGACGTAATTACACTATGAAATTAGTGTATTGTTTAGTAATTTGCTTCACTACATGCTGATGTACTTTTAGAGGCTTATGATTTCACGATAAAGTTTGTCTATTGTTTGATGATGTAAATTGAATAACTTTTGATTTACTTTCATGTTGTCGTTCAGCTGCACGGTATGTTGATGTTCACTTAATTATGTTTTTCAATATGCTGATCTTTCTCTGTGCTATGTGTACTGTTCAGCCATCCGGTAACACGTGCCGTAAACATTTACTTTGGATATCTGTTAAGCTAACACAAAGTTACGCAGCCGGAGCTGTTTAATGGCTTTTATTGGACACTGGACGTTATTAAGGTGAATTATATGAAGCTCTGAATATGTTAGTGTCACGCTTTCCAACAGACAAATAATCAGTGACAACGAATGGAGTAAACAGGTGGTGTTTGTATCCTAGCAACAAATCATATTCCATTAGTTATTCATTGTTAGCCTCATTAACAGCGTTGATTAAAATATTTAAAAGTGTAATAAATTCATCTTTATCATTTTTCATAGCCTCAATTGGCTCATCGGCAAATCTTAGAGTTTACAACGCTGAACTTCGGGTTTCGCTACTCCCGGTAGGCAGAGCACAAATAACATATTGTGTAACTTTGTGGCCGATCCTCGTAAGATATTATTATTGGATTAATGCTGACAATATAAAAAAAAAAAAAAAAAAAACAGCAAGGGAAACCCAACTAAACGTAATAAGTTGTTGTTTCATTACATTACATACTATTTGCTATATTAGTATATTACGTTTATCTACGTTATTTACTGGATTAATTTCTAGTTCTGATCTATATAGGTAGTTTCTTTTAGTTAATTAGAGACCATGTAAACAGTGAAGTCATGTACTTGCACGCAATTTGCCACAAAAAATTGTTTAGAGAAAAAAAATGTTTATGAAGCCGAAATAACCAATTAGTAAGTGTTGGGTTTGTATGTGTCTGGACTCTGGACCAGGCTTGTTTATTGTTTACTGTTACAAGTTATGGTTCCAATTAGCTCGTAGAACAGTAACATGCTCGATGAAATAAAAAAAAACTAGAAGCAAACGCGCGAGTCTCTAACATGTTAGTTTGGAATATTAAATGTTTTCCTGAACAAAAAGAGCAGTTCATGTTGTTTTTAATGTGAAAACTTCATAAGTTAAAAGTACAATCAGGTTACTAAAGTTAACAACACCAAAACATACGAAAACAATTATGAAAGTTCTTGTTTTTGTTCAGATTTGTTGATCTGGGTTGATTGATCTTCAAACTCTCAGATAAAGTATGCCCGGTATGGCCAGGTGGGTTAAGGCGTTCGACTCGTAATCCGAGGGTTACGGGTTTGAATCCCCATCATACCAAACATCCTCGCCCTTTCAGGCGTGGGGTCGTTATAATGTGACGGTCAATTTCACTATTCATTGTTAAAAGAGTAGCCCAAGAGTTGGCCGTGGGTGGTGATGACTAGCTGCCTTCTTTCTAGTCTTACATTGCAAAATTAGGGACGGCTAGCACAGATAGCCCTCTAGTAGCTTTGCGCGAAATTCAAACCAAACAAACGTATAAAATAAAGAGTTAACGACAAGTATTATTTTATATTATAATAACTAGTGCATCCAGTCTAAATGCACCTTATATGACACAAGGACTAAAAGCCAAGTCAAGAGATCCATACGATTAACACAGAGTCACTCCTAGTTTTAGACCGTTTATCAGAGGAAGAGCAATCAATTAAAAACACCCTACATAGCTACTTGTAGCCGAATAGCGAGATTGATTGTCACACTTATAAAACCCCTACAGATAAAAGCACTGAAAGTGTTAAGTGGCATATTGCGGATCGAACCTTGAACCTTTAACCTGTTCATTGCCGTAGACGAGATAACTCGTCCAAGCCGATCGGTAACACAATGCCACGGACGAGTTAATTCGTTCTTAATAATACCTAACTTCAACGCTAGATGTCAGCACCATACATGCATTTGATTTACTTACATATTGTTTCACTTTCGATCCAAAATGGGGTCACGAAAAAGATTACAAAATGATGAAGCATTAGAGTTGTATTTTGAACTTGGTTCGGAGTTGCCGTAGCAGCTGAAATACTTGGCAGTCAACAGGTTAAATTTGCAGCCCATTATATGCTAACCATTAAGTCACACTAATACATACAAAATATAGTTTATACACAATGTAAACTCAATTCGTTATGTAATATCACATCTGCACTTTCATCTATTTCTGTTAATATTTAACTAAATATTGTAAGATGTAACTGATATTTTCTCCCAATATATCTATTACCAAACAAGATAAAAATATGTTGTCGGTATTTAACCGAATATCCTAATACAGCAGTAAGTATAGCGAAGAAAACAGTTTATCGAAATACTTCTGTCTCTTGGATATTATTCAATAAAAGTGATTTTTTATTGTAGATTCTATACCGTAAACATTTCTAACGACGTATTTCGTATTTTAAAGTTCAAAATGGGTAAACGATAAGCTAATGGACTTATAATAGTAAAATCCAGATAGCCAGCCAATTGTGTAGCATTGTCCCCGTGGTTTACAGAATGTAAACATCCAATCTATTGTGTAGCACTGTCTCGGGGGTTGACAGAATGTAAACATCTAGTCCATTGTGCAGCATTGTCCCCGTGGTTTACAGAATGTAAACATCCAATCTATTGTGTAGCACTGTCTCGGTGGTTGACAGAATGTAAACATCTAGTCCATTGTGCAGCATTGTCCCCGTGGTTTACAGAATGTAAACATCCAATCTATTGTGTAGCATTGTCCCCGTGGTTTACAGAATGCGGACAAACAGGCCATTGCAGCACTGTTGCACTAAAAAACAACAACAACTACACAGTTTCAAAGTTTCTATCAGCGGAATCCCTAGTTTGAAACTTTCATATATTGAATTCAATAATTTCAAGATGTTTTAACAGTGAGTTCCACAGCTACACACTTTCTATTCATTAATTCCTTACTTTCAAAGTTTATAAGAGTGGTTTCCATATATTCGAACTTTCGACATGAATTTCCTTGTTTAAAAACTATTAAAGTGCCCCTCCCCAGTCCCTAATAATGCATTTAATAGTTTCGAAATTTCTAATAGTAGATCTTACAGGTGAAAATGTTTTCGGTAAGGTAAATAGGTTCAAAGTTTTCGATAGAGAACTTTAAAAATTCAAAACGTCCATATTAAACTCCAAAGAACTAAAGAAAAACGTATTATTAGATTCTAACGTTTAAAAAGCGCTTAGTAGAGTGAAAATTAAATATTTCTTTTTCACACAAACGCCCTGTGTAAAAATTAGTTTTAATCTTTTACTCTAACACATATTACTGGGATCAATTTCTCTTTGGCCCAGCATGGCCAGGTGGTTAAGGCACTCGACTCGTAATCCGAGGGACGCGGGTTTCAATACCCGTCACACCAAACATGTTTGCCCTTTCAGCCGTGAGGGCATTGTAAAGATACGTTCAATCCCACTATTCGTTAGCAAAAGAGTTGGCGGTGGGTGGTGATGTCTAGCTGCTTTCCATCTAGCCTTACACTGCTAAATTGGGAACGGCTAACGCAGATAGGCCTCGAGTAACATTGCGCAAAATTCAAAACAAATAATTTCTCTTTCAACCCCTTTCTCTTTCATTCAGTTTCATTCTGATACTCAACCCACATGGAAAAGTTAGTATCTAGTCACGTGGCGGAATAAACAATATTTCTGAGTTAATTATCAGTTGTATATTAAATTACTGTGAGTTGTTTTTCGTTAAATGACCTTTATATTCTTTTTTTATTAAGCCTGATGTTGTTGTATTTTTGTTTCTATTTTTTTTATATATTGTCGTTTTGCTTTCTTGGTTGCTCGTATCCGCTTTCACTTCTAATTATTCACGGAACTGTTCGTATTCACCTCGGGTTCCGAAGATGTGTAAATACACGCGCTCACGAGCATATTGATCACGAGATATGACAGTTCTTTGTTAGGCTGAAAGTCTTCCGAGTCTAAGGTTAAACAAACCTCGTTTACTGCCTCGGTTTCCTTAATAGGAAGTGCGTGCAGAAGTAAGTTGCTTTCGAAACTAAATGAACTTATCATGCGCCTGTGGTTGATGAAGCGAGAGATATGTCAATAACATGAACAGCCTACACTGAGTTGTGGAAATAATACATCATACTAATCAAACTCAAGAAAGCTTCCTATTATTTTGATAGAAACTTAGAAACCTGTAGTGAAGGCAGCAGATAATAATTACTGTAGTTTGATTACTTTGGTCGTTACACAATAACGTGTAGTTGTTTTGACGAACGTTCTCTTAAACGCCTCACGTTAAAGCACGCGTATGAGAATACATTCATGTATTTTACGATTATATACGACTATTTGTTTTAAACTGCATTTATGCGGTTAAGTTACCCTCAGGTATGAATAAATGTTTTGAGTGTTTTAGAAAGCTTCGATACAAAAATATATAACGTGAAAACTTAACTGAGTTAAAACGTAAAGTGTAAATGCTATGAACTACTAATATCTGTGAAAATTATTCATAATTGTTAAATCTAGAATGCGACTGTTTCCAAGTCAAATTATTTTACAATATATTCATATTTTACACTGTGAGGTTTGCACGTATTTGTAATTATGTTCTATTAATCACATCGGTGGAAACAATGAAACTATAAACATATAAAAACAAACGAACAGAACGGTAGATTAATTAATGTATATTTAGTTAAAAACGACGTTGCTGTAATTCGGGATTTTCAGACAAAATTCTTTACAGTTACTGATTTCGAATCCATTATTTTTATCTTCCTTTTTAGATTTGTCCATTTTTGTTTTGTATTCATAAATATATAATTTTGTTAACATACAAAATGTATACATACACAGGTGATTCATGGTTCGCGACTCGAGCTCCGTGCTGTGGAGCTGTCGGTACACTATAAGGTCAAATTAAGGTTACATTTCAATTTTCGGTCAAACAAGATTATCCATAAATATGGCGATGGGTTCTGTTGTCTAGTTATCTTTCCTCTAATCAGTCAGTTCAAAATTATGCGCACGTATAATATAGCTTTGTATAGCTTTGCGCGAAAATCCTAAATACAAGAACAGTTTGTAATATGTACTCCAAACCTGGTCATTTACAGAAAATATATTTGTTAGCCTACAGGTACTGTTGAGAACCCTATCAATTTCATATATTATATGTTTGTGAACAACAGATTAAATAGACATCATTGAAACTGAAAAGTCGGAGCAAATAACCCACTCTCGGTCACGAAAGATTACAAAAAAACCACCTTGGACCTTATCAATCAAGTCTGAAGTTTGAACACATCAATCTAAAACAAATACAAATCAATTAAGCGCCATTTTTCCACCCTTTCAAGATCTTTCTGAGCGTGAAAAACCACAAGTCAGTTTTTTAACATAATATATATTGAATGGAATAGCTGTCCCCTGGACAGAAATTATGTGCATCCATTATTAAAGAAAGGGTGTGTTTGTGTGTTTTCTTATAGCAAGCCCCCCGCTAGTACAGCGGTAAGTCTACGGATTTACAATGCTAAAATTAGGGGTTCGATTATCCTCAGTGGGGTCAGCAGATAGCTTGATGTGGCTTTGCTATAAGAAAAACACACACACACACTCTTATAGTAAAGTCACATCGGGCTATCTGCTGAGTCTAGTGAGGGGAATCGAACCCTTGATTTTAGCGTTGTAAATATGTAGACACACCGCTATACCAGCGAAAGACATTAATGAAAGATTATTTTAGAACATGAAAAGTTGCTCCCCTCATATGTAATTGTAAAAAACGCCCATAAAAACATAAAATGTGAACCACAATCCCACGAGCACCTTTGCATGAATTCAGCAAACCTTCATGCCAAATTTGGTGAAACTTCACTAAGAGAGGGCAAAGTAGTGGTTAAAAAAAAAACGCAAAACTATAAGTTTTGTACGTATCTCCCCATGGGTCCTATGAGCCTTCATTCCAATTTTGGCGAAGATACATCTTCACACTACGAAGTAATTATATGGAAATACTCTAAACAATGTTGTCATATTTATATCGATGCATAAACAATTAGAAAAAGAATGACTCTAACAACCACAGTTTTGGGTAGCATTGTTAAACTTTGGATGGATTTCAACATTTCGAATGTTATCTAGTTAACATGCTATAAATAACAAAGCAATTGAACTCTTTCTCTTTTTTTTGTAATAAAAATCATTATTAAGTGCAATGTAATTAATGCTACATCGTCAAAGAACAATAGATTTTTTTGTAGACGGCGCTATATAAATTACTAAAATACAAAACATCCAACCATCTGAAACAAAAGTATACGAACGTGGCAAGGTTTAAACGAATACAAAAGCGTTGAAATATCGATATTAGTGCATTTGCTTAAAACCTAATTCAAAGACGAAAGCCCATGAATACAGAATAGATTTTTTTCTGGGTGGGTATTTGGGTAATGTTTGAATACTCAGAAGGGTCAGGTGCATGAGACTTCTTCCTCCTAATAGAGCTTCGAGCTTTCTCTGTGTTGATATTTGGGTAGTTATGGAAGGTCAGGTGCACTAGACCTCTTCCTCCATCCCGTACTTTGGCGGCCTCTATACTTAGGATGTGGTATTTGGTATAACTTTGGGCCAGAGTATGACACCGTACTCAGGCCCATTTCAGGGCATTCTTTCCTCGTTCGGTGTACTCTTCCCGCTCCCACGGCGAATAGAAACACCATTCTCAAAGTGGCTAACGCGGTCCTAATAGAGGAAAGACAGAAGATTATATTTTGAACTGCAGGACTAGGATATTATTTAATTGCGATAACGTTCATTGGATAGATTTAGACGAAACTCGATCATTGGCTGCGGTGAGGTACTCTCGGAATGAACGATGGCATTCTTGCATAAAGCGCGAAACTGATAGCTATCTATATGTTTCGTTAGCCCTAGTTGCGCAGGCTTCACAGTCACTTCTTTCAGATATATCTTCTATAGAATAATAGTACCTAGAAGAACAGGGGCTATTTGATCTCGCATTTAATTTCTACTGTCTCTGAACTAAAAAACTGAAAGCTGTAATTCCTCATTTCCGGGCCTTACTTTCATCTGTGATTATTGAAATTAAATACGATCTTCAATATCATGCCTCATTAACTGGTATGTGCCAGTTTCATTAGTGACGTCAAATACGAAAACGTCCTCACGTTACATTTGTTTTCTATTCTCACAGGAATCATTAACGGCTTAGTTTGTCGGCTTATTTGCCAAGGTCAAGCGTGGATTACTAAGTTTATCGCGAATGGTCTGTATAATTAATCAGAAATAAAAGAAAATAGAATTTCTAAAAATAGAATTATCTTAGACATTGAATTGGATAAGAAGGACTTATATAAATTAATATTTCTCTCCCGATTTTCAACACCACGCTTCTTCCACAGTGACCGAACAATTGGTCTGTAAATTTATAATGGTTTCGTCCCTAATTTAGCAGTGTACGACTAGAATGAAGGCAGCTAGTCATCACCACCTACCGCCAACTCTTGAGCTATTCTTTTACCAACGTATAGTGTTATTGGTTGTAACATTATAATGCCCATATGGCTGAAAGGGCGAGCATGTTCGGTGCGACGGGGATTCGAATCCGCGACCCTCAGATTTCGAGTCGAAATCCTAAACCCACCTGGTCATGCCGGGCCATTTATAATGGTAAAGACTGTTCCATACCTGTGGTGAACACGTTACAAATAGCTCATTATGTAACTTTGACATGAATAACAACCAGATCTGTACTCGGTTAGATAGCAGTATTTTATATACGTAACAATTGCAAAATGACGAAACGTTTTCCAGATGGACAAACAATAACAAGTTAAATTGATTGTGGCTCCTTCGTTATGAAGGTTGTCAGGGTGCCACAAAATTCATTAGATCTGCATGCTATATAACCGTACTTATATGAAAATATTATTTATGAAATGATCTGAATTGTGTTTTCACCAGCAACAATATATTAGGTTGTCCAGAAATGAATGTCGGAGTTCTCACAATGATATTTATAAGCTGAATATTGACTAACTTATCGTTGTTTGGTTGGTTTAATCCAACATTTGTCGCTTACAAGGTCTCTTAATTGTCTGTTGTTTCAAGTCTACTCAGAATAAGTTTCGCAATCCCCAAGCCACATGGACAAGAAGGACTTTCGTCTGATTTTCCTCTTTGACTTCAAACTTGGATGAAATGCTACCAAACCTACACGGAACACCAACCAGGCATTCGGCCATGGGTCTGTTACTGAATGTATAGTTGAGTGTTGGTTCCAAAGGTTTCGACATGGAGATGAAAGTCTTGAAGACCACGAAGGTCGTGGAAGGAAGCCATCCTCAGATAAAAACGCATTAAGAAGACAAACCCTCGCACAACAGTACATGAACTTGCAGAAAACTTAAACATAAGCAAATCCAGCATTGACACCTGAGTGTGTTTGAAAAGACAAAAAGTTGGATAAGTGGATTCAGCATGTACTGATTGAAGATCAACAAAATCGACGTTATGAGACCTGTCAAGGTTGACGCTCTAAAATTTGAATGAAGGACGTTTTGAACAATAATCGCTTTCAAAACCAGGCAGCTGGAGGAGAAACCTTCATAGAGTTCGTTGACCATAGAAACTCTGATTTCTACAGCAGAGGCATAAACAGCATCGTTACACGTTGGCAAAAGTGTGTTGAAGCAAGTAATACTTACTTTGATTAAAGCATGTTTTACAACATTTGTTTATACTTTTCCAAACTTCGCAGTTCAAAAATGACATTTATTTCTAGACAACCTAATATAGCTGTTTCACATTGCATCCGGTTGTTAACGGTTAGCAACAACTCAAGGTTCTGTTTTGTCATAAAGACAACTCAAGGTTCTGTTATGTCATAAAGACAACTCAAGGTCCTGTTGTCATAAAAAAACTCAAGATTCTGTTATTTCATAAAAACAACTCAAGGTCCTGTTATTTCATCAGAAAAAAACTCATGGTTCTGCTATGCCATAAAAACAGCTCAAGGTCCTGTTATTTTATCAGAAACAACTCAAGGTTTTGTTATGTCATAAAAACAATTCAAGGTCCTGTTATTTCATCAGAAAAAAGCTCATGGTCCTGTTATTTCATCAGAAACAGCTCGAAGTCCTCTTGTTTCATCAGAAACAACTCAGTTCTGTATTTCATGATATATTTTAATGGGTTTTTTTAGCTAACGTTTATGGAGATTTATTAGAAGCTGATCCATAAGCTATTATAGATTCATACTAAATTAAATAATCAATATTTATATTACATCGTTCCACATTTTTCTGAAATAGTACACGTTAAATCTGAGTTTGAATTTACAAATCTGGCTACATTTCATCTTAACATTTTGTGTTGCTAAATAAAAGAGTAACCACAACTTTATAGTGATCTTGTGTCATTTCTTTTCTTTGTGTGTTTCTTACGGACCCTTACACTGTTCTTTACTAAAGGTATTTAGTGTTCATGGTTCGCGTTCTGTTATGTAAACACCTCCATCTACACACCGAGACTGTGGGTGCTTTATAAGAGTAACTATAATGTTTCACTATTCGATCTTGTGGTTGGCGGTGGGTGCTATTGATTACCTGTCCTCTCTCTAATCCTTCCATTAAAAATTAGATATGACTGTGCGACTGTGCGTGTATACAACCAAAAATTTCTTGCTTTCTGGGTAGTTCTGGAATTTTCTATTTTTCGCTCTGTGAGCTTCATTAATTAATATCTGGAAAACAACAACAAAAATACTTAGATAAAGCAGAGCTGATAAATGTGAAAAGTAGGGTCGGGTGGTTGGCATTATCGACAACAATTTGAGGTTTAGTAAAGAAGAAATAGAAAAAAATATATATATAAAATTACTGTTTCCATTAAAAATTAAGTAACTCAGAGTTCTGTGCATACTTAATGCATTCCTTCTCGTCATAGCATACAGGGCTGGATAACAAATAGCTAACACGGTGGGTTGAGTGAGGAACAAAATTCAATCAGGTTGGCGGCTGAAAAATAGCTTTAGTACCGTGTTTTACACACCTTCCGGTGTTACGTTCTGAAAACGGGTCACGTTCTTCTTAGAAAATACAGAGGCAATTTCAAGTTCTAAAGTCTACCTCAACGCTATGACCTCTCAAGGTCCTTCAACGATCTTGTAATCTTCACTGTTCCATATCTTCGTTATGGGCTACAGTCAACGTGTTCGAGAAGTTGAACGAAATTGTTTTGTTTAATTATTGGAGAGTATATATATATATATATATATATAAAGGTAAAGCATTCGGTATATATATATAAAGGTAGAGCATTCGACAATTCAGTTAGAAATTTCTCTGTAGCTTATTAATAGAACATGAAGTACTTTCGGGCCTTAAAAGAATATGCACATTTTGTTTTAAAATATACGTTTTTTGAATTAAGAAGTCAAAGCATTAGTGTCGGTTACTATCTAGCTTTACCATATAGTCTGATATCGCAACTACTAATGAAGTTCTACAGCCAAAATAAATAAGGTGAAAGTTTGGTATATTTGTGGATTTTTTTTTTTCTAAAACCTTCGGAATAGAAGATGGAGAAAAAATTCGGAAACAAACAAGGCAAGGCATGCGTAAATATAATTATGTTACCAAGTTTATCTATAGACATAGAAAAACAACATACCTTTCACCTAATGTTTTCTCCGAAAATCTTATAACCTTCTCATCGAATCTCTAAACACGGTTTTTCTCTTCATTTCTTGCCCACCGAGATCAAACCCCTGAGCAACTAACACGATAAAAGGAAATATTTAGATCCAATCAAAGGATATCTTCGCTCAAACAGATTTTTGCCGCCAGCTTGGTCCGGCATTTATCAAGAAACGCGCTTTGCCCAACTGGCGGACTGCCAAGTTAATGGGCATTTTAGTGATAGGATCGATAGCTTTCTTAAATACAACAGTAGTAACTCCTGTGTAACATAATATACCGTAACGGTAAAAAAAAAAAATGATAAAATGCTACTCTCCTCGGTCCTTTGCCAACTAGCGTTAGAAAATTCAACTTCTCGTTGAACTTCCATAGATGTCTTGTCTTCAACTTATAGTTCCACAGGTTTGTCTTTAACTTGTACTCACATAATCTTATACATTATTTGTAATTCAATAAACTGGATATTATATAGCAGATAAATGTGCAACTTGCAGTTCTACAAATTTAACTTGTATTTCATAAGTTTCGTTGTTTGTACAATGTGTAGTTCAATAAATGTTTTGTATCCTTTAAGTCCATAACTTTACCTTGCAGTATCATAAATGCGTTATTATATTATTTGTAATTCCATAAATTTGTTCATTTCTAGCTTGTAGTTTCATAAGTTTATTTGTAGGCTGTAATTCTATACATTTGTTTGTATGTTGTAACTTCTAGTTTCATGAGTTTATTTGTAGGCTGTATTTCTATATATTTTTATATGTTATTGGGTGTAGTTCATAAAACTATTTATAGGCTGTAGCACTGTACATTTGTTTGTATGTTATAACGTGTAGTCCATAAGTTTATTTGTAGGCTATATTTCTATACATTTGTTTGTATATTATGACTATAAAGTTATTTTGTAAGCTGTGGTTTTATACGATTGTTTGTATATTGTAATTCGATAAATATGTCTGTTGCTTCTAGTTCCATAGATTTATTTGTGGTTCGTATTTCCACAATTTTTGTAGCTTGTTGTTCCATGAATTTATTTATCTTGCAGTTCTTTGATTAAATTTGTTTGTTTAGATTCATAAATTTGCCCAAATATATATCTAAAAACAGCTCGTTTGGGTTGAGAAAATTTTTCACGTAGAGGAGTGAATAACGTTTCGACCTTCTTCGGTCAAAATTCGAAATGTGCAAAATAGTTTTTAGCTCATAGTTTATATCCTCATAAACTTATTTAATTTTTGTGGTTATCTAATGATGTTTATATAATTTGTAGCTCAGTTAACACTGAGGCTTTCAGCTTTAAATCATAATAATACATATTAGCTGGTACTAAATGTCACACCCCGCCGTCCGAGGTATTGTGTCGTTTATCTTAATTCGTCGTAGTTCACGAGAGAGTATTTTGTACGCTTTTAGTAATGCTTTAAGGTTACTTGTAATTTTACGCTCAGTAAGCTTGAGTGGGATATCCAACTATGTAAACTAATGTGTACAATTTAACACAGTTCCATGAGTATACTCGTTTTAGTTCGGTTGTACGTTAACATGATAATTTACTATACAACCTTCGAAAGCGTTCCGAAAATCTAAACTCACGCTTTGAAGATCATATAATATATACATTCTTGGTTCCATTTTACGTCATGATTTCAAAATATTATTTCAAAGCACGTGAAGCGAAAAAGAACAACAACACCCGTGACGTGAGGCGTTTTATTGCTTAAAAATGAAAGGTTCGAACGCCGACTCTCAACTAAGGAGTTATGATATTAGTTTTACATAAAACATGTTTAAAGACGACGGCATCAGTAACAGCTGTAGAGTTTATCAACCATACCTCTCAAAGCACAAAGGAAAAAATTATATCAAACAGAAGACTCGATACTTTCTTCCTAGAATCTTATAAGACAAAGCGAACGACTATGTACATCAGTTATGGGTTTTACCCTTCTGTTATATTTGGTGATAAATAGGAAATAGCTCAGAAAGTTCTATGTTTTCTCCATACAGAAAGAGGTCATGTTTTCAGCAGCGCCTCAGTCTGTATGTTTAGATATCGGCACTTTCCGTTCCTTTACCCGCCAGAACTATGTTGGAAATATAGCATGATGTTTAGTGACTGCTGTAGTAACGAACTGTTTCCAAATAATATACGTTCACTTATGTATCTGACCCTGATGTACGTCGTTTTAAGAGCTCTTAATATTTAGCGTTAAACTTGAGTGCAGTTTTCTGAATGGTTTCTACAGATACTAGACGTCATTAGAGTGAGATTATATGTATTTAAAACTCTAGAAATGGATTAGTTTTAAAGTTGCTTCTGGTTTTGTACAGTTACGCAAACACTCACCTGTTATAAGAAAGGGAAGAACTGCGGTAACAAATATCTCTCCTCAGTAACCGCTGGAGGCAAACATTGAAACTGACGCGCACTCTCTGCGGTTATCAAACTGCCACGTGGAAGAGGTACAGAAGTAGTTCTGGTCTGTATCGATACGTGACGATGGGTTCCTGTGCAAGAACGCCGCCGCTTCGAGATTGCGTCACTGCGAGCGATGTTGAAACTTTCCGTCAACAATCATCCAATGAACGTTAGCTATTTAAAGAAGATCATTCTGTGCAGTTCGAGCCTGATCTTTCTTTCCACTTCCTCTACTTCATAGATTTTTCTCTTTTCCATTAGGTTTTAGTGACTGCATAACATCGGTATTTGAACAGTTTTGTCTACTAGCAATATCACTGATCCCTTGTTACTTCATCGTGTGTTTATATGCTTTTAACTGTATATAGACGAGCATTTTTAGTTTAGCAATGCAAAACTAAGTCTAAAAACAAAACTGAACCTGACAAGAAAGCAGTTCGCACTGAAAATAGTAGAAATTCGTATTGCACTGAAACATAAATGGAGTAACGTGTATCTTTTCTTATAGCACAGCCATGTCAGGCCATCTGCTGAGTTCACCGAGGGTAATCGAACCCCTGATTTTTGCGTTGTAAATTCGAAGACGTACCGCTGTACCAGTGTGGGTGTAATGAGTAATTAGAACTGTAATATTCAAACATTTAATTAGTCAATTATATGTATGTACATAAGGTATGCGTGTGACCACTGATTGATGAACATGTGTATGCACACACACACACACACACACATATATCAGGTATGATTATACTTGTGTTATTGGCTAGCGAATGTATATATGGGGTATGTATGTAGGTGGTTTTTGATCAGTGAATACATATATAAGATAGGCATATGGTTATCGGTAAATATGTTTCTTTATCTTTTAAATTTCGCCCAAAGCTACACGAGAGCCATCTGCGCTGGTCGTCCCTAATTTAGCAGTGTAAGATCAGAGAGAAGACAATTAGTCATCACCAACCACAGCCAACTCTTGTGCTACTCTTTTACCAACAAATAGTGGGATTGATCCTCAAATTTAAACGTTTACTAAGCTGAAAGGACTAGCATATTCAGTGACGCTCAGATTGCGAGTCGAGCACCCTAACTACCTGGCCATGCTGGGCCAATTTTGGTTGGTGAATACATATATGTATGCACAAGAAAAAGTACTCGTCCTCAGTGACGGAAAATGTTTATATTAGTTTATCAATTTAAATTATTTCATAAAACTTTACAAGGGTTAACTGTGTTGGACTCTTGGTTTCTCTCAGAGCCAAATCACTGAAATATGTATACCGCTCACTGCAAAGAGTAATTGTTGAGTATTTCAGTGGTGCTATGACTACTTAATAATAACATATGGTAAACCTACGACACATTTTTAAACGTGAATGACAATGTGATTCAATTCTAACAATGTAGTGTAAAATATATAGCTTGCGATATAAAATTAGGCATCAATATTCTTCATGTCTGTTCTCCAGTCATTTGAAAAGTAAATATTGAGCTTTGTCTGCGTGCGCAGCTTTTTAAACGTAACCGTGAGAGCGGCCGCCGTAAACGCGAGACAGACGAACGATCAGGCAGGCACCACTGTTCGCAATATATACATATAAATGCGATATGTGAAAGGTTATTGGTTGGTATAGGTACGTATCTAATGGTTGACGAGCGTGTATACCGTAATAGGCATTTCATTTTATATCTCTGACTTAATTGGTCATTAAGTCTACCAAACTTTGTGTTCAGCTTGGAGCATCCGCAAGTATAGGACTTACGCAGTTTCGAAATAAATTCTTCTATGGTGACTTATATGTTAATAATACGGCACATATGTACCTATATAAGACAAAAATTAATTAAACTTTTTTTCACTAAAGGCACTCGAAATCAGCTACATTATTATATACCCAAATTTCATTTCTCTCTCCCAAAAATGTGGTAGCTAGTATATGTTTCTAATTGCGTATGAATATATATATGCATTATTCCAAAAAATTATATCTGTATTTTGGTAAAATTTTTTAGAACAATTTTACACTGTGAGAGATGGGAGAAAAAAAAATAATTCTCTGTTTATACAATCATGTGTTAATTATACCAGTACTACTTCTTAAACTTACTAAATACTTTGGTTCCCGAAAGTAAAATTAACACTGACTCACAAATTTATTATTTCGCTAAAATTTCTAAAAGAAATTAGAACAAGTTCTAAACTTTGTTTAAGTCGAACAAACTGTAGAATTTAAATCATCTGAGGTTTACCTACAATTATGGACTATAAATTAAGGCTCCGACTTCTGGAGTGCAGTTTAAGTTTTATATTTAAAACAATATACTAGGGTTCGAAATATTCAGCATTAGCGCCCTCTGTTGTACAACTTACAGATTACATCTACTTGTTAAAAATGAAAAAATAAAGTAAAACGAATATTAAGTTAGAAACAATTCATAAGTGAAGTATTCAGCTAGTTTAGGTTGTTGTTTTTATATCATCAGCAATGTTTCAAGTGACATATAAGAAATATCGTATTACAAGTATAGCAGTGATTGAAACTGGAAAAGTTATGCATTGTTGCATCAGAAGACTTTATCTTAAGCACTAAATTAATCACCAATACTTTAGAATGACAATAACTGATCAGTGATTGAACCTAAACCTCAGACCATGGGTGGAAAAGCTTCCAGTGTAGCTGGATATTACTAAAAACAGAACAATAAGTTACAAAGGAAAAGTTTGGTTTGGTTTGGTTTCTTTAGAATTTCGCGCAAAGCTACACGAGAGCTATCTGCGCTAGCCGTCCCTAATTTAGTAGTGTAAGACTAGAGGGAAGGCAGCTAGTCATCACCACCCACTGCCAACTCTTGGGCTACTCTTTTATCAACGAATAGTGGGATTGACCGTCACATTATAACGTCCCCATGGCTGAAAGAGGGAGCATATTTTGTGGGAGGGTGATTCGAACCCGCGACCCTCGGATTACGAGTCGAGTGCCTTAACTACCTAGCCATGCCGGGCCTATAAAGGAGAAGAAAAGGAAAGATAGTGGCAGTAAAAAAAATAAAAGGTGGAGAAAGTCATAAATAAGTAATAAAATGCCTTACTACTTCCTATATTGTGCTTATACAAGTTGTGAGGGAAAACTGTTCCAATTTTCAAAAAAAAAACTTAAATAATTAATAAAAACATTTTTGTATCAAAGAATTATGTAATAATAACCTGAAGATGGCCTAGGGAAGTCGAAACGTTCTTCTCTCCTTATCAGTAGAAGTGTTAATACCCATACGAGCCGTTCTGAGATACCTTTTTATTTCCTGTGGGTTTCTCGTCATCAAGATTAAAAATAAATTGTTTGCTGAAACAGGACCTAAAAGTATTTCGTTTGTTAAAGTAGGGTCTAATTTACTTTATTTAACAATAAAGTGTCTCAATAAGATACATTTTAAAATCCATAAAATATTGGTACATATATTAGTTATCCATAATGAATTTGTAATTATTTGTCATAAAATCGCTGAAATATTATTACTTATCTATAAAATGTAATCATTTATATTACAAAGTAAACTAAAACATTAGGCTTAGCTTAACACTCAAAAACTTGTATTTTATGGTTATCTTTAGAGTACTTGCTTGAATTCTTTCTGTGTCTGAAGTAATCCATCACGAAATCTTGTTTCATTCAAACGCTAGTGAAACGTCCGTGTGTTTAATAATGTCCATACGTACACATACAACACATCACTCTTGAACGGACTAATCCATCTTGAGAAAGAAACAATCTAAAGACTGAAATCATATTACTAACATGAAATTCACGAAGTCTATTTGTCAAGATGTGATAAAATATATGTAATACATGTATTAAACTTTACTCGTTAAGACATATATGTCTCAATTTTTAGAAATCTGACAAATGTCAGACACTTTGTAAAAAAAAAAAGGCTTTTGAACGAACGTGGCACCCGCCATTTTGTCTAATGTTTGTCTAAAGTCCACGTTACTTCTTCTTAGATTGTACAACATCATCTGTTCATGCAATAATATACTTGTAACTCCAATTCTTAATACGTTATTCCCCCCCCACTGATATGTCTGCGGACTTACAACGCTAGAAACCGTAGTTCCGATGCCCGTAATGAGCAGAGCGCAGATAGCGCATCGTGTGACTTTGTGCTTAACTTAAACGAATAAACTTAATACGATAATTGCATGACATAAGTATGTCTCACTTTCCTTTATCTTTATCTATAAATTGAGGTCAAAGTCTAACTCCATAGTAATCTAGCGGTATGTCTGCTGACTCACAACGCTAGAAACTGACTTTCGATACCAGTGGTAGGCAGAGCATAGATATCTCATTGTGTAGCTTTGTTTTTAACTAAAAACAAACAGCAGTCAAACTCTAATCAAAGTACCTAACAACCAATATACATACCAAAGTTATGGCATGTTTAGGGAAATGGGTGGTTTGATATTTGGGTTTTTATATTCAAATGTTTAAGGTTTTAAGATTAAACATGTAATGTTTTAAAAAATAATGCTAAATGTTCATAATTTTACTGATAAGTGTTTAAGATTTTAAAGTTAAGTGTTCAATGTGTGTGTGTTTTCTTATAGCAAAGCCATATCGGGCTAATGTTGAGCCCACCGAGTGGAATCGAACGCCTGATTTTAACGTTGTAAATCTGTGGACTTACCGCTGTACTAGCGGGGGGCGATGTTAAACGTTTCAGCTAACTGTATCTCTGAACAGCTGCTATGGGTGTTAACACATTTTATAGATAAGCATAGAACAACGTTTCGACCTTCCTAGGTCATCCCCAGGTTATTTCAAGTGGGTTTCTCGTCATCAGTTATTCAAAATTTTAAAACTAAGCGTTTGAATCTTAAATGCTAAATATATAGGATTTTAAAACTACATTTTATGACCCCAGAGCTAAGTTCTTATACAATAAAATACTGAATATTTAATAATGTACAACAGAATTTTTCATATAAACAGAGCATTGAGAATGGAATATTAAAGCAATTTTGGAATCTCACCAAGTTAGTTCGGGTCAGGTCACCATCTCCGGTCATGATCCTTCTGATGATCACGCAGTTTGACAACAGCGCTGCATTTTAGTTCTTGTTGCAAGAGGATCCGTCTAAATCTGCCACGTCCAAAGTATAACACATAAAGAAAATAGTTTCCCAGCATTCGTTTTAAGTCCGATCGCACAAAAATGTATAGGAACTTCATCCATAAATTTGACTGACGTCTATTTGGGTGTAGTGACACATAATAGGGCAAAATATAAAATTATTTTAACGAACGGCATTAGCTCTGAACGACCAACAACAGCTCAGGGAAGTCCGGTCCCATATACCTCCTTCTCGATAGCTATGGTCCTGAATATGCGACGGTTTAATGGATATTAAACCTTTCATTGTTTTTCTCAACACTTTTTAGATGGTCTTAGTACCTCATGTTCGTTTTTTTCTTTCTTTCTTTCTTCCAATGCCATGAAGTGTAAGGGATATTCCCATCCTGGAAATTCTAAACTTTCATTCTGAACACATCTTTATGATCTAAGGGTATGAACATTTTGCATCGGAAGTGTGTTACTTGCAATTCTCCGGAAGCATTTAAAGTTCGGTGCCATAATACTATCTAAGAAACGCCAAACAATGTTAAAGTGTAGTTCTAATACATTCCGTTCCAGTGGAACTTTATACTGGCTGCTAGCGTCACGTTCCTTGCTGCTTTGTACACTCAAGAAATACATAGTACTGAATGTAAAATATTCAGGATTTTGGATTTGAATCGTTGGGATTTTAGTTTCGAATATTTGATAATTATTGGAATCAATAAACTTACAAACAGAGCTCGATTTTTTATGTCAAACACTTCAGAATTTAAACCTTCAATCTTTTGAGTTTCTTGTACTGGTTTGTTTCAGAATTTAAACCTTCAATCTTTTGAATTTCTTGTACTGGTTTGTTTCAGAATTTAAACCTTCAATCTTTTGAATTTCTTGTACTGGTTTGTTTCGAATTTCCCACAAAACTACGCGAAGGCAATCTGAGATAACGTCAATAATTTAACAGTGAAAACCTAAAGGAAAGGCAGCTAGTCATCACCACCCACCGCCAACTCTTGGGCTATTTTTTTACCAATGAATAGTTGGATTGACCGTAATATTATAACGTCACCACGGTTGAAAGAGCGAGCATGTTTGGTGTGACAAATATTCGATCACGCGACTCTCAGATTGCGAATCAAGTGCTCTAACCACCTGTCCATACCGAATCGAATTCACTGTGTACAACACTATGTTACACAGATTTTGTTCCTGGATATTATGTGTTATTTCTTAATTGCTTATATTGTAAAAGTACATAAATTGGCCATTATTCCCTTCAAACTTTGCTTTCGTGAACTGGATAATGAAATTTAGAAATTAACCTATTTTCTACGTAAATTTGCACATTTTCATTTACATAAGGTCTGAATAAAACAACATATGAATCAAAATGTACATGTATTTATACTAAAGTTATACAAAAATGTTTAGAAGTGAGTAGTTTTTCGAGATTTGCGACTGTAATGTAAATCACTTTCTCGTATCAGCCACCAAATACAGTCTCGGCATTCGACTTTGTTAGACCAAGATCTCTGATCAAGTTATTGAGGTTTCTTTGGTTGGGGTAGTATGGGTTTCTCTCACCAGCTGCACCTCTGAAATTCTAATCTGGATCTTCAACGTTTACCTCCTCTTCTGATTTGCTGCTCTCTTCTGGCGGAGTTGGTACAGGGAGCTCAGAGCAGTGTGGTACTGGAGCGATGGATGATGGAAGGTCGGGATACATAAGAGCAGATACATTCTTGCCAGCCCGACGTTTGGAAGGGTCCACCATGCAGAAGTAACAATTGCTTGAGTGGTCAGTGGGTTCACTCCAAATTCTTGAAATAGCTAACTTCATGGCTCTCTCTTACCCTCTGTACCATCCTGCAAAACAGCAAAATAAAATTGTTATTATGAAGAATAAATTTATTTCATCCACAACTAATGTGTAAGAGGTTCATGCAAAATATTTTATATGTGATATTGTTTCTATACTATTGGAAATTAAAAAATATATTTAAATTTTAAAAGGTCTAAAATTTGTATAATATAAAATCTTACTATTCAAGCAAGCAAAAATTGTCCGTCTTACCTTCTAGAGTTTTTTTCAGTGCTCGCAAGGAAAACTGAGGTGCCCAGGGTTTGTCTTGATCCCTAACAGGCATGCTGAAATATGTCTTGTAGGCTTCATACATTTTAGCAGATGCTGTCACAGAGTACTTTTTCGCTCTTGTCTTGATAAGTTGGCTGCATACATAGCAAAATGCGTCTGGAGAATGCTTGCAGCTTCTTAATGCAATCTCTGATAAAATCAGATAGATCTATGTGTTCACTTAGACAGCTAGAACTAAACTGAAGTGGTGGTAAGCCACTGTATTCGTAAGTTCCAGAACATTCTAGAAAATTCTTGTAAGTTCTACAGCATTCTAGAAAGTTTTTGAAAATTCTTGAATCTACCTGCAATGTTATGGAAAATGGGTAAATTTGAAAATTTCATTACCCAGGTCACAAAAGCAAAGTTTGAAAAATATAGGTCTTTTCCATTTACTTTAGGCATAAGCAATTGGGAAATAACACGTTCTGCCAAGAAACAAGAAAACGTAAATTTTTATTACATGGTGTAGTTGAAATACTTGCAGTGTAAATATTTTGTTAATTTTTATGCTCTATAATGTAAATATGTATGTCATTATTATCTCTCTTCCAGTGTTAATCATGAATATCTTTCAAGAGTTTATTCTCAAAACACTCTTGAAAACTTTGATTGATTAATTATTAATTAAGTCCAAGAACGTTCATAGCACGTGAATTTTGTTTTTAATATGATTTAACCTCGTACAGAATTTCTGACGTATATACATCCACCATAAAGCTGTGGGGAGTTTCACGAGACATTTTCTCCAAAGTTATAATTTCGTTTTCTTTTCAGTAAATTAATTGATTTATCACAAGTATTCTACTTATCAAAACTTTTTCAGATATATTTAATCCTAAAGATTCTAACTGAATGGATTGTACGTTATTTACTATACCTTATAAAAATTTTGCCTGGATGAACGTTGAAAACTAACAACCTAAACAGCTTTTTTCACTAAAACACTGGCCCTCTTCGAACTAGCCCGACGTGGACAGATGTTCAAAGCACTCGACTGGTAATCCGAGGGGCATGGTTTCGAATTCCCGTTGCACCAAATATGCTCGCCCTCTCAGCCGTGGGAACGTTATAATGTGACAATGAATCCCACTATTCGTTGGTAAAAGAGCAGTCCAGGAGTTGGAGGTGGGTGGTGATGACTAGCTGCCTTCCCTCTTGTCTTACACTGCTAAATTAGGGACGGCTAGCACAGATAGCCCTCGAGTAGCTTTGTGCGAAATTCTAAAACAAACAAACAAACAAAGTACATGGGAAAAAAGCAATGTTTGAGCAAAAGAACAAAACATGGTTATCACAACTTTATAAAAACTGAATAAAAGAGTTACTTCTTAGAAAATAACAGAACATATTAAAAAATAAAAGTGTAGAATAAATGTTTGTTTTTATTTATCGTTTGTTTATTTTTTTGAAATCTGCGAAAAGTTACACGACGGCTATCTGCGCTAGCCGTTCCTGATTTAATAGTGTAAAACTAAAGGGAAGGCAGCTAGTCATCACCACCCACCGTCAACTCTTGCGCTACTGTTTTACTAAAAATAGTGGGATTGACCGTAACATTATAACGCCCCCACGGCTGAACGGGCGACTATGTTTGGTGTGACGTGGTATTTATTGTCAATGATGATATAACAAAGCTGTTGAACAAAGTTTTGTTGTATTTATTATCAGAGACGAAACCTTAAGCTGCCGAATAAATATTTGTTTTATTCTATTATTATTTTTACGAGTATTAATCAAACGTCTTACAAGTGAAACTTTCAAAGTAGGGAAATTTATTTCTTATCTTTCTCATTAAACGTGAAGCAGCCTCTTAGTGGAATTATTGTTGAAATATTACAGTTCGAAATGCGAGATGTTTCTCTGCTTTTTGTCTCTTTTGTGTATAATATCTCTATTTTTTTAGAATATTATAGATGATTCAGCAATTTGAAACATAAGTTTGTCTTCCTTTACTTTTTTATAACGTTCAGTTCGCTGCATATAACATATCTATTACACTTATTTTGATGCTAAATACGCCTAATGGGTCGAGTATCGTGTGCCTATCTACGAACTTAGTTTTGTTAAAGTTTCTCTTTTTTGATACATATCATGATGCTCATTGTTATAGGGCTGTAGACACATGGATATGTGTATCAAACTTTCTCGAACAGTATCCATTTTAGATAAGAGACGCATGTAATAACATGCAAACTCTTTAATGTCGAAAGCTATAAAAACGTTTTGCACTTTTTATCACCGAAATTTCAAAAGCTATAAAAACACAGCCTTTTAATTAATATACATTAGACTTTGAATACGTATCGATAATTCTGTAGACGGTATTCTAAGAGTTATATTTAGTAGTTTTTTAAATAAAAAACAATAAATAATATACACAACACTCAACGAATCTCGCGATATGCTATATTGACTGACACGTTGTCGATAAACGGAATAATTTTTACAGACAGTACCGAGACTGTCTTTAGGTCTCTGTACACGAGTACCTCACAGTTGCCCCCCAGTGGCTCAGTGTTATGTCTGTGGACTTACAATGCTAAAAACCGCGTTTCGATACCCGAGGTAGGCAGAGCGCAGATAGTTCCTTGTGTAGCTTTGTGCTTAATTCAAAATAACAACAACATCTAACAGTTAGAGCTTTGTAATTTCTTTGTTGTTTTATTTGTTGTTGGGTTGTTTTTCTAGGAACTAGTCGAAAACGTGAATACATGCCACAATTTTTAGATGAAGTCCACGCGCCATGATACCCCAACAGGTCTGTATGTGAACGCAGTGTGAAGAATTTTGAAATTCATTGGCAGACTTTGAAACTGTTAGTTAAAAGTAAAATAAGATTAGGCAAAACTGTTCATCATAAAAATGTGGAAGAGGAATCGTCAAAAATGTTCAGAAACTAATTAATAAGTACTATAGATATGGTGTCAAAATAGTGATTTGAAGTTTGAGAAAATAATGTAGACACTATTTCCATCCAACCTTGTGTTTGCTAGTTTTAAAGTCCCTAATTGTAGGCTTGAAAATATAATACTTGCTTTTTTAATCAACTTATTTCGGTAATTTTCTGACGATCCCTGTTCTCTCTCTTTAAATTAACAGTTTTTTTACTAGTCTTGTTTCTAAAGTTGTTTATGTCCATTTATAGAGAATAAATTTCAAGCTAAATACATGCATAAGCGTTCAACTGAATGTTACAAAATTTATAACAATTCACTGCTGCATTGGTGCGTATTGTTTTTCTTCCCTCCCAAAAAAACAAATTAAACTTATTCGAAATAAGTGACAGCTGTACAACAACGAATAAACACTTTTACTGGTACGCAACTACGAATAAAATATGTACAGCCGAAGATATTACGTACAATGATTTTATAGTACGATTATAATAGGGATTTGTAGTTGTGTTTCTTTACTGTTTTCCGAGCCCTATTTGTGGATATTAAATTTTCAATTTTTAATTATCTTGTGTGTTGGCTTTTTTATACCCAGTAATGAGTAAATATATGCCTAAAATAAGACACAACCACACTAAGCACACATAATATGTTACCAGTAGAAAAGTAGCATTTTGGAATAAAACAAATACCTCTAAAACATGGACTTAAATAAAGCCTCGTGTCTTTTAAAGTAATTATTTACTGAGTCAGAAGGCTTTATGCCTAAGGTTTTATTTAAACACGCGTTTCAAACACGTCGAGTACAAAATCAGCTGCTCAATAAAAACTAATCAACTTTCAAGTTATTCATGGGCATTTGCAACGTTTCAACTTAAATATATTTCTAGATTTTGGTGCAAAATATCTGGCCAATTTTGCTGTAGGCTTATGAAAAAATACTAATATTAACAAATGGGCAAATTTTGAATTTGTTTAACAATCGTGAAGCCAGATATTTTGCTTATTGTATATATATATATCATCAATGCTTGGGTGGTTTTTAATTATCGAAATGCCCCCCGCTAGTACAGCGGTATGTCTCCGGATTTACAACGCTAAAATCAGGGGTTCGGTTTCCCTCGGTGGGCTGAGCAGATAGCCCGATGTGGCTTTGCTATAAGAAAAAAAACACACACACAATTATCGAAAAGAAATGTTCTAAATGTTGTTTCCAGAATAAGTATATTTTCCAAGGTAATTCTCCCCCCCCCAAATGTTCTATTAGAGTTTTGAGCAAATTAATTCCTGTGCGATCTGTGTTATGAACCACTATGGTGGCTCATAAGAGAAATTGAAACAAAAATTACGTTATTAAATATAATTTTATGACTTTCTCATTTCTAACGACAAAGCATCTTATGTACATAAAATAATAATTTTTTTGTGATTATAAAAGTGACATTATAGAACATATTTGTGTATTTTATCGTAGAAAAGATACGTGGGGCTATCTGCCGTGTCCACCGAGAGAATAGAACCACCTGATATTAACAGTGTAAATCAGGGGAACTAGGGCTTAGAATATCAGTTCTATTTGTGCATCTTGTTTATTACCACATATCGTTTGTTTGGTAATCGAGCCTCAGAGTAAACATTTTGAATACCTTTGTAAAATATATTTTAAAAAATCTCTAGCTACACGTGATACTGTAGACCAAGTAATAATGTTTTTATTCTTACTGATCCCTAATATTTCATAACCTTTAGAGGCAAAGATAAAGGTAATAAGTATTTTCAATAGTTATTATGAAATTATTTATGAGCTCTGACAGAGGTCTTATTTGTTTTTTGTCACTCTCAAATTTACACTGTGAGCTCTCTTTGCTGTTTCCACTGAGAATAATCGAATCCTTTATTATAGCGATATAAACCCTCAAGCTTACCAATGAGCCACCAAGAGAAAAAAACAAAACAAGTAGTCTTTTTTTGAACAGATAAATAGATTTCCTTGATCTATATCATACCAATAAATAATTCAAAATCTCTCCTCGCGGTCTATTGCGCTTATAGTATGATTATTGACTTAAATAGAGTTAGATTTTGTTCAATGTGATATATCCTTCCTCCTAAGTGGCTATATAATAGAAACATTAATTTAATATATACACGTGGTTACTATAAGAAAGACTGGCGCGTGAAAAGTAACTCAGCTGAGATTTACATACACTATTATCTACACCAGAGTTTAAAACGTCATTGTCTCCCTGACCAATAGTTAACGTTCCTTTCATCTTTTTTTTCTTTATTTGCTGTTTGTATTTAATTTTACTTGTTTTTTGGGCTAAGTCTTATCTAGCGTGTGTGTTTTTCTTATAGCAAAGCCACATCAGGGCTATCTGCTGAGCCCACCGAGGGGAATCGAGCCCCTGATTTTAGCGTTGTAAATCCGTAGACTTACAGCTGTGCTAGCGGGGGTTGGTCTAGTGTATAATGTGCTAAGATTGTTGATCGGAACATTGAGGGTTCCTAGGTGTGAATATATGCACTGCATTTTGAAGCCTAGATACTAAAGTCCAAACAAAGAGTTGACGGTAGGTGGTGTTGTCTAGCGGCTCTTCTTCTAGTCCATCACTGCTAAATTAGGAGCAGCTAGTACAAACACCCATCGTTTGTTTGTTTGTTTTTACATTTCGCGCAAAGCTACACGAGGACTATCTGCGCTAGCTGTTCCTAATTTAGCAGTGTAAGACTAGAGGGAAGGCAGCTAGTCATCACCACACACCGGCAACTCTTGGGCTGCTCTTTTACCAACAAATAATGGGATTGACCGTTACATTACAACGCTCCCACGGCTAACATGGCGAGCATGGTTGGTGTACAGATTAGGACGACTTAAGTTCGTTTGAAGACAATCACTTTAACTTGTTGGCTGGCAGGTTATTAGGGTCCATAATCCTTTTGCCATTAATAATATATATAATTTCATATGATAAAATTACAATCAAACAGACAACCGTCTGATACAATGGATCGAGCTTTAACAGTCTCTCAGGTGGCATCTACATTCTCCGAATTTAACACAGGGTTAGGTCTGAGAAAATATCATCTGCCTTTAATTCTCATTTTCATATCACCGCCTGTACCGTCTCACAACTTATCAGATTCAAATTTAAAGATGCTAACCTTCAGAAAAGTTACTAAGATGCTAACCTACAGGAAAGTTACTAAGATGCTAACCTTCAGGAAAGTTACTAAGATGCTAACCTACAGGAAATTTAACAAGATGCTAACCTAATGGAAAGTTAATAAGATGCTAACCGCGATACCTACAGGAAAGTTAATGATAATGATTTGACCCTGGTCTTAAAAGACGAATAACAAATATATAAACCGTCGGTAATTATACTGATCTCGTTACAAAAGCTATCTCCGAAGCTGTACCCCCGCTGCGACAGCGTTAAATCTTTGAATTTACCACGCTAAAATCAGGGTTTCGATTCCTCTCGGTGAACACAGCAGGTAGCCCAAGGTAGCTTTGCTATAAAAAAAACACAAACACACTTCTCCAAAGCAATGTACACGTATCATTCCTAAATCCAAACCACGTACAAATAACATTTGAACGCTAACTCGCGAATTTATAGGAGGGTGATTTAAAGCGGAAAGCTGAGGTACAGATACAATAGAATCAGATCTATACAACCACGATATTATACAATAGGGTCTCAACACAAGATTAAGTGTTCAGTAAAACAAAAATAAGCAGATAACTGGCAACTCTCCTGTGTCGGTTGCTATTGTTTGAAAGCCAGCTACATTCTAGACTAAAATGGAAACGGTCAACAAAACATTCCGAGTGAACATACCTTAACCCTAAATAGTAAGAACAAAGCAGAGACAACCAACAACACTCCTCTTCTGGTATTTGCAAAATAAATTATCCCTACCGAATCAACAGACTTGGAACAATATAATCAATAATGAATTCCTCGTACACAATTACGATACACAAACACAAAACTTCTTCGTAAACATTTCTAACATAGAGCAACTTCTAAACATCTGAAAACTAACCACGTGGTGAACCTGATGTCTCTCTTAAACAACGATTCCACGTTTGTTAGCCTGAAGATGACCTAGGAAGGTCGAAACGTTGTTCTCTGCTCATCAATAAAAGTGTTAATACCCATACCAGCCGTTCTGAGAAACATTTGTATTTCAAGCGGGTTTTTCTTCATCAAGAACGATTCCACTTTTTAGTCATGAACTTGGATTGTTACTTTTTGCATTTGTTCGCGGCATCATACAACTTGGAAGTCATCTTCGGTAATCATGATACTCAGACCTGACAAATCACCACAAAACCCAGAGAATTACAAATTAATCAGCCTAGGATGTACGAGACACTACTCATAGCACGTCACTTCGTCACAGAAATACAATCCAAGGGTCGCGGGTTCGAATCCTTGTCACACCAAACATGTTCTCTCTTTTGGGAAGTTATAATGTTACGTTTAATCCCACCATTATTCGTTGGTGAAAGAGTAATCCAAGAGTTGGCGGTGGGTAGCGATGACTAGCTGCCTTCCCTCTAATCTTACACTGCTACATTAGGGACGGCTATCGTAGATAGTTTTCGTGTAGCTGGAATCATCTTGGACCTCTGAATTCACGTATAGAATTCTGAAGTGCCTCCCGTCGTTTATAGTGTTCGCCGGTCAGTACCTTTCTTTAACGAAGCGCTATTGTACTTCAAACAATGATACTAAAAGTTCGGTTTTTTTCTGACTCAGGTTTGGTTTGGTTTGAATTTCGCGCAAAGCTACACAAGGGCTATTTGTGCTAACCATCCCTAGTTTGCAGTGATAGAGTAAAGGGAAGGCAGCTAGTCATCACCATCTCACCGCCATCTCTTAGGCTACTCTTTTACCCACGAATAATGTGGTTGTCCATCACATTATAACGCCCCTCAGCTAAAAGGACGAGCATGCTTAGTGTGACAGGGATTCGAACCCGCAACCTCCAGATTACAACTCGAATGCCTTAACCACTTGGCCACGCCGGGCCTTCTGACTCAGCTAAAAAAAACACTTGGGAAACGTGTAACCAGTGTTTGTTGTTATCAAAGTTTCTCCAAGCTATTTACAGACATATTACATTAAAATTTTAATCTTTAAATATAATTAGTTGTTTTTCTTACTATTATTTAAAGTTTATTAAGTTAATATAAGGAGTTTAAGAAGCAAAAATTAACAGGTTAGTCACGACCTCGAAATCATGAATTTATTTCACTGTTCTCAGCCCTGTGTTTTTATATTTTTATAGGGTTCGAATTCCCGTCACACGAAACGTGGTCGCCCTTTCAGCCGTGGGGGCATTATACTGTGACGGTCAATCCCACTATTCGTTGGTAAAAGAGTAGCACAAGAGTTGGCGGGGGTGGTGATGACTAGCTGCCTTCTTTCTAGTTTTACACTGCAAAATTAGGGACAACTAGTGCAGATAGCCCTCGAGTAGCTTTGCAAGAAATTCAAATTCAAAACCATATCTGAATCTGTCTTTGGTTCAGTATCAAAGGGTTTATTTTAATGTGACTTGATTTTGACACTGGATCATTTTTTGTGTTTTTGATATTTTATATTTAATATACAGTTTTAATCTGTAACAGGATATATTTCTTTTCTGATTGTACAGTTTTACTCTGTAACAGGATATATTTCTTTTCTGATTGTACAGTTTTACTCTGTAACAGGATATATTTCTTTTCTGATTGTACAGAATGTATATTGCCTGATAATATCAAAAGGTTTGTATATTAGTTTCAGTAATTTTCTTACTTACTTTTCTAAATGATTTGCTTTAAATATAATCTTGAAGAGTGCATTTAATTTTTCCCCCAGTGGCTCAGCGGTACGTCTACGGACTTACGACGCTAAAAACCGGGTTTTGGTACCCTGGTGGGCATATCATAGATAGCCCATTGTGTTGCTTTGTGCTTAATTCAAAACAACAATATTTTATTAAAAATTTGAAAGAAACTTTTAAAAAATGATGTCTTCTTTTACATCACTACACTGGCTTTACGGGGTTTACTTTATATTACTTTGACGTTAAAGACTCATTCCTTTTTTACTTCATTTTGTATTATTGGTTTTGGCGCAGATCGCCTAGTTGCGCCATAAAACACCGAACCAAACCAAAATTATTGGTTTTTAAGGATACGCTTGATTTGTGATTTAAGCTGATTTTTAAAGGTCGTGATTTTGTACTGTATTTAGTTATAATTGTGTGTTTAACTTGATTTTGATTTGCGATTATCTTACAAATTTGGACCCATAGTGACTCAGTGCTAAATCTCAATGTTTATAATGTCATAAATCGCATTTCTATACCAGTGTATGGCAGAACACAGGTAACCCATTGTGTAGCTTTATATTTTATAACAACAAACAATCTACAATTGAATTACTTGTTTTACTTATCTGTATTGTTGTGTAAGTATTTTACAGAAGTAAGAAAAAGTAGACAGTGATATTTTCGATCAGAAGGTTATTTAATTATTTTTAATTTCGCACAAAGCTACTCGAGGGCTATCTGCACTAGCCGTCCATAATTTAACAGTGTAAGACTAGAGGGTAGGCAGCTAGTGATCACTACCCACCGCCGACTCTTGGGCTACTCTTTTACCAACGAATAGTGGGATTGACCGTCACATTATAAAGCCCCTACGGCTGAAAGGGCGAGCATGTTTGGTGCGATCGGGATTCAAACCCGCGACCCCCAGGTTAAGAGTCGAACGCCTTAACACACTTGGCCATGCCGGGCTCGATTGGTAGGTCAGTTCATACCTTGAGAATACAAACTCTTATTTTTCGAAAGTAATGATCAAAAGTAGCGTAATAAAAAATTATCTCAGAACGACTGGTATGGGTACTAGCACTTACTAATAAACCAGAGAACAACGTTTCTATCTTCTTAAGTCATCTTCAGGTTAACAGGTTTCATCATCATGAAGACTGACGTAGAGTAGCACATGTACCTTTGAGAAAAGAATAGCATTATAGTTTCATTTGTATATTACTACAACATATACGAGATTTTGGGTCCATTTTTTTCACTCTATAGTAATTTATATTCATTTAGATACATAAATACTTTCATGACACTTCATGGAATTCATTATTTATTATTATACAGTGGACCGAGTGTTTAATGTAGGACGCTATGTTTTCACTGCCAGATAATTCATATTTACTGAAGCAATACATTTTCCCTTATGCATCCTGTTATTCTGTGGGTTACACTCAATTACTCTTAAGAAAAGTGACAGTATCTGAGAACACTAGACAAATCTTTTCTCTCTTCACAAATCAAATGATAAAACTAAGTTTCTTGTAACTTCTAGTTAGGTTTTTAGTTACTTCATTTTATTTTGAAAATTGGACTCTGTGATCACTAAAAACATTTAATTATTTGATATAAGGTAACAAGTTGTACATCCATAAGGTAACAAGTTGTACATCCATAAGGTAACAAGTTGTACATCCATAAGGTAACAAGTTGCACATCCATAAGGTAACAAGTTGCACATCCATAATCAAAATTCAACCTTTTTCAATTTTCTGCGATAGTTACTCGTGTAACAAATTTATTCTGATAAATGCAGCCTTTAAAATCGCACACTTAAATTCAAATAAAATTTATAAATAATACATTTTTTATGGGATCGGCTAATGAAATATTACATTGTCAAGAAACGTTTTATTCGCTTCAACGAAAAACTGTTCAAGAGTTAAAAAACCAAAGTAAAATAAAATCTAAATTAGAAAGTCACTAAGAGAATGTAACTCGCACATCGCAGTGTTTCAGGCTTGTTTGTTTTTGTTTTGCTTCTGTAGTGATCAACCTAAAGTATATACCAAATCATTCCACAATTGAAGAACGTGGGTCTGGAAACCAAGATCCTTTTTACATCTCAATTTTTCCTTCAACTTTTACTTATTTTCTGAATCCCAGTTTGCTACCATTATTACGCAACTGGTTGACTTCAATTGTGACTTTGACCTTTGAACTACATTCATTTAAAGTTTAATCATTTGGTCCCCAGAGAGACGCTCGACCTTTATACTCAATTGATCCAAAATCAAAATTAATTTTTTTTTTTTTATTTATACTGTCCACACGTACATTCACTCTCTGTGGTGTCATAGTTAACAAATTTTTCTGATTGTTTTATTTTCCCCGATGGGACAACGGTAACTCTACAGATTTACAATGCTAAAATTAAATTATCCTTGGAGAACACAGCAAACAGCCAGATGTGACTTTAATAGAAAGATCATTTTTTTAAATCTGTAAATAACTGTTTGTTTGTAGTTAAGCACATAGCTACACAAAGGGCTACCTGTGCTCTACCCATCACTAATATCGAAACCCCTGTTTCCAGCATTGTAAGTGCGGATACGTACCACTGTGCCACTGGAGGGTTATCTGGAAATAAACGTAGTGGTAGAGAATCAGATTCGAGAGCATTTATTTATTCATTACCAAGCAGTTTTCACTACTCTTTAGAGATTGTCTGTGTGGAACGTGTTTAGTTTTGTTTTATTGGAATTTCAACATCATGAACACAAATATGACAGAAGATAAATGATTTGGTACGTGATAAGATATTTAGACTTTCTTTACACAAATACCTTATTAAAGAGTGTTTGAAAGACTCCTCTTGTTAATCGTTTGTTGCTGTCTCTACGTAATATCAAGAAGTTTATTTTTGTAGTTTAAATTAAGTCTATAATTGGCCAGCCCAACTTAAAACTTCTGAAGAACACGGGAAGCCACGTAAGTAAGTTTGACTGTGTGGGTAGTTGGGTATTGATGTTGTTAAATACCCAGGAGGGTCAGGTACATTTGACCTCTTCCTCCCTCCCGAACGATTATAACGTCTGTCTTTAGGGTGTTTTTTTTTGTGCTTTTTTTTTAAAGCTTTGGGCCAAAGTAAAAGTATAACATCATACTCAGGTCCATTTCAGGGCTCAGTCCATGCATGGACGAACAAGAAGTTTTTTTTTTCTTCATTTAATTTTTTTTCCATATATATATATATATTTTTTTTTGTATTTTCATATATATTTTTTTTTGTATATTTCTCCTTTTTCTCGATTGAGAGAATGCTACTACTACTTGTAGTAACACATACACACACACACAAAGAAAGTAATAATAATTATTATTATTCAATACTTGAATAATAATTCAAAAAGAGAAAAAAAAAAAAAAATAAAAATAATAATGATTAAAAAGAAAATAATAATTATAAAAATAAAAGAAACAAGGACTAAGTGTCTAGTGCATAGTGGCCAGCTTGTGTTACATTTCTTAAATATATGTTAAAAGGGGAGAGGTATTTAGGACCATTTACATCATGTACGTGATATCTGTCGAGATCACACATTAAGTCATTTTTATGCCAATTCTTATTGAAATATTTTAGAGAATTATGCAAGAGTCTTTCAGCTATTGTATCTATGTTTGCATACTTGTGCATGAATGTTGTTGAGGTGCTACGTGGTACTTTATATGCTGAAGTTAGTACAGAATTTTGTATACGTTGAAGTTTCTGTACATGTGTGGGTGCTATGTTAATCCAGGCAGGTGATGCATATTCTATTGTTGGTCTAATGTACGTTTTGTAGATTTTAAGTATGTTGTCTGGTGATGTTCCTTGGATTTTACCTGAAAGACTTCTTGCATAGTTTGCTCTTTTCCAGATTCGTATCAGTACATTTTTAATATGTGGTAGCCACGTTAATTTTGAGTCATAGGTTAGACCTAGAAATTTAGCAGAAGTAGCAGTCAGTAAAAGTGATCCATTCATATAGAGTTTTGGTGGATCTTTTTTCAGCTTATTCAGTCTGCTGAATAATATGACTTGGGTTTTTTGGAATATTAATTTTGATTCTGTATTTCTGGCAGTATTCTTCGATGTTATTTAGGACTGGTTGTAGGTTCGTTGCTGCTATTGACGGAGTGGGGGCACTTTTCCAGACTGCTACATCGTCAGCGAACTGTGATGCATAACCTAAATTTAGGTCCGACAGAGGCATATTACTCACGTACGTGATAAATAATATAGCACTAACAACCCCTCCCTGCGGGACTCCTGCTTCGGGTGAAAAGGACCCTGAGTGGGCCCCATTTACATTTACTTTACACATTATGTTTTCCAGGAAGTTGGACAGCCAGCGAATAGTTTCCTGGGGTAATGCCATTTCAAGTAATCTATGACGTAAGCCATTATGCCACACTGTGTCAAAAGCTTTCTCGATGTCGAGAAAGCAAGCTACAGTGCATTCTTTTTTGTTGAAGCTGTCGGTAATTGATTCTGTAAGTCGAATCAGGTGGTCTGTAGTTTGGCGGTTTTTTCGAAATCCGTTTTGAATTTCTGGTAATTTTGAATTTTCTTCTAAGTAAACTGACAGACGATTACTAATTATCCTCTCTAATACTTTGCCAATACAACTGGTTAAGCTAATCGGGCGGTAGTTGTTTGGTTTATTCGCTGGCTTTCCTTCTTTCTGGAACATTAATATTATTGCTTCCTTCCAAGAAACGGGGATATATCCAGCTGATAGTGAGAGATTAAATAACGCTGATAGGTGTTCATATAATCTCTGAGTGCCTTGTTTTAGGAGGATAGCTTGAATACCATCTTCTCCAGGGGCTTTGTTTTTTGTGTTGTTAATAGCAGTTACGACTTCTGTTACAGTGATATGTTTTATCAGTTGATGAGTGCTCCAGTCTTTTGTTTTTTCTTGGTGTGTAATAGTGTTGACTGGAAATTTAGGTGTAAAAATGCTTCTGTTTTGATCAATAAAGTTTGTGACTGTATTATAAAAGTATCTGTTCATGTCTGGTTCATGATGTGTTTTGAACGTGTTTTCTAGGTGTTTTTTAAATATCTCGGCTTTTTCTGTGTTAGTGTATGCTGTTTCTCCATCCAATTCCAGTGGTGGATATGCTGTGTTTGTTGTTCCTGTGTTTGTAAATCTTTTCAAGTGTGTCCAGAATTGTTTAGGATCAGTTTTGTGATTTAGATCGAAACAGAAGGTGTCCCAGTTTTCTTGTTTCTGTTGTCTGATTAAGTTTGGTATTTTATTCCTTATTGTGTTTATCTGAGTTTTAAGTGTGGGGTTGCGATTTTGAATGTACTGTCTGCGGAGTATACGTCTGTTTTTAATTAAGTGTATTATGTCTTTGTGTGGCTGCCATGAATGAGTTGTTGTGAATTGTTTTTTGTTTCGGTATAGATCTGTTGGCTGCCTGTTTTAGACACTCAGAGATAATATGACAGTATGCATCTATATCTGATGCGTCCGCGGCAATATGTAGTACTTCTGGAGGTAAGGTTTCATTTAATATAGTTTGAAAAACTGGCCAATTAGCTTTTTTGTAGTTCAATTGGTCTCTCACTATGATTTTATTTAAGTGGGGGGTGAGATTGAAGATACACCAAACTGGGAGGTGGTCACTATCTATATCGTGACCAACATGAAAATTTACGAATTTGCGACTCATATTTGACGAACACAGGCATAAGTCCAGTATTTCACTGGTGCCGTGTGCGTACGAGATATGTGTCGGTGTTGCATCGTTTAATAAAGTCATGTCTGATTCATCCAAAAATTGAAAAAGTAAATTGCCATTTGCGTTTGTACTACGACAGTTGAATGCTATATGTTTACTGTTTAGGTCGCCGATAATAATAAGATTACAGTTGCTATTATACAATATATTCAATAGATTTACATCTAGCACTGTACTAGGCGAGCAGTAGATGCCCGCCACAGTAACGTCTGTATGATTTTGCGTTTTTACATTAATAATTATAGATTCATTACTGGAAGGGATAGTAAGTTCCTGAACTAAAAGTTCAGTCTTATACAATAATAAAAGACCTCTGTTTGGATCTCTATTATCCTTCCTGTCATGTCTAATAATGGAGTAGCCGTTTATTTTAAATCGATGGTAGTTATATAAGAGAGTTTCACTAATTATAATTACATCAGGTTTTATGGAGCTTGTTGTATCTTCAATCTCATGTTTCTTGGAAGCAAGAGCACCCTGGATATTGATGTGTAGAACTGTGAAGTTATCCATGTTTAGTAGAGTTTATGATGGAGGTTAAAATTTGCGGCAGGAATTTGTGTATGTTTTTCAATATGATTTTAACTATTATGTCTGTGAGACTGTTGGTGTTTGTGGGATTTGTATATTCTGCCATTATTTCCGAGAAAGTGGAAGTTATGGCAGATGTCAGTGTTGTTTCAATCGTTGTTGGTTGTGTATTTTGAGGTGGTTTTGGTATTTCCTCTTCACATGGTGATGGTTTTTCCTGTCGGGATGATGAAGTTTTAACCACTGCAGCGTAAGTGTTTGTTTGTGTAGCTGTACTTTGTGGTGCTGGAGTGGTAGGTGTGGGTTCCTTAATGGTTCGTGGTGGTGGCGGCTTGTTCATGTTGGGATTTTTAATTTCGTATAAGTGTGTTTTAATGGATTTATATTTCTGACAACCTTTATAATTTGCCGTGTGTTCTTCCCCACAATTGCAGCATTTGGGTTTGGGGTTCTGTTTTGTACACTGTGTAATGTGGTGATTCTCCCCACAGCCCACACAACGCGCATTTGCTTGGCATGCTGCTGCTACATGTCCAAACCTTTGGCATTGGTAGCACTGTGTGACAACCAATGCTGGTGTTTTTGTTTGTTCAACTGTGTACTTTTGATACCACATAGTGATACCATTATTAATAAGTTCCACGTAAGTAAAACAAAATTTGTGGTTCGGTTTGAATTTCGCGCAAAGCTACACAAGGCTACCCGCGCTATCCGTCCCTATTTTAACAGTGCAAGACTAGAATGACAACAGCTTGGCATCACCACCCACCGCCAACTCTTTGACTACTCTTTTACCAACAAATAGTAGGATTAACTGCACATTATAGCGCCCCGACGGATGAAAGGGTCATCATGTTTGTTGTGACGGGATTCGAATTCACGACCCTCAGATTACGAATAGAGCGCCCCAATCATCTGACCATACCAGATCTAAGGATTGTGGATATAGGTGCCTAGATCAAACATTCTGAAACTTGAAACCATACACACACACCAAAATATTGAATATGGTTCTTATTTCATCTATATGTATCGATAGCCCATCAAATTTACTAAGTAATAAGTTACAACGCATTTTTAACTTTGTGCTATACTAATGCACTCAAGACTGGAGATTTTTTACAAGTAAACAACAAATTTTATATTGAGAAAAGAATTTTCCGTGAATTACCACTGATGTCCATAGATAGTAACAACTTCTATTTTTACTCATTACAAAATAACTGTAGAGGTAAAGTGAGGCACTTGTGTCCGTCTTTGTTGATTCAGACCTGCAAAGTTTTCTTTGAAAGTATGTTTCAATATTAACGTATGAAGTAATCGTATTTCAAAAGTAAAATGTTTACGTTTGGATTCCACATTCACGTTTGCTTCGTTATGAAAAACCTTTTATGAAATTCCGTATCTCTGTCTCTTACCGTTAGAGGCTGAAGGTTTCTCAGTCTTTACAACCAATTATTTGCTAATTTTAACATTCAATGACAGGGTTAGGTTTAATATATGAGCTGTTTTTGTTGAGATGTTTTAGCAAAACGTTACGAGATAGGCTATATGCTCTTTGCTCACCACAGAGAATCGAATCGTGAATTTTAGCTTTATCAGTCCGGAAACTTGCTGCGGACCCACTGGGGAATAGGGAACTTAATATAAGAGCATCTCGGTGAGTAAATGTTTTGACAGTCAAACCAAATTTAAGAAACTTCGTACATTTTAGATAGGCTAAACAGTAAAAACCGTAACGTATGTCAAAAAAAAAAAAGAGGTAACTGTGGAACTTGTACTTTGAGTCCAGGTCAGTCCATCACCTAACTTTCTTTTCTTCAATAAAACGTTAAGTGCTCAAGTGTAATTTTTCAACGACTAGGCATGGCCTAGCAGTTGGCATACCTTACTACAGATCGAGGAAAGCCCAAGGTTCGCGACGAAAATCTGCTAAATAGAGTTCGCCCCTTTCGGCTTTGTGTGCGTTATAAAAGTGACAGTCAATATTACTATGAAAATTAGACAAGACAAAACCCCTGTGGCGGCGGGTGCTACTGCTAGTTGTCTTGCATTTAGCCAGTATCTGTAAAAAGGGATAGCTATGTCTAAATCGTAAGAATCTCTGAAATGATCGTTTTGCCCAAAGCGTTACACAATGTACCATTTAGGCTTCGAGTAGTAAGCACCAATTTCGCATAAAGCTTCAACAATCGTTAATTAACGGACGAAGCGTAGTCTAGTCGTTAGCAAGCCTAAACTATATATGCAAGGATTCATGGTTCTCATCCTATGCCACAAAAACGTTCTTCATTTTGGCGCTGTAACTGCACTAAAACCACTACTCAATCATGTAAAAGTAGCTCCAAGTGTTGCGGAATGTTCTGTTAACTAACTGCTTTCCCTTGAATATATCAGTTCAAAATTAGAGACGTCTTGCACAGATAGCCGTTTGTGTACCTTTGCGCTCATTTCTGAAGCAAACAGATTGACAAAAATTAACTTTATGATATGTTTTTTTGTATATTTCTTCTTACAGATGATTTACATAAATAACGCTAGAGGTACGAATAGAATAATTCACCAAAGTTTTTAAGTTCAACCCTTTGAAGATTCCTGGAAACACAAAGAAATTCTGGGTAACTTTTATTGTATAGTAGCTCCATCTATAAACTCGAAATAATGTATCGAATTTACTGTTAAGAAAAGAACAAAATTAATAGTTTATCTCACTGGTCAAAGTAGCAAAATTTTCTGATAGTGTAAAATATTAATCACTAATAATCTCTTCAGAATGACATTTCAACCATCTTAGTTTATTATAAAGGTCAGTATTTAATTTTAAAAGTCAATTAATTAAAGCACTCTTGAAAAATGAGCAATATCAGGTGCACGTGACAAATGAACAAATTAATTAATCTTTCAGCTATGAAAATAAACAATATTATCTTGTTATAAATTCAGGGAGAGTGTTCAGGAGGTAAAACTACCACCTAGAAAGTCTGAAAAACCCAAATAAAATTTTGAATAGAAAATACCTCATGCAACTGGTTTGTTATGAATTATTCTTTCTATTTCAGGCTTGAATCCCACTTTAAAGTCAAAATTGGCTTTCGATCTTTTTTTTATTGTTTTCGTGTTGTTGTTTTTTAATTATAAAACACGAGTTGACATAAATGAGTAACCTGGACTCACTTCACATTGTTTCCTGTTTCTATTTATATACACTTTCGGAGAAATGTTTTCACAAGTACATTCAAACTGGTCCGGTATGGCCAGGTGGTTAAAGCGCTCGACTTGTAATTCGAGAGTCGAGGGTTCAAATCCCTGTCACACCAAACATGCTCGCCCATTCAGCCGTGGGGGGCGTTATAATGTTACGGTCAATCCCACTATTCGTTGGTAAAAGAGTAGCCCAAGAGTTGGTTGTAGGTGGTGATGACTAGCTGCCTACCCTTTAGCCTCACACTGTTAAATTAGGAACGGCTAGCGCAGATAGCCCTCGTGTAACTTTGCGCGGAATTCAAAACAAACAAACATTCAAACTGCAATGTTCATTCTTTGATTACGTTTGTCAGACATTTCACGGATAGCCATCTTTGATTTAGTAGTAATAGATTAAATGGAAGGTGTCTGGTCAATAAAACTCACCGCCAACACTTGAGCTACTCATTTACCAAAGAATAGAAAGATTAACCGTCGCATAATAAACTCCATGGTTGGGAGGGTGAGCATGCTCGATGACAGGGATTTGAACCCGCAAACCACAGATCACTAAAGACGAGATCGGATATAAATTTTAGGGCTGATTCTGCCTGAGTTTTTCGATTTCAAGTTTGTTCCAATCTGATTCAGAAAGAAAAATTCATATCTGTATATCCAACTAAGTCCAAGCATATCCATGTATGTAAAGGTGCAATCGATTTCAAACCATTTCTTCTCATATTCAGACTGTATCCTGTAATATTAACGCTTGAGCATTAACTTTATATCATAATATGAGACGAATAAAATACGTATTATTTTTAACTCGGGCCCGCATAACCAGATGGTAAAGGCGCTCAACTCGTAATCGTAAATAATGGATGACCACCACTGATAGCCCTCGTGTAGCTTTGCGCGAAATTCAAAAACAAACAAACTTTAAATAGTAATATGAACTGTATAAGCAAAATACGCATTGGTTTCACATTGTTCCTACATTTGTGTGTGTGTGTTTTCTTATAACAAAGTGACATCGGGCTATCTGCTGAATCCACCGCTACATTTTGTGATGAAATAGCTGGATATTTGTTTTGCATTTCGTGCAAAGCTACACGAGGGCTATCTACGGTAGTCATTCCTAATTTAGCAGTGTAAGACTAGAGGAAAAGCAGCTAATCATCATCACCCGTCGCCAACTCTTGGACTGCTCTTTTACCAACTAATAATGGAATTGACTGTAGCATAATAACGCCCCAATGGCTGAAAGGACGAGCATGTTTGGTGGGACAAGGATAAAAAGCTTAACTTAATATTATCTTCAAAGAAATTAATGTAGGATGAATGCATTATTTATTAATTTAGTTTGTTTGTTTGTTTGTTTGTAGTTAAGCACAAAGCTACCCAGTGGGTTATCTATGTTGTACCCTCAACATTTATCAAATCTCGGTTTTTAGCATTAAAAGTCTGCAGACCTGCCTCCTCTAGGGTGTGTTTAGTTAGTTCAACGTACATACATCGTGTAACAATGCGCTTAATAAAAACCACCCAACGAACGTGCATCTTTTAACCACTGTTTTACAATGACAGTTTTTTTTCTATTAGTGTGGTCTCTACTTTATTTTATTTCTAAAATTTCAGAATCACTCACATATTTCCACTAGCCATATTTACCAACATCCAATTGTTTGTTAGGATTCAAGTATACATACATACAAACAAAAATTCTCTAAACGTAATACTACATTGGTTAATACAAAATAGCCAAAAAATGTGCTCGATCCGAACAACAAAAGATAAACATTCAAACTGAAGATGAAATTGACAGTAGCCTGCACAGAAGACAACGTAGCATTATACGTCATTCGCTAGGTCAAAACTTGGCCTTTCTATTAGCTATAAATAATGTAGTATACAACGTTAGAGAAAATTATTGACAATTTGTATAATTGGCGTGGCACTTCAGTCTCATTTTCTGGTTTATGACTCCGTAAACAAATAAGGCCTTCCCTTAATAATATCTGTATTACAGTGAGTAATTTACGTTAAATTCAGTACTTTTAGTACATGTGCGACATAAATTATAAAATGAGGTTGATCTAAAGAATAAATATCACAATTCTTGTGCTGGGGAAGATTGATTATTACTTTTAATATTAAAAATTATGCAACATTGAGATTTGGTTTGATAACTGTGTTTTGAACATAGATTTATTCGTATACATTAATGATAATTTTAGTTCAATTTTGGATTTTAAATGTCATGACATGCGCAGTTTGACCTACGCGAGAGTTCTAAAATATGTACTAAAATGTAAAGGAAGCAAGAATAAAGATCATATTGCGAATTGTCTGTCGGGTGAGTTTCCGAAGAAACAAACAAATCAGTTCTAAAACCTACAGTGTCACAACACTATTATTTTAAATAGTTGTGTTGTGTGTTTTACTTAAAGCAAAGCCACATTCGGGCTATCTGCTGAGTTCACCAAGGGGAATCGAACCTCTGATTTTAGCTTTGTAAATCCGTAGATTTTTTGCTGTACTAGCGGGATACTAAATAGTTTTGAAATGCGTTGTAGGTGTTATTCTAAGATCTACATTACACATCACAAAAATGTGAACCATAACGAACTTCCCTTTTGTCATCGAATTTCAGTGAATATATAGTTAGAAATATTGATGTTTTAATAAGTTAAGTGTTATGACTATTGTATAATTTATCGTTACTGAACTACGTTTTGTATGGTGTCCAATGTTTGTTGACGTAAAGGTGACACGTGATCATTAAATGTTGTATCTAAATCAACAAGCAGTTTCAAACACTAAAATCTAGTATTATAAATCAACAGGCCTAAAAGTTGTGTAAAATGCAATTTTTTCCCACATTTCTCTTAGTTACGTACAGATGTGACTTTAAATCCAGTTGACTTATTGATTTTTAAATTAAATATGGTATAATTTTGTTCGCTTTATTTAGCAGTGTCACCTTTTCATTTTATATCCACATTGATACTAAAGCAATACTTAACGCTTTTCAACCAGTGTTCTGTCATCTCACACGATTATTAATCTTAAGTTCTTAACTTTATATGTGTGTGTGTGTGTAACGTCAGCATAACTTGTGGAAAAAACATGCAGCATCGCTTTGCTCAATCAGCGTATACACAGAACATGTTTATCGTTCTAGCTACACGTAGTTGTCAGAAATGTACAATAATTAGTTAAGTTTTCAGCCAGTTTTCACTTTGTTATTACTTAATTTCACGTTTGCTTAATAACCATGATAGACAGTAAATAATTTGTATTAGTTTAATTATGGACTGATAGCATGAACTAATTACTAATTAAATTGTGGATATATAATAAGAGATGAATACTAGTTTGATACAGATAGATAATGAGACGGTCAAGTAATGATTTTTTTTGTAGAGAACACTATAAAAAATTTCACTGTGAATATAGATCAATGTTGGTTACATTTCTATTCCATTATCACAATTTACTTTCGTACAGAAATATGTATAGCAAGGAATAAATATTAATTTGATCATAATAGATATTAAGAAATAAAAATTAATTTGAGCATAATAGATTATAAGAAGTAAATAACAGTTTAGTCACGATGAATAGTAAGAAATAAATACAAGTGTAATTGTGATGGATAATAAAATACTAGTTTGATATTAAATAGGTGCTAACAAATAAATTATATTTCAATCATGGAGAGATACTAAGAAACAAATTCTATTTCAATCATAGATAAATACTAAAAAATAAATTCTATTTCAATCATGGAGAGATACTAAGAAATAAGTTCTATTTTAATCATGGATAGATACTAAGAAATAAATTCTATTTCAATCATGGAGAGGTACTAAGAAATAACTTCTATTTTAATCATGGATAGATACTAAGAAATAAATTCTATTTCAATCATGGAGAGATACTAAGAAATAAATTCTATTTCAATCATGGAGAGATACTAAGAAATAAATTCTATTTCAATCATGGAGAGATACTAAGAAATAAATTCTATTTCAATCATGGAGAGATACTAAGAAATAAATTCTATTTCAATCATGGAGAGATACTAAAAATAAATTCTATTTCAATCATGGAGAGATACTAAGAAATAAGTTCTATTTCAATCATGGAGAGATACTAAGAAATAAGTTCTATTTCAATCATGGAGAGATACTAAAAATAAATTTTATTTCAATCATGAAGAGATACTAAGAAATAAATTCTATTTCAATCATGGATAGATACTAAAAAATAAATTCTAATTCAATCATGGAGAGATACTGAAAAATAAATTCTAATTCAATCATGGAGAGATACTGAAAAATAAATTCTAATTCAATCATGGAGAGATACTAAAAATAAATTCTAATTCAATCATGGAGAGATACTAAGAAATAAATTCTATTTCAATCATGAAGAGATACTAAGAAATACATTATATTTCAATCATGAAGAGATACTAAGAAATACATTATATTTCAATCATGAAGAGATACTAAGAAATACATTATATTTCAATCACAAAGAAATATTAAGAAATAAATTAAATTTCAATCATGGAGAGATATTGAGAAATAAATTCTATTTCAATCATGGAGAGATACTAAGAAATAAATTCTATTTCAATCACGGAGAAATATTAAGAAATAAATTCTAATTCAATCATGGAGAGATACTAAGAAATAAATTAAATTTCAATCATGGAGAGATATTGAGAAATAAATTCTATTTCAATCATGGAGAGATACTAAGAAATAAATTCTATTTCAATCATGGATAGATACTAAGAAATAAATTCTATTTTAATCATGGAGAGATACTGAGAGATAAATCATATTTCAATCATAGATGATAGGAAAAAAGTAATACTAAACAATTTAAAACAGCACTTGTGCAATAAATATATACAATTAAAAGGAGTAGAACGTTAAATAGTCAATCAATAATTATTTTTTGTTGTTCCTCTTTCAACGGTATATAAATATATACTAATGTATGTTATATATAAATATATACTAATATATGTTATATATAAATATATACTAATATATGTTATATATAAATGTATACTAATTTCATAATGTTAGGTAGTAAAAAATAAATACTACGTTACTTAATTATTCATAGTTTCAGATAAATACTTGTTTAATCATAGATACATGGTGAACAATAAATACAGGTTTATTAATGGATGAATATAAACAAAGGTGTTCTAGATTGAAGCTATATGAATAGTAATAAATAATTATTAATTAAATTATGTTAAATAGATTGGACGTCGTTAAGCGCAAGGCTACAAAATGGGTTACGAGTGCTTTGCCCATCAATGTGTACAGACAGAAACTTATCGCTCTTTCTACAATAGGGCGTTATAAAGTCACCGACAATCCCACTATTTATTACTAAAGAGTTAGAGATGGATAATGTTTACTAACTGGCCTCCCCTTAGTGGCTCGACATGGCCAGGTGAGTTAAGGCGTTCGACTCGTAAGCTGAGGGTTGCGGGTTCGAATCCCTGTCACACCAAACATGCTCGCCCTTTCAGCCGTGGGGGCGTTATAAAGCGACGGTCAATCCCACTATTCGTCGGTAAAAGAGTAGCCCAAGAATTGGCGGTGGATCGTGATGACTAGCTGCCTTCTCTCTAGTCTTACACTGTTAAATTAGGGACGGCTAGCGCAGATAGCCCTCGTGTAGCTTTGTGCGAAATTCAAAAACAAAGCAAACAAACTCCCCCTTAGCTCATCACATAAATATTAAGAAAAATTAGCACAGTTAGTCCTCAATTAGTTTTGTGCGCAATTACATAAATAGCAAATAATTTAACAAAATATATAAGTTAAATAATTTGTGATATTAAGTTGAGATTAATGAATATTAAATTTAGTTTGTTGGGACGGAAAACATGAACTTGTCACAATACTTTCATAATAGCTAGTTTGCACAGTAGATGGCAGTAAAGGCGGATTTAGTGACGGAATCAATACAAACTGGAACTGTGGTGTCAAATGTGCAAGTAAACAAGGTGATCATTGAAATATAAATATATATACGTATATATATATATTAATTTATTATAACTCAAAAATAGGCCAAAACAATATAAACAAAAAACGCTGCATCAACTGAAAAGATCCCAGAGTACAAGTTACAATGTGGAATTATAAAATGCACCCAAGGATCGTACCCTGGGATCTTTTCAGTTGACACAGAAATGTTTCTTTAATTTACTTTGAGTTGTTTTTTGAATTTCGCACAAAGGGTATCTGTGCTAGCCGTCCCTAATTTAGTGTAAGACTAGAGGGAAGACAGCTAGTCATCACCACCCACTGCCAACTCTTCTACCAACAAATAGTGGGATTGATCGTAAAATTATAATGCCCCCATGGCTGAAAGAGCGAGCAAGTTTGGCGCGACGGGGATGCGAACCCGCGACCCTCAGATTGCGAGTCGCACGCCTTAACACGCTTGGCCATGCCGGGCTTTTTTCTTTTTTTTTAAATAATTAAAGTAACAAGTTATATAATTAGTCAAGGGTTTGAATTTGCTGTTTTTAACGCAGTCCTTCCTTGTGATGTTACTTATTTTACTATATAACTTTATTAAAATGCTTTTATTTTCACTATATACACTGCTGGCCAAAATCTTAAGGCCAATAAACATGAAGAAAAAATATGCATTTTGCGTTGTTAGACTCAACCACTTATTTGGGTAGAGCTTCGAAAGATGAAAATAAGAAAAGGGAAAATAAAACTCATAAACCTTTTTGGCATTTAATAGGGAAAATGTGAACACTATGAAATTAGTCTGCTGGTCAAATACTAGCTGGTTAAAAGCTTAAAACCATACTGAAACGAAGTGTTAATCGATAAACACGTGACGAAATTTAGTAATTTGTGTTCAAGCATTAGTGTTGTCAACATCTCCCACTGATATCTCCTGTGTTACTTGGGTATAAACATGGGAAAGGCTAAAAAGTTGACAGAGTTTGAACGTGGCAGAATTGTCGAGCTGCAAAAGCAAGGTCTCTCTCAACGTACCATCGCTGGTAAGATTAAGCGTCGTAAAACTGCTGTTGCAAATTTCTTAAAAGACCCTGAGGAATACGGAACGAGAATTTCAAGTGGTCAGCCCAAGAACATTTCGCCGGCGTTGAGCAGGAGGATTCGACGGATTGTTCGGCAAGCCGATCGTCTAACCAGATTAAGGCTCTTACGAACGCAGAATGCAGCTCAAGAACAATAAGGCGGCATCTACGAGAGAAAGGCTTTAAAAACCGTAAAAGTCTTCAAAGGCCACACCTCCTTTGACACCACGAAACAGCTCGGTTAAACTATGCTGAGAAGCACCAAACAAGGGACGTAGAAAAGTGAACGAAGGTTTTGTTATCTGATGAGAAAAAAATTAACCTGGATGTTCCAGATGGTTTTCAACGTTACTGGTACGATAAGGATATCCCACCAGAGACATTTTTTACGTGATATAATGGAAGAGATTCCATCATGATCTGCGGTGCTTTCTCCTTCCGTAGAACAATGGAACTTCAGGTTATACAAGGGCGTCAAACAGCAGCTGGCTACATTGACACGTTGGAGAGAGCATCCTTATTGACTGAAGGCACTCGCTTGTGTGGAAATGACTGGATATTTCAGCAGGACAACGTTTCAATTCACAATGCCCGCAGGACAAAGGACTTTTTCATGGCGAATAGCGGGATTCTTTGGGACCATCCAACGTGTTCGCCCGAACTGAACCAATTGAAAATGTTTGGAGGTGAATGGCAAGGAAAGTCCATAGAAATGGACGTCAATTCCAAACAGTTCATGATCTTCGTGAAGCCATCTTCACCACTTGGAATAACATTCCAGCCAGCCTTTTGCAAACGCTTATATTGACCATGCCAAAGCGAATAGTTGCAGTTATTTGTAATAAAGGCCGTGCAACTCACTACTGAGACCTCTTGTTGGGCGTTTCCTACCCTGTTTAGGACTTCATTTTAATTGGTTTTAAAATTTTGACCAGGTAGTATTTAGGTTAATTTCATAGTGTTCACATTTTCCCTATTAAATGCCAAAAAAGTTTATGAGTTTTATTTCCCCTTTTCTTATTTTCATCTTTCAAAGCTCTACTCAAATAAGTGATTGAGTCTAACAACGCAAAATGCATATTTTTTCTTTATGTTCATTAGCCTTAAGATCTTGGCCAGCAGTGTATATATAATACACATAAACGTTTAAAGTTTTATACTGGCGTTATAACTGTAACAAACTCACTAAGTTCGTCTCAAATTACCATAAACATTACGACTTGTAACAAAAATGTTACAATCATATGAAAACCCCTTTTTTTTTACGTTTTGTTACAATAAGAATTTGCTTGTTAAAGACTCGTTTTCATTTTTGTTACAAATACTGACGTACGTGACCATTATCTGTTCTCTGTTTATCAATTAATTCATTATACGGATAAGATTAATCGTGTTGTTGTTGCTACAAAGATATAAATATATATATAATCGTTTATAGGCATGTCATTTTAAAAGTCTCTGAATGTATGAAATATAGCTAAACGGAAAACCACAGCCTATTGTAAAATGGTTTGTTTGAATTTCGCGAAAAGCGAGGTTTACCTACGCTGACGGTTCATATTTATCAGTGAAAGACTAAAGCGAAAGCAGCTAGTCATCACCACCCACCGCCAACTTTTGGGCTACTCTTTTACCAACGAATAGTGGGATTGACCGTAGCTTTATAACGCCCCCACGGCTGAAAGGGCGAGCATGTTTGGTGCGACGGGGATTCGAACCCGCTACTCTCAGAGTACGAGTCGAACGCCTTAACCCACCTGGCAATGCCAGGCCACCTAGCCATTCTTTTTCCAGATCTTAAATTGGTATTCTTTTGTTCTATTTTCTTTAAAATACAGCACAAAGGAATCAAAGACCTTTATACTAGCAATCCACCAGATAACGCTATAATTACCCCTGACAGAAAGGTGTATAACAACAGTATTGTTCTGTACAGACATAACATTTATATTTTATTCTTTTAGAACTTTTCATTTTTGAATTTATTGTATTAAATACAGTTTTTACACATAGCAGAGATCAAAATTGTCACTAAATTCCTTTTGCTTCAGGTACCTGTTGTCCGAGTCATTTACCTGAGATATCACCTTTGTCTTCCAATTGGAAATTCTTGCATAGTTGTGAATATTATGTGTGAAAGTAAACAGTTAACTTTTTCACTGTCAGGTCAGGTAATTTTTCAAGAATAATACTTTCTTTTGTTTCAAAGAAAATAACTAAGGGTTATGTGGACGGTGCACTCGTCTTGAGAGAACTAACAGTTACGCTATTGAGTAGATTCCAATCTATATTAAATGTGTGATCCCAGTTATGATTACTTCAGTGCATCACCTTGTACTAAACCTTGAGGTAGTCTATCTCTCTCTATATAAGCGCGAATGTCTTTCTGTGGGTCTGTTCCTTATTTATGGGGATATCGTTGAAGCTATAAACTCCAAACTCAAGGTACAGATACAATTTTGTGAATAAAGTATTATTTTTGTTTGTTTGTTTTTAATTTCGCGCAAAAATACTCGAGGGCTATTTGCGCTAGCCGTCCCTAATTTAGCAGTGTAAGACTAGAAGGAAGACAGCTGGTCATCACCACCCATCTCCAACTCTCGGGCTACTCTTTTACCACCGAATAGTGGGATTGAAAGTTACATTATAACGCCCCCACGGCTGAATGGGCGAGCGTGTTTGGTGCAACCTGGATTCGAACCCGCGACCCTCAAATTGCGAATCGAACGCCTTAACCTACTTAGCTATGCCGAGCCATGCACAAAGTAACATGGGATCTATGGCTATTCTTATCTGCTCATGATCTCTTCTTCTTTGCTAATAACAGCAAGACAAAAAGAAAACGTTTTGTATAAAGAAGCTATACATTAAAAAATTAGCACATAGATAAAGAGCTAAATCGGTTAAAGCAGTTTTCATCCGAGTAATGCCGAGTATCCAACTAGTTAGTAATAACCTTCCATTTTGACTGGATTTCATAATAATAACATTTTACTTTTTTTTTTTTCGTCCAGTTACCCTATAATCTGATTATCTAGTCTTTTCCCAACCCCTATCGATACAATTTCATATCCTTTGTGTAGCACATTATTTTGTTTGTTTGTTTTTGTGTTATGGCTATCTGCGCTATCTGCCCATAATTTAGCAGTTTAAGACTAAAGGGAAGGCAGCTAGTCATCACCACCCACTGCCAACTCTTAAGCTACTCTTTTTACCAACGAATAGTGAGATGGATCTTTACATTATAACGTCCCACGGCGGATAATGTGAGCATGTTTGATGGGAATTCGAAGTCGCGACCCTCAGAATACGAGTCGAGCATCCTAACCATCTGGTCTCATCTTATTTTGAAACTAAGTATATGAATCTGCACCATTATTCTTGTCCAGACAACATGTCCTGAAAAAAAGGTGAAAAAAACCAATAATAGTATAGCAAGATTTTCCTTTGGTGAATCCACGTTAGATTTCATTTGTATCAAACCTCACTTAATGAATTTAGAAAGCTTCTTTTGTGAGACTCTCTAGATTTTTTTTCTGAACAGAAGTAAAATATTATAATTGCTTATAATATGTTGTGAGTTCCTTAGTTTACCCTCTTATGGCATATTATCAATTGTTTTGAAAATGTAAATACGTCAAGATCACACTCTTTCCATTGTTCGGACAATTTATATCTACAAAAAGTTATTATTTTCGTAAGGCAATCTTTTCCCTTTGGTGAAAATGTTTTATGATGTTCATACAATTACAGGAGTGCGCTGTGAGTCCATATGCAAAATGTATATAAAACAACCTCGTTTACTATTTGCAGTGAAAATTAGAAAACATTCCCGATGGGGTAATATATAGAGCCCAGTCGTTAATGTTCCGTTGCTCTTTTTCTTTGAACGTAGCACCCTTATATATTTTTGTCTGCGCCTAAGTATAACAACAATTTCACTAAGTTTTTTGTAAAGCTTTTTTAATCAGACTTTTTAGAATTCTTCCCACTCAAAAAGTAAGATTAACTAATCTATAATTTCCAGAAGAGTTTTTATTATTTCTTAAAAAAGAAGTAACATCAGCTACTTTCCAATCTATAAAACTGACCTACCCAAAATTCTTGGACGAATGTTGTAAACGAAATTTAATCACTATTTTATAAATTAATTTGTATAATTTTATAGCCGAATGACCCAAATGTCAGCCTATAATTATATGAAAGGATTTAGGTATATATATAAAATTCACAAACTCACACACACAAAAAAAGAGCATGTATAACTTTCTATAAATTCATTGTCATGGTATGACGTCATTTAGTATGCTATGCTTTCCTGGTCGGCAAGTGGGATAACAAGTTCCACGTGAAGTTTAAGTAAGCGATTGTAGTCAAAGTTGTTGCCTGTGAAGAATGCCTTCTGCCTCTGCCAAACTCGAGAAACAAGCCTCAGTTGAGGCTTCAGATCCTGTCAAGCAAATTGTTACCGTGCTGGAGAAGAAAGTTCGAAATTTAGAGAAAAGAAAGGTTAGATATTTTGTTAAATTATCTATTATCTTAACATTGTTAAGGTTTGAAGTGTGTTTAGACTTAAGCCTAATCTTAGGCCTAACATCTAGTTATGGTTCACAAGTCGGCACTATTATTACTAATACTGTTGATAATACTTTAGAAGATGATAAAAGTATTCTCTTATACTGTCACAATACTTTTTACAGAAGGACTTCTAATAAGTCCATACGATTCCAGTTTAGTTTACTCCATACTCCATGTTTATAACAAATACTCCTATTAGTCCATCAAATCTTTCAAACCATTAGATTTTTGTAAAATTTAATAATTTTATTATTTTAGCTATCGCTTGACATTGTTCATTATTCAACAACTTTAGTTTCAGTTAATGTGTTTAAAAATATGTAGTCATTCCTAGAAAAAAAAACCACATCTATGTGCTTACAATTATGTAATATGTTACGTGCTGAAATATAGGATGTGTGTTTTCCCATTCCATTCTGCCAATAGAAAATCCAGTTACTTCAGAAATTGGAAATTCCTATGCATAAATCGAAGAATTACTTAAGTACTTTCTTTTTTAAAAAAATGCACACATAGCAGAGGGCTAAAGGGGTTTCATCAACAGCAACATCTGAATTGTTTTTGTTTGTTTTTCTCACAATGCTCATTTCACTCAATAAGCAGGTTCCTTCCCAATTTGTATACCTTGGGTATGAAAACTCATTAACTAAACTTCTATATTTTGTATTTTTTATTGTTGAGTTTTTTTTCTGAGTATATCAAATATTTTTTAACTGTTTAGTATTGAATAATACTAATGAATAATAATATTCTTAAAGATATCAAATTATTAATCTTAATAACTGAAAAATTTCTTGACAATTATTGAAATGGAACCATTCCTTTCTAATGAGATGCAATTTTTTTGCAACGATGTATAATTTCTCAGTTTGAAAAATACAAGCTATAATTACCAAACAAACTACCTAATTATATTTTCACTTTGAAACAAAAAAAACTTTCAAGATGTCTTAGAAAGAAATAAAATAAAAATGTAAAAGCTAGAATGTATTAAAAAAAAATTGGGTGCAACATTGTCTATATCACCTGAGATGTCTAAATAGTCAATTTTCCCTTTAAAATAAGGTACTGTTCTTCATTATATTTTCTATTCCTTACTCAATTTTGTGTTAGTTTCCTAATTTTTTTCCACCAATCTATTAAGGTTTTAGGTGCATTACAAATCTTTTTGAAAGTCACAATTTGGAGACAACAAGGGACCATTTGACCTTTCCAGGTAGACATTCATTCCTCGTCTCCAAAGAAAATTAAAATTTAAGCCCACCCATTATTATTTAGAAAGTCATTATTCTGTGCCTTAAGTTCTTGATACCAGTTTCCACAATTTCTGAAGACAAGACATTCAATAACATAAACATCTCATTCGAAATTTAAAACCATTTTAACTGCATTTTAGTCTATCTCTTCCAAATCTTTTCATTATTTGATCTTCAAGAAATCAGTATAAAGAAATAGGAAGTTTATTCTGTCAGTCCTCTTTTAAACTTCAGTAAAATTCGTTCACACACATGGTTTCTCAAGATAAGAAATACTAACCTGTTTACTTAAGATAACCCATCTTCAAGATCATATTAATAGCCTTCTTCTGAACTCTATAATAAGTTGGTTTTCTTTCCTAGATAAATAAGCCAAAACTTTACACAGTATTCCAGGTGAGGCCTATGTAATTACATTCAAACAAATAATTATCCCATTTAACTTGAAATCGGTATGTCTTTGAATAGATCCTAAAGTTTTTAACTCTAAGGTACATTTTTTTTTTCCATCATGTTATTAAGTTGGTTCACACCTATACTAAATGTGTGATTCAAATCATGAATAGTCTAAATGCAGCAATGAAATTCTATATATATAAACCAGTAGAGGTACCTGTTTCTGGAAAAAATCCCACAAAAAGCAAATATACATGTTAAAAAAAAAAAAAAAGACAAAGCAGCTCAAATGAGTTCTGGTACTAGTACCTCTTTAAAAATAAGGCACTTTGAGGCACTATTAATATTTTCATTCATCCAAACACCCTACAATCCAATCCATTTCCTAACTCCTACTGATGTAATTCCTGTAGTTAATCTACTGTGTAGCATCTTATCAAATGCATTTTTCTTTAATTTACATATGTTGTCCACACCTTTTATCATAATCTACAAAACAAAAACATCTTTAAAACAAAGATATTATACAGGAAAGGTTCCACCAAGGTGAATGCAATTGAGTTAATTTATGACATAGTTGATTTAATAATTTTATGAAATTTCTTTCATGGGACTCTTTAGAATTTTCATTTCAGTAGTAAGACTGAATGTCCTATAGTTGTCTAGCAAACTTTTTCATCATTTAAAAATAGGAATAACATTAGCACTCCTCAAGCATTGACCACTTGTCTACGGACATACCAAAATTGAAAGAAACTTATCTTTACAGGGCAGATAAAATCATGTGTAGTTTCAGTTAAAGAAACAATAAAACTGGAATACTTAAAGCAAAGTGTACCAAAGAGTGTAAAGTCATTAGATCTTGTAATTATTATCAGTTATATGTTCCAAATGTGTAAAACTTAATATGTTTTTAAGTAAAGTCATATTTAAAAAAATATACTTTTCTATTATATATAATATTAACACACATTGTTTGGCATGAAATAAGTTTTATTTTACTAATTGAGCTTATAATGGTTAGAATACTTTATGGATTGAAACTGTAATTTCTCAATCATTATCATAGTCTGAATGTGTAATTCATTAATGTTTGAAGTAATAGTTGTCATTAACCTTTTGTGTTGGATGGGATAGTAAGATCTAGCTTTTTTTGTTTTTCTAATAATAATAATACTGATATCCAAGTAGTACATAAGTTTGGAACATTTCATAAATATTGTTCACCTATGTTAACTCCATCAAATATTTTCAACCTGTAATTAGTTTTTTGCGTATTTTATCAGAAATATTCCGTCATATCCTTGTATTATTTTTGTTCACTTTCCATAAAATGTTAATGGTTATTTTTCTCCACATTCCATAAAATACACCCTTAAATCAATGTAGCTGTGTTTATGATTAAATTAATTACTACTTGAGAATTTCTTGGAAGTGTGGATGTTCATCTTGATCTCTTTGGTTGTTTATTTTTTCCCTTATGTTAGGTATAAAAACAAATCACAGGTGGTGTTAAAAGAAAAAAATTGTGATTAGAAATAGACTTGTGGCTCTTTTGGTGGTGTTCTCTCAAGTCATGTGGAAATAATGTACTTCATGGAATCTACAGCTTAAATAAAAGATCAGAAGTGTGCTTAAAGTAATAGATGGGACAGTTTTCAGGATAATGTTGAATTATATACTCCACTTAAGCAGTTTAGGTAGAAGGATGTTTAGGGAAAGTGTATATATCAAATAAAGATAGTTTAAACTAAACTTCACAGTAGTGAGAGAAATTGGGATTAAGCTAGGACAACAAAGTCAATGAGGAGTTTGTAAAAAAGAGATTTAGGGTATAGGTCAAATAGTATTTTGAAAGGCAAGTGTCAGATTTAAATATAAGCGTACCAGGATCAATAATAGGCTGCTATTATTATAACTTTAAGAGTATTAAGAATAGAATATACAGGTATAAGACTAGCCAGTGAGTGACTGTGATACAGTGAGAATTTACTTTAAATGTTATTAGATTTGGAGATTATTGGAAATAGGTTTTGTTTTTTTTATTCCAGCTTACAAGTTGTGTAATAGTGATAAGGTATTGTGATCAAGAGGTGAATCTGTTTGGGTTACAAACAAGGGCTTCAAAGGTAGAAGATTTTTAAATTAGTACCTTTTTATAGGCTACCAGACAGAAGAGGTCAGTTAGAAATTGTATAAAGAGACCAGAGCTGCTACGAACAAGAATACTGATATAATTTGTTGGCAATCTAGTTCAGTTCCATGTGTGACTAAGCCATCAACATTAACCTCAGCTAGCTCAGTAATGACAATAACACTTAAATCATAAGAACCATTTATTAATATCTAAAGACAACTCTTACCTACAGGACAAAAGGCATCCATGTACTAAGTCACAACTCTGCTTAGGCATTGACGAATTGGAACTTATGTTGCGCTATTAAGTGAAATAAATGAGCATGATAATTCCTTCTGCTGAACTGTTTTTAACTTGGTAGTAGTGAAGTATAAACAGACTGTAGCTCAGCACATGTTGTCACATTTTTACAAGTATTAACATAATCTTATGCATAAATTGGTTACCAGCAAAGATGTTTTACAACAAATATCGTATTGTATCCTACAGTGTAATTCTGTATTTGAAGCTTAGCCGAGATGGTTATATTGTTTATAGAAGTTATGTGTAATGCCATTTAGTATGTGTCATGATAATATAGATAATGATGACGTGATTTACGAACTGTGGGAATCTTATAAAATCCATTAATCAAAATTGTATGAAGACAAATAGCAAGAAGGGTGTAAATTGCATAACTTCATTTGATGTTTTATTACATGTTGAAACTGGATAAAAATGAAATTCTGGTACCTAATTTTCAGAATGCCAGTTTTGAAGCCACCAGACAATACGCATCATTAACACATTTGAAAAGTAAGTTACAAGGTGATCATCTGTGGGACAGATTTCAGAAATATTTAAAAATAAAGTGCTTTTAAGTCAAGATGGGCATGTTTTAAAAAGAGATCTGATAGGGAAGACAAAATCTAATTAGCTTACCATTGTTAAAAGTAGAAAATTGGAGCTAATTACCATATGTGTAAAAAGTTAAAATTGACAGATAGAGCATTTGCAGAACAATAAGTTAAGGAAACAAGTTAGGACTTGTAAGAAGCAGCTGACTGATAGGAAAATTTCCTTCTTTCCTTTTAGTTTTAGAGTTAATAAGTATGATAAAGTTTAGTGAAATGTTAGAATGGATGTTGGAACTCAGAGAATGTATAATGGAAGGGTATTCTTCTGTTTTTGCAAGAGGAATACAAGCAATATTCTTGTCTCTTAGCATTCTATGAAAAGTTTGGAAACTGATCTGAACCACCTGGATGTTAAGCCTTTGGTGCTTCATAGGAAGATTGACTGACTAAGAAAAGATAAAGCAAAAAGTCCTGGTGAGGTTTTCAAGGAAGTCAAATAATTGTTATACAAGTATGGGAGGTGCCTGAAGAGAATTACTTATATTAATTGTATTGTTAAAGGGGGTGATAAGATTTTCCCTATAAATTATTAGCCAGTTAGCTTTATGTCTGAAAGAAGCTTTGCAAAATCATTTAGTGAAATGTAATATAAATAAAATCTAACATGAGTTCACCAGAGAAAACTCTTGCCTTACTAAGATAGTGATGTGGATTTATTGTCCGTAGTTTCAGAAGGCTGTTGATTATGTGACATACAAAAGAAAATTACATCAATAATAGTGAGTAAAAAATTTAGTTGATTGGATTCTAGAGTGTCTGGTTGGCAGAAAGTAAAATATTTATTTAGTGCAGTCAAATTGGATTATTTTTATAAGTATAATACTTTAAGGTTCATTGCTTAGACATTTACATTTTCATGCATTATGATATTGATAAGGATGTAATAAGTTATTAGTAAACTATGCTGGTGACATTAAATATTTCTAGCTGTATTAAGGTATTACAGAATGATTTAAATCAGTTTGATAAGTTTGACAAATGACCCTTTTTGGAGTTATTGCGAGTTAAAGCGTTTGGGTTATATAATTTGGATCACCCATCTGATATAGATTGGAATCAACTCTTGACTGAAAAAAAAAGGTTCTAGTACAGTGATGGCTGAGCCACTGAAGCATTGCTCTATTGCTAGTGGTAAAGCTAATATAATTTTAGGGTGTTTTTATAAATGTATTGATTATAAATCATGGAGGCAATTTCAGGATATCTACAGAATTTTTTTTTTTTTTTTTTTTTTTTAAATTAGGCCTCACTTAAAATACTGTGTACAGTTTCAAGTCTTTTCTGAGAATGGTAAGAGGTGATCTGATTGGTGTCTAAATGATTATTCAGGAGTTTGATAGCATAAAGCCTTTGATTTCTTTGTATTATGTAGATAATAGGGCAGATTTAGGATTTGTAAAAAAAAACAAAAAAACTGGTTATGCTCCAGTTTTGTTTATCTGACATGGCTATTGGATTATGGAATAAATTGTCAGCAGCAGCAGTGGAGGTCAGTAATGTAAGGGAATTCATGGCATGATTTACTGAAAAATTAGGGGTGGATTTTGTCAAAGGTGGGTGTACAAGTGCAGTCTTAACCCTTTTCAGGTTGGCTACAGGTCAAAGGCCATGTTATTGCACTTGTTGGGTTGTATTCAAAACTTTATTTAACTACTATTTTCTGAAATTTATTTCCTTAAGCTTAGTAACAAACTGTAGACTATAATTCATTATGCATTATTTAATTTCTTAATTTAAAAGTAATATTAAACATTATTTTTGTGTGTCACATGATATTTTGAATGCAGTACTGTTTCAGATTAGATGTTTGTCAAATTTACAAAGTCTATATCTTAGTTTGATTTTCTAATTTGTACAATTGGTATTGACAAACTGTATTTATTTATTTTTAAATTCAAATACAGATTAATACTTGGTATCAATGAAGTAAGTGTAACTTGTGTAATGTTATCCTGGCACAGCTGAAAGGTCAGTATAATAACATTGATATATATATATAGATGTGTAATGTTATCAGATGTAAGCTAGTCTAAACACCTGTTTTCATTTTATAATCTGTTGTCATTCTAGAATGAAAAAGGCATAATTTATATTCATTTCGTAATTTTATATGATCTGATATGAGACTGGTCAAATCAGCTAAACCTTTTCAGATTTTTTAGTAAAAATAACGAAATATAAAGATTGTTTTGAAACATTTGATAAAACCATCTGCACTTAAAGATTTGAATCTGAAACTGGATTTTGTTTATACACACAAGTATTTTTTATCTTTAAAAATGAAAATTGCTTTGCATGTCACCTATCTGACAGAAAGAAAAACATTGATTAACAAACCTTAAGACTTGATTATAAAAAATATTTTCCATAAAGTCTTGTAATGTTTACTGATAATCTGCCAAATTTCTCGAACATATGCTTACTAATTTAAAATTAATAGAATTAAAATTATAACAAGCACAAAATGGTAGCAAGGTTGGTCCCAGAGACCAATTCCGTATTGGACAAGTTAAATGGCCAATGGCTCTTTGTTATCCTCATGTTAAAACTCCTTTCTGGAGTTGGTTAATTGTATAATCAACTAATCAAAATTCATGTATTAGATTATAACTGTTTTTAATTAATCCAAATAATATAAATATTACCACTATGATTTATTCTTATTTTTCTATAATACAAGTTTGTTAAGCATAATTGATTAGTGTCATGGGTTACAAAAAGTGAACTGTTTAAAATGAGGTTACTTAATATTCCAAGTAATCGGACTGTTGTATTACATTTGTTTGTTGATGACTACAAATGTATAGAATGGGGTTTCTGTGTTCAACTAACTGAAAATATCAAAACCTAATTTTTTTTTATCCATCATAAAGTTGAGGGTTTTATGTTTTTTTTACATCTCATTGAGAGTAAATGATTAGTTTGAGGTAATCAGTTACTGAAAAAGAAATTGATTAGCTGGTTCCACTTACTCCCTACCTCTGTTTTGATATATATATATATATATATATATATATATGTATGTATGTATTTATTTACTACTAATATATTCGAGCACTTGTGTAGAGTGGTTTGGCCTTCTGAATTTATCTCCACATAACTCAGCTTCACTTGTTCATAAAATATGGAAAAGAACTTATTTTGTAAACAACTTTGTTATCATAGACTAATCCATGTACGTATGTAGCTATTCTGTGTTTATTGCCAAATTAAACTTCTGTTGGTATCATAAGTTTTCTCTAAACTTCAATTTCTTTAGGATCGAACAAACATATTTCACAATAAAATTCTTTTTATTTAAATATTTTTTAGTTCGTTTGTTGCGGATATCTTTATGTTAACTGGTTTTTTTGTTTTTTTACAGTATAACACACCAGTATAACTTTGTAATAAATTTACAATTTGAGCAAGTATATAATAAATTAGTGTGCTGTAATACTAAACATTTTCATTTATTTCTCGCATAGACAACTTTTGACATTGCATCTCATTTGTATACAAAAAGTATGATAAAAGAAATTGATTGAATATCATTTTTGTGTTATGACTTGCCAGGGCATGAAATTAATGCATGTCCATTACCAAATGCTTCTGGAAATCACATCAGCTGTGTAAAAATCTAAACAGATATGCCTGATTGGCATAAAATATTGGAACTGTTTATTCATGCTAATGAAAATGTTTTCTAGCCAATATAAGAGGTAGTGTACTCATAATGATAATGTATTTTTTATTATTAATTTATGACTTTTTAGAGCATAGATGCAAGATTTCTGTTTATATAAATTTATACATTAGTTTGCTTTTTTTCCTGTTACTACTGTATAACCAACATTTGTTATTTTCCAATGAAACTAAATCTAGTATGCATGCACACACACACACACACACACACACACACACACACACACAGAAGAAATCATAAATTAATTTTATGCAACCTTGATTAAATACTTCTAATTGCTATCATTTAGAGCATGGGTGGATAAAATATGGTCAGCCTAACATTTGTGTTCTGCCTGCCACAATTCCCAGCACTTCTGAAAATAATGTAATAAGGTCTTTTTGCATTCAGTTTTGAGGTAATTTAATTAATGTAGTGTAAATACAAGGCCTGTGATGACTTCCAAAAATATTTTTGGCATGGCTTCCGTGCAAAACATTGCCTAACCAATGTTATACCCAAGTCACTATCCATTTGTATCTTGACTAGTCTATGAAGATATATGTTTCAGGCTTGTGGCATTATTCGTCTGATGCAGGAAAGGTTTTAGTCTTGTGGTTCCCAACTTTTTGTGGTCCTTATACCCTGTAAAGAAGCCCTTCCCTAAAAATTGTTTAAGACATTTCTTGTTGGCAACAAGTATTTCCGCTCATTTTCTGGACATTCATTGTACACCCTTAGGAAGTGCCAACAGACCTGGTTGGAAAATTCTTCTGTAGAAAAAGACAAAGAGAGGCAATAGAGATCCTAATAGCACATTACTGTAAAAGTTATGATGATAGTAGTAGGTTATAGATTTAACCTTCTTATGAATGCTCATATATTTGAAGTTTTTTTTAAAAGTATCATTTATAACATTTCTTTGGAAGGTGTAAACATTTTGGGTATGTAGAAATCTCTTCTGGTACCTAAAAACTAGGAATCATTCTGAAAACAAAATTATACAATTCATTAACGTTGCCTTATTTTACTTGACTTTATGTAAGAAAATTTGAAGTCCTCAGAATAATTAACCATACAACATATTAAAACTTCATTCACAAATAAATGAAGTAAATAAATTACAAACAGCTACCAGTTGTGAATATTTCATTTCAGTGTTTAACATTAAAAACATGTTGAGTATGACATTTGGAAACTTTAAATGGGGAGTAAATGTTCTATGCAACTCGGAGCTCAGTTCATAATGAGGGGGGACACCTTCCCTTTTAGGTTATATAGAATTATAGTTTTATATTTGTATTTATTTTAGGGAAAAAAAACTTATAGACCCTCACTACTCAAATGTTCATTTCTATGTATTTTCTTGTAAACAGGGAAAGTTAGATGGATACAGAGATGAACTGAGTCATGGAAAGGAATTGAATGAAGATCAGTTGGTATGTATTACTTGATTTTCATTAATCTTGTGAGTATTCTCATTGAAAATAATCTACTTGGTTTTGATGCACTTATTTAATGGAATACGACATTCAAATGTTTCAGACTTACCCAACTTACAAGAATAATTCATTTCTTTTGCAGGAAAGTCTTGGAAATCTGTATAAGATCTCACTTCCAGTTTATAAATTAAAAATACTGTATCAAAATGATCCCAGTGTACATAAGGACTGTAAAACATGATTATTTCCATGAGTTACTTTTATTCATTTAAATCATTTGCATTAATTAAACTACTTTCAGGTTTAATAGCATTTCAGACTACCACGTTATTGGTCAACAAAGGTTTCAGTTGTTTGTTACACAATACTTCTAATTCTGATAATATTGTTTGCAATTGTAAAATATGACTTCTTTGAATTTTTATTTATTCTTTATTTTTCTACATTAAACAAGTATACGACTACCCACGTTGTATCAGTTGTAACTTAGTTGTTTTGCCTTGCAGTTATTTTATAAATGCAGCTACTTTGCTACTACATTATTATTTATAATATTCCATTTTTAATAGTTTTATATTGTGAAAGTTTTTTTCAAATAGAATGTATTTTTATTATACATTTTCATACTATAGTATGTTAACATAAATATAACAAAGTAATATAAGATCTGTGTGTGTACACATTTTCATTTTGGTACATGTTAAAAAGACATTTTCACAATTTGTAAGAATGATGTTTGTAGCTACCTTTACATTTCCAACTCTTTTTGTTAGTTATAAAATACTCTTATGGTTGTGAATTATGTACTTGTTGCCTAGCACACCATTTCCATCGATAATAAAGTTTCTCCAGAGGATAGTGAAGTCAGTCTGGTTCAGACATCTTGGTGAACTCTTCATAGATTCTTCGCTTAATTAATCAGTAATGTTTAAAAAAAAAATGACTTTTGGTGTCATAATCTTTCTTATAGCTTTTCATTATTAGATAATATCTGTTTTTTTATCAAAGTATTATATTCTGTTTCCATTTATTTATTATTATGATTAGTGACTTTCTTGAATGTAAATCTTGTGGCAGGAATATCGATTTGAATTTATCTGACCCCAGTCTGAGACTTAAGTGCAGATATAAGTGGGGGTGCTCAGAAATATTTTCTCTTAGCCCTGCTCATAACTTAAATGTCTTAGTGGGCTTAATGTTAAGAAGCAACATGAGCGACAAAAGAAACTTAAAAGTGAAGGAGGTTGGCTAGCAGAAAGTGAAGGAAACAAGGTTGGTTGATCTCTTGAGTTAATTTGAAACTGTAAACGTTTAATGATTGATGATGGTGTGGGTATCACAATTGTTGGGTGGGGATTTAAAAATTCAGATATCCATAATGTGAGAGGAAAGCAGGAGTACCCAGGAAAAAACTCACTTTCATTACTCTGACACCAAATAATGCCAAACTGAATTGATGGTTTTATGTTAAAAGGAAAAAAAACTCACTGTAATATGCTTGGAATAGTGGTTAAGTAAATATTTAATTAATTCAACCATAGTAGGATATTTATGTTGTATGCAGCTATATGAGTATTTCATGTAGCGTCAAATACATGCACATAAAATTTTTATTTATACTTAGAAAATAATGATTCATATACACTTTTTCAAATGATATGTAGATGTTTTATATGGATTACCAGTAAAAGGAGTTTTGAAACAAATATAAACAAGTTATGGTTATATCTTCAGTAAATCGTACATATGTACTATTAAATGATCATACCTTTCGTCAGAGCCCAAGATTCCCTTTTTGTGTGTTTTTGTTTCTCATTAGAGTTCTTCAGGTATTTTTGTTATAACTAAGCCCTTTGGTTTAAGGGTGAACATGTTGGTCAATATTTGCTTCGGGTATAGTTTTATATGGTGTGCTTCAGAGGATGTTTTGTTATTTCCATGAGGAACACTGAAAGCTTCATCCTTCAGAATATTGCCTGTTGGTTGTATCTAATTAAACCATCTCATTATATGAATACCTTTCCGCTGGAATGGCTGTGATCATAAATCTACTCTCCATAAGTCTCTGCATATAACTTGGAAATTAATCATGACCAAACTTATATTTGAGCATGTCTTCAACAGGTGGAAATGCTAATTTTGCAGAAAATTACTTTGCAAAAATTTCTTTTCATCTTGTTTCCTTATTCAGGCCTTAACGAGTAATTGAATAAAATGGCTTTGAATTATTACAATCTTTTAAAAACTTGAATAGGACTCCTTTCTGTAAAGCTAGTCACAGTTCACAAAAGTGCAGTGTATAACAAGAGTCTTTTAAAAATAGTTTCACATGAGACAAGTAAATGACCAATGAGTAGATTTCCTGAACAACTAGAAATTTCTGTATTGAAAAAAATATCCTTATGTTTACAGATAATGCTGAATCCAACTGTTATAATGAGACCACCTGTTTTTAGACTTTTCTTGAATGTGGATCCTTTCTGTGAAATCAGTCTCAATTAACAAAAAGATTTTATATAACTTGTCTTTACAATGATTTTTGCTTTTAACTCAAAGTTTAGGTGCTAAATTTTTAGCAGCTTTTTAAAACAAAATCTAAGAACAACATAATAGGCTTAATTGAAAACAAAACAGTTGAGTACATTACTTTCCCATAATAGAGGCTTTCAGCAATTAATTAACAAATCTGTAGGGTGGATAAAAAACATTTCTTACTTTTTACGCTATTAATCAGTAACAGAGCCGTGAACGAAAAAGAATCAATTTAAAACCACAATAAAATATACTTGTGGTAAATTTTATTTCACAGCATTGTTTGACTGAAACGTTTTGAGAGACTAATTTAACTTTAAAATTCTGGTACAATACATATATAAATAAAGTGTTCTGTATTTTTAGAATATCCATAATTTAATTGATATATTTCTGAGTCGAGTGTACAATGCACAATCAAAAAGAATAACTGGGAAACTCCCACAGAACATTTTTTTTGTTAATCTTTCATTTTATATCTTCACAAACTAAAAAAAGTTTAAAAGCCAATAGTGTAATTGAAAGTATTTTTTTATGAATTTAAAAGGACCTTTCAAAAAGGTTATGTGCACAGAAGATCTCTTATTTAAAATTGTGCTTAAATCAGATTTTTTACTTTGAAGTCATGAAAAGGTTTATGTTGATAATTTAACAGTTCCTTTTAAAGATTTAATTGTATATCAGAGCAGTGAAAATCAACATTCCATCAACAAGAGCATGCCATAGATGGATTACATTTCATGTTAATAGAATCTGTTTTTGTTGTTGATGTTGTTTGAGAACAAATTAATTGCAAAAACAAGTACAGGAATTGAAATATTACATTCCTGAGGAATTTAACTTTGGAGCAATTTCATCATTTATTTGTTTTTCCTCATTGGGAATACATGGTCCATCAATATTTCTTTTGTTATGACCAGTGAAAGTGAATATATTGCATGGATTAAATTTAAAAAAAAATTCATGAGGAAATGGAATTTTACATGGTAGAATCTAATATACATTATAGCTTTCCCAACTAATTATAACTATTTCATTATATCTATCCCAGAAATGATGTCTCATATTTTAAATGCAAAGTATATGTACATTTTTACGAGTGTGCTTCTTAAGAAGTCCTAATTTTGTAGAAATTTAAGATTTTATAGTTTTATTTGTGAACAAATCTCATTTCAGAATGCAATTGGGAAGTATGAACAAGTTGTAGAAGTTCTGGATTTAGCCAAAGACCTTCAGAAGAATTTTTTCACCATCATTCAAGATGTAAGTTACATTGGCAGAGATTTTGATTTGTGTTGCTGTTTTGTTAAAGCTATTTGACAGTGGAAGGTAAAGATATTTAATATTGTTACATAAAACATAGGTCATTCCAGTGTAAATATTTTATAATTAAAATTTTAAATTGCTAATCAAGGGATCAAGACATTAAATTATTGCATGTGGTTTTTCTTTGTGCATTTAAGTTTTTGTTGTTTTCCAAACATTTCTGCACTTACTGATATTTAATTCAAATTAAAGCTTTACTCCAAGAATTGTATTAATTAGGTCTAACTATTAATTGCTAATTGTTTTAAAACATAAAGGGTAAGCTTCATCTTAACTTGGTGACATTTAACTGATTCTTGTCTGTTATGAGTTTTGTTTCCTTTGTATTGCCATCGTGTCATAAATTACGTGTACATATTTTAGTGACAGTTGTTTGACTAAAAATCAAATTACTTGATTAGTTGTAAATTGTTATGTTATTTTGTCAATGTTTAAATAAAATTGCAACTTGTTTATCAACCCATTAGTAACATTTCAAGTTCATAATCATATACACTTAACATGGCCTCATTTGTTAACTTGAGGTAAACCACATTAATGATTACAAATTAATTTTTGTATGAAAGACTAAATCTGTTAGTCTGTACCATATATATTTTTCTGTGCTGTTTCAATTATCATTCCAACCATTGGTGAATAAGCTTCACATACAATTCATAAAATATGATGATATATATGCTTCTTTATATCACCCCATCTGAAGCTATTCAAGGTTTTCATTATGAAAAGTCAAGTGAAGTTTGTATATGATATTATTTTAATCTTCACATTTTGTTAAGTTTGAATAGAATTGTTACAATTTATGTGCATTTGAAAAACAAGGTTGTTGAAAACTGATGACCGTGAAAAAGGTGATCTTTTATTAATAAATAAATATATGTATACATAGAAAAATAGTAATATGGTGAGGAACCCTGGTGTCAAAATCATTCTACTTTTTTCCAGACTGAAATGTGCTTGATACTGTGATTTTAAAATGGATTTAAAACAGTTTGCAGTTTTACTTTAAAAGAAAATCTAGTACTTGCATGGTAAACATGAAAATAGGCAGATGGTATGCTATTAATTTCATTCACTAAACAGTAAGCACCAGTTCCACTAAATATGTATCTTCTGAAGTGATGCACACCTTTTCATGCAGTAAGCTACTTTCCCTATCCGTCTCTCTTAGGGATTTGCATGCTATTAACATTTAGGCAACTCCCATCTACACTTGAGAGATTTCTAATAATTTGCAGTACTGCATAATGATATTATTATGCAACAGGAGGGTACTGGGTGGCAAAAACAATGCTTTGATAGATGCCAGATTGTCATCATTTTAACTCCTGTTCACACATGGGATTTGTAATTTTTACCCACAAACTTTCCCTTCATATCCTTTCCCCCTCTTTTCAGCCTTCATTTTGTTTCCTCATTTCCATCTATATCTCTTGTCTTTCGGAGACTGTTTTTTGCCACTTGCAGCTAATACTTGCACACAATTAATACTGTATTCACCAAGAGAGAGTTTTCAGCTCATTCTAAACTGGGATCATCTTTTTACCATCTGCTTGTGTACAATGGACCTTGCTGTCAGGAGAATTCATGCCTGTCCAACTCGTTTTGCATGTAAAATTTCCTGTTTGATGAATGTGGTTTTACGGGAACTGTTGTGATCTTTAGGGTCACACTTGCTTACACTTTCTAAACTGACCCTTGCAGAATCAGAATAAAACCTCATGGAATTCTTTTACTTCATTGGTTCTCCTGTCCCTTTATCCTCATTTGTGTTCCATTACCTCCACCTAAACTGGATACACACCTTTCCACATATTGTTCCCCCCTGGTGGGGGAGCATCCCTAACCTTATCATTTTACATTTGGCAAGTTTTCTCTCCATATCCAGACACTTGAACTTCTGGTAGATGATTGAACATGATGCTACTATTACCATGCATAGTGTATCATTTTACTGGGTTCCATTCCAACAACAACTTTGGTTGTCTCAGTTAAACACCATTGAGTGATCCAATTCAGAGTCCATTGTATTCAAATTCTAGATTTTCTTTCTTGAGCCAGTTCCCAATGGTTTTCTTGCCTACAGTTTTCCAAGTGCTATGAGCTACATTGTGAACTGTCTCTGTTAGCCAGACTTTGTTGTGGTTGCATAATGTCTCTTTTTCCCTCAGTTTTCATTGGGAGTACTTATGAAAACTCCACTCATCTGTGTTTAACCAATCATTTCACTTTCATGCTTTCTCTCTTCTGATTATCTGTTCTCTGTCTGGTCCTGGCTGTTGCTAACTTCTGCTAGGTCTTATCTATACTTGTTATTATGCTCACCCACTTTTTTGGCCCTGACTAGAGACTCTCTCTGTAGTTTTCCTATGGTGGTACCCTCTGGCTGATTTGGCCTTGGTTCTTTCCTTTGTGTCACCTGACAACTCAAGCCTCTTCCCTTGCCAATTCTATGCTTTACTGCTTCAACATCCACTGTTTCCTTCTATCATAGGGTCTTGTTCTTCTACCTTCACACTTGATTTAATTCATTCAGTTGCTCTTGATATAGATTTTCCTATTTCTTAATCCTTTCTTGGTATCATTCTGCCTGGTTCTTCTAGGGGGCATGGATTTTGATGTTGGTCCATCAGTCCCCAATTTCTTCCTAATTATTCTTGATGACAAGAAATCCACTTGAAGTAAAAATGCATTTCCAAAATGGTTGGTATGGGTATTAAAAATTTTATTAAAATAAAATTGAGAACAATGTTTTAATCTTTTAAGGTCATCTTCAGGTTAACAAAGAGTTTGCAAGTGGCCGTTGCTGGGCACATGTCTTAGGGACAAGAGTATAAAGGGGTACAGAATTGTAGGGGGTGTTGAAGGTAGATCTTAGGTTATTTATTAGTATAGGTATAAAGGTGCTCCTTTATAGTGGTTTAATTTTGGTTTTAGTTGTATAAGTAGGGTTTCTTTGATTTTGCATTTGTTTATATTTGTTACCCTACTTAGTATATGGGTGTTTTCTATGGTTATGTTGTGTTCATTTGATTTGCAGTGTTCAAAAATGTGTGAAGGTATTTTTTTGTGTTCTTTGAATCTGGTTTTCATTTTTCTGCTTGTTTCTCCAGTATAGATTTGTGGCAGTTGTTGCATTGTATTTTATAAATAATGCTGTTGTTGTTGTGTTTGTCAGTGTAATTTTTATATTGTATGGACTTTAGTTTTGTACCTGGTTTTTGAATAAATTTGGTGTTTACTGGAATGTTGTACTTTGTTATAAGTTTCTTCCAAATGTTGGTTATTTTTTGCTGATATCAGGAGTATGGGGTTATACAACAGTGTAAAATTTTGTAGTTTGTTGTTTCTTTGGATTTATTATTGTTTATTTTGTTGATCTAGATATGTGCATATAATTTTTCAATGGTTTTTGGAGGAAATTTGTTGATGTTGAGGAAATTTTATTTTGTTGATTTCATCATTAATTTTATCAGGTGAGCATAGCTCTGTGGCTGTGTTTTATTTGGTTTCTTGATATGTTGAGTTTTTTTGTTGTGTTCACAGATGAACTAATGTTGGGATATATGGAATTAATGTGGTTGAAGAAACTAAGTATGTGTTCTGTGGATGTGAATCCAGCAATTGTATTGTCAAAATATCTGTATCTGTACAGTGGTGGGTGTAATGTGTAATTACAAGTTACCATACAATCAAACAAAGTTCACCTATGAACACAAAAAAAACTAACCATGTCCACTCGTGTCATTGGAAAACTGCAACTTCTACCTTCTTTTCAGATATAATCCTTTTCTTGCTTGTGGTTACTGTTATTTATATTTTAATACTGGTGATTTATCTTGTACCCCTCTCTAACACCCTCATGTTCTTGTTTCTCCTGATCAGTTGTTCTTCTCTTGATATTAATCTGCTAAGTGAAAAGATCTCTACCTTTCTTCTTTTCCCCTCCATCTGTTCTCAACAGGAGCTAGAGAGCTTTCTGTTGTGTTTGTGCCATTCATTGCTACTTTATTCATACCTCTTAATTTTGTAGTTTCCATTTTTCACTCTTAAGTTCCCTGGTGTTCATTTTCTTCCAGAACAGTTTATTAGTATAGTCTACCATATTAATTGTTTTATTTCCTCCTCTGTATTTTATTCCACTTTGTTTATAGCACTTGCTTCCAGGTGGCTGATGGTGTTTCTCTTTATACATTTATTTCCCAAAATTCCACATCGAGCCAGGATAATGGAAAACTTGTTTAATATGACCTGGCTCTGTATATGCCTGCTGTTAAGATGAAGTGTTTTGCAAAACCTCTTGAGGTATTCTTATGGTATGTTTTGATATTTGTCTACTGTCCAGTCTAAATCATAACTACTCCATGAACTATCAGTGAGAAACCAGCACCATGGGGAGCTCTACCTACTTCTCTAGCTTTCAGTTAGTTGCTTTTCAAATTGATGTGCGTAGTAACTCCATGTGTACTGTCTTCATTAAAAGTTCTTTCTGGCTGAAAGATTGATTGAACCAAGACATTTTCTGTTGGTCTCCCCACTACATATTTCCTCCACCTTGTTCTTCATGTGCAATAAAGGAGACCCTTGCCATTTTACTAGTTCCTAGCTTCCTGGGTGATGGACCATTGTAAATTCCTCACTGATTTAAACCTAACATCTAGGTGTTAAACAAGAGGTGTCATTCAGTGGTATGTGAGGTGGTGGTAGCACTGTCTATGTAGCACAGATCACTCCTCGTATAATTATATCAATAATATGACAGCAGCTACCATTATACTGTCACTTGGCTTTTAGTGCATGAGTGGCCTGGTGTTGGATCAGGATAGAACCAGCCCACATAAGTCCTTGCACATACATAAGGGATTCTTCTCCTACTGCAGACCAGGTAAAAAATTCTTGGTGCTGCCTGCTTTTGGATTAGAGTTGACCCATCACATTTGCTTTCCCCACTTCTAACATTGCCCAGATTTTAGGTTCCTCGGTGGCCTATTGTTGGTTGTGTTCTGGATCTGCATACATGTTCCCTGCATAGGCTGTCATAATAGAAATTACTTTTCCCTTTGCTTTTAGTTCATGAGGTGAAGATGGATGAGCATTTACACACTGGACCCTTCTTTTCCTGCAGTGAATAATTGTCCATGATGAATGCACTCTTTGTATTATGTAGTATGTGTTATAATTTCCATACCATCTTTCTGCAGCTGATATTTGTCCAGAAGTGTGAAGGAAGAGTTATAGGCAAACATGCACTAACATATTTTACCCTCCTCTCACAGTTGTGGTCAGTCTAAGAGTCTGGAAGTGAATTAAGAACAGTATATTCTCATAATTCCTATTTCCTCCTTTTGCAGGTCAGTGTTGGTCCCATAAGTGTGACAATATAACTGAAGTGAGTATTTCATATGATTTGAACATGCCCTGCTTGTGCTATACATGTTGACTTTCTGACCTCTTGTGTGCAAGTACTTCGATTGTCATGTTCTATTTATGCCCATACCCACTACACACAGCTTGTTTGCTTCATGATGACATTCTGGATGAAGCGTACCCTGGAAGAGATTAGATACTGTCTCCCAAAAGTGTGCTCCCATAAGGAGCCTCTGCCAAGAAATGTCTCACTTCTTCTGTTTCCTTTGGATGCTTTCTAAAGGGAAACTATCCAGGTAACTTTCCCACCAGTCTCTCCACCATATCAACATGGGATTCTACCATTTTTTGTGGAGAGGTGTGTATTGCTTCAGAAGTTAACATATTCTTCATCTGAAAATGTATTTCTCAGATATACACTTCTAAACCCTCCTCCCCACATCTGGTACACCTTAGTATTCCTTACTTCATCAAGAATGAAGATCACAAATGTATTATTGTACATTGATATTTTTAGTGTTTTGTTTTTATTTCCAAGTACTGAATACTGATTTAGTAATACAAGTGTTATTGTATGTTGGTCAGACTTGAGGTTTTAAAGAAGGTAAATGTTTTTAGGCTGCAAAGCATCAAAAAAAAGTTGCAAAAAGAGAGCAGTTGGAGAGGCAGCAACAGGAAATGCAGAAGATTAAAGAACTTCTTATTTTACAAGACATTCTAAACAGGATGGGTACTGAAGAAGTCAGGAGTGATTTCTTATCAGGTTCAAATGGAGCTTTTGTGAGTAAATTAATTTGCTATCATTCATTTAGCAGTTTGTTTTTATGTAACACAGTTGCATGCAAATGCTGAAACTTGTATCCATGAATGCTGTAATTAATTTAAAATAAGGATATAATTTTATTAGCAAAGTATTTGTTTCTTTGTAGAAATGCTATTGTTTTGTATATTTTATCAAAGGAAAGTTGAATTAGTTTTATTAGAAGGTATTTTTTGATAAATTTCTTTAACCATTTCAGCGTGGTTGGAGAACGCAGTCAACTTGAAGGCTCAGCACGGCAGACGACCATCCTTTATTCCTGTTATTCTTATGTATTGAATTTAACATGTATAGTATTAGGTACAATCACTGAATATTTCAGGGACTTTTGTTGAGTTATTACCGAGATATCATGCTTTTAGTACTGATACCGTAATTAGTTGAAGTATCAAACATATATGTTCAGCACCATGCCAAACATTAAAAGTTGTTATTCAGTGCTGAAAGGGTTAAGAACATCTTTACTACTGTTGCCACTTAACATGGTGGTTCAGTTTTTACGGTACATCTTTTTACTGTTGTTTCATTATTGCTTTGACAGTCAACTGCCTTCCATGCTGTTTGGGTATAATTAGCCACATGCTTACTGGTTGTTCTCTCTGGTCAGCAGTTCTAAACTTATTATTTAACCAAGTTGTTGCATAAGGTGCTGTTTTGTTTTTAAGTTCAAAATACCACATATGAAAGATATTTTATTAATAATAGTGAGCAATATATGCACAAAATGTTCTGTTTATAAAGCCTAAAGTGAAATAAAAACATTTTTATTTTCAGTTGTTACATGGTTTTGATTTTGTGTAGTTTATAACATTTTAAAAAGCACTGTGAGGTTGAGTTCAGTCTAGTCTTGCTTCACAGGTTAAAAAAACAAGACTATACACAAACTTAAGATTTTTTGCTCCTACAATTACTCTGGCCCAATAGCACACAACTGATGTGTTTCATGGGCAGTTTTTAGTTATTCTTTAATTAAACTGCTTAGGGGTACTTAAATATAACTTGACAAATAAGATCCACTATAAAAAAAAGAATTTTAAAATTGCCTTATTAAGTTGCCAGAAAAAGTTAACTCTAGAATATTCTGTGTTTGTACAAACTTAAATTTTAAGACAGTTTATAATAAATGCATTTAACAGGTTAAGTATTATATTATGAACTGAATACAAGAAAAAAACATCTGTTAGGGGACTTTTAAACTTGACATAAAACTAGACATGTCAAGTATGTAGTGAAACCCTTTAGTAATAACATATAATTGCCTTGTATAATGAAGGTTAAAAGATATATTGAAATCTTCTGGTTCATGTTCCCTTTTATCATTAAATGTAATAACATTTATTTTGTATTAGATTTTTAATGTTTTTTTCTAACAAAATGGAAAAGATCTGTTTTGTTTGTTGTTGCCACAGATTGTTGAATTATTTGTAATTATTGTATGAAGTAAGTGTTTACTATGCAAGATCTTCTTTATGGTCAAAGAATGTTTAAAAAAAATTTCCTCAAAATTTAAAATCATATTTTGCTGCTTTTAGAAACTGTCTGAAAATGACCTAAACAACTTAGATGAACTCTTCAAGCTCATTTCACCAGACCGGGGTTCAGAAGAGGAAGAAGTTGCTCCATTTGAGGATCAGTTGACAACATGTAGTGAACACGTACTCTATCTAGTAGAAGGAAGAAATAAAGAACTTTTAGGAACAACCTGTATCCTTAACACTGTTGGTGGGGGTTCAAATAAATGCTTCACAATCTTTTTGTAGTTTTGTTAAAAGTAAACGTAGCATCAACACAGTTTTATAATTTGTTTTTACATATCCTAACTCTTGATTTCTCAATATCAGTAAATCTTAATTTCTAAATCTTCACTTCTGTTTATCACATGACACTTGTTTTTACTTGTGTTGTAAATTATACAGTTATAGGTATGTAATTTGGGTTTGGTCTCCAAGCTTCTTATTCCAGTGAGTCGGAAAACAAATTCGAACCCATGTGGTATGCCCTCCTATCACATCTTGTATTTAAAATACGTTTCAGTATTTCTCTCTAACACTGGCTGTTTGATTTTTGTGTAACCAGTAGGAGAATACATTTATTTCTTTTTAAGGCTATCTGACTGTGAATATAATGTTTTAATTATTCAGCATACAGATTCATTGTTGCTATTGCACAAAACACAACAGCCAGGTGAGGATACTGTGTTAACTGAATTGTAAGTTAAGTATAAAGCAAGTTAAATTAGAATAGTAATAGGGCATTGCATTATTTGTACGTATTGTGTTTTAAATTGTATATGTGAAATGACTAAAAATTAAGTACTAACAAGAACCTTATCAAAAACTAGGGCTACCTTTTGGTAGACTTTGACAGTAAAAGGCCCACAGTAGTAAATTTACTGTGTTTGTTGGTGTATTTTTTATTTATTGTTATATAATAGTAACTTAAAATGTAAAACTGGAATTATTTGGTTATATAAGAAATCTTAAAATAAGAATAAATCTACATTTGTATACACATGAACTACTCATGCATGATACAATTCAGCACTTTGTTTATCATATCTTGCACTATCTTCTTGCATGCAGTTTATTGCTTAGTACACTAGTTAATAGTCATGCGTGGTTCAAAAAGAAATAAAACATACTCTTGATATGTGCGACAAACATTTAATGTTTGTTGAAAACTTTCCACATTTCACAAAGACATCAAGTGAATTCAGAAGTGTGATGACCCCATGCTTATAAGCTAATGTAACTGACGTATATTAACAATTAACTTTGCTTCTTCCATTATTAAAAACATCAGGGTTGTAATTCCACCTTAACTGTATCAGTGCAAACACACTTTTAGACATCAGTTAATGTGATTCTTGTATGAAGTCATCTGACAAACTTGTTTGTGGTTTAAACTGTATATGATAAAATGAATTGAAATTATTTTAAACTGTCTCAATGTTAAAAATCATAACATTTGTTCCAGAGTTATCGCTGTTACATGATTTTTTTTTTTTTTATAAAGGTATATAACTTTTTTGTCAGAGAAAGCAGATATGTTACTAATTTCTGTATGTTTGAGCTATGTCATGGAAGAATTTTTTTTTTAATTGAGATTAAAATTTGTATTGTTTGACATTAGAATTATGAATGGTATCAATCATACTTTAAACTTGTTTTCTAAATTTATTATTTTATAGCAGTTTGTTTTTGGGTCCATGTCTTGGTTACAGATCCCTTCATAATGTAGTCTAATTTAGAAAAGAAACAAACTCTGTTGTTCAGTTCTTCATTCTAATAATCATTAGAATTCCATGTTCATTTCATACAGAAAATTAGTGATTTCAGTTCTTGACCATAAGTACTGGAATAAGCAAAAATCGTAACATTACTGTGGCTTTTGATGAGTCTGCACTTTGTTTTGTATTCCATTCTTGAAGTGGACACGTTGAACTAATTTTATAGAAAGCCACAACTTATAAGTAAACTGCTGCTTATGTGTATGAAGTGCTATTTTTTAAATTTCTCTTGTTAAAGAATTTTGTTTAAAAAAATTTTCATAACAATTTGCATAGACAAAAACTTAAAAGAACTCTTGTCAAAAATCCACGAGTCAGGCTACTTTGATGACACACCCAAAGATGTCCCAGAAGAACCTGAGAAGGGTTGTGAAAGTGTAAAACCTGTAGATTATGAGTCTAGTGAAACTGAAACTGGCATGGGAGATAACTACACACAAGCAGAACTGAAAACTGAAGTTGTTCCAGGGGAAAACTGCCAGGTAGATAAAACTGGAACCAATTCCAGTAATGTTTCTGGGTTGTGGCAGTCGCTTTATAATTAGTTACAGTAAATGCTTGTGGCTCTCGTAGCTTTGTGTGCAGAATTCAACACACTCTTTCACAGTAACATTTGTCGAGGTGTTTACAATACATAGAACATTCCTGTTCTTCTTTATTCTAGCCTACATGAGAACATTATTTTTAACTTTTAAATGGTCAAAAAAAATCTATCCAATTAGGCTTAGTTTCCAAGAGTGAGGATTAGTTGTAAATTTTATTTTTAAGTATTAAAAATTTTAAATTTTCATTTTAAAATCAAAAGAATATGACTTTACTATTTAAACCTGTAATTTGTTTTTCATGCATTCTCTCATGATAATTTTCACAATTTCTCTATATAAATGTCATTCCATTTTTAAAATTATAATTTTTTTGATTTTGTGATGTAACATGGTGTAAAATCGTATTACTTAATTCTTAAAGCATTTGAAAATAGCATAAATTGTCTCACAATAATGCAAATGTTTATGTGAATAATAATATGGTGTTTATTAGCTTTCTGTGAAAGAGATGCATGTCATGACAAGCTGTCACCATCTAATGGGTAAATTGTTATTTTCAGCCAAATACTGTTAGTGTCTGCTCAGGTGTTAGGAGTTAAACTTTTACCAACAGCTAGGATTCACAGATAGATCATTATGAAAGAAATCAAGCCTTGGAAAATAAGGAAAAGATACTTCATTGTTATTGTGTGTGTAATACTTTGCTATTGTGATTTTTTTAGTAATAGCTTGAATTTGTTTATTGCTATATACAGCTCTTCCAAATTAAAAAATTTTATTTTAGGTTCAGGTTGAACACACACAACAACTTAGAGAAACTGGTGATGCATCAGGCCATGTTGACAGGACTGTGTATCCAGCAGAGACGGTAGCTCCCACTTCAGGCACTAAACCTATCCAAGAATTGCTTACTGAACAAGGAAACTTCAACTTTCTTCAAGAATCACAGATTGATCTCGAGTGTAAGTTAGTTATGTTGTGAATTTTTAGCACATTGTTTATTTTGATACCTTCTATTAGAAAATGCTCAACATTTTGTAAGAAGACTCATACATTATTTATTACCATGTTCATGTTTTATATTTTGTCAGTAATTTTACATATAATGTATTAGTTAACATTAAACTTGATGATCCTGTGGAAACTTATTTTCCGAGACTTGTTCTAATACTTCATATCTATCAGTCCTCTCTTCTTTCTCGTTTGGTTTTCTTTTCTTTAGGAATGGAGGAAGTATTGCTGATATTTCAAGTTCTCACCCTAAAAACTCTAATTTCAACTTTCATGAAACTCTGTACAAACGTTTGAAATAGTATCTAGTTACTACATGACAAAATTAATGACATTTATTGTTTGTAACATTCCTTATCTGTGTAACACCCAAAATGTCTTTAAAATACTGGTTTGAACAAAATAACTGTACAAATAAATTCTTTTCATTTCATACTTGGTTATTTTTTGTTAGTATTGTATTGTGAAGTCCTAATTTTATATCAGTTGTAACGTATTAAATGTTGATTACTATCTTACTTGTGTTTTTTTTCTACTCCTTCACTTAGTTCACTTTCTACCATGGGTGAATGTGATTGATAAAGATAGTGTTGCACAGTGACCTCATTTTTTTTCAATATAGCACATAATCTTGGCAGAACAATAGAATGAAATTGTCAGTGTTTTTTCCTGAAATTAACTTATATGTAATAATTACACTTTTTCTAGTAGACAAGTTCTTTTATTTGTTATGCTCTTTAAATACAATAGATTGAACATGAACATTCTATTTAATAAAACATTTTGCACAGGCTTTAGCTTACTGTACTTGGTAAATTTTAATATCCATACCTGATTCCTTGTTGTAGAAGAATAACTCTGTAACTTTCAGATGTGAAATAATGTAACAATATTATTAGAAATGAAACCTATTAAAAAACAAACAAAACAACTGATTATTTGGGTAGGGCTCGTTAATGTTAGGACAATGTTTAAAGTGGAGGTACTGAGAACCATTGATTAAACTTGTATGACACTTTTATATGCTGGAAACTTATCAATCAATTATGTTAAAACAAGTTAATAAACTAAAACCAACAATGACATGTATCTATTCAAGTAATTAAAAAAATATATAACTACTACAAATTTACACATGCAACATCTATTCCCTGGGAAATATTTAACAACTATATCTTTAAGTTGTTTTATTACATCCAGCCTTCCCATTATTGAATGTGCAATTTACAAAGAAGAGTATTTGGACTTTAATAATTTGTTAAATCACAGCATCTGTTTTTTGTGATTATCGGTTTTAGGCTCTATTCATTTTTAAAGTTGAGAACCAATCGGGGTTCTTCTGGACAACGTAATAAGTGCAATTAATAAACTTATAGTTAGATAAACAGAAAATACTGAAACATAAAAGAAACCTAACTGACAATACTGAAATTGAAACAGCAGCCAGCAAAATAAAAACAATAAAAGAGATCTAAAAATGAATACTTTATAGTTCAGGACTGTATAGAGACATGACAGTAAAGAAATTCTGAACACTTTCTGAATTTTTGTTTATGAATATAAATTATTCATTTTGTGATATACATATGAGCCAGAAAATGTTAATTAAAATTTGAAAACTTATTGTTCACTTGGATCATCCAGTGAATTAACTTTCTGTACAACAATATATTCATCATTGTTTTTGTACCTAACAATCATTTTGGTTTTACTCAGTGATTACTACATATAATATTTATCAACCTACATGTGTGTATGGTCAAACTAATAGAGTTGCAGTAGGATGAAGATCAAAACTGCAACATACCACTTTTGTTCCTTTCAAGAACAGTGACTCAAATATCACCTTTTTGAGTTTTAAATCTGTATATTATTGGTTATATTAATCATATTTAATGATCCTGAATATGCTAATCAGATTTTGATGTGTCTTAATAACGAACATAATATAAAATTCACAATAGAACATCAAGTACACTAGTGTGCTTTTAATGACACACTAATTCTCAACAACAGTGGGAAGCTTGGATGTGTACCATCAGAAAAGAGATGGGCTTGTATTTTAATTTTGACAACTTTATTTAAACAAAATTGATTTGAAATATTAATTTATTGTACTTCAAACATCACTTTGAATGACCTGTCATCTTCATAACGGGTTTGAAAACATCTGAAATGAACCAGATAGCTTTCCAGATAACATTATTCATAACTTACATTATGTGGGTAAACAGTCTAAACAGCTAAAATTTAATATTTCTAAACAGGTTTTATCAGTAGTATTATTATATATTGGCAGATGTGTAATAAGTTTAAGAGGTCAACTGTATGTCATTTTCTAGAGCTGTTCACATACTGATTTAAAAGTTGTCCATAAAGCTTTATGTAGGTAAAACAATGTCTTATCTTGTGTATAAATAGTAATGTATTGGATTAACCATGTAATGGCTAGAAACATGCAAATGTGAGAGCCAGTACCAAGTAGAGTGTTTGTAATCGTGCTGTTGGTGAATGTGACGTAACAGTACAACACAGTGCATTTCAGATTCTTGTAGGACCAACATTATGGCTCTGAATTATGTCTCCATTATTTGAACAAATATTATTGGATTTATGAAGATTGTGATTTATTTGTACATTTAACAAGTGGACTGTTTTATTTTGTAAGAGGAAGTTATAACAAACTAATGTTGTTGTTTTATCCTTTTCTTGCAGAGTTTATTAAAGTACTCAGTTCTGTTTATGAAGTATACTTCTCAGATATTTTCAGTATTTTATATTTTTTTAAATTATAAATTTAGAACTCGCATTTTTTTTAACTGTACCAACAATAGAAAATTTAAAACTTGTAGCACCGCACATGGATCCAGCTGTTGTTGTTGCTCACCCAATGACTCCAGCACCACCTATGGGATACCACCCTGCTCAGTACCCAGTAGGCAGTACTGTAATACACATTACAGATAATCAACAACCACAAAATCAGACTCCACAAGATGGAAATGTTGCAAGGGTCCAGTCAACACAGCAAACCAGCAATGTTACACAGCTCCAACAAAACCAAGTTTTGTTGTCGGACAACGTTGCACAACTCCAACAAAGCCAAGTTTTGTTGTCAGAGATTGATCCAGCACAGCCCATTCCTACACAAACATTCACCAACCAAAACTACCCAGCTATTCAAAATATGCTTCATCCAGCTGGAGGTGTGTCAACATATTCTGCTTATGCTCCTGTTACACTTAGTCATGGACAACAAGTCGTTGGATTGACCGTGGCATCTCAAAACATCTCATCAAGCAGTACATCCACTTCATCACCTCCAACAGAAACTGGTGGATTGAATCACCCAGGTTGCATCTCTGATGTTACCAGCCAAGAAGACACTAAAGATCATTACAGTCACACAGGAGACTACCAAGTATGTCTTTTAGTATCAGAATTAAATTATCATGTGTGTTGTTGTTTTTAAGTGTGATGTAAAATGTACCAAGAAAGTGAAATGCAAATAATGGTAAAAAGTAAGCCATTAGGAATCACATACACTGGACTTGCAACCTTTAGAAACTATCTTGTTACCAATAAGATATCACATAAAATGCATGTTATGGGGGGAATGAAGTTTTCACCATGATTGGCAGTAAAACAGTGTAGCTTGTTGAGTTGTACTCTACCAAGAGCACTTACAATAGCAAAAACTTCAAATTAGCATTTAAACAATAAACCCAAAGACCCACAATGATAGCAGTATGAATCAGTCAGTCATCACAATGAAGTGCACAACTACAAGTACTCCTTACATAAAGTGTGCTGAAAAATGAAAAATTTAAAAGGAAAATGCCATGGAACTTGTTTTTTCTGTGGAAACCAAGTGCCAGAAATTGGGTTAATTTTTTCTTCTGTAAAGAGGTAAATTACATTCTGATTTGTAGCTGCAGTATAGTAGCTCATGGAATGGTTTAAGAGTACAAACTTGTAGGTCATAAATCTGTCATCTCTTGACTTATTTGAGATCTAATTACAGTTTAGGGCTCAGGAGGTCAAACCATTTTTATTGATGTATTTAACCATTCCCATGGTTACATAGATTAATTTACTCTAATCCTGCCCAAAATAATTTGAATTTGAGGGTAGGCCTTTAGAGATCCTGATGAGTAGTAAAACTGAATCTGGGGTATATGTGTGTGCACCCAATGCCTAGTATTGGTTGTGCACAAATTGTTGCTAAGTCTAGGTTTTATGTTTGTCTGTGTTTTGTTGTTGTTTTTTCTTTACAAAGCTTCAGACTCCAAAATATTGGTTTCCAAAAAAAAAAATTTATTTCCTTTTTATTTCTTCCTCCACCCCACTTCCCCCCAAAGACAGAATTTTGTTCATGAGAGGGGGGGAAGTGATCAAAGGCAGCAGGTGAAGTGTTCAAATATTGTGGCAAAACATGTATTATAATATTTGAAATATTTTTAGATACAAATGTGTGCCATAATTTTGGTGCATATGTTTTTCCTATGCACCATTTCCTCTTTTTACAATATTTTATTTTTAGATACTTAGTTATCTCTGTCTTCATTTTTATTAACATTCCTTATCAAAGATATTAGTACCAATTGGAAATACTTGCATCTTGTTGAGGTTTTTTTTGTTTTTTGTTTTTTTTCTCTCTCTCTCCAAACGATATTCATTTGACTGTTTTGTGGATTTCTTTAACCAGAGAAATACTGGAAATAATTTTTAAGGATAAGTATGTGTTTGAGGATATAGAATCAGTAGTTGTTTGTGTCTTCCATTTTACCCAAATACTCTTATGATGTCATGCATATTAAAAATCAATTTCCTGTTTTTCAGACCACTTCTACTGGTGAGGAACCTCTAGAAGAATCACAGTTTTCATCTGTTGAAACACAAGGTAAGTTAGATTATATTAATTTTCTGCAGACTAGGTTTAACCTTTTGATACTGTCTGTCCAACTTATGCAATATGAAACTATAAACTATCATGACATTTGTTGTCTTAAAAATAATTTAATCTGGAGGAAATGTAACATCCCATTATTAATGTCTAATTTATTATACAACTTAGAAACGTGTTTATTTTCTGTTACATTCATATTAGTATTATATATGATGTTTTTCTTTCTGTAATCATTCAGTGAAGAAATACAAACCATCTGCCTTGGAAATTACTGTAAATTGTTACTAGGTTTTTAAAACATGTTTATATGTTCTTTCAAGATGGTTTTTGGTTTGCTTTGGCAGAGGCATCTAATTACTCACAAATGCAGAGTTCTAATCTTGGTCAGTCTAGAGGAAGTTATAATCCCAACCGTGGTGGTCAAAGAGGAAGAGGAAGAGGTGGTTCTGCAAATGGTTACAATAAAGGTATTGGCAGTGGGCGTGGAGGATACAGCAATGGACGAGGTAACGTGTATACCATTTGAAGTCTTTGTAACTTGAATGTATATGGTATTTACTTTTTCTAACTTTGATAGTGACTCAGAATCTGTTACAGATAAGTGACATAGAATGTACTAAAATGATTGTGATGAATCTCTGTTGATTTATATTAGCAGTGTACTTGAAGTTTCCAATTCCTAAATATAAGATGAAATTTGAGTATAATTTTCAGTCCTTTTGGTTGGATCAATTTAAATGGTTATGATAACCAAAATTAACCAACTCTTGGGATCCTTCATTTATGTTTTAAAACATTGGAATGACAAAAGATACAAGAATTACCATAATTTGATACTTGAGAGATACCAGCAATCTTCTAATCATGGATAGTCTGTTTGACATTCAGCTATGCATGGTAACTTTGTTACAGGTATTATGTATATGCAGTTTTCATTTGTGAAGGATTTTGTGGCCAATGCAGATATTAGTCTTGACAAAAAAAAACTGTATTTGAAGTGACACTGTAGTCACTTCATTGCCACCTGAATTTGTTAATGTAATCCCCTGTATGATAAACACTTCTCTCTCTCTCTCCCCTTTCTCCCCCCCCCTCCCATTGACTACCTCTTTTTGTTTTTATAGCTGTAGCAGCTGAGCAGATCAATCCAAGCTGTTTTGACAACCCTATTTCAGTATAAATATACCAATCATCAGAATTAATAAGTATTCAGAAAGTGAATTGTGACAAGCTGTAATTTAAAAAAAGTATAAGATCATACATTTTTACACTCCGCTCTATGCAGCCTACATATTTTATTTTATAAAATTCTAACTGAAACATTTCAGTTGCACTGTGTTTGACTAGTATGTGGTCAAATGGCTTAAGGGTATTGTTTGGGAAACTTTTACTTTCTTAAACCTCTTCTGTGTGGGTTTTTCTGCTTTCTTAAAGATTATTGAAAGTTCCCTTCTTAGCAATGTGTCCTTTGGATCTACATCATTTAGCACTGTCACTAAACAAATGTTTTTCATTAGAAAAAGCCATAACTTTTTTTTACACCTATAGATGTACCTGTGGTCTTTTTTAAAACAGATTTTTATAAATGCTAAGCATGATGACCATGGCACCAAAGCTCACACCTACATCATGTTAACACTTCCAAATCATTTTTATAAAAGTACACTTTTTCTCTGTAATACTGCCACTTGAACTAAGTGTTGATTTTATAAGTTCAGCAGAGCTACTGACAAGTGATGTTTCTCAATGTTTTATGTAGGAGGCTACCAAGGATATTATGGTAATCGTGAAGGCTATGGCAACAACTATGGAAATAACTTCAGGCGAGGAGGTGGAATGCAACGTGGTGGTGGTGGAAACAGACCTCGTGAGTAAATTTCATATGTTAATCAGTAGTTTTATTTTTAATGAGTAGCATTAATCAAATGATTTGTTTTTAATAATATTAAGTAATTATATATTTATATAATTCCTGTGTTTTAAAGCATCTGTAATACTGAAGCATGTCATGCAGCACAGGCTAGTCTCTTCTATCTCAAGTTAAGGAACTCCTAAAATGTACTTACAATGAGAAGTGAAAAAAATCATTAACTTCACAGCTAGCCTGCAATTCTTCATGTACTAGTGTTTTAAGTATTTGTACATGAAGCATTCTTATGTTAGTAAAATTCTTTAAGCCTTTGGTTTCCTTGAACATAGAATTTAACTTGGTATGATGTGTGAATATTTTACAAATTTGATTCTTTGTTTTATGACAGATATTGGAAAAATGTATCAATCTTTTAATACAAATATCTTCATTTACTTTATAGCTCGGGGTGGACAAGGTTCAAGGGGTAACCCTCGAGGAGGGTACAGACCAAGAGATCAGTAACCTCCATTCAGAAGAATGATTACTTAAAGATTTTAAAAAATGTTCTCGAACTTGGCAGTGGCATTAAAAAGAAAAAGGAAATATACTTTCAGATTTTTTTCTACACTTGGCGAAATTGCCATCTTCTTTTATTACAACCCTCTTGAGTGTCCACAAGCTTTGGAAAGGTCTAGCATCCAGTGGTGCTTCCAGATGATAGTAGTAAACAGAAACATGAAAACAGTGAGCTGAAAACTCTGGATAATGTGTAACAAGTGTTAAAACATTCACAATTCCGTTCAGTTACCCCTCCCAGTGGAACTTTTCAGGGACCAGCTGTGATGTGATGACTAATGTTTTTCAGTGGTGTGATTGGACAGTTTCATGGTGGTAAAAAATTTAATAATAATAATAAGATGGGAAGATTGTCTTTGTGCAGAGAACTCTAAAGCTTGTGGATTAAATGATTAGAGTAACACATGAACAGATATATGGAGGAATTTTTACAGAAGTAGCGTGGATTTAGATCTTCAAATTTCAGAATGAAGTGAAGGCAGGTTTCAGTGGGCAACAACCACAACTGCTGCCAATTATCTTTCCAAATTCTTAGTGCTTAAATGAACACAGTAGCTTCAAAATTTAAAGATATTCATCTTTGTTTTTTGGAAGTGTGTGTGTGCATGCACGTAACAATAAGAAGTTGACTTGATGTGGCTAAGATTTCGTACACCATTAGTACTTCCCATTAAATAACGATCAGGTTTATTGTTCCGTTACTTAGTTTAAATGATAATCTAACAGATGTACGTCTATATTGCGCTTAGCAACATAACTTTACCCACAGTGCCTCTGTTACCCAAACAGAATCCTGAATTTCCCACTTACAATTTCATAAAGTAGCAATCTAAATATTTTAAGTTTTCTCGGTCAGTAATGATTGACTGTAATTGTCCACACTTCAGATTTTTTATTAGAATATGCTGTTATTTAGTTTCAGTTTAAATAAAGTGTTCTGATAAGCATATTTCCATGTCTTGTATCTGTTATTAAAAACGTTATAAAAATGTATTTTGTGTACATCAAGATATTTCCATCTCAATAATTTAATACATTAAGAAGTCTGAGGTTCATGTACAAAAAATACAAGACATTGTAAAGTGTTCTACTATAATACTAATGCATTGTGGGAATCGTAAATTTCTTTTAAACTTTGAAGTTGCAAACTACAGTTCGAGGTTATTTTACTTAAGGTGCGTACATATGTTGGTGAAACTTGAGCACAAGTACGATTTTTTTTATTTAGTTATTTACATTAGCAAACAGAGAAGTTTAAAAGTGTGTAACTACATGAGCCAACAGTTATTATGACAGCTAAGTTATAGAACTACCAGAAGTTCATCTTGACCTGTAGTAAATGTTATTTACAATTTCCATTTTGGGTGCAGTTATAACTCAACATAATTTATATTGTATTCAACAATTAAGAACACTGAGGTAGTGTATACACTCCCTATTATTAAGTTTGTGCTCCATTTAGTCATGTAAGAGGCAATTCTCTAAACGTTTTGTTAAGCTCTACTTATTCTACAAGAAAAACAAGTGGCTGGTAAGTGAATTTAGTGCTTAATGCTTTATTGAAGCTTTAAATCTTCTATATACAGTTTTAAGAAGTCATGTCACAATCACAGAAAAAATGCTAAAATACACAAGTCTCATAATACTTAAAAATTACCACAGACAGAAACACACAGCAGTACCATTCTGCACCTCATTTCCACATGAAACACCTGTGACGTGTACTACAAATATTTGGCACGACACATGCACGTTTTAAGATATCAAACACTGTACAAAATTATGTAAGATATGCTATTAATAAACATAATACAGTCTTCAAAACGTAAACTGAAAAAAAACAAAACTAAACAACCCTGCCAGTTAAAAGTTTAATATTATGTACACAATGAAATACTTCCCACATTGACATATTGGTACTTTAATAATTCTATAATATATTTAAGTGTTCAGATTATAATTATATACCACAGTTGTACATGTAATGTTTCATTACTGGACTTAAGTTATTAATGTAATCTTATAACTTTTTTCTGGAATACCATTTTGATTTTAACTTTTATAGTATTGCAACTGGCTTAAACACACTAATCCAGCAGAACCTGTATGTATGCAAAAACTGCCAAGTTTTAATTAATAATGCACAAAAACTAGAGATGTATATTTGTTAACTAAATAATATAATACTTCACTTTGGAAAACTGTAAATTTAAGTTAATGTAATATCTGATTACAACTTATAGCAACCCATTAAAGGCATGCACTTCACTTCCATATTGGCCAAAGATGTTTATTTTAGCTGTCATTTCAAATCATAGTTGTATTTATCTATCTAAATTGACCTTCCTTTAATTATATACATGGAGCTGCATTAACCTTGTTAAGAATAAATACACGTTTAACTTATGTACATGTCTAAACCTATATTAGTCTACATTTAAAATTACAAGGCTATTTATTATTTAAATGCCCTTTTAATGGATGCCTGCAGAATTACTTTAAAAAATGTCTTAGCATTAACTCCTTGCACTAAGTGGATGCTGCCAGCGTCTGGATAAAAAATCTGATTTACCCATAATTGATAACATTTCTCTCTCTTTGGCTTCAAACCATGCTATTATTCACTTTTTATAAATATATTGGAAATGTTAATAAAGTGTGTTGATAATTTATTAGGACATTATGAAAATAATTCCAGCAGAATTTGCAAAAGAATTATGGGTTTAAAAATGCATCAGATGTATTAAAATTATTATTTACAGATAATAGGCCTTATTCACCCACTGTTCAAGTGTACTTACCATACACACCTAAGTTCTAAACTTGTTCTCTGACAAATACAGGACAACTTTCGTTACTGTTGCAGGTCAATGAACTGTATAGGGGGGGGTGGGGATCCCTTTCATACCTTTTTTTTTTATTTTAACAAATTCCTACTCATAATACACATGATCTAAAACAAATTCTTAAACAAGCCAAAATATAATTAAGCATAAAAATATTTACCCAAGTTTTAGAAAAGTTGTTATAACAAAAGTTTCCATGAAACTGACTCGCATAAGAATTTCTATTCCTGATAGAAATTCAGTTTTCATTTCTTACACAATGGATTCAGTTCCCACCCCTTTTTTTTTTCTTGCCATCTATACTGAAAATTGTCCCTCTTTCTCTGGTTATCAGAGATGAAGTTATATCTCTCTCTTAATATACCTGAACTGTTTGGAAACTTAAGTTCAAAAATATATGTTTACATACATGTAATCTGCACCTCCACTTTTTCTTTTTTGTCAACAGGCACTCCAACAAATACTGCTGCTAATTCCAATTAGACGATACTATTGCTAACATCTTAAATGTTTTAACCTTATTTTGGTATAAAACTTCATTCCACCTGTCAACTGGTACATTTAAAATGACAAACTTTCAATGTCCATGAATGAACTTCACAGTAATACAAACAAAAAAGCCTTTTTTTTTTATGAAAGGCTTTATTGTGCATGAATAAGTTACTTGTAGCTTACTCTGATTTTACATAAATAATAACAAGAAATAAAGGTATCTATTACATGTAATCATGATTTTCAATACATACTGATAAAATGCACACCTAGAAATATTTATATATACAAGTGAAAAGTCTTATACAGTATAAATTATGCAGTTTAGTTAATATATTAAACACAAGATCATGCATTATTACTACACCTATGAACACCATTCTCTTCTTAACATAAAAGAGCCATTATCTAAGCATGCTATGCTAGCATACTAAACAATATTTCCCAATATAGAATACAATTATTTTGTTATTAAATGCATTTTACCTACAGAATAGCACACCACAAAATACCTAATATTTAAGCTCTTTTCTGGGAAAAAAAAAATAGTTGCATGTCTTTTATAAGCTTAAGGTTAGAATCATAAATATTAGCAAAAAATTACCAGCATGCAGCCCATAAAACACAGTTGGACACAAAACAAATGATAAAAATATAAAATTTATCTCTACTTTCAAAACTTTGGAAGAGGTCTTGAAAATTTATACTAAGAACTTTTTCATGGATTAAGCAGTAATGGTACATGTTAAGTCAAACAAATAAAATAAAATGGATATATTCACGTTTTTCTGTTTCTTTTTGGTAAACGTTTTAACCAAAGGTTATGGAACTTAAAAAAACACGAGCTTTCTACCGTTATAAACACATTTCACTTTAAAAAAATATAGTAATCACTTAAGTCTCTAGGAGAAAAACTTCAGATTAAGAATGTAATGGGCTTTAGCCATGAAAATCCTGTACGCATATAACAAAATGTAATATATTCCATGTTCTTAACCCTGTAAAACTATTTTTTACAAATTTGTAATAAAATGTGTCAACCACTAAATATCACCATGTTAAATGTTAGTGACAGAAACAGACAACATTTAGCACACATTTCATTCCTGAATACATGTTTTTCACTATCCTTTTAAACATAATTCAAATATCAGTTTTTAGGATAAAAATTCAGTTGTTAAAAAACCGCTAATGACAATTTCTGCTACAGAGCATGAGCAAAACAGTCAAACTACATTATCATAAGATACAACAAAGGTAAACATTACTTTTGCAAATACTGGATTAAAACCATCAATTCTAAAAAACAACTCTCAAGTCATTACACTAACACAGTAAGCAAAATAAACATCTCTAAAATGTAGTTCATCTCTGGAATTTAAAAAAAAAAGCGAACCTCTCCCATTATATAGCACCTTCAACTGTAAATTATGTTACGTCTAAAAAACGTGTATTCTAAAATCCACTGTTGCATACATCACTATGTAATATACAACAGTACTTACTACTACTTTGTAAAGAACTTACACTTTTTCATTCAAACTGTTTCATTCCACAAAATTTGGATTCTGGGATTTGTGTTAATGTTAACTATTGTAAAAATAAAATTCTGTACAATGCACTCCTTTCCTTTGTAAGAACTGCTTTTGAAGTTCATGGCTCCTTCGTATATTTGTGAAATTTTCTATAACAAAGTTTTCCTTACTTTTAACCAACTGAACATCAGGTACACATTCTTATCATACCATCTGAATCCAAGTCTGAGGTTACACCCCTCACCATCATTCTCTCTCTCTCATCACCAAAATAGTAATTTTTAGTGACAAAGAAAAATGAAGCACAGTTCTCTCACTCAGTTTTTCATTTGTTACCAAGTCAGACTAGTTGGAGAGAGGTCCACCACTTAACTTGTAATCCTGGGACCAGGGAAGTTAAGGGCTAGTCTTGTTTTTTAAGATGTTCATTATTATTAACAAAACGTAGAATTCCTTTAAACCATTCTGACTAGTAGTGAAACAAGTGATAGACTGGGCTTCATATTTCTCACCAAAATTTATGGTTCTGGTAATAAGATAAAATAAAGTACATTATCTTGAGTAGGTTGCAAATAACATAAAATTAATAATCAAGAGCATTAATTTTAAGAACCAATGAGAAAACCACACATCCAGCACCAAGTTAAAAATTTAAAGATGTTTCAAATAGTATATTATGAAAAAGAAATCCAGATGAGTGACTTCTTTTTTTTGTAACAGCATTTAAGATATTTTGGATTCACATTAGTAACAAACAAAATTATCAAAACACTTGTTACTTGATATCAAAGCCATAAATCTTCCTCACTCGATAACACTTAATTACCATTTACCCTAAAATATAGTTGAAGTCTTTATTTTACAATTGGTAGCTTCTCAAGATTTTATTATAAGTAACTTAATTGTAACTAAATAATTTCCTCCTCAGTCCACATCAGTTATTAACACTAAATTAAAGACATCATCAGACTGGCATCCCACGATGAACAAAAGTATACATTTTTCATGCCTAGAATTTTAAGACTATATATAAAATATCAGGGTTTTTTTATATGAAGACTTAATGGATTAAGAAACTTATGGGTGCTGGAGATACCATATTCAGCCCCAGACATTTCATTTTTTTCCAGTAAGAATTAAGTCATATATTTCATGTATAATTATGCCTTTGAAGCAGAAAAGATGAAACTAGTATTTAATGTCATTAATCTTTTTTCTTAATATACCAATTTTGGCTGCTTAACTTTTTACACTTACAGAGATGCCAACTATTTCAAATGACTGAGCATAATGATTGTAGACAAAGCCCTTTCATAGTTTTAGTCCTTTTAGATTTGCCAGAAATGATCGCATTGGTGTTTCTATGCCACTTGGAAAATGAGAAATACCCATCTATGCGAGCACTGATAACATAACTATGGATTCCCCCACGTACCCAGTAGGAGAAGCACCGCACTCAAACTATTGGTAGATATCGGAGATACAAATATTTTTTATTATTTCAAGCACAAACATGATTATCGCAAGTAGCCATTTGGGCTGTGTCTTTTATTTATTATCAAAATTTATTTGTACCTCACTAGAAATTTTCTTTTCACCCCTTTCAAGCCCTGGGGGAACAAATTATCACTTTATTGTATAGGCCTATATAACATATAATAATTTGGGAGTTGCAACAAGTAATATTTGTCTGTATGAGCACATAGTCGTAATGTATACACCAAAATCATAATGGTTGGCATCTCTGCATTTAACTATAAAGATATTTTGATAAAACTTAAAAGATATCAAATTTAAATGCAAATCAGAGCAACAAAAATATTGAAAAACAACTTGTTATATATAATTTCAAAGGACCAAAAACATACAGCATTTAACATACACAGAATAAACAAACAAGCCTTAACATACAAACTACAGAGTAGGGAGAGTAAGGTGTATCTGTTAAAGTAAGACACACATTAAGTCTGCAAGAATAGCTTTACTCTGATAACCATAACTATACCAGTTCTACTCTGCAGGTACTTTCCTTCTATTAAGATACACGTCATACCTTTCTGTTTATAGTCTTTTTCTAGTTTTATGTGTTACATATTTTAACTTAGGCCTAATTGTTATATGATAAACATCACTTGAAATTTACTTTTATTCAAGATTATAAACTTAAAAAACATAGTTAAATAACTATGAATTCATGCCTTTATATGCTCTTATTTTGACTTTCTTTTGGCAATTATTAACGCTCACGAATTATTCCTCAACCCAATACATCACAGGGAAAAAAGCACACACCTCAAATCAATTAAAGATGCTGAAAAAAAATCTGACTAATATGTGTGTGCATCAAACCAATTCATATTTTCAATTTTATCAGTTGCCTTTTTTGATCTGAAAAGAAAAATGAAACATTTACAATCAAATGTTATCTCACTTACTATTATTATAATCTACACATGTAGGTTTTACATATTTCTTAAGCCATTATATCTCCAAAGTGTGCAAACTTCAGAAAACAAACTGTTTAAATGATACCAGAATTAATGCTTTTATCTAAAACTAAGATACGTTTACAACCCAGGTATATATACTTATACAGAGGTTTTGCAAGAAAAAAGAAAGAATCCAATGGTGATCTCTCCTGATTAGAAATCAAAGTCACCTAATAATTAAAAGGAAGTTCCAGAAAAAAAAATTTCTCTATAGTTTTGGCTGTACAAATGGTATAGTTCGATGAGACTGTACAATAAAAATTATGTAGGGAGACGATTCCTTACTGTCACCTTCTCCTTTCACACTCATTCCACATCTCCACTACTTCAGTAAACATCTGAAAAGTATTGAAAATATCAAAATACAATGGAAATGAAAAAAAAACATAAATGTTCCATAAAAATCACAGCTCTTAAAGTCTGCCCATAGATCAAGAAATTGCACATAAAATTAATGTCTATACATTTCTTTTACAGATATACATGTATAGGGTTTATTACACATATTTCCTTTCTTCTAAATTATGCAATTTAAATATTTATAGCACTAGTTCTGTGACAAATAATACTTCCTCCTTCAAAAAGCATGCAATTTATGTGGTAGTTCTTACAGTACTAGCCACACCAAGAACAATATTTCATTTGTTTTACATAACATACAGTAGAGCGCCATTAAGCTGCGGACTAGTAAACCGCGAAGTAGCTTAAGCCACTGTAGCAAGTCTTGTGAGCAAGGATTATCGCGGCTCACCGCTAATTTAAGAACGTGTAAAAACGTGGCATACGAATTTAATCCTGGCTTTATAACTTCAAGGGGATATTTAAAAAGGAAGACGAAATTTTACAATAAAAAGGTTTATTTTTATTGTAATCTTTATATTATTAATAAATCTTAATCAAAATTGTGTTGTATATTTTATTTATTGAAAAGGGAAAAAGCGAACCATCGCAATGCATTGGTCGTTTGTGTTAAAACGGCACTTGACTATTCAGATACAATTGACTATACATTAATATTATAATGATCACACAATGGCCCGGATGAGGCTCCTCGGCGGAGCTGTTGGCGACTTCGGCTTTTCAGTCACAAAGGTTTAAGCTGCGGACCACTTAAGCCGTGGTTAAGCAGGTTGACCCCCCAAATACCGCAGCTTAATGGCACTCCACTGTATAATTTAAGATAAAGGGTTTGTTTGTTTGTTTTTGAATTTTGCACAAAGCTACTCAAGGGCTATCTGTGCTAACCGTCCCTAATTTAGCAGTGTAAGACTAGAGGGAAGGCAACTAGTCATCACCACCCACCGGATTACGAGTCAAATGCCTTAACACACTTGGCCTTGTCTGGCCCAAGATAAAACATAATAGAGAAAATGCCACAAACCTTCAATAACAACTGAATTCAACCACTTCACTAGTCCATTTTATTCAAGTCATTTTTGACTAGTATTAATTTTACTCAGTAACTCTGATTTTGTTTATTTAAAAAATATATATATCTGTAATCACTCTTATGACAGAATTATATTTTTTAAGGGATGCTCTGTATATGAGTAAAAGATAAAACCATGAACAATTAATAATAATAAAATGGCTGGTCCAGAGAAATAAATCTTATAATGATTTTAGTGAATAAATAACTGAAACATTTTTTTTCTATAAATATCAAACTCACTCGGGTCGTTTTCTCTTATTTCATATTTACACTAGTATGGCTATCAGAAATAAAATGCAACAAAATATTATGTTCAGCAGTCTTAGATTATAATGTGATGAACAAAAAATTGAGAATAACTGCTTATTTGTATGCTTTAGACAATCTTCATGTAAGCCCCCAGTGTTCAACCTAACGCACCCTCCTTGGACACGGCTTATTGTGCAGGAAATCATGGGTCTGTTTGAAAGATATATGTGTGGTCCACAGATTATTCTGGGTTACCCACCACTGACACAATGGGAAATGGATAAATAAATTTTATACTTACTGTCTGTACTGCCAACCATAATTTTGAAATACCAAAAGGAGGCAGCCAATCAGAGATGCTCCACAACCCATACTAAAGGATTAATTGCAAGGAATATTTTGTGGTAATGCATAGATTTCACCCTGACTTGCAAACCCATAAACAAAAACTGCAGGACATAAAATAATTAAATGTAATCTACTATCTTTTAGGTAAGAAGTATAGAAACTGTTCATGCTTACAGAAAAATACAAGTCAGAATGAAATAAAATTACATTAAGAAACCATAGTAACATTATGTCATAACAACTAATAGCAGACACTTTTTAAGTCAATAAACTCGTATGTGAAATAAGACCGAGGTCCAAGACCTGAACTTAGGACCCCTAACTAATAAGGCCAATGCTTCCACCACTAAAATCTTCATGAATACTCGTGGTCAGTATCAGGGTTCATTTATATAAAACTTCCTACAATGATTATGACAACCATACTATGTTATGACAGATACAAAGGTCAAATCACAGAGGTCTCTTGCAGACTTGAATTCTTTATCAAATTTTATAAGAGAACCATAGTAATATTATCATAGTTAATAATTTATAAATATTTTATAGATATTTATAAATATGTGTTATTAATTAATTAAAAGTAAACCATTACAGAACTCACCCTGCTAACCCATGAATTATCTTCTAAACATTCTTCCAAGATTAAGTGAGATTCCTTGTTGTCATCTCCTCCTCGGACAGCACTCACCTAACATGTATACATAAATCAATAATCCTAGTACTAAACATTACATTATCTGTAAACAGGTGATTAAACCAACACTATCAATAATAATGAAATTAATACACAATGCCAAATATGTGTGTGTGTGTGTGTGTGTGTGTGTGTGTGTGTGTGTGTGTGTGTGTGTGTGTGTGTGTGTGTAAATTATGCACCCACAACTGATACAACTCTAAAATCTAATTAAGGTTTCGCACACTTAGCTTTCAAACAAGGTGTTTAACTTCTTTGTTTTTACATATGGGCTTCATCATTTTGACCAACTTTGTAACCATAAAGCTATATACAACTCTGAATTCACTGAATGTATCTTGATGAAATTTAGCAAGGATTTTAGTAAAAGTGTTTTGTGCACAAAAAACCAATTGTTTTAATGTAGAATTTTTACTAAAGATCTGTCTAGGAATTTATGAAGCCCTTGGTGCCTAGTCTTAGGGCAAAGTGATTTTCATGTGAAGAATAAAAAATGTTTTTATTCTTACTGTTCTAATTGCATAATCTCTGGAACCTCCTAAATGAATGAATAAACATTTTTTTCAGCTAAATTATACACCTGTTATTTTTCTCACTCTTAAACAAAATCACTAACAAAATGTAAACTGAAACATTGAAAAATCTCAGATAAATCTTACTTTTTAACTTCTAGAATGACACATAGGTTCAAGAAGTCTTGATAGAAATGAATGAAAACCCTATAACCCAAGCACTTTTGCAAGATGGACCTTACTTCTTCAACAGCAAATTGAAGAAGAAAGATCCACCTTTCGAAAGTTCTGAGGTAACAGAGTTTTTGTCCATGTCAAGCATATTGTAATACATACACATATTACTTATTCTTACAATCCAAGCTAATACTTTTCAACTTTGGAATAATTTAGATTTATTAGTTTAAAGCTGCATTCAGAACTTTTCAGAATACACAGCTTTATGTAAAACAACAACCAATCAATTAAAAACACACCACAACAACCAAGTGCTGTGATACAGACTCATGAGATTTTATTTTTGTTGAAGTTTTCTTTAACATGTTTCTAACTTTGCACTTTTGTTCCTCTTATCACAATAAATATACATAAAAAAACAATGAATTTAGTACTTACATCTGAACTTGTTTTTTGCCATTAGAAAGACAAAGCATTGTAAGACTACACTTTTGTAACATATTGTTGTTCCACAGTCTAATGCATTTCATTTTAAAAAACTAGGTTAGGTGATCGAGACAAAATTACAAAGGCAACGATGAATCTAAATCAAGTATTTTAAAATCAGAAGCATCAATGATGCAGTCTTGTAAGGAATGTTCTAAAGCAATATCCTCTCTCTCTCTAATGGTTATAGACAATCCAGTTGCAAACGTTAGAATTATTTACATTTTTTGGAAGATATGTAATTGAATTCTGACTCTCGTTTGCACCTCAGTAAAACAAGATGCCTTAAAGCTATAATTACATTAGGCTTAGCAACATCGATAAGCGGGCCATTTTTTTCAAACTCAAAAGATAATATGAGGACAGAATGAAAAAATAAATGAAGTAACATAGGCAAATAAAGACTGAGACTTCATTTAAATATCTTTTAAAATTAAAACATTAATTGACTATGATGCCACATTTATTGACAATCACTGAAAAATTAAGTTATTTAATTAGACTTTGCAACTCTGGAGAAAGGTCACGACACACTCCTATTGATCCATTCAAGCTCAGATTTGACCTCCTTGGCAGTTACCCTGAAATAGTCTCAGAAAATGTTGTAAGACAGCCCACTGGAAGGTACTGGTCTCAGACGTTTTTACTGATGTTTTATATGTCTCAGAAATGAGACTGGGTAAATTTGAATGTTTTGCCAATATTAAGACCACTCAGGGTTATTAAACACTGAATATCAATTATGCAGCAGTTCATACAATTTTTACTACAGCAGCAAAGATGTTTTACCAGTAGAACCCCTTGGAAGTTAATACTTCATCTTTCATAGCAGCTCCCTTACTTACATCACCAACTGCCATTTTACCTGAACATCAATCTGCACTTAGAATGTGCTATTCAAATATAATTGCTACTATATAATGCATTTTGTATGAATTTCATTAAATGTTAGCAATTATCCATAATATTCAACATGTCTAGTAAATCTGATGTGATCCTGTTCAGCTCCAACGATCATAGAGAATTTGCCAATAAACTTGAAAACTCAATAATTTTATTTTTATTTGCTGTTCATTTTGATTTTTTGTATCAACTCATTGTATTTGTTTTGTTTTTTCGATAGAAGTTAAAACAAGAACTGTAGGGTTAAATGTGTAAAAGATTTGCTGTCAAGATGTTAATAAAATCTGTTTCGTTGCATGTGTTTCTTATTATTCTGGCTTTACTTTTCAGTGTTTACTTTATTACATCTTGAGTACAACAACACTAGTCTCAGGGTGAGCAAGCTGGACAAAGATCATTCACCTCAAACAGTCTTCAAAAAGCTTTTACAGGGCACAAAACAAACAGCAGTGATAGAAGTCTACAATAAAGTGAAAAGGATATTAAAATCTAGCTGCTTTATCATGCTCTTTGTTTACTGTCGACACAATCTGATGCGAATTACAAAAACTCACTTTAAGTCGACATTTGAGGAAAAAATTGTACTTCTGGTGGTGAAGTCTGCTGAAGAGGGTGACTTTCTGAGAACATGAAGTACACACTGAGAACTGGGTGACTTTGGGCTTGGTGTTTTCTGGATTAAGTTGGTGACCAAGAGTGGTCTGATCATACACCTGTCCATAGAACTGCACAAGTTGGTCACTTGATACATTCTGACAGACCTTTGAAAAACGTGAAAACAAAGAAACCAAATGAGTCTCTTGTGATAATGCATTCTACATATCCATAAGTATAAATACAGCGTAATAGTGGCTTAATAACTAAAGTATGGTTTATTTTCTACTTGAAACGAATAACAGCTGATTTTCCATGCATCAAAAAATATTAATTTAAAACAAACCATGTGACTACACTAATTACAATACTTTTAATAACTCCTTATGAATAATTTTTTTATTTTCAGCTCACTTCTTAAAAAATAAATATCCTCATGTGATCTCATTTTTAATCCTTCCTGTAACTAATAATTAATCCTTCAATGATTAATTTTACTTAGTAATAACATCAGGTACTCGAGCTACAAAACTCATAATACTGAATAGTTTTACAGTGTAAGATCTGGAACTATATAATAAATTATAAAAATAAAAAAACATCCAATTATAAGGCCTAACAGTTTGTCCTTATAGCAACTATTATTCAATGTTTTAGCTATATTTGTTTTTGAAATTTCACAAGTATTTTGAGTTTCCAATTTAATATTAAATTCTCAGGCTTACTGTTTTGGTACATTATTGTTTCAATAATTCAAAAGCTGATTCATGCTAAGTTTGAAAATGATTTGTGGCTACAAAAGTAGAATCTTTTAAACATACATAACAATACTGTTCACCACCACTATTTTCTCCATTCTCAAATAAAATTGTTTCTGGTATTTATTTAAGACAAAAAACAGTTTAAGGTTATGAACTGTTTTAAGAACATAATTCTAATGTTATTCTAAGTGGTGAAATATGTTTCTAATGTTGTACAGTAATTTGTGCTATCAGATGATCAACAGAACCAAACTGGTAGCTTCAGTACACGAACCTGCCTAAATCATATGACTGACTCTTCTGGAAGGAAAAAGTGTATTAAACTTGTCACTAACATAGCTACTTTGAGTATAAAATATCTGGTAAACAACACGGGTATATTAACACTTCAGGACAATCATAAATAAACACCTAGTGGACTCCTGGATTTCTATTTTAAATCTCTCATTAGAGTATACGGTGAGGATGCTCATCCTGACTTTTCACAGAGTTACTTTCAAAATGTAAGTAAACTACTTTGTTATAAGTGTATACATATTACACATAAACTTGACATCTAAACATAGTTAATAAATCAAATTTTAATACTGCAAGTTTTAATTTCTTAGTTGTATAATGAAATATTTAAATAGGTCTTTAATCTCAACTAGTATGAGAATCATAGCATTTGTTCTAATGTCTTTCCCTACTCTTAATTATTCACCACCCCTTCACAAAGTATGTAATTCAACATTATTTATGCAGTCTAATTTTTATAGCCATAATCTTCAATCTTCTTTACTTACAGTCATAAAGTACAAAATCAGACCCATTTAAATCTTCTCTTTCTAATTTACCAATAATTCTCTCGATGTTTTATATTACTTATTGCCTTATCTTTTTAATCTATCAAATGACATTTAATGTTACACTATTTTAAGAACAGAGTATTGTCAATTTCACTTTGAAATATCATATTTCAACATTCAGATCAAGGAGATAACAGAACTATTTCAAGCACCTTTTTTGTCTTGGTTAATAATCCACATAAATTAATAGTTAAGACATTATCTTTGTGTATGTCATTACTACTCTTGTCCTCCTAGATACATTACTTAAATTAATTTAAAAAGTTACTTAGCTTAGTAGCATTATTTTATAAAAAAGCAACCCTGAATTAAGATACAGAATTTCTACTGTAAAAATGTTGACAGTACCTGACACTTAACAACTTCTGCATCCTTTCGAGGCATTACATTAACACAAGGATACATTTCAGCACATTGTAGCAACTCTGGCTCCCAAGATCCCTGGTGAAACAGGAGATTTTTCTGGTCCATTGTTATCTTCTCTATTCCCTTCACGTGAGATAGGAAGTATTCATCTGGAGAAAATAAAAGCATAATTACTTGTTGCTCTTCTACTTGTGATGAAAAAAAACTACTCTTCAACAGTTTGATGCTGAAAATATGGAAAAAAACACTTCATACAATATAGCAGTGCAAGACAGTCATATTCTCTCCAGAGCTGTTTCCCTGACTGACACACAACTCCAAACTTTCATATATGTACACAAAGATGCATGAGATACAATGAAATTCATGTTTCTTTACAATTCTACTTAATTATCAGCAATCTAATTATAAATATTTAAGACTGTAGAAGAAATAAAAAATCTCCAAATAAGGATGCTACAACTTGAGGGTAATCAATATATTATTTGATATAACCTTTAATCAATTATTACAAAATAGATAATTATAACCAAACGAGATAAAGCAATCAACAAGATTGGGAAAAACACATGACTAAATGGAAAAGCTATGATAACCAAACAAGATAAAGCAATCAACAAGACTGGGTAAAACACATGACTAAATGGTAAAGCTATGATAACCAAACGAGATAAAGCAATCAACAAGATTGCGTACAACACATGACTAAATGGTAAAGCTATGATAACCAAACGAGATAAAGCAATCAACAAGATTGCGTACAACACGACTAAATGGTAAAGCTATGATAACCAAACGAGATAAAGCAATCAACAAGATTGCGTAAAACACATGACTAAATGGTAAAGCTATGATAACCAAACGAGATAAAGCAATCAACAATATTGGGTAAAACACATGACTAAATGGTAAAGCTATGATAACCAAACGAGATAAAGCAATCAAAAAGATTGGGTAAAACACATGACTAAATGGTAAAGCTATGATAACCAAACGAGATAAAGCAATCAACAAGATTGGGTAAAACACGACTAAATGGTAAAGCTATGATAACCAAACGAGATAAAGCAATCAACAAGATTGGGTAAAACACATGACTAAATGGTAAAGCTATGATAACCAAACGAGATAAAGCAATCAACAAGATTGGGTAAAACACATGACTAAATGGTAAAGCTATGATAACCAAACGAGATAAAGCAATCAACAAGATTGGGTAAAACACATGACTAAATGGTAAAGCTATGATAACCAAACGAGATAAAGCAATCAACAAGATTGGGTAAAACACATGACTAAATGGAAAAGCTATGATAACCAAACGAGATAAAGCAATCAACAAGATCGGGTAAAACACATGACTAAATGGTAAAGCTATGATAACCAAACGAGATAAAGCAATCAACAAGATTGGGTAAAACACATGACTAAATGGTAAAGCTAGGATAACCAAACGAGATAAAGCAATCAACAAGATTGGGTAAAACACATGACTAAATGGTAAAGCTATGATAACCAAACGAGATAAAGCAATCAACAAGATTGGGTAAAACACATGACTAAATGGAAAAGCTATGATAACCAAACGAGATAAAGCAATCAACAAGATCGGGTAAAACACATGACTAAATGGTAAAGCTATGATAACCAAACGAGATAAAGCAATCAACAAGATTGGGTAAAACACATGACTAAATGGTAAAGCTAGGATAACCAAACGAGATAAAGCAATCAACAAGATTGGGTAAAACACATGACTAAATGGAAAAGCTATGATAACCAAACGAGATAAAGCAATCAACAAGATTGGGTAAAACACATGACTAAATGGTAAAGCTACGATAACCAAACGAGATAAAGCAATCAACAAGATTGGGTAAAACACATGACTAAATGGTAAAGCTATGATAACCAAACGAGATAAAGCAATCAACAAGATTGGGTAAAACACATGACTAAATGATAAAGCTATGGAGCATGGTGTATATGATAATCCAAATTTTGAGAAAAAAAAAAGGGGGGAAAAATTTACCCAACTTTTCTAGGTTTTTTTAGATATTTTTTCTCCGAGTTTAAGTCTGCTCCCCTCTTGAAATAAAATAATCCATTCTACTCTTTGACACTATCTGTTACTTCAAACGTTTACATTTGATATTTTCTCAACACGAGCTCAGTCAATTTGACCAACCACGTGACCTCTTGGTACTTGTTTAGTCTTCATAGTTTTTTCAGTAAACCTTTTAAGTTTTCACTTATAAAAAATTATATTTTTAGTGAAGTGTTTTTAATAAACTAGTGTGTTTGCAAACTTACCTACATGTTTATATTAAAATTACTTTTCTTCATCTCAAAAATCTTTGAAACCTCTTAAACACATTTCAAATGTTTAGGAATAAAGTTTATACCAACAGAGAAATTGACAACTTTCCATTCAGAAAACATTTCAATATAATCCATCATTTGACAGATGAAAACCTTGGCTCTCTATTGATTACATATAATACAGAACTAAATGTAAGAAAGAACTACTAATAAATTCTGAAAGAAAGGATGTGGTGTGTTGGTGTGGCAAGAGGGGTCTAATTATCTATTTGATGGCTCTGTAACCAAACAAAACTGAAAGCTATAAAAATTATGGTTTGTCTGATTCATAATAAATTTCATACTCGTTGGAGGGATGGTGGATAAAACATAAAGGGGATGTATACAAAAAATATATCACATTTCTCACACTAGGAAAAATTGAGGATTTTTTTAAATATTGTCTTATGAAATTAAGAATTTAAAACTTATACACTATAACAATATAGATTATTAGCTATGATTTTACACTATACTAATTGGTATGCTATACTAATAAGATAAACAAAAAGTAATTTGATAAAACTGACTAAATCACTTCAACCTTGTGGCATGCACAGCAAATGATGACCAGGCAGAGAAGATTAAATGAAGAACAAAATTTTATTTTTATAAATATACATTTGGTTATAGGCTCAAATATTAAAGACTTACTGTTACAGACTATTACAAATTCTAATGCAACATGTTGGTTTAGAGGTTAAGTTTCTGATAAACGAGTTTTACAGTTTCACTGGGATTCCTGATAATGTTATCAGTAATCTTAATCTATAAATTACTTTAAATATTATTATAAAGAACAGTTAAAGAAGGATGTTGTGAATAAAATTAAACCAACCTTCAAAAATAAAACATAAAATAGTGGTTTGCAAATTTTCAAACCATGAATCCTTCACAAGTCAACTGGGAAAAGTCATAAATGAATATGAGAAATTAAATGTTACATATGTTATAAAATATTAAAACCAGCATACACTTACCATTTTCTTTAATAATTTCTGAAATGAAATTTGGGTCAAGAACTTGACTAATCAATGTTTGAAGGAACACTTCAAAATTCTCCCTCTGAGGATGAATAGTTTCATCTTTTGTCACCTTGACAATGTTTCCATTTCTATATCAGAAAGACAAAAAATTTCAACACTAACTTATTTAAATATGTGGAAGATAAATCAAAACACTTTCAAAATTATCAAAGCATACATGTTTTAAACAATGGTAGCTTCTCCAAAGTTGCTTCCAAAACAATAAAAAAAACTGTCTAACTATTATGTATTTTACATTGTTAAATGGGCATCTGTCAATATTTAGATTAGGAACCTAAACAGTCTTTCAGCTTCTTATTTCCTTTAACATTTGAATTTGAAATGGGAAAATAGAAAAAAAGACTAAGAGAAAAAAGTTACCTACACAGTAAAAACTATAAGCAACGTTCACATTCTTTTGCAAGATATATATATATCAAAATACAGAAAAACTTTGTTCATATTTTCTTGGATCACAGTCAAACTACTACTACGATCATCCCTAAATGAGGTATACTGATTTTTCAATACCTCTATTTATGCAACTTCACTAATAATCAATTCATGAATCAATACAAGTACATGTGTTAAGTCTAGTGAGCTAATATAAAGGTAACTGGTATTTATTGTAAGTATGGTGCCAAAATCTGGCAGGGTTTCAAAAAAAATGGCAATATTCTCAAGTTTTCCAAATATTTCTATAGAATCATCATCATGAGTTATAAGAACAGATGATTCCATGAAACATTGTTTAACTGTTGTCAAACTGTTCATCAAAACTGAACATCCATATACAGAAATTATGTAATACTGTTTTCATACTCAAAATTATAAAACGAAATTCTGTATTCCAACTACATTAGATTAAACAAATACTTTGAACCTTATCTTTTAAAACTTATCCAAGTCATACAAATTTGATTATAATAAACCAATTTGATGGTTTTATACTATATTTTGTAAGCAAAGCATTTTATGAAAATTTTGTAAACAACATTTTAAATACAAATTCTGGATATTAATACAACAACATGTATGCATATTTTAACTCTTTCAACTTGAGTATCCTTTACTACTCATAACAGAAAGTTTTAGTGTCTCTTATGTTTAGAATATTATTAAACTACTTATGTTATACCAATTACTATGGCATAAAATCTTAGCAAACAAACTACATTTTATCAGTACACAAGTTTTAAGATCCTAATTCTACAACAAAATATTTTTAAAAATCTTGAAATTACCCCCAGTATGACACACACATATATTCTCTAGGCATCTTGTCTTTTATTTTTCCCACCACCCTCATCTCAAAAGAGTAACAAATTAAATGATTAACTATAGAATCGTTATTGCTCAGACAAACCATAATTTTTACAGCCTTCAGTTTTGTTTGGTTACAGAATTTTCAAACCCTTCATGTCACATCCTCTCTCTCATGATATGTTCATAGTTCTCTATCACATTTAATTATATATTACATACAACCGAGAGGAAGTCAAGGTTTTCAATTATCAAATAACGTACTTATAACACTGTGTTCTGAACAGATAACAGTCAATTTCAATCAGATACAAGAAATGCTCCAGTGAGAAACTTAATGGCTTGGATGAATTTCTAACAGCTTTTACCTCATAGTTAAAAAGCCAAAAAATTTGTGAAAGGTAAAGGAAATTGTCTAAGTTTGCATGTTATCAATTATGTTCTTTCATGCATTATTTAAATAAATAAAAATTACTTAATGCATCACTACCCTTAGTATAAAAACAGTCTTAAATGTCCTCAGCAATTGACATCAATAAAAAAAAAGGGTAAGTACCTTATATCCTGTTTTTCACATTTTTTCTTTATTATTATTATAAAAGTAAGTAAAATGTAAAAACAAGGATTTTTTTTAGGTGAGTTAAGATTAAATTATATTTAATAAATAATAATATAAATGTTTCATGAGATTTGAACCAAGCTCATGAGCAGCACAGGTAATGTAATTCAATAGTTGCACGTTCTCAAAGTGATTTTTAACTTATAAAGATGCACACAGTAGACAGACTCGATTCAAAGAGAAACAAAACAAAAAAACTTAATTATAAACAGATGTCTACTATAATAATCTTAAAACCACTTCAGTTCATTAATGTAGTTTCATGTTAAAATTTGGAGTCATTATAGAAAGAAACAGTGTAATTTAGGTTTCAATATTTTTTTTATGGTTACCAGGCAAATCAAACTGAACAATCCTGTTTTGAATTAGGGTAAAGAAAATAAAGTTTGAAATGCATTTAGGAGGTTTTAGAGAATGTACAAAGAAAATCCAAAATTTTTGAGATGAGATAAAAAACAACTATGCACACGGATTACTGATTATCCAAAACAAATAATATATTAGCGGACAAATCTTTATTTTAGTTTGGTAAAAATACTTCACTAGAGAATATGATTTTTGTTAGTAAAATACTTATAATGTAAACTGAAAAACTGTAAAATTTCATGAAGATATACAAACTATATTGAAAGTTAGAAGTATTATATCTATAAAGACTTTACAATGAGTACAAAAATGTCACATGGCCAGTAATATTAACCAAGCCATTGCTGAAAGAGTTAAACATAATCATAAAAAGATGAGCAGCATAACTTACATTTCCTTATCTTCTTCTTTTTTCTGAACATCAAGTAATTCCACAACAGTGTTGTCACGACTATTCGAATGAACCCGAACGGTGGCCGATAGGTACTTATTACGTTCTGCCTGGTTCCAAGCTGTATACTAGAAAGCATATCAAAATAATCCTTAATCATGTAACATAACATGGAGTTCAAGGACAAGAGAACTGATGACCCATCTCAGCTGTCCCATCCTCTAAGACAAACTAAAAGTTAAACAAATAAATAAAACAAATTAAAGTCACTCCTTATCATTCAGATATATTTATCAAGCTTTCATTTAAACCCACTCAAATTTACTGCCTCCACAACATGTAAAGGCAACCCATGCCACAGACCAACCACCATACTTTAGAAATAAAATCATTTTCGCTGAAGACAGCTTCTACCTTGCTAAATCTATATTTGTGTCCCCTATTTCTTATCTTACAGTCACTAGCCCACGTGCTAGTTTTTTTCGACAAGTTAATCTAAAGCTTCTAATATCATTTTTAAGGCCAAAACAAGAATAACTCACATAGATTAAACAATAAAAATTATCTTATTCCAGTCATTCAATTCTAAAGAACACTGAAGACACAACTTTAGTATCCTTCAGTACGTTTGTAAAATGATAAAAATATAATGAGATGAACTGCTCATCAATCTAAACATTATTTACACAATCATTTCAAAGTGTTAATACATTAATTATTCATACTCATAATCTCAATTAGAAAGGAGCAATACTCATTTTTAGATAGAATTAGCAAAACTAATTCAGTAAGATAGTCCTAACAACAGCGTTTTGAAAACTACACATCAACAATTTCTTGAGAATACATGGCAAAAATGTAGGAACATAAATTCTAACCATTGTGGTCATTTCTTTGTATAAAAACACAAATCTTCAAGTAACAAGACTAATTCATATTTTCTCAGCAAGAATGCCATACAAAAAGAAACTACTTAAAGATTAATGAAAAAGGCTACCATGAATCAAAAAGTCCAATTATATTAAACACTTTTAAACCATTAGTTACAAATGTTTTAAATTTTCCTTTATAATTACTGCTCTACATCAATCTGGAAGAGACAATAAAGTAATTCCTCTCAACAATCATTTACTTCAATCTAGCAAAAGAGGCAAAAATTACTTGAAAATACAATTACAGGTGTTAACACTGATCACAATGGAATATAACACTTCAATGTGAGTATTTATAATTGAAATACATGCACGTTAAAAGATAAATCCACACTGAAAACACATATACAGATGTAACTCATAAAAATGGAATACAAAAATCCAAGATGATTTATGAATTTAAGTTGGTACTTACAGAAGAGGAATTTCTGTAGAAGACTCTTCCATCAGCTTCATAAGCCTCAAACCTCTGAAGCAAAGACTTCCCTTCTATTCTCCATAACGGAGGATGTTTATCCATTTCATGTCCACTTGATAAAATGAAATCCCCAGGCTAAAAAAAAAAAAGAGGGGAGAATAACTTTTTTAACTTCTAACTTATATGCTACCAAGCAAATTCAGTTATACTGCATTATGGGAAATTTATCAGAAGGCACATGATCCATCTATGTACTTCAGGGAAGCGTTTTATTTCAGTTCACATCAAAACAAGTTGCTCTCAAAACCCTTTTGTACAATATTACATGCAATATTTAACCTTTCTTCTTTGACTTATAACTTTCAAATAGCTTAGTAATTCTTTAAGTACTTTTTGTTCCCATGTGGAATTATCATACACATTTCACACTACAGCTTATTCTGTATTAATTTCATATAATTACAGTATAACTACACAATTAAAATAGTTAATAAAAAGAATTCATATCAAACCTGAATCTAAGAACTCACTTTAAAGTAAAGTATTCATATTCAAACAGACCTAAATTTCTACTTTAGTTTACTGAATATTAATTCATAACAAGAGTAAGCTACTTACTTAAGAGTGAAACAAAACCTAGTAACAAGCATACAGTTAATTAATTATACTTTTCTTATTTTCTAATTGTAAACATTACATGCATTTTTGTACCAGCTAGGTACCTCGCTGTTAACGATTCAACTGATGTCGAGAAAACCCACTTGTAGAGAAAAATATACACGTAAAAACGGCTCGTTTGGGTTTAGAAAATTTTTTATGCAGAGGAGCGAACAACGTTTTGACCTTCTTCAGTCATCATGAGGTTCACAAAGAAAGAAAGAGGTAACTGATCGAATGTTTGAATATACCAATACAAATGAACATCTTTATACCTACATTATAAATAATATAATAAATAATAAAATCAAAATAAATAATATAAAATTATATATTCAAACATCTAAGCATGCCCTCTACATTCTGACACTCAGTTGCACAACCCCTTTCAAACATGTGGTCAGCTTCTGGTCAGTTACCTCTTTCTTTCTTTGTGAACCTGACAATGACCAAAGAAGGTCAAAACGTTGTTTGCTCCTCTGCGTAAAAAATTTTCTCAACCCAAACAAGTCGTTTTTACATATATGTTAACGATATTTTTGGGAAGCTTAGAAGAGTTAAAGGTACAATTACTTCCATGATGTTACAGAACATAACTTGGTATAAAATGTAAATACCAACAAAGTTTAGTTAGTTTAAAATAATTAAAACAATTTGTAATAATTTTTAAAACAAGTCTGATTTACACATTTAGACCTGAAAACTGTTTATTTCAGTAAATACTAAAAGCACACCATTTTCATACAAATACATATCTCATGCTTTTTTGGTTTCAAAAGCAATATAATTTTAAGTATTTGTACTTCAGTTTCATTGCTGCTTAGAATATCAAAGGCTAAAAAAGAAACAAATTACTTCAGTGTCAACTGCATGCAGAGGTTGAGTATGTTTAAACAATTTTGAGACGTCAGGACTTCATTACAAACCATCTAGCCACATACAGTCATACTCTACCTAAAAATCACACATTTTGAAAATAGTTATGCAGCACATTTTCCACTGCAAAGGAAGATATCAATGCCGTCATGACCAAATAACACAAGTGTTCCATGGATGCTTTCCATAATCAAGCTGACAAATGAGGATGACAGTTTCCCAGTACCCATTTCACAACAGTCCAATCATACAGAAATACATATGGGTTTTTGTCAAGTACCATGTCTGCTACAACTTACGTGGAATAACAAGAATGCCAATTTAAATTTCCAGTTGTTTGGGATATGTGACACTTAAAGAATTACATTGCAGAAGAAGACTGTGTAAATATGATTTGAATTGCTTTTCCAGATGGAGATCCTTCTAGATTATATTAGATATTAAAAAAATATCACAGAGAAACCATCACTAAGATGTCACTACTTATTCTATCTCCAACCAAAGTAATAACACTTCACAATAAAAAGTAAATATTATAATGAAACTGCACAAAAACTGTAGTCTAACCAGAACACCAAGTTACCAACCTTACCAAGTTCAATTTACTTACAAATTAAGAGTGCCAATCGTCAATACAGGCAATAAAGAAAGGGCACAAGTTTGTTAGAAAATTAAACATTAAGAGACATGTGATCCCTGGTTTTGATGCTGTGTATAAATCAAGCACCTAAAACTAGTCTTTCTCTCCTAAATACACAACAGAAGCTTCTAATCATCACCTTCCCTCTACTACTAATTGGAGATTGTTTTATTCCACACACATTTTGACCAAACACCTTTTCCTTAACACTATGCTCTGTGTTAGGAGGATTTTCTTGAGACCATACACAATGTCACTAACAACCTACTTTGTGCACTACTATATAAACTAATTTTCCTATACCTTCATATTTAATTCATAATGGTATCATAAAACTTTTATCGAACAAAAAACAATTATTTTTACATTTATCTGCCTGGATTACTCTATTTTTGGCATCTTATATAAAAGACAAAACTCCTGAAAAGGCTGTAAATGAAATATTGGGTAATAAACATTTATAACCTACAAACATAAGGTCATGTATGTTATTTATTAACTGAGTAATAAACATTTATAACCTACAAACATAGGGTCATGTATGTTATTTATTAACTGAGTAATAAACATTTATAACCTACACCCTTGTGCAAATTAATTGAAACAAATGGTCATTTTACAATATTTTCAGCATGGCGGCTGGTGTAGGCTCCCTGGATCCGCTGATTTCTTTTAATAGTAATTTTTTTCACATGGACGGCGTCATTAGCTGTGTTTTGCAGTACGGTTGATCTATTTTTGGGATATAACGAAATTTTGAGGAATATTATATCATTCAAAATTGCGTTAGAAGGGCAAGGAGACCAGTCAAAAACCAACTTCTTACCAACTCAATGAAGAAAATACAGTATCAATGGGGTCTAAAATACATACAAGAGATGGACGCAAGAACAATGAAGGAAGGTGTTATTCAGTGACGAGACTCATTTCTTCATACAGGGTCAAAGAAGTCTGCATGTTCGCAGATCTTCAGGTGAGAAACTTCAAGAATCTCACATCAATCAGTTCGCAAAACATCCCTTGAAGAAGATGTTTTGGGGTTTTTTCAGCTACTATAGCATCAGAGGCTTACATATCATAGAAGGTATGATGCGAGGACCACAGTACATCCAAGTTTTGCAGAGAAGAGTCGTTCCATATTTGAAAAAGAGATTTCCAGATGGATCTGGCATTTTTCAGCAAGGTCTGGCTCCATGCCACACATCAAAACTTGTAAAGTATTTTATGACTACAATGTGAATAAAGGTGCTGGACTGGCCTGGAAACTCACTGGACTTAAATCCTATTGAAAATCTTTGGACAATTTGTAAAGAAAGGCTTCGTAGAAAAGACTGTACTATGAAAGATAAACTAATTGAGGCCATAATTGAGGTGTGGTACAGCAATCCAAAAATTAGTAAAGATTGCAGCCAACTCATAGACTCGATTGCAAAGTGGATTAATGATCTTCTGAAAAATAAAGGCGGTTATATCATGTATTAATTTGTGAGTAATTTTTGGATTCTCAGAAATAAAATGCAAAAAATTGAAAAAATCATAATTTTTCGTCTTGTTTCAATTAATTTGCACAAGGGTGTAGAGACAGAGGTTCACGTATGTTATTTACTAACTGAGTAATAAACATTTATAACTTACAGACATAGGGTCATGTACGTTATTTACTAACTGAGTAGTAAACATTTATAACTTACAGACATAGGGTCATGTATGTTATTTACTAACTGAGTAATAAGCATTTATAACTTAGAGACACAGTGTCATGTAAAAACTACAGTTAACATAAAAGAGCTAAACTGTGTATACTTCGTAAAAAATGGTGACAATTCACTTCAAGTACATTGTGCATACAATAATTAAAGTGCTTATCCTCATAGCACACGTGCAAGCACACACACGCACACACAGTGATTCTCAAATCACCATTTTCATAAACAAACTGGACTTTTTTCTTCTATCTTATTAGAACTACAAGCTATGTTGGTGCTTCCTTTCTGTAATTATACGACCTCTCTACAGACCTCCTAAAAGGAACCATGGATCACAGACTGATAATTGATGGATTACAATACATCTCAGGTCAGTACCAAATGCATTAAAATTTTTTACAGTATCTTGAAAAACTTGTGTTTAAATATTTAAAGTACTTACAATACAATTGGTAGGTATTTCACCAGACAAAACCTAAATCACATAAACTGGTCTAGGTAAACAAATGTTTGTTACTTAACATACAAGTACCACTCTATACTCCAAGAATAATATTACAAATAACACTTCATAAAACACATCATTATATATTACATCCTACTGTAATCAACAAGCATAAAAACTGCATACAAGAACTACAAATGACATACAAATAAAAAATATTACACTTTCAATTACTGAATAGATTATACTGAAAACAATTTCACCCTTTTAGAAGTTTTTGTAAAAATAGCATGTAATGTCCATTTAACTCGAATCACATACTGATACTGAATTCAAAACACCTAATCAATAGACTTGTGTGTTGAAAGTGTTACTAAAATGTAGTTTTTTTCATTACTTACACGATATAAGCATTCCCTCACTTCCTGCTGTTTGCTACGACGAGAGTACCTAGATCTCAGCTGTTGTTCTTCAACCTTTACTCTATTAATTTTGTTTTCACCTTCCGAGATTGTAATTTTACCACTATCACTATCATTACCAACGTCGTCTCTGCACGACAGCAAACGTCGACCAGGCCTTCTTCCCACTCCTCTCCTGCTTCTCCCACGTCCTCTACTTCCTCTTCCTCTTTCGTGATTCTAAAAGGCATTATGGACACTCAAATTACATGAACCTTATATTCTAGATGCCTCTTCTTTTTATAAAGCAAGTTCAAGAAAAATATTCTTATTAACCAGTATTTGACCAAATCCACAACAATCTTAATTTAATATATTTCAGTGTTTGGCTAAAACAGTCAGGTTTTTAGTGTGACACAATTACCTCATTAAAAAAAATAAACACATTCATAAAACAATAGTTTGTTTTATGCTTTTCTGTGGCCTCTTATCAGCCGTGACCATAAGCTACTAATTCAATAACTATACACAACACGTTAGAGAACCTGGCATTAAAACTGATGTCGCCCAATTCCATTTATAATATTACATATTTCATATAAGTTGAAAATATCTCCAATAAAAATTACACATTTTAGAACAAACCTCCTAACTGAAACTTTTATATAGTCTTGTCAACAAACCTCAGCTGTTTTTTACAGAATGTCTCAGGAAATTATAAATTCATATATTCATGTTTAATTTGTAAAAGTTAGGATTAGCTTAACAATCAGTATTTTTATAAATTTTTAATTAGAAACTCAATAAAAACATTGAATGTTTTGCAAAAGAGTTTTATCTTTTTACAGTTTAATATATTAAAATGTTGGTTTAGGAAAGTTCAAACAAAATTTGTTCTCATTTATCTACTTAATTTTTTTTCTTCTACAAAAAAAACTACACACTATTTGCAAATATTTTTAAATAGCTATTTTCTTAAGTCCCAAAAGTTTGCTTAATATAATCAATTCCAACATTAATTACTGTATTTTTTAAAATTAAAATTTGAGCTTTATATGATAAAAGTAAATGAAATCATCCACAACAGCACTTAAAGGTCATTTCTTAAGTAGGAAAAGGTATTTAATCTTCAGGAAGAGGAAGAAATGTTTACAATACCATATTTATGTTGTTTCACTAATCAAATGTACATCAGCTCTTGAAGTATTACGAGGACGATTCTAAACGCAGTATAAAAATGCTTTTTATAAGTAACCACCTTTTAGATATTTTTCCAATTTTTTCTTCTACTGATAATTGGAAACATCACTTGGCACACCACTAACTTGTGAGAAGTGTCAAATGCTCCTAAGAATCATTTTACGCACGTAACAATATTTAGAGAGAATATGCCCAATTGGTATAAATGTCACCACACCAGTTGTCTTATTACCTAACGCAACGATATTTCTGGCAAGAATAAAAGGAGGTGGTATGCTGCAAGCTATATTTTCAATGATTTTTATTTAGATACTACAAGGAGCTTGTCTTAAGAATGACATTAAACCCTATAAAGTTCATCTAATATGTAGAAAAAAGAATACAATATAATTTTGAGTAATCTGTAATGAGTAAATTAGTTCAGTCAATCAGATCTGCAGTGAATTAGTGAGCAATGACTATAGTCTGTTCACTGTTAAAAAGTTATTCAGTGTTACTAGTGACAGTTGTATCTATTCAGTAGTTCAGTTACTCGGTAAGTTAGCACCGTTTATTGATTACTTAATTTAGTGAGGCCAGATTAAAACTTTATTAAGTTTTAATACAAACCTTTATATCAAAATATTTTTTCACATTAATGCACTTAGTTTAGTATACTCATATCTTGAGGTTACATAATGTTATCCAATCCCTCTGTTTACAATAAATTATCCCATTGTGAGAAATGGTCTACTAGCACTGTAAAGAATAAAACAAAGTGAATATAAAAAGAAGGTGCAAGTGTTAGAACAAAGAGTAGTAACTGTCTGCTACAACTGTCTGCAATACTTCTATTAAAATGCAATTTTTAATTTCATGTAACCAACAATTTTGATACAGCTGGTATTATGATAGAAAAAAAGAAGAGATAAAATGTAAAGTTCTACAGAAAATGGAACTGATATTCATTTAGGAAGTTTTAGAGATTATAAAAGTGAAACATGAAAACCCTATGATGAGTTGTTTTGTTTTTTTTATTCTTAGCATAAAAATCACTTTTCACTCAGTATGGATGTGAAAGCAGCAAATAAATGAATTTAACTTGCTTTTTCTTTCCTTTTCATGGCACCTATTAATATTTCATGTAAGGAAAATCTTTGGTTTCATAATTCCTCTTTCAATACAGTGTTTCTATTGAATGTTTTAGCCATCTTTTTTGTGCTACCAACCAGCATAACACGAGTGTCACAATGGATTTATTAAAAATCCTTCTACCTTGAATATAATGTTTCACAGGAAAAACCAATCTGCTTCCACACTGCCAACTTAATCTTCAATTATAGTTCAAATTCATCACCAATTTTAAAGTAGTTTCATCTACATAGTTGATTACCATTTTGAATCTTGTTTGAAAGTAAGGTGATGAAAATTCCATTAACAGCATGCAAAGTCAGGAAAAATAACATGATTGCACCTACATTTAGGTTTTGGTCTGCTATGAATGTTATTGAAATTCAAAGCATAATTTATATACAAGCCTTTTGTATCGAATCAGAATATTATGATATTGAATCATAACTCATACCATAGCAAAATATACCATGATATATGATGCACTAATCGTTTCACCCCTATCACATGCTATGCAGGTATACAAATTTTTAATAAAAATACTTTAATAAAACAATGTTTGTCTAAAATAAACAAGTTTATTTATAATTTGTCAAATTTTGTAAAATACACTTAGTATATTCAGAACTGTAATATATATAGTTTCATGGTTACAAAGCTGGTTAAAATGACCAAGCCCATGAACACATAATTAAAAGAAGGCAATGTAATATTTAAAGAAGAATTAAAAACAAAAATAAATCTATCAAAGACAAGATTATGAAGCTACTGGAGAAGTACAGAGGAATCATAATTACAAAATTGAATAAATACACAAAGGCTAAAATGATAATATTTAAGAAATACTAAAAATAGATAGCTTTCGTATCCCAGACGAAATCATTTTCTATGATGCTTCAATATTTCTTGATAAATGGATACCATGCCATCAATGGCAGACCCTTTCAGTTTCTTTCTTTTTTCTACTATCTGTAGCCCATTGTTGTTCTGTACTATATTTTAATTAAAGTTTTAATATCAATACCAGCCATTGTGAGAGTACATTTTTACTTCAAGCAGGTTTCTCATCATCATGAAAATCAGGCACCTTAATATTCACGATTAAAGGCAGTTTTCAGTCTTGTTCTCTATATGGGCCCTTGATAAGGCAGACAATTAACCTTTTACTGCAGACAGGTTAAAGCGCACATCATGACTTTAGTTTTCAAAATCTTATTAAATTTGGTATTTTTTATAACACTGTAGACACTCAAAATCTTTGTTTTTCAAAGTATTTTTTTTATTTATTCTACAGTGTTTAATCACAGTAACTAAAATTTAGGAATTTGTAAATAAAGATAATTTACTGGTTGATAAATAAGTGTGATGGAAGAGAAATAAGATTTTATAATTATGTGTACAAAGTGTGATGGAAGAGAAATAAGATTTTATAATTGTGTGTACAAAGTGTGATGGAAGAGAAATACGATTTTATAATTATGTGTACAAAGTGTGATGGAAGAGAAATAAGATTTTATAATTGTGTGTACAAAGTGTGATGGAAGAGAAATAAGATTTTATAATTATGTGTACAAAGTGTGATGGAAGAGAAACAAGATTTTATAATTGTGTGTACAAAGTGTGATGGAAGAAAAATAAGATTTTATAATTGTGTGTACAAAGTGTAATGGAAGAGAAATAAGATTTTATAATTATGTGTACAAATACCTTTGTATGCCTGTATGGTTTTCTGCTAAATTCCAAACAGTCCAAAAAGATGACCAATATTCAAACACCTGAGATGTTTATTGAATTGATTCTGAACAATAAACTGTAATAAACATTTTCACAGGTTGAAAGTGCAATCTCATTACTCTAATAGAATTATCACTGAAAACACTTTAGGATACATAAGCTGATAAATTCAAAATTTCAGGCATTGTCATGACTCTTGAAATCAGTTGTAACCCAACCAGTGTAAATGTGACTGTCATCTATTAAAGTCTTTTCTACAAAGTAAACCCGTAACCAATGATATAAATAGTAAAAGTATCAGTTTGCAATATATGCATTTGCACTAATGACTAATGTTTGTGATAAACAACTCCATGCGAACATTCTACACGTACGTTTCTTTCATTCGTATGGAATAAGTTTAAAAAACACATTTCTTTGTTCATTTACTTAATGTTTTACAGTATGCACAAAAATACATTTCTAATAGGTACTTCCTTTCACTCACAAGAATAGCTATTTCTCAGTTTGTGATCCCCCTCTCTTTGCAAACTTTCTTTGAATACATGTTACAAACTTACACTATTACACCTCATCTACATAAGCTATAAACTTTTCAGAGATTTATAAGGTAAGATTTTCCCTTAGTGAAACCATGTTGACTATCTAATAACATTCTAGATATTGTTAAATAGCTTTGTAAGATATCTTTTATCAAACTTTCCAAAACTTTTCTCACAACTGATGTAAAACTAATGGGTTTATAATTACTAGGACAATTTTTTTTATCAGCTCCCTTGAAAAGAGGGGTTACATTAGCTCACTTCCAATCCTCTGGTACCTGCTAACTGTTCAAGGGCTGGCAAAAAAAAAAAAAAGGCATGTGATGCATATATACAATATTTAATCTCCTTTAAAACCTTTGAAGAAATATTATCTGGCCCAGAAGCTTTACTGTTCTTTGAAATTCCCAAATTTTCTTAACCAGCTCAGATACAGAAAAACAAACATTACATATAATTATTAATACCACAAAATAATAAAAGTACTTTCTCACTATTTCTTTCTCAATTGATAATGTTTAAACATTTAAAAACATTTTCACTGTCCAGAACCCTTACAATACCTTTAGACATTAACCTAGCTGTAATCTTCAAGTAATCTAGTGACCCTTTCATGTCAGGCTCAGTATAATATACACAAGTTCGTAAACACATTAAGTAAATATACTATAACTTTTGATGTAGTATGTGTATCTTCACAAAATTTTGTAGACTTTTAGTAGAGGCAGAAAGTTTTTCTAAAAAAATTTTTTTTATTGAAGTATTTTAATAAAAATTTGTTTGTGAAAATATTAATATTCTTTGTCCTCAAAATTTCAAATATTATTTATGTAATCTCTAAAATCTCCTAAGCACATTGCAAACTTATTTTCAGTGAGACTTAATTTGTCTGTTAATTTCTCTATCCTAACTGTGGGGTTTGTCAATTTGACCAACCTTGTAACCACTGAAAATCAAATGTTTAATTTAAATAACTTCATAATGTTATATATTTATATACATTTTTATTACATTGATCTTCCAGTCGTACCTAGAAAATATTACAGAACTTTCACTAACAACACAAGTGCATTCATGTTATTTTCAAAAACATAAAACTGACCTTTAGCCTTAATGACGTGACCCTGTCTTAACTGTTTTAGTGGACTAGTATTTTGAAATATAGCCACATTTCAATTATTATACATTATATATGTGTATAGATTACTACTATTTAGAAACAAGTTATACTTATTTTTCTTAAAATATAGAACAGTAAATTAAGAAGTAAAGTAAACAATTATCTCTTCTCACTATGACCTCTGAGCTCAGTTGCTGTTAGATGTAGTTTGCTAAGCCTTTTCAAATTTTTAACATGTAAGATATAAAACCTTTTTTTTGAGGTTTTATATGTATAGTTAAATAACTAAAAAAAAACAGAAAATGCCACTATAATTTATCAAGCTTAGTAAATAAGCTGTACTTAGATCTAAAAATAAATGAAATTTCAAGCAAACCAAAGGACTATCTACCTCCTTGAAATCTTGGTTTGAAAGAAGAATATAGCCTTTTAACAGATTAAAATGGCTAAGAAAACCACTGGGGGACATTATAAGCTGGTGTATGATTATTTACATCATATATTGAAGTAACTGTATATGATGGAGAGTTTCCAAAAATGGAAAGAGGTGAACAGGGCAACAACATTTGATTGAGTATATAAGCAATATTTCAGCAAAATAAAAAGATACGAGGTTCTTATTTTATATTCTAGTCAGCCAATATTCATAGTTTGAGTTCCTAATCCATACAAAACTAGACTTACTATTTTGACATCAGAAACATCTAATTTTTAACCAGTGCTGTATTCAACATAGCACGACTCACAAAAATTGATATTAGGTGTGTTTAATATTTACTTTTAAATTAACAAGTTAGCTGGTGTATAATATCAATGTTTGAATTAGAATCTACAGTTTGGTATCAAACTTACTGATATAAATTCATAAAATAGTAGTTCAATGAAATTTTGAATGCAGGTCAACAAACACAATGACATGGCCTCTGATCAGTAACCTGTTGCAAGAGGGTTAAGGCTGCATTCATACTCCTTGACAAATAATTACAAATACAACTGGTATAGACAGAACAATGTTTATGCATAAATAAGCTAAGAGCAACCCATATGCAATTTGTAGCACTAATGCCAATTTATTATCCCTAGTCTATGAAACAATTATGACAACCTTCTGAAATCGGACTTGGATCTGAAAATGCATGTATCACTGGTGTATTAATACTCAACAGCAGAAACTGGCAAATCTTCCTTCTGAAATGTTTATCATAAATTTTTTTTTCAAGCACCTTGTAAGATGTATAAGAATTTATCTAGTTTTTAACATCACATTTGAGCTCTAAAGTCATGTGGAGACACACATATTGAATTAGCATTTATATCTTGTTTATTAACATACAATCAGCAATTTACGCATGTCACTCTTCAAAATAACTAAACTGGTGTGTGTGTGTGTGTACAGAGAGAGGGAGACAATTATTATTTTAGCTTGTCTTATATCTAGGGCTTAGCCTGGACTTAATATTAGTGTCAATAAAACAACTCATGTCCTCTAATGGCAGTCAAAAGAGATAATTATAGGTCTTAGCAAGATTTATTGACTTGAAAGCTGAAATATTAGCTACATAATTCTTTTCTGTTTACTATCCCTGCTACAGTGTAGCGGTAATTCTGGACACAGGTAGTCAGAGAAAAAATATATAACTTATAAATGGACAATTATAATGTCCTTGAAATGAAATTCAACAGGTAAAAATTTCTGAAGCACCTCAAAATTCTGATGACTGTACCCAGGTGGCACTTGTACAAAGGTAATTTTATGTCCTGTACTCTCTCTTTCTTAGCTCATTAGCAAGGTAACATTTTTGTAATCAAAATTTTCTCTCTTATTCAAATAGATAATTCAACAAATTCCAGCTAAAGAGTTTAGTTTTTTTGGTCTTCTGTGTAATCTCTTATTCAACAAGTTCACCATGAAAGAAACATAAATCATAAAAAGCTAAAAGAAACAATATTTAAAATTAACATTCCTTACTAAGTGTGATATTAACTATTAGGATCAACTTACTCTTGACACTGGCATCCACACAGGGTCAGAATCGGAATCTTCTTGCTGATCTCCTCCTTTCACTGGCAAAACTTCAGGAGTTCTACTGGATTTTTGTTCACCTATGATGAAAAAATAACTGTAGAGACAAAACAGCAGATTGGTCATAGAACATCCTTTGTCATTGGAAACCCAGCCATTACAGAAAAAGAGATTCAAAAGAAATATATTAACATTTAGAAAAAGAAACAACAACTTATTGCTAAATTTTAATTATACAATTTTGCAAAAACAAAGGAACTGAAAAATAAATTGTTAAAATAATAAACAATCAGACAATCTACAGAAATTGCACTGCATTTAAACTGATCAATATAAGCTCATGGTGACCGACACAAAGACAGTTCTTTTCACATGTGAAATGACAGTTCTCTTCAAATAAAAGACTTTAAGAACATTTTCAGTAATAAAATTATTACACGTTACTGTCGTGTCTTGGTCATGTTGTGTACAGAATTTAAACGCAACTCTCTGGCGTATCTTATGCTCATAACTCTTCAATCTCCACAAACAATTCATGTAATATCTATACACAAGCTTCCAGCTAAAGAAAATTAAACAAAAAATTCAATGTATCACTTACAATAGTAATTGTTAAACATTACAAGTAATACACATAACAAGTAAATATAGGAATAGCTGTTGCTGTATCTACACTTAACATTCATGTTGATGTCTACATGTTTTAAACTAACATCACGTTTATGATAAACATCTTGAAATATTATACTTCTGCCAAGACTTTGTTTCAACACTACATTAAACAAGTAAAAACATGTTTTTAATGAATTTCTAAAATACTCAAATCAATGCACATCTAACTTATAAAATGTCCATCTATGGTGAAAATTACTGACAATAAAAATATCACTGAAATTTAAAAACATTTACTGAATTCTAGTTGTAAGTGATGTCTGTTTCTTACACTATGTGGTGAAGAAACTAAACATTTCCACTTCTTCTAGCTAGACTTACACTACATAGTAAGTCCAACTGATTGCTATATTATACTTCAAAGAGAAAACACTATAAACAAACAAATTACGGAGAAAGCATAAGCTGATTTTAATATTTACCTCAAATCAGATTACACTTCCACCAATTTGTCTTTAAACAAGAAAGTAGTATAATAATTAAAAACTTATGCAATATCTTACTGAATAAGTGACTTATGAAAATCCAAAACTGAGTGTAACAAAAATATTTTAACCATTCAAAAATTTTGAAAACTGCTTAAGCTACAAGACTAATGTTGAATGACAACTGTTTATATTTATTACATAGATAGTAGTGTGAAAAAGGAATTTTAAATATGTGGGATAAAACTAATAAAAAATTAGCATTTATTAATAAAAAAACATAGTTACAAGTTAATAATCACACTTAACACTAGCCATGACAATAATTTTACCCCATCACAAATAACACAAGAAAATATTTTTAACTGAAGTAAACATGCAATTTACTTATATACAATACATAGAAACAATCTTTAAAAAATATTAACTTCATGGCTGTGGTTTTGCTAGATAGTAGATAGGGACAGTGGGAATTCAGAGCTAGAATACTATATTGATAAGATGATGAAAATAGGGAAATTACAAAGCTTATCTCCCTTCTAAAACCTCAAGTGTCAGAAAGGGAAAACCCATGGGAATGGTAACCTACAGGGACACAATTTCATGAGAAACTACATCTTTTTCATGCAGGAAATACCCTTTGGCCAATAAAGGGGATACAGCAGAAGATAGTGTTAAAAGAGCCTTCTTTGTGGTCCTGAAGTATCACATATATGGGTAAAATGTAAGGGCTGCTCAAATAACCATTATCTATCTCTCCCAAGTGGTCAGTTGGCTGCGTAATACTGGATAAGTACTTACATAAGATGCTTACTAGATTAATCAGTCATATAGAGAAAATATCCTTGATCTGCATCCTGAGAAAAATGTGTGATCCATCTGGTTAGCCTAATCACCAAGAATGACTTAGTTCGTAGACAGCATAATGGCATGCATCTGCACTACACCTTCAGCCCTACTTCCAATCTATCGGAGCACCCACTTCGTTTCATACTAATTTAATTACACCAACCCAAAAGAAACTCTCCATAACGAACTCGCCAGCAGCCCAGGACTAAAAAAAAACAAGTATTCTGCAATAACCACACTTGAAGAAGGGGGTTGGGGGTTCAAATGGGGAAAAATGCCAGAGAGATGCAAGGACTGTATAATGTCACACTGATAAACAGTCCAAGGGGTTACCCCAAATACAGACAGCAGACACCAGCCAGGTGTGAAAACAGGCTCACACTGGTGCATTCTTTTCCTGAAGTATGGTCTGGATGACAAAATAAATTACTTCCATAGCCACCTCTTAAAGAAAATTCCTTCTCAACAATGGGTAATGAGCAGGGTCAGATGAGCTTAATGTTTTTGGTTATTTCTCATTCAAAATGGAATATTCCATGCTATGAAACACCAGCCACTTGATGGGTTCTATCGTCTCCATGCAGAGATTGTACAAGATGGTTGTGAGACATGTAAAATTAAATTCACCCCTTCAGAAAACCCCTAGTAAAAATGGAGAATGACAACTGGAGGGGGATGAAACCCAAGTTAAATAAAACTACAGTATGATTTAAGTAATGTGACAGTAAAGTGTTTGGGGATTGTCCACATTATGCCTGCAAGATCTCATAGAAAGGAAATTAATGATTTGAGGCAAGAGAATCTCTGAAAAAAACCTGATGAGAGGACACATGAGAAAGTTTTAAAAAAGTGTCACTGCCCATAAAAGAAAAAAAAACTGGTAGCATAAGGTGTATAACCTAAATGATAAAAAAAGAGAGAGAAGTAACTATAGAAGGTGAATTCACATAGCAAGAAGACATTTTTAAGTACCTGAAAAGGAGCAGTACAAAGACTTAGCAATTAACAGCCTCTATAAGACAAAGGAGACAATATATTATATGGAGTTGAAATAAAAGTATAGGGAAGAAAAGGAAGTGAAATGGAGTAAACATCTAAAGTTTTGAAGTAGTAGCAGTATTCAGGGAAGAAGATTAATCTGTCCCTGTATTAAATAATTTGATGTATCAAAAAATTAAAAACAACTCCAGTCCTGCAAGTGGAAATAGTAAAATATATCTGATATAAAAAAAGACTGAACCACTACAAAAACAGAGCTTTCTCTGCCACAGCTGTAGAGTCTGAGACTGGAGACCAAATGAGTGAAACTTAGATGATGAAAAGATTTGTAAAGGCAGTGCTGACAGGACTCTCACTGTGGGAAAAAAAAATCCACTGAAAACACCAGAAGATATCATTTGTTGGGAAGAATCCAGTCTACGTAAGATAGTCAATCTGCCTCCAGGCCCTAAATTTCTCAAAACTGAATAGTGTGGGCTCAAAAGAGAAAATCTAGAGATAGAAAAATAGTAATCCTGAGGAGTAGATTCCTGCTGTTGGGTGAAAAAAGCAAACAGAAGAGGTATCTGAAAAGATTAAAAAAAACATATAGACAAGACAGAAAATGAGAGCAGGCCTGCTGAGCAGCCAACATCTTAGAGATGCATATACAGAACATCTCTTCTCTGGAAATGGATAAAATGGATGCACTGCATCCTATCCAAACAGATTTTTATTTATAGGTTTGGTTGTCATCAACCATAAAACTACATAATACACTGCCTATGCTGCACTCACCATCAGTAGAAAAACTGACAAATATGAGTATTACAAGTCCTCAGACATCAGACAGGTCCAGGGGAATTCAGAAGAAGGAATAGCGAGGATTATGTGGGATTGCATGAGAAACCACAACAGCAAGAGAAAATATTATGGTTCTCTACATGTTGTAAATGGACAGAATCCAATGAAGAAAATGATATGGATGAAACTAAAAGGAAAAATAGACACAAATTACTCATGCAGACAATTAATGAGACATGAAATCCTTAGTGTCAAAATCTCCATGGCTCATATGTAAAGCAGTAGACACAGATGGCCCTATACGAATTGAAAAAAGACACTTAATGAACATCACAACGTTGAGGGACAGCAAGTGGTCTGTTGGTACATCCCAACTCTCCCATCCTCTTAGCAAGACTAAAACTATTAAATAAATAAATGTTTAAAAACATTTAAAGCCAACCAGTATCATTTACATATCTATCAAGCTTTCATTTACACCTACTCAAATATACTGCTTTCACATCTAAAGGCAACCCATTCCATAGGCCAATTACCCTATTTCAAACAAAACTGTCTTAGCTGAAGACAGCTTCTACCTTCCTAAATTTGTACTTGTGTCCCCTAGTTCTTTAATTCCAGCTGTTATGTATGAAAAATGTTGATGTATCAACATTATCAATTTCTTTTACAATCTTAAACATTTCAATCAGATTCCCTCTAGCTCTTTTTTTTTCAAGAGAAAACTATTTTAAGGATCATAATCTCTCCTCATATGGCAACCCTTCTATCCCAGGTATCATTTTAGTAACCCTCTTCTGAACCCTTTCCAACAATTCAATGTCTTTCTTAAGGTAAGGAGCCAAAGGCTGAAAACAATACTCCAAATGTGGTCTACCCAGTGACTTACATAATGGAATTATAACCTCCTTAGACTTGTATATAATATTTCTGTGAATAAAACCTTAAATTCTGCTTGTCCTACCACTCAACAGCACACTGCCTGAATACCTTAAGAGATTGATCAACCATTACACCAAGATCCTTTTCCTTCATAATGACCTTAAGGTTATTTACATCCAAATTATAATTCAAATTGTGATATTCCACATGCATTTATCATAATTAAAACACACATGCCATTTATTTGCCCAACTCACTAAATGATACAAATCCTTTTGTGAATCAGCAGCATCCTCTTCACAAGATGTTAATATCAGCATATTTAAATAATTTATTAACCATTCCTTTATCTGTGTCATTAATGCAAATCAAAAAGAGCAATGGTCCTAAGATTGAGCCATGAGATACACCTCTCGCAACATTAATCCAGTTTGACTAGACTCCATTTACAACAACCCTTCGCTTTCTTCCATCAAGCCAATCTTTTATCCAATTAGTTAATTTATCTCCTAAATCTAAAGAGTTAAGTTTCTTTATAAGCCTTTTATGTGACACTTTGTCAAATGCTTTCTGAAAATCCAGGTACATCAAATCTACACCCTTACCCTTATCTACATATGAAGAAACATTTTCAAAACATTTTTAAGTCAAGGTATTCCCTTAGTGAAACCATGCTGAATATACGATAAAATTCTAAACTTTGTAAACTGACTTTCCAAAGTATCTTTCACTAGGCTTTCCAAAACTTTTCCCACAACTGATGTTATGACTAACAGACCTATAATTACTGGGGCAACTTCTATTACCTCTTTTAAAGATTGAGTGAGATTAGCCAATTTCCAATATGTTGGTAGTTGTTCACTGTTCAATGACTTACAACAACATATCTAATCCTTGACCTCCTTAAAACCCTCAAGGGATTTATGACCCAAGAACCTTATCATTTTTTAAACTTCCCAATTTTTTTAAATAAGCTCAGAATGTATGCAGCTGTCTTGATCAACTTAGTTTTCATCTAACAGTTGCTTAAGATGAGAAATACCGCTCAACCCTACATTAGCAAAAACTGAATAAAAAGCAAATTTAATTACCTAGCCATTTCATAATAAGCCAAGCCTCCTTTTATCATCCCTCAAGTGTCCTATCACTATCCTAACATTTTGTTTAATCCATAATATACTTTAAAAAATCCTTACTGTTAATTTTTGTTTTCATCCAAATATTTTCATACATCCTTTTGGATGTCCTGATTTCCTGTTTGACCAACTTTCTTAATCTTATATAATACCAGTTAATTTGTTTTAATTTGTGATACTTTAATGTTATTTCTTATACTCTTTTTTTATACTAGTTTTCTTCATGCAGTTACCCTTTTCTTTCATAATACGGTCAAGACTGAATTGGAAAGTCAAACAACTTCAAATGATATTACTTCTGAAGGAAGAGAGAGGTTGCAACAGTGAAAACCTAACTGGGTTGGGCAAGCAGAGGTCAAACATTCATAGAGTATTGGAACAGCAGGATTTAGGATTGTAACCTCAGAGCCAACTCAAAGGAAGAGGGTGTGAACTGAATGGCTGACTACTGTGAATGGGCCAAAGAAAGTGTGTCACGTAGATAAAGTGTCTGAGACCTGAATCCAAGTAATTCATATCCTGGGAAGAAACCATAAAGTGAGAAAACTGTCCATCTTCAACTAAGAAAAAAATAAAGTTTGTTAAAGTAGGAAATATATACATCAACATCCCTTCATGGAAACAATAAAAACAAAGGAATAAAAATATGAGGTGAGATAAAGAAATTGCTACATGCCATTCTAATCAGATGAAATAAACAGTGAAAGGACAAAGGAAGAACCCTGAGAAAATACATGAGTAACCAAATAGTCTTTAGCAAATGTAGTATATGAACAAAGTAGGAGAGCTAAGCCCCATCAGACCAAAATGGTAACTCCAAAAACATGTCACCTCCAAGATCCATGATGCCCGGCCCTCAGATAGTGTGGATGTTAGACAGTAACAAGAGGACTATGAACAAAAGAAAGAATGATCCTGTAGAAGATGAGAAAATTGTTAGAGCCCTCTAGTTAAAAAAAAAAGGCAAAAACCAAAGTGAGAAATGATGACTACTGACAGCTCCATCACTTTGAGATTCTAACATATAAGAAATAATCAAAATCTCATCACAAAGAAAGATGCAATACCGATGTCCCAAAATTACAAATGTGATATCAAGAAATCAAACTGAAGATAATCCAAAGTTCTAAGCAAAATGTTTAAAAGTTTCTATTTTTCATTTTCTTAATCCATCAATTGAGGAAAGGAAGATTACACTAATAATGGTAATGAAAATCTAAAATAATAAGAGAAAAAAATTCCTTTAATTTTGATGAAGAAAAACAAACAAAAAACACCCAAACAAAGCAATGCTGTAGAAAGAAAAAGCCTTTGTTCCAATGCTAATGCTCATGTAAATTACTGCACATGAAAGACGTGGCACCCTTCTAATAATGGATGATTAATGTATAAAGCAAATAAAAACTTCATTAAAGGTTTGTAGTATGCAGCAGCACAAATTAATAGCTCTTTGTTGTTCACAGGTAAATATACATTCCTGAAGTTATATTTCAAAGTAACTAACATTTTTCTAACTCACCTTGCTGTTCAAGTGCTACTGGTTGGTAAACAACTGGTTTCTCGGAATTCTGTTGATACTTATTTTCCCTAGGAGCTTCTCTACCTGGTAAATTACTATAAAGAAGTGGTCTTGGTTTAGGGGGTCTACCACGTTTTCTTCTAACTGATGAATTGAAAAATTGAAACCTTCTTCCAAGTACACGTGGATTTGAAATCTGATCTCTACCAAGGTGCACTGGATAACTGCCTGAATGGTAGTTCAAAGTCTTTCCTCTTTTCTTCTCATTAAAATTTACAGATCCCTTTTTCAAACAGGCTTGTACACAACTTCCTGCTTGTAATGGTTTATCAGCTAAATTATTAGAAGCCAATAGAGAACAATGTTCATTAACTTTTAGCGAACATGATGTGCCTTCCGTTTCACATGAAAGGTGACGAAGTGCTTGTGCTACAGAACTGGCAATACCTTGGGTGGCATTATCTTCCTCATCTGATGAAAATGATGGTGCTTCAGGATTGGGAACAACCATTTTTTGAAGGTCTGAACTATCAAAGAACAAAGAAGAATCTCCAGTCAGATTTCCTGTGACTGGAGACAAGCTGCGGTCTTTTCCACAGGTATCTTTATCACTTTTTCTTGACACAGATAGTCCAACTGAATCATACATACAGAAGTGTTCTCCTGAAGTATTTGATGAGAAAGATCCATGGAAAGAACGTCCTCTCCCTCTTCCCCTCCGACCACGTACTCTTCCACGGCTTATTCCTCTTTTTCCAAAAGAAGTGTTTGCTGAGATGTCTTCTGTTTTATCTGTGAGAAAACTAAGGAAACTTTTAAAGAAACCACCAAATGCTCCAGGTTTTCCACACTCTGATTTTTTATCTGACTTTACTGGAAAATCAAGAAACCCAAAGTCATCCGTAATACCTGGAAGGGATTTATTGTTTTTATCTTGAGCCACAGATGATTCTTGAAGAGAGGAACTTACATTAACAGAACATGGCTGATATCTAGCCTCAGATGTAGATGCTTCACTCTGGTTGACACTTTTCTCAAATGACTTGCTAAGTTCACCTGTTTCCAAATTCCAATCTTGGCAAAGTTCTTGGCAATCTGAATTATTGTTTCTTTTGGTAGAATTAATATGAAAAGATGACAAAAGTGAACCTGATGAATTTTGACTTAACATCTTTTTACTGTCACTTGGCAAACCATTTGATGATTTAAGTCCCAAGTTCACATCTCTCTCATCAATGGTGAAAGCATCTTTGTGATAACCAAATGATGAGATGTCTACTGATGATGAATGCAGAACTGAATTATTGCAAGATGTGCTAATTGGAGGTTTTCCAAGAGAAGTTAAATCAAAGCTATTGGAGTGAAAAAGATTATCACTTATTCCTGTTCCACCTGCATGTCCTGTACCATGTTGAAGAACTGAGAGAGAATCATCAATCCCTTCAGTGGGAATGGTTGAACGATTGTTTTGTTCTGATGCTTCTAATGCTGAAGCTAGTTCATCTATTGAAACACGAAGTGCTTCTTGATCAGCTTCCCTCTGTAAAGTAGACATTGTTACATCCATGGGTACTGACTGAGCTCCTTGTTCACTGAAACTAAAACTGTTATGCTGATCACTGGTAGGGTTTAAAGATGATGAAATTCCTGGAAAAGTATCTTTTGGAAAATGTACTGCACTATCCTGGAAAGCTGCAACAGGAATGTCTAAATCTGAATGCTGGTAAGAACTACCAAATTGTAATGACCATTTACTCACACCAGAAGATGGATTTTCTGAATGATATGGAGGTAAATGTTCAGATGATCTTTTCTGGCTGGAAATTGGCATTTGTGTATGAGAAGTTTGAGAAAAATGGTGTTCATTAATATCACTCTGTATTAATGAATTACTTGAAGGCCTTTGTGTATGAACCCAATTCTTCTGTGCTTCTTTCAGCTGTATATAATCTTCTGAAGTAAGTTCCCAAGCTGGACTCTTTTTAGTTTTACGTTTTTTGAAGTTCTTTCTACCTTTTGGTCTTCCTCTTTTACCAGGTTTCCTTTCAAACCCAGTCATTTCAAAATTATTTGACCGATTAGCAATTGGCTCAGGTGTTTCATCAAAATCATAAACTTTCATCCTGTCTTCAGCTGACATTAAATTAGTAAATTCCTGCATATGTGAACGAAGTGGCTGTGGTCCATTCAATATGGAATTCATTTGCATATTTGTCGACTGAGATCTTGCTTCTTCCATTCCAAGTGCTGTATTCATTGAACAAAGAGAAGAATTTTGATCATCTGCCCTAATATTCTGCTGTACCATATTGAGATCCTCTTCCATTAGATTTCTGGAAGTGCTAACACAATTTTGACTCTCTGAACCAAGAGGAGTGCTGACAACATCAAGAACACAGTTGTCTTCTACATTATGAGAATGAATAGGATTTTGCAACTGATCAAAGAATGCCTGTTCACTAATGTCCAGATGATTGCTTTCAACTGAAGATTGAGAAATTGCTGTATGTTCCCCATTATAATGAGATTTTGGAGAAGGGGAAGGATCACTGTGAGTTGTTGAAAAGTTGGTTTGATTTGAATTTATGGTGCCAGCTTGAGTAATAACAGATGAGTATATGGCAGTGGCATCCTCCTGACTAGAAACAAAAGAGTTGGGAACGTAAGCTTGCCCAACAGACACTGAAGGAGAAGGGTGTACGGGTGTTGGCGCTTGTGTTGGTGTGCTCATAGGTGGATATGCTGATTGCATAATTGGTGAAGTGTTCTGGTTCAAATTTTGTGGGCTATATTCTTGTGTTGCTGAACCTGAAGAACAGTGGCTTTTTGATGATGGAGGTGCAGAAGATGTAAATGGTGAATGTCCTTGCATGTTATTTCCAAAATTAAAAATATGCTCTTGATTAAATTCAGGACTACTACCAAGCTGGTGTTCTGATGAATGTGTTGAATGAATACTTTGAACATTTTGGGACAAGAGTGTTTCCCCATTAGCAGTAGTACTTTCTGAACCAGCACCAGAACTACTGGCTAAAGTGTTTTGTCTCTGAGACTGAATATGTTGAAACTGAGGGCTCACTATTACACTTGGTGTTGGTAAAAACGACTCTTTATCAGTTGTGGCACACGACATTTTTTGTTCTGTCTGTGTGTTGTATACATTTTGCTTTTCCATATGAAGATCTAAAGGAGCGTAAGCAGAACTAGAATAAATTGGCTGAGAAATTGAGTCATGAGATACTTGAATCATTGAATTAGAAGAATAAGCACGAAAATCTGGTTTAGAAGTATACAAATCTGCCATATTATTCAAGTAGGAATCTATTTGTCTGTTCATTGAAGAAGAGTGGCTATTCTGAGAATCTACTAAAGAGGAAGGAGGTCGAGCAGGTGACGGTAAAATATTCTTGTATGTCTGAGCTAAGTCTTGGTCAATTAATGGACCTCCAATTGATCTTCTAGGTGACTTGCTAATTTGAGGTTGAATTTTATCATTATTATTTTCCACTCCAATGGATCTTGGCATAACTGCTTCTGATGCAAAAGACCCAAAAGGATTTCCAGCAGAACTAACAATATTTGAATGTCTCCAAGAAGCAGCTGCCATGTGTGAATTGAAAAGAGCTCCTGATCCAAGTCCAGTAGCTCCTGTCATGGCTACTGCCATGTTAGCTCCAGCACTCATGTGATTTGGAGTCATTCCACGATGTGCAAACCCTCCTCGAAGGTCGCTCAAATCTGGTTCTTTGTGAGCTGCTTTTAAAAACCCAGCTCCTGTTGGCAGTCCTGTAAAATGACTTTTTGCAGCAGCTGATTGAAACTGAGCAGAAAGAAGATTATGTTCATATCCAGGAGGCAAAATACTGGCAGAACTGAATGATGTATCAACATGATTAGAAGGTTGTGGAGGATTTAACCCTGGATGAGGTGTTAAGAAAAAAGGATGAGGTGTTGTTCCAGCACCATAACCTCCAACATGATCTTGGCGTGAAAATGTGGATGACAATCCTAACTCATTCAGCTGTGCCTGTTGGGAAAATGAAGCAGCAGCAGGACTGACAGCACTACCAAGTCTAGAATAATGTTGTGTGTATGCTGACCACGTAGCTGGATCCATTATTCTTGCACTAGATAATGGGGAACCACTTATATTCTATTGTGGACCTAGAAAAGGAAAAAAAAATATTAATGATCTCTAAGATATGTTTTTAAGTAGTACTTTCAATTAGAATGTTAGATTAACAAAAAACGAATTCTGATGAAATATAAATTAATATGACAATTACATATGTGTCTACCTCTACACAAGTGTTAAAGTAAAATTTACAATGCCCTTTTTGCAATATGTCAATAAGGAATTCTATAATAAAATTATGATTGTTACTAATACAAATACTGATTTGATAAATTTGGGAGATTTTAATTTTAGACACATTGACTGAAACTATATGAAGTCAAATAATGAAGAAATGTTTCTTGAAGCAATTCAGGAATGTCTGGTGGAGAATACCATTTTTGATTTACTTTTAATTAATAATAGGAATATTACTGCAAGACTAGACATAAAGAAATAATTGGGAAAAAATGACTGAATATTTTGTACAAAAAAATCAGAAAAAAATTAAAGGAGCTTCAGTTGCCCATTTTTATTAGACTAAATTTTGAGGTTAAGAGATCAGATTTAACATTAATGAATTAGGATAATGAGCTAAATTTAATATAGAACAAATTTGAAATATTTTAAAATAAGTTGTTTTCAGATGTAAATGCCCTAAAAGAGTATAACAAAGAAGATCAACTAACTGGCTAACATATGATATAAAGGAGAAAATGAGATACAAGTGGCCCAAGTTTAAATTTAAAAACAGATTAGGAGATTAATGGAACTATAGGAAAGCTAAAAATCCAAAAAGAACTTACAAAAAGCAGCTATTTAATAATAGTGGCATTAATAGCAAAGCTAAAGTAAGCCAAATATTTTGGGCTTTTGGACTGTAAAGGTCCACATTTCTAGTCCTAAGTGCCGGGCTGTCGCATCTGGTGCAATTTGCTCCGAGGACAGTGTCAGGCAGGGAGTTTGACTGGGGCAGTACATCTGTCAAAAGGTAAAGGATGCTGAGAGCAAGGCTTTGTTTATGACTATGAGATTTCACAGTTTTTAAATGTTTTTATAAGCAAAGATAGCAGCAGTATTCACAATCCTAAGCATTCTACAAGAAATACTGGAATTAACTTGAATCATGTAGATATTAATCCCACTAGTAGCAAGTAGAAAGAATATGAGATTAAAAAACAGAAAAAAACAAAGCAGAAATAGATTTTATTTTCCCCGGGGAATTAAAAGTCAAGACCATGTATATGAGCTTCTATTTTTCATTGTTGTAGGTCAGAAGAAGGATTTTTTTTCCGTGATTCTAAACTTGAGTAAACATACAGAATAATGTATACTAATGTTACTTCTTATCAGAACAATGACCTGTGTACCAAGATTTTCCAAGGTACCACTCATGATGAGCTAATAAAATACCACTAAGAGAAGCAACAAAAAAAGGCTAGTCATGTTGATTGTAGAAAACAAAAGGTTCCCATTTATGTAGTCAGTAAAACTCAACACTTGTTACTAGTGGCATGCCTCAGGGTTAAGTACTATTTACATTAATGATACAGATTGGGGCATAATTAGTAAATAAATAGTTTGATTATGACATTAAACCAGTGGTTCTTAACCTGGGTTCAATCAAACCCCAGGGATTCGGCAAGTCAGTCTCAGGGGTTCGGCAGAGGTCAAGACACACACACTGTGTGTGGGTCCACTCCGTTCACCCCACTCGTATGATTCATGACATCAAGCTCCACTTGGCCATCATTGGCTGTGGCTGATCACATCACATCACTCAACTATGTTGAGCAAAAACAGAAAGTGGTCAGACGAATACGTACAATACGGATTCACGTGTATAACGGAACATGATGAAAGTCAACATCCTTAATGCATGATTTGCAATGCCAAGTTGAGCAATTCTAGTCTAGCACTGGCAAAACTAAGAGAACACTCCCTAAAGCTGCATGGAGATGGGAAATACAAGAACACAATGCTTGCTGAATGCAAGATAAAGAGAGCCAGGTTCGATGAAAAGGCTACTTTGCCTGTTCTCGGCTTTGTACCCATCAACAAACTGTTCCTCACAGCATCGTACGAAGTTGCATACTTGATCACAAAGCAGGGCAAACCACACATCATTGGTGAAACACTCGTAAAACCAGCTGCACTGAAAATGGTGAATATCATGCTGGGAAAAGCTGCTGAAAATAAGTTATCCCAAATTCCTCTTTCAAATGACACCATCAGAAGCAGAATAGATGACATGAGAGATGACATCTTGGCTCATGTATTACAGATCTGATTTCAAGCCCAGCAAAATTCAGCCTTCAACTTGACGAGACCACCAACGTTTCCAATTTAAGCCAGCTTGTTATCATGCACTATGTGAAGAACGATGAGATAAAAGATTCATTTTGTAAGCCTCTTACAACAACAACTAAGGCAGCTGACATGAAGAAACTTGTGGATGACTTCTTCAGAGACAACAATCTTTCATGGAATATGGAATGTGTAAACTTTGTGCAAAATAGTGCCCTGAAGCACTGCATCTTCAAAGAGCTATGTAAAGAAATGGGCTCTGAATTCAAGGTACTTGTGAACCATTCTAAAGTTCGGTGGTTATCCTGGGAAAAGGTGCTGAATCGTGTTTTTGTCATGCATGTGGAATTAGCCCTGTTTTTGTGAAAGCATCAACACTGTCATGCAGATTGCTTCAAAAAATCTGAGTTCATTCTCATTTTGGCGTACATGGCCGATATCTTCAATGCTCTCAATCATCTCAATCAACAGATGCAGGGTGGTGGAGTCAACATCATCTAAACAGAAGAAAACCTGAAGGTATTTCAAAAAAAGCTACCATTATGGAAATGACGAACAGAGAATGATAACTTCGCAAACATTCCCATGCTGGACGACTGTGTAAGTAAGATCAAAGATGTGTCTGAAATCAGAGACATTTCTGTACCTGGGGAACTGAAGCAAGCAATTGCCATGCACTCAGATGACCTTGTAAAGTCTCTCGACGGATACTTCCCCACCAGAGAGTCATATCCAGCATGGGTGAGACAGCTGTTCACGTTTAGTGTTGCCACAGCAGATGTCAATGATGAATACCTCGATGAAATCATTGAACTTCAGTTGAGCATGGTTCTACAGCAACTTTTCACAACAACAAAGCTCTCAACGTTTTGGTGTCACCAAATTGTAGCATACCCTCTTATTGCTAAGAAAGCCCTTGAGATACTCAAACGGTTTGTTACAACGTATCTTTGCTAGCAAGCCTTTTCAAGGATGATAGACATAAAAACAAAGAAAAGGAACAGACTTTGTCGTGAAAATATGAGAGTGGCACTTACCAAAGTGAAGCTGCACATTTCTGAACTTGTTTCTGAAAGGCAACAGCAAAAGTCACATTGATTTGCAGTAAATATTCATTATGTTTTTGTTTTTGTGTGAAATTCATGTTTTGTTGGTTTTGTTCTTTGAACACAGTGATATTGTGTGCAACTGATGCATGGTTCATTTTGTGCACTAATAAAATATCTAATTAATTATGTTTTGAATTTGAAAAAATCATATTTTATTTTTCCAATTACGAAGGGTTCAATGAATGCAAGTACGAAACTTTTGGGATTCAGTACCTCCAACAAGGTTAAGAACCACTCCATTAAACCCTTGATTACTTCTTGATGTATTAAAGGTGTTCAGATATTATAGAATGTGTGTTTTCTTACAACAAAGCCACATCGGGCTATCTGCTGAACCCACTGAGGGGAATCAAACCACAAATCTTTAGCATTGTAAATCAGTAGACTTACTGCTGTATCAGCTGGGGGGCATTATAGAATGACTTGGATTAATTGGTAAGTTAAATAAATATATGTCATTTGACTTTTTATTACATAAGTTCACGTAATGCATACAAGTCACCATAATTTGAATCCCACATTCAATGAATAAGGAAAGTTAATCAATTGCATGACTGAAACAAATGTCTTGCAAGAGTGGTGGAAAAGTCACTGACACCATCAAAGCAGTGTTATGTTGCTAGTAGTAAAACTACTAGAATTTTAGGGTGTATTTTAATTAGAAGTAGAGATAAATAATTGACTTGATTAACCAATTAACTGCATGTACAGATAAGTGTCACATAAAGTAACATTAATTAAAATCATAAAATTAAATAACTAATCAAAATCAGTATCTGTTTACTACCACTTCCAATTTTTTTACAAATTATACAAGTAATTAAAATATTTTAAGTATGATTTCACATTATTTTTGATTAATTCAAGTTTGTTTAGTTTAAATTATTAGTGTCACAGCTTCCAATAATAATCAACTAATCAAAACTGGCTATCCAATTTTCAACTAATAATTAATTGATTGTAATTGACAAATAAGCCAAATGATTAATTAATTAACAAATTCCACTAATCATCCAAATCTAATTACAAGTCAAAAGAGGTAAATATCCTACCATACAAATCACTAGTTAAGCCTGACTTGGAATACTTGTTTACAGTTTGATCAGCTAAGGTTTCACTGGGACAGTGGTTACTGACTTGTGTCCCAGTAGCATTTATGAAGCATTAAAATACACTTTAATGTAAAACTCATACTCAATACAAAAAAGCTTATTTAAATTATCTGAGTGAAGGATTTTAACTATCTTATTAAAGGCACATTATTTAGTATCTTATCTGTACATTCCACTTTTATGTTTCTTTATCTTAACTTTATACACCACCTGAAAGAAAAGGGAGAACAAATTGCTTTTATGATAAACAGAGATCCTGTTTAATACCCACACTGACACATTACACTAGCCTGGTATTGTTCCAGAGTATGTACAAACAGGTACTATTACTGTCATATGATTTAAAAAATGCTATAGTAATAAGGAGATACATGATTCAGGACTTGCAAGGCTAAATATCCAATGATGAAAAATAGCTGCAGCAAGTTTAAAAGCTTCTTCATTGAAGATTAAAATTAAGTTTTGCTTTATCACAGATGAGTGGCTTGATAACACTGGTTTTAAAACCTGGACTTTGAAACAACTTCAACAGAATTCAAAGTATGCCATACTTCAGTTACAGTTAATCATAATGATGTAACAACTGTAAAAGATGGACTTAAGAAACCTTATAACTCTATTCCAAAGAATAGAGAACTTCTGAAAGAAGCTAAATCAAATGTATCCAATATGGTCTGCAAGTTCAATTGCACATGCACAAACATAAATAAAATGTCCAAGTCCAATCTATGAAAAAAAAAGGTTATAATCATATTCAATCCTCTTATCTAAGAAAGGATACTAATTTATTGAAAAGAGCTTTGAGAAGGTCTGCTATGATTTCAGAAATGGGTCATCTTACAGGGGCAAAATTTCTTAATTTCCTCTTGAGAAAAGATGGTAAAAGATGTAGAGGTTTACAATATTATCAAGGGAGGAACAAAATAAAAGATCACTAACTTCCTTCAGTTATATTCTAAATATAAAGGAATGAAAGGACAACAAATTTATGATTTGGAAAACACAGACTAGGCAGTTTCATTTTTCTAACATAATGTGAAACACAATTTAATACAAAATATTTGTTTACCTAGAGGTTAATTATTTACTTTTCATGTATATATATATATATATACGTACATGTAATTTCAAGCATTTAATAATGTTTTTTTGGGGGTTTTTTTCCACTTATAAACGTCTTTCCTTCAAAGTCTAAGATATCTGTAAATACTGTCCACAAAAGCCTCATCACTTCATCCCAGTGGTATGACTTTCAAAGTTGTTTACTGTGCATTGGTTATTAACAAACAGTATTACAATAATCTCACATTATTTTTGTATGATTATTGCATCAAGTACGCATGCAAAAATATGAGTGATAAGAGGCAGTAATTTACAGACAAAAAGTTAAAAGTTGTTCCTTTAATAAATACCATACTTGATTTCATACACTATTTTACTTCAAATTTAACTACTTGTTTCATAACATAATAAAGCTGCAAGCAACAACCTAAACAATGCACAGTGGCTTCAGTAATAAACACTGCAAGTTTTAACATCATCAGTTTGTGTAGGGTACCTCAAATCCATTAGAGATCCTCTACGTTTGTGAAATCTGTAGCAGCTAACTACTTGTTATCCCACCAGTCGTTTTCACGCACTGCTGGCAATGAGTAATCAATTATTTTAGCAACAAGAAATACAACAAAATAGGCATAAGACTACTAACTAATTACAAATAACGTTTAATGAACAGAGCAGTAAATCCACTTAGAATTAATATCTACGTACATTTAAAGTTAAATTTATCCAAGTTGATCTTCTATTTATCAAGTGACCACTGGGACAGAGTTCATAGGTTCAAGCAACAGTTCTAGATGTGTAGCCTTGGGCAGTGAAAATGATGAATGATTCCCAAGGGTTGCCTTCTATTTTCTACTATCAAACCCGTTTTATTATTATTGAGTATTGGACATTTCCACTTTGATTATATTCAGAATTTTGTCATGGAGGTCATAGAAATTGTGAATTTGAAGTCTGTGAAATATTCCAACTAACTGAAGACAAATGTGATTAGTTGCTGCATTTACCTTTATCAGAAAATGCAATACACTGCATTCACTTATCTCCAAATAAAGCATTGAGAATATATCACAGCTGTGAGCAACTTTTTACCATAAGTACATAAAAAACTTATCTCCAAATAGAACATTGAGAACATATCACAGCTGTGAGCAATTCTTCACCCGTAAGTACATAAAATAATTTTGTTACCATATTAACAGTTCAGTTTTACACAACTTCATGAAGATATTTAAGATTTGATAAAGATGGTCCAGGATTTAGAATGGTTTTTTTTCAAGTTTGGCTCATGGAATGAGCTGCCTTTGGCAGTATACATCAGCACCAGAACAACAATTTACAGGGAAAATTAATAAAATACAGTGTGGGTTTAAATGTTTACTATTTCTCAAGGGTACATGTGCAGGGATTGCCCTGAATAATTTAATAGTCTCTGACTGCTTGTACATTATGATCAGAATGTATTGCTTTTTGTATTAATTAAAAGGCCATACAAGTGTTGATATTGAAAATGACATTTAGTGATTATATTACAAATTGTTATCTTTCCACATATTTAGTGACACTGACTAACAGTTTACCATCAAACTTACAGTTCACTTCATGGTCTATAGTATAAATTACATTCTTCAAGAAATAATTTTGTAAAAAAGGAGAAAAAAGATTTATAAAAGTAAATGAAGCAATACTTAAAAGAAAATAAAAAGGGAACTGTTCACCTTACACAAATAATTGTATCTACTTAAACTACTGAAAGATTTTATTAAAATTTCATTAAACTACTTTTATAAAACACAGATACAGAATTATTTAAATTTACATTTGAAACTTTATAGAATGACCTAAATATAAATATGTACACAAACATAATCATATTACAAAGCTAGTATATGGCAGACACAAACATAATCATATTACAAAGCTAGTATATGGCAGACACAAACATAATCATATTACAAAGCTAGTATATGGCAGACACAAACATAATCATATTACAAAGCTAGTATATAGCAGACACAAACATAATCATATTACAAAGCTAGTATATGGCAGACACAAACATAATCATATTACAAAGCTAGTATATGGCAGACACAAACATAATCATATTACAAAGCTAGTATATGGCAGATGTACAAATAAGATTTAAATGGGTAATAATTTCCTTCAGCTCTTCTACAGTGACAATTGTATGGAGAATAAAAATGTCAGTTGAAAGTCCAAAATGGAATTTAATTGGTTCACATCATCAGTTAGGATACATTGTTTGGGGTACATTGTTCTTAGCACACCTTACTAAAGTTCATAATATAAATACCAAAAGATAGAATTTGTCCTTAAATGAGCTAAAAGTAAAAATTTTTAAAAATTCAGTACATAATTAACTACAGATAAGTATAATATAAAACATACACTTTGCTTAATGAAGTTAAATAAACCCTACAATATTTAATCAGCTTCCCTAAACAGAAACTACTTAGAATAAATAAAAACATGGTCCACCAATAAAATTTCTCAAAATTACTACATCCTTACAATAGAAAACTTTGAAAAATTCAAAGTAAATTTAAGAATTATTCAAATAGATAATTTTTACTGAAAAAACTATAAAAATATTACAAATGAAATTAGCCTTCATGTCAAAAACAAAATTAAGAAAGAATACATCAACATAAAAAAGGATAAAAAGCTTATGAAAACAATATAAAATGTGCAGAACAGTATCATAAACAATCAACAGCTAATATGGCAATCATATGTGATCTTAAACTTCCCTGGTATAGAAACAAAACAGAATAACCATTCAAATCAACAAAGTATATAAACATTCAAAGTTTGGTGAACTTATTATATCCCTGAAGCATAATTCATCCTGCATATACAATGAAAAAGCATTTATATTACAATAAACATCACACAAAGCCTTACTGAAAGTGAAATCAGTTGCTAATGTTTCAGTTCAAACCAAAACACCAGCATGTGATAATTATAAAATTAAACAAAAACACATTCTCAATACCATTGAAATTATTTATTTGAATGACTTATCACTAAAGCAGTTCTGGAACACTGGTACCACAGGTCCTAATTTGATAAAGTCAACAAAATAAGCTCAACTATTTAAGCTTAAGAATTGTACTAGTGACCTATTTTCTTACACAACAGTGACACAAGTTACTATGCACTGCATTGACAGTGTACATGGATAAAATAATTTTGATTCACAAAATGAATTTTAAACAGTTTCAAGAGAGGAATATTAAAAACTAACAATGTTATTTATCATACCTTAAAAAGAAAAATAGGTTTTGTCTGCAACTAATTACTTTATTATTCTAAATACGGAATATTAATAACTTATCTGTTATCAGAAAAACTCACCATTACATTTACAAGCTAAGTCTAAATTATAATAATGACATTAGTAAGAAGCTTGAAGTTATAATACATTATTACTCAACAGTTACATGTCTCTATAACTACAAGGCATCTGCCACTAACTTACTTATGAATGTACGTATAAGCTGTTAGAACCACAAACATAGAAAAAGACTGACAATTTTTGGTTTTAGTTCTTGCTTGAAACTGATTCTTAACGTCGAATCTTACTTCTTACCTTAATTTCTGTTACGCTAATACAAGGCAGTCTAACCATAATCACTACCCTCAACAGCAAAATAAATGGTCAGAAGTGAAAGAAAATATTAAAAATACCCTAGTTTTTTTTAGTTGTCGACCAAGTTTCTCCCATTCCAATAATAATTTTAAAAGATTCATCCTCCATCTTTGACTAAACGTTTTTATCCTCCCATACTTCCTCGCGAGCAAACACAATAATTATTTACGCCTTTGCATTCACAGAGGTCGCTATAACACATTTTTGCACAACCACAAAGCCTGAACCGAAGTGAAGCATTTTTGCACTTTGTATTCTCAAGATGGCTGGTATGGGTATTAAAACATTAATTAAATTAAAGTACAGCACAACGTTAGGAGCTTTTTAGATCATCATCATTAATTAAAGTTTTAATACTCATATCAGCCATCTTAGGAATACATTTTTACTTCAAGTGGTTTTTCCTCATCATGAATTTTTGAACTTTATAAACCGAGTGAATCAGGGGACAAGAATATTATTTGTTTTGTTTTTTTTTTAAATTTCACACAAAGCTACTCGAGGGCTATCTGTGCTAGCCGTCCCTAATTTAGCAGTGTAAGACTAGAGGGAAGGCAGCTAGTCATCACCACCCACCGCCAACTCTTGGGCTACTCTTTTACCAACGAATAGTGGGATTGCATTATAACGCCCCCACGGCTGGGAAGGCGAGCATGTTTGGAGCGACGCGGGCGCGAACCCGCGACCCACAGATTACGAGTCGCACGCCTTACGCGTTAGGCTATGCCAGGCCTGAATATTATTTAGTGGAATTATTTTGTCTTACTGAGCCTTACGAGGGCTCGGCATGGCCGGGTGGGTTAAAGCGTTCGATTCATAATCCGAGGGTCGCGGGTTCGAATCCCCGTCGCACCAAACATGCTTGTCCTTTCAGCCGTGGCGGCGTTATAAAGTTACGGTCAGTCTCACTATTCGTTGGTAAAAGAGTAGCCAAAGAGTTGGCGGTGGGTGGTGATGACTAGCTGCCTTCCTTCAGGTCTTATACTGCTAAATTAGGGACGGCTAGCGCAGATAGCTCTTAAGTAGCTTTGCGCGAAATTAAAAAAAAAAAGACTCTTGCAATATTTTAGTTATTAGATTCTTGTATATGTATATCACCATATTTACTACAACTTTAAACGATTTATTGATGAACGTTAAAGTGTATTTAAAATGTCGAAAATTCGTATTATTAAATAGCTACATTTTTGCGATAGCGTGTATATTCATCGTATAAGTTCTGTTTGTGTGTGTGTGGCAAAAACGAAAATAATCAAATAAGCTTTCTCTATAGGTTTATAAAACTAAAGCTCTAACCGGAATTTATATAATATTTCTTAGTTATTTATTAATTATTATTTTACCCGTGTTATAGAAAAATTATAATATTCTTAAAAATGATGCAATGTTGGTAGTATATTAAAGCAAACTTCATATTTACCTTTACTATAATATAGCATCCGAAGCTGTCAGGAAAAATCGTAATTATCAAATTAATTACATTATTGTTCTTCAAATATAGGATTCAAGTAAAATTTTGTTTTTCTCAGTAAACTCCATTGCTTATCATATTGGTGATGTAGTCTTCCGATAAAACTTTACTTTCAATATCACAATGAAACTTAATACAACAATAATTAAAGTATCTGTACTAATTCACCATTTTGAGTAGCCTAAAATATATGCATATAACAATAACTATTATATAGTTTATTTGGTATTAATCAAAATATTATATGTAAATAAAGAGAAAATAGCTGAACGTTAAAAAAAATGTTTAGGCATAAAAACTAGAAACATATAAGAAGATGTTTAGTGGTAATATGAATCCTTATTGCAGCATTCTAGCTGTGTAAAATTGTCTCGATTATTGAAGTGTGAAGTTTATAAATATATAGCGCTGGTTTAGAATGCTGATAAGATCAATTAATGAAGTAAGGAATAGCATAATTAGAGCTTTGTGATGTTTTTAAACGTTGATTTTTAGTGTGTTTATTATAGTTTACAATTTTTACGTCCCACACTGGTACAGCGGTAAGTCTACGGATTTACAACGCTAAAATCAGGCGTTCGATTCTCCTTAACAGAGTTAGCGGATAACCTCATGTGAATTTTCTATAAGAAAGCAAGCATACACATACAACTTTCACAGGTTATTTTATTTTATCTTGTTTTCAACCTCAATTTTTTTCATTCTATTAAAACTTTTGCTCTTTCTACAGTGCAAGTTAAAACATTTTCCTCACACATCAGTTGCTTGTTTTTGAATTATTAGTTGTTTCTTATATTATTTAAGATTATATATATGTGTGTGTGTGTGCATATAATGATTTTAAAATATTTTTATTCGGTACATTAATAATTCACTTTAGCTATACCTTTATATTGTGTATTTAATAAACTATAATTTAAACAGTTAATACGCAAGTTTATTTATAATATTTACTTTTAAAATACAAAAACAGTGCTCTACTGAAACCAATAAGAAAGGATTTAAACCTATATCTGTTTCCTTGCTTTGAATTCATGGAAAGATACACGATGACCGTCTGCGCTAGCTGTCCCTAATTCAGCAGTAAAAGCCTGAAGTGAAGGCAGTTTTTATCATCACACAAGCCACTTCTTGGACGACTCTTTTATCCACGATAGCAAGATTGACCATAACATTATAGCGTTCCCACGGCTGAAAGAACGAGCATACGAGGTCTGTTACAAAAATACGTGGACTGACGTCATAAAACAAAATGTATTTTATTTAGAAGTTACAGGTCTGGGACCCCTTCAAAGTACTCTCCTCCCCAACGCACACACTTATCCCAACGGTGTTTCCACTTGTTGAAACAGTCCTGGTACGCTTCTTTAGTAATGTCTTCCAGCTCCTTCGTCGCATTTGCCTTAATCTCAGGAATCGTCTCAAATTTTCTTCCTTTCAAAGGTCTTTTGAGTTTGGGGAACAAGAAAAAATCGCAAGGAGCAAGGTCAGGTGAGTAGGGGGAGGGTGGGGAAGAACAGTGATCGAGTGTTTGGCCAAAAAGTCACGAGTTCTGAGGGCTGAATTTCGCAGCAAAGCGGTGCATCTTCAATTTTTCGGTCAAAATCTCGTAACAAGATCCAACTGATATCCCACACTCTTCAGCAAGCTCCCTGACAGTCAGACGTCGATTTGTCCGCACCAGGGTGTTGATTTTGTCGACGTGTGGGTCGTCAGTTGACGTGGAAGGACGTCCAGGACGCTCATCATCTTCAATGGACTGTCGACCATCCTTAAAACGTTCATGCCACTTGAAACATGTTGTACGCTTCATAGCAACATCACCGTAAGCCGTGTTAAGCATAGCAAAAGTTTCAGTCGCAGATTTTCCAAGTTTAACACAAAATTTCACAGCAAGTCGTTGCTCCTTCAGTCATTCATTCTGAAATCCGCCAAACGAAAAAATCGCACTTCACTTAAAACCGCGTAGCTAATACACAAATGAAGATATCTGCAATCGGGAAATGGCGTCGTAATCAGCTGATCTGTGCAAACCTAGCGACACCAAGCGGATTCCCTGGAACCAACTGGAGCAGCGCAATTCAAACAGTCCGCGTATTTTTTGAACAGCCCTCTTATTGAGTAGCATGGGATTCGAATTCAAGAACCTCGGTTTGCAAGTCGTGCGTCATAACCACCTGGCAAAATCCATATCTTAAAAGAAAGAAACAATTTATCAACTACCATACGACATTCTGCCACAAATGTTACATGTAAAAGTTTTACAGTTGAAATGAAACCTTCGCACTTTATTAAATGCCCTTTGGAAGAACGTGATTTAACACTGAGTTTTTGTTTGGTTTTATAATACAGAGATGCTATTTTTCTAGAACGTGGTTTACTAAAATGAAATTTTCTAATATGGTGTTTATAACACACAGACTCAACAAGAAAAATGTTATAACCAGAAAGAAATGACTAAACAATAACCCGAGCACCTCCAGAAAGTGGACTTTCAACTTAATTACAACAATTTCTTACCTGAACATCGTAGATATCACCTCGAACGAATACTTTTGAAGAATAGAAACATCTTTTTTTCATTATAAAGTAACTATGGGTTTAAGATGTAAGCAAATAATCTCAGAGGAATTAAACAACATTTTCAAAACAATCCGATGAAGAAATTATTTTTGAAGTTTTAATTAGCATCTAAGTTTTACTTGAAATTTAATAGTTTTTGTTTATTTGTGTTCGTTTTCATCCAAAGAACGAAGATGAAACTGTCACTAGCAATTTTTTTTAATACCGAATAGAGCATAAAGGATACAAAATATATAGACTTCACCCGATGTTTTACGAAATGAACTTTTCAAAGCAGGTCACTCGCTCACTTATCGTAAAACCTAAAATAAAAAAGGATAATAGATATAGTATGAAGTAAAGAACGGCATAATCATAGGCATAAAAATTGTGACACAGAACAAAGGCGATGTTTAAATTTTCTGGTACTTTGTTTATTTTTGTATTAAATTTATTTTACTTTTTATATATAAACAATGCTGTAAGTTAGAGCCTTTGTTAACACTTTTGCAGCCAGTGTTATATATCATGTGTAAACACTCAATTCAAGAAAAAATATATAAAAATTTAGCATTACCATTGTCCAAACTTTCCTGTGAAAATTACTATCTTGCTTATTAAATATACTTATATGTTTACTTTTTCTATTTTGTGTGTCTTTGTTTCTCTACATATAACACCTTCAATGGACTCAGCAGACAGTCTAATGTGGTTTTGCTATAAGAAAGCACACACACACACTACAAATTACAAAACAGATATGTACATACATTTATCTTTTAACTCAATAGATGGCAGGACAATATTCTTTGTCCTTTCATATATTAGTGCGTGAATCACCTGAATTATGCTAATAGGCAATAGATAACACAACTTACATCCTGTTAGACTGTAAAACATAGACAATAAAATTAATTGCAGAAGAAATATTTCTAAAAGTATTTCACACATTTTGCTTAAGCTAGCTTGGTTCTTGTTTTGCCTCACACCCTTACAAACCGATTTTTCCCGGCAAAGATGTTTAATGTTCTCATAGAAATAATAACGCCCAAAGTAATTCATTGATATTAAATGTTTGTAATGTTCAATTTTATAAACATTCCAGGGCAAATTCGGTATTATTCCAATCAATAGGCGTGAAAATCACAATTATAGCTTCCAAGGCCTACAGCACACTGACTGTAGCTGACCGATAATAATATTCTTCTATTATTGTCTCTTGGCTTTTATACAAATGACGCGAGTCTATCGAAGTTTCAAAAATGTTCTAACGCATCTTCGGAAAACGTATATTGTTGATTATTACTCTTAAGAATCTCCTACAAATTTCGGAAATAGGAAGAACTTGCGCAACACGCAGTAGAGAAATACGTCACGTGTGAAAAAAAGAAAACTATATTGAAACAAACGTACGTAACCACAATAAACGGTAAATGTGTTAAGTTTATAATCACAACAAGCTACGTAGAATCTCATATCTCTTATAGCTGTCATTTTGTTCACTCGTTTCTTTTTGTTGTTGTTTTTGTAAATAATAAAAAGACTGTTTGTTTCAGAGCAAAGCCAGTTGCTATGTCTACCGCGGGAAATCGAACCGGGGTTTTGACGTCCTAAGTCCTTAAACTTATCGCTACCTCACTGAGAGACACAGGAAATGTTACTTTGTTTCTTGTGTATGATGTCTAGTTTTGATAGATTATATATGTCTTTAGACTTTAGAATTAAGTCTATTGTGCATTCAAAACACCATTTATTTATGCGGCCGCCTCGGTTTCGAGTATCGAAACCTGATTTATAGCAAATTAAGTCCGCAGACATGCCGCTGTGCCACTGGAGAGCTTTTATGAAATGAAAGATTTACAATAACTTTATGTCAGCAATATCTATGTTTGAAATGTTATTACACACTGTTCTTCCCAGAACGTGGAATAAATAACGTAGTATTTAAGGTAACAACAATATATTAGCGATGTATTATGACGCCAGCAGTGGTATGTCTGCGGATTTACATAACTGGAAGCCGAGTTTCGGCACCAGTAGTGGGCAAAGCAACGATCGCCAATTATGTAGCTTTGTGCTAAACTTTAAAACAGTGATAAAGTTGTTTTATGACAAACGTAATTGATTATAATTATTCTTCGTCAGTAAAAAAGGTTACACCATAAATTCAGCTTTGGTTGCTCGTTACAAAGCACGTGCATATTAAAATACAAATTTCTAGAGGAAGGAGAGAGAGATTTGAACATGATGACTTGTTAATACATACTATGAATGCTAATCATATAATTCATTTGTAACTCATATATGCTATGTATTCTTAATGCCTGTTTGCTTTGTTCCTACAGGGAAAATAGGGTAGATATTAGTATGTTATTAAACACAAAGCTACACAATGGACTATCTGTGCTATGCCCATCACAGGTATCCAACCTAGATTTTAAAGTTATAAACCTTCAGACGTACTGCTATGCTACAGACAAATGAATGAGTGGAAAATTACTTCAAAATATTTGATTGGATAAAATTTATTCGAACAAATAATTTTCTTAATTATAAATATTTTATCGTAATATATGTTCAATAATAAATCTTATATTTTAATAAAATGTTAAGGTTCAATTATATATTAATCCATTTCGACAAAACGTTTTTTAAATGCTAGTTACATGCGCTAAAATATTTGTTTGTTTTAGTGCAAAGGCATATTTGGTTATCTATTACGTCCACTGCATTGATTGGTTTGGTTTGGTTTGAAATTCGCGCAAAGTTACACGAGGGTTATCTGCACTAGCCGTCACTAACTTAGCAGTGTAAGACTAGAGGGAAGGAAGCTAGTCATCACCACCGACCGCCCAACTCTTGGGCTACTCTTTTACCAACGAATAGTGGGATTGACCATCGCTTTATAACGCCCCCACGGCTGAAAGGGCGAGCATGTTTGGTGCGACGGGGATTCGAATCCGCCACTCTCAGAGTACGAGTCGAACGCCTTAACCCACCTGGCAATGCCAGGCCACCTAGCCATTCTTTTTCCAGATCTTAAATTGGTATTCTTTCGTTCTATTGTCTTTAAAATACAGCACAAAGGAATCAGAGACCTTTATACTAGCAATCCACCAGATAACGCTATAATTACCCCTGACAGAAAGGTGTATAATAACAGTATTGTTCTTTACAGACATAACATTTATATACTCTTCAAAAAAAGAAAGGCAAAAGGCAAAATATGAGACAAATTGTTAACAAGTTTATTCCGAGTAGTTCTGTATGACATGTGTGAAACTTTGCACATTCACTGCTGAACATCCAAAGTCTGCAAAGGCGAAGTCCACGCTCACTAGTTAAAGTTTAACGTCACTCAACGTCAATAGCGAGTATGCCCCCCGTGAGCATCAATAACAGCTTGGCATCTCCTGCCCATGGAAGCGATGAGATGACGAATTACATCCTGTGGAATGGCTGTCCACTCAGCCTGCAAAGCTGATGCAGGCTGAAGTAGATTCTGCGGTTAAGGTTGTCGCCGTCGCAGACGTCGGTCAAACTCGTCCCAAAGATGTTCGATGGGGTTTAAATCTGGTGGTCTGGAGGGCCAGGGAAGAACGTTGATGTTGTGGTGTCTCAAGAAGATAATGGTGAGTCGGGCTGTGTAAGGACGGGCGTTGTCAAGTTCTAAAATGTCGTTGACGTTCACCATGATGGGTTGCACATGGGGCCTAAGAATCTCGTCGACGGTTGCGTACGGTCTGATCGGAAATCCTACGCAGCCCTGGTATGGTTGAGGCAGTAGACGTCGCAGTGGTGGTCCTATCCCGAAGGTGACGTAACCGGAGGTAGCGATTTTGTGCGGGCGTGGTCACACGAGGTCTGTCAGATCGTGGACGGTCACAAGTTGATCCATGTTGTTGGTGACGATTCCATAGCCTTGTGATGGTGCTTGGGTGGACATTCACAGCTCTGGCAACATCTGATCGAGATTCGCCTGCTTCCAAGCGACCAATGGCGTTGTTGCGTTGTGCTTCAGTCAGTCTTGGCGTAACTGTATTGCGTGTCGGTGGCTTAACACTGAGCTATGGAAACCGAAAACCCGTCACTTTTATAGGGATTTTGCACATGTTGCACTTGCAGAACATGCAGATCTCTCAAAAAAATTTATTGGACACGAATATGTTTTGGCGAAAAATCCGATGTTTTCCTCCGTCAATGTGCACAACTTTTATTGTCATTTTGGTCTGACAATCAGTGCCTTAACACGTGCAACATCACATACTCTGAGCTTGTAAAGCTATTACATATATTTCTCTTTAAAATAACAAAAAATCCTTTTTGCGTTTCTTTTTTGAAGAGTATATATATATATATATGGAAAGCTCAAATTGGACTTATTCTAAATTTTATGAATTTGTATGTTAATTGTATCGTGTATCATGGGCATTAGCTCTACGTATCAAAGTTTGAGAATCCCTGTTTTAAGATATTGAAGCTTAGCACATAAATCTTTTTTTTTTCTGAAATCCAAACCAAGATAGGATAAAAAATATTCCTTTGCCTCCAAGAGAGAATTTCAAGTCACTTAATACTATTACTTTCATTCAAATGTAAAATACAACCGTAAAATGAAATTTTAGCTTTAAAAACTTTTACGAATAACCTAAAGATTTTAGGCTTAATTATTTTCGGAATTTCTGAAATATCTCTTATCGTTCCTTTCAATGTTTCTTTTAGTTACTTGTTTTATTTTGTTTTCCACTCATTTTTAGAATATGTTTATCTCTTTCATTTACAAATGCTGTTTTATTGGTTAATATTTTATAAGCAAATAAGAATTTGATCACGTAGACATTGTAGCAAATAAAATTACGTTCCGTTACTGATAAATGACGACACTAAACTTATAATGCTAACTCGAAACATTCAGATATTGCTACAGATATCCATATCCTAGTATTCCAATGATTAACTTTACTATAAGGGATAAAACATTGTGTGCACGATGTTTCAATTTGCTATTGAATGAAGATCAATGTCTAGTTATGCATTGTCTAGATATGTCTGTTAAGAAAAGCTAAGGTTGTATTGAAATCTTCTGTGTGTCATCGTTCATGAACCACTTAGCTTTTTCTCTCTTTTCCTGGCCCGACATGACCAAGAGTGTTAAGGTGTTCGACTCTTAATCCGAGGATCGCAGTTTCAAATCACAGTCGCATCAAACATGCTCGCCCTTTCAGCCGTGGGGGCATTATAATGTTACGGTCAATTCCATTATTTGTTGGTAAAAGAGTAGCCCAATAGTTGGCGGTGGGTGGTGATGACTAACTGCCTTCCCTATAGTCTTACACTGCTAAATTAGGGACGGCTAGCACAGATAGCTCTCGAGTAGCTTTGTGCGAAATTCAAAACAAACAAACAAACTCTCTTTTGCTAAATTTACGCACTTTTATAATTTCCTGTAACTTTGGTGCTTACAAGTTGTCTTGGTAACGCAGTTTAAGATGAGCACGAATATTTTGTAAATATCTCATGTAGCTTCTTAAATAATGTTATTTTTTCAAAACGATATCTATAACCTGAACAATGTTAGTAAGTCTGGTACAAGTATTGATAATAAAGAAAAATATATCATGTCTAGCACTTAATGCACAGAATTTAACGTTTGGACATGATTTGCATATTGGATATTGGTTTTTGAGTGGTGCCTATACTGATTACTATATATCACATGTTCCATCTTCGTAGTTGAGACCAAACGCCTCCTCTGATATTTTAGCTGCGCTTTTCACAATATAAATGTTTCATGTGATAATTTTGAGTTCATAATTCATTCCATAAACGAATTTCATCGTGAAAATAGACAACAGCAAGAAATATTGGAAACTGATGACTCTAACGCTTTGGAAAAGAACATGAATGTGTCTACGTGACTGGTTGCACATTAGGTAGGTGCGTCCCTGATTAACTCTAAGCACACGGACATATCACACTGCGCATGTCACAACGTTTTAGTGAGTAATATTCAAAATTTGATAAAACTGTTTAGTTATCATGATATACGAACAATCTTGACATCAAACAATAGATAATAAATCAAATGTTAACGCTGTATAAGTTTCAACTTGTTGATTGTACAATGTTTAAAAACAACCTAAAATTCCCACAGTCTGAAATTTGGATATTGATTTTTGAGCCGTCTCCACTTCTGAACATTTTTGTCCACCCACTCTAAAACTAGAAAATCTAACGTAAAAGTTTCTCTATAACTTCGTCATTGATATTCTGAAGCTATATTTTTTATGTCCTTCAATCTTATAGAGCTGAAGAGCAATCACTTAAAATAAAAAAAATACTTTTCGCGCCTACCTCTGACATGCCCTAATTTACAATTTGCTAGTAGATTTTTTTCTGCGGTTGACTCCTATTAAATTTATCCCTAATAGAAAGTCTAGATTTCAATTGATTCATTATTATAGTCGTCACACTATGTGGGGTTACAAATGACTGAAAATTTGGTTTGATGTGAAAAAAGAAATCCCCACGAGAACACACTGGGAAGAACAGTTGAATTTCTTACTGCTCAAGTTACATAATTATAGATGCCTGAGTAGCGGTACCGACAACCTGCCGATATTATTGCAAACCCTAGTGTGAGATCCTCCACAAAACAGCTGATGTCACTGGGCTACAGTGTTTAGAAATACAAAACCGTATATATTAAGAACCGTTTCCAAGTGTTTTCTTTTGAATAATTTACGTCAAACGACATAGACTTTATTTCGCACTTAGCATCTCTATTGTTGGAAATAGGAATGGCTATTATTTATGGATGTTGTAATAAGAGCGGGCCAGGGTGGTCATGATCCCTCATCACCAAGGTGACACCATCCCTTCGGTGGATGTTGTAATAAGAGCGGACCAGGGTGATCATGATCCCTCATCACCAAGGTGACACCATCCCTAAGGTGGATGTTGTAATAAGAGCGGACCAGGGTGGTCATGATCCCTCATCACCAAGGTGACACCATCCCTTCGGTGGATGTTGTAATAAGAGCGGACCAGGGTGGTCATGATCCCTCATCACCAAGGTGACACCATCCCTTCGGCTTCTTACCTCAGCTGTTTACAAATTATAATAAGTATACAACAAGTATATAAGTATAAAGGAACACCTTTATACCTATATTAATAAAATTATATATTCAAACATCTAACACCGCCCTCTACATTCCGACACTCAGTTACACAACCCCTTCCAAGCATGTGGTCAGCTTCCGGTCAGTTATCTCTTTCTTTGTGAACCTGACGATGACCGAAGAAGGTCGAAACGTTGTTCGCTCTTCTATGTAAAATATTTTCTCAACCCAAACGAGCCGTTTTTACATATATATTTCTCTACAAGTGGGTTTTCTCGACATCACTAAATTCAGTTTTGGTGCAAGATAAACAGGTCAAGACTTTAAAATTAATTTATTAACTGGGGGATAATTAATTACAAAAAGACGAACAAATCCATAAATCGTTCATTAAACTATTTATTTTTGCATTACATTTTCTTGTATTTTCCCATGAATTCTTGGCTTTTACTGCACGAAATAGACTCAAACTGTATTTTAAGTGTAAGATATTATCGTAGGATACAAGAATCGAACCCTTCTCGTATTTTGCTGGAGTTGTATTTTTATAACAGGTATTCACTTATAACTTTGCCCTCTCCTCTATTCATTTGAAAATATATTTACAGTTACTGAATAAAAACGCCCATACCCACCCATCGGCAAAACGGCAGGTCTGCAGACTTACAACGCTAGAATCCGGGTTTCGATAACCTTGGTGGGCAGAACACATATAGCCCATTGTGTAGCTTTGTTCTTAATATTAAAAAAAACTGAATAAAAATAAAATGGTGACGTTAAGTATAAAACTAACTCAGATATATTAAATAATTCTAGTTCATAGATCAAAATATTTTACTGGAAAATGTTTGTTTTAGAAATACCCCAATATATTAATTTAAATAAAAAAGAAGATATTGGTTTGTTTTGAATTTTGCGCAAAGCTACACGAGGGCTATCTGCGCTAGCCGTTCTTAATTTGGCAGTTTAAGACGAGAGGGAAGACAGCTAGCCATCACCATCCACCGCCAACTCTTGGGCTACTCTTTTACGAACGAATAGTGGGATTAACTGTTACATTTTAATGTCCTAAACAAAAACAGAAAGTAAAGTACACGAAATTCATACAAACAAAATACATTATAGACAAGAAAAGTAGTATTAAAATTATTAACCATTGATAAATCCATAACTCCAACAATAACAAGTCATTCTTATTGTGTTTTTGTACAAGCAAAACAAGGTATGGCCAGGTGGTTATGCGGCTAACTCTCAATCTGACGGTGGCGAGTTCATATTCCAGACATGCTCACCTTTCCAGCCGTGGGGTGGAAGGTTAATCCCAGTATTTGTTAGTAAAAGAGCAGCTTAAGAGTTAGCGGTGGGTAGTGATGACTAGCTGCCTTCCCTTTAGTCTTATTCTGCTAAGTAAGGACGGCTAGCGCAGATAGCCCTTGTGTAACTTTGTGCGAAATCCAAAATAAGCAGACAATAAAGAAAAGGGGACATTTTAGAAACATAAGTAGGGATAGACAGGGGTTCGAGTCCACTCAGGCGTTCACCTGTGCAAGTCACTACTGCTGACGCTAGAACAAATTTTGTATTGTGGATGCCGAAACCCCATTAAACAAAATCAAAACACCAGTATGTGATATGAAACACGCAAGCGCAGAAAAACCACACGTCAAATTCTTGCGCTCTTACACCAAAATAGGCTCAACTTGCCAGTGTTGTTGTAAAATGTTTCCAGGGTAGTCCCAATAAACTGAATCAAGAGAAGATCCTAACTTTTTATAAAAAAAAGTACTCAAATAAAAACATTAGTTTAAACCACAATCTCTTTGTTTCACAAACAAACTTTCAACGAATAATTGTCCACTAAATACATCTATCAAAAAAATCACAAAGGAAAAATGCTGAAGACCTTTTGACCAGACTGCTGCTGTGATTTCTAACATTTTGAATGACTTATGTTTCTTGACCTGCCAACAGAAATCGTTGGCTTACTTATATTTAATGTGATACTGAATGACTTACACTTTTTATACTTACTTTTAACAAGATAAACGACAGAAAAAAATAGCTGTTTTGTTACAATGGAAAGGTACACAATGAGCTAATTGCATTATGTTCTCCATGGGGACATAATCCAGAATTTTAGGAACACAAGCCCCTAACTTTAATGATCAGCCATGAGTGAGTCAAACTATAAATACTATTATTTAAATTTAAATATAAATTGTTCGTAATTTTAAAATCTAAACTAGTACCTTTATATGCTATACTCTTGCATTTCTATTACTTTTATTAGATTTATGACACTCGAAACAAAAAGTTTATTTATTTCTTTGTAAAATGTAGCCGTCCCTAATTCTTAAAATATACACTAGAGGGAGAGCAGGTAGATAATAACATCCACCGTCTGCTTTTGGGACACTCTTGTCCAATGGAATTGTAGGGTTTGATTATTACTCTCATAGTGCACCCTATAGCCTCAGAGTGCGGAGTACATTTTGCAGAGAACAGGATAAGAATACTAAATTCCAGATTCATAGTTTGCGCGTGCTAATTGCTAGGCGAAACCATGGTCATAATAAATGAAACACTTATGAAACGCACTATTCACTTAGTTTTCCTCAATTCTATAATTGTAGTTTCACAAATTACTGGCAGGTTCAGACATTAATTATATTTTATATTGTAAGCCTCATTAAAAATGAAATAAAACAGTCTCACTTAAAAAGGAGGGAGGTGGGAGGTTCTACACTTGATAATGTCGAAATAAATGTGAATAAAAATGGAGCTTTCTTTTTCAGTGGTAAATTGGGAATCAAATAATACAATAAATATATTATCATTATCATTACCAAATAATACAATAAATATATTATCATTATCAAATAATCCATAAAATGTATTATCATTATCAAATAATACAATAACTATATTATCATTATCAGATAATACAATGAATGTATTATCATTATCAGATAATAAAATAAATATATTATCATTATCATTATCAAATAATACAATAAATGTATTATCATTATCAGATAATACAATAAATGTATTATCATTATTTCTTCGATCTAACAAGAGAATGAACAGATCTAATTGTTGGTAGGTTACTTATTATTAAGTACAAAGTTATACAATGGGTTATCGGTGTTCTGTTCATCATGAGAATCGAAACCTGCTTTCTAGTAATATGAATCTGCAGAAGAGTTAATGGACGCAACGATTCACGTAGCTTGTGGTATTGTGGTGTCATCTAGTGAGCACTCTTGGTTAATATGTTTTACATTTTTACAGTATAAATGTTTAAAGCGTGTTTTTTTGTGTTTTTTTTTTTGGTTCGATGGGACTTCAGAAGAACAGACGGTATTTTCTGACAGAAATGAGCAACAAGGAACGTATAATTTATAGCTTACAACACGCTTGTAATAAATGCATGCACGTGCCAATGTCTTCACTATGTTAAAATTAATGTTTCACAAAGGTATATGAAAGCATTTTCTTACCTGGAAATTAATTCTTATTTTGAAATATTCTGCTCTCGAAGTAAGATTATTTTAGTTGAAAACTAAAGAATATTTTTATTTTTATGCTGGAACAAAAACTTTGGGATTAAATAAATTTAATAAATATTTTCCATAAATAAGTTAAAATGTATATATGAAAGCTATTAGTACTCCTGTTTATGTTGGTCTGGTTCAGTCATGTCAACATATTATTAAAGCTATTAGTACTCCTGTTTAAGTTGTTCTGGTTCAGTCATGTCAACAGATTATTAAAGCTATTAGTACTCCTGTTTATGTTGTTCTGGTTCAGTCACGTCAACAGATTATTAAAGCTATTAGTACTCCTGTTTACGTTGTACTGGTTCAGTCATGTCAACAGATTATTAAAGCTATTAGTACTCCTGTTTACGTTGTACTGGTTCAGTCATGTCAACAGATTATTAAAACTATTAGTACTCCTGTTTATGTTGTTCTGGTTCAGTCATGTCAACATATTATTAAAGCTATTAGTACTCCTGTTTAAGTTGTACTGGTTCAGTCATGTCAACAGATTATTAAAACTATTAGTACTCCTGTTTATGTTGTTTTGGTTCAGTCAAGTAAACACATTATTAAAGCTATTAGTACTCCTGTTTATGTTGTTTAGGTTCAGTTATGTCAACACATTATTAAAGCTATTAGTCCTCCTGTTTTAATCTATTCATGTCCAACCATGTCATTAATACTATTTAAACTACCAAACATGATAACTTTAACTGCTCAGGTTCAGTCGTGTTATCAATATTCTGAAATCTATTAGTAGCTATGATGTAAGATCCTCACCCATACAGAGAATGAAAATTGTTGTTACGATTTATGACTTTTATGCCAAATATCATTCTAATAGCTTATTAACAGCCCATTATTGTTGTAATAATCTTACCATCAAATTTACCTATTCATGTTTATTGTATAACTGTGCATGGTTTGTGAACAAACATAAAGTAAAAGCTTAAATAATCGTTTTAATGCATTATTATAAATAGTACTTGTTGTTTTTCTTCCCAAATCGTAGGAATACAAAACAAAATCATATCCCGCGAACAAGAAATAACAGCTAACATTTATGGTTGAAACAAACACAAACTCAAAAGAAAATATAACAACGCCCTCATTCCGTTCTCCCACGTGGTTTTGTTCCAGAAATCCATTTTATTGTTCTTAAGTGTTACATTTCTCTTGTTGTTTAAACTTACCTTTTCATATTATTAGATAGCAGTGGTTCAAGTAGGTGTTGGTATTACGCACCTGACATCGTAGGTTTTTTCTGTTAACTGATACGAATATTTTAGTCGGTTGTTCCTGATACGAAACTTTCTTATGTCTTCATCACAGTTAACGAATTTTTCATTCGTTTGTCAACTTAGGATTTTTACAAGTATTAAAGAAATTCTCGTGCGTGATAAACTACCCCAAAGTGGCAGCATTCTTTCGCGTAGTTTGAATTATTCGAATTGTGCCCCTACATTTAAATTCAATTTTCATCTTTAATTGCTTAAATTAACTTGACAATAATTTAACTTCACATGGTTCATACTATACAAGTAGCTGCACATGAAAAGTGACAATAATCAATCGCCTCTACTATTACTGTTATGCCTCTTTGTCTTCTTACCCCGGCCTAACGAGTTCTGGTACTGACGATAGGCCTAGTTAGCATTGATATGGCAGACGAAATGTAGCTGTCACATTATATCAGTTTCCGTTTTCGCACGTGAGTTTTTAAAATAATAGAGATAATTATTCAAAAAAACAAACAACTGAAAATAATCACTTTAAAATGATAACAATATTTTGTTTATTACTTTCATTGAGGTTCCAGATTTTTCTATGTTTAACATCCGTTATTATTCTGCAAATACGTAGCTGTTATTTGGTTATTTATTTATTTCATTTGACACTCCACGACAGCAGAAGAAATTTAAACAAGTACGACTTATTATTATTTAATGTTAAGCTCGCTTACCTAGTGATATTAACAATAATTTGAAACACATGTATCATTAAAATTCTAGGCTCGATCCGCGCGGAAGAAACAACTGTGATAATTTATATCGTGGCTTTGCATTTAAACAAGAACAAACAATCTTAAAGTTTCTAGAGCGTTCTTTTTCAATACGGAATTAAAAATAACTACATGTTGTCAATGAGCCTTGTTAAAGTGTATCCTAAAATTAATAAATATTTTAAGAATTATAGGCAGTTTATAAGATAAGAGGAATAAATAAAACTGTTGTGTAATGAAGCGCTCTTAAGAATGTGTTTAGAAAACAATAATTTGTTGTTGCTGATTCGGAGATTACTGCGTTGTCGAAAGAACTGAATGTGTTGATTTGAGAAAGCTAACCCTAAACGAATAACTCTAAAATCCGTGTGGACTGTGTTATTTAAAGAAAGATGAAGGCTAAACAGCAAGTAATGAGCAAAGTATTCAATTTTTCGTTTTTATAAACCATTAAACATCAACTCTACACTGGTAATTAAATGCCATAAAAGCTGAAACACTAACACAGCAGCTCTTTACTGGTCACCATAGGCCATAACATTAATGCAGCAGCTCTTTACTGGTCACCACAGGTCATAACACTCACACAGCAGCTCTTTACTGATCACCATAGGTCATAACACTAACACAGCAGCTCTTTACTGGTCACCACAGGTCATAACACTCACACAGCAGCTCTTTACTGGTCACCTTAGGTCATAACACTAGCACAGCAGCTCTTTACTGGTCACCACAGGTCATAACACTCACACAGCAGCTCTTTACTGGTCACCTTAGGTCATAACACTAGCACAGCAGCTCTTTACTGGTTACCATAGGTCATGAAAAATAATACAACAGCTTTCGACTGATCACCAAAGATGTTTGTTTGTTTTTTGTGTACATTTAAACTGGAAATAAGAGTCTTTCATTCTTAATGTAAATAATAATAATTCATGTAAATTACTCACAAAAAGCTTTTTTTAAAAAGTCACATTCGATTTTCTGTACATAAATAATACAGAGCCACAAGAAAATTAAACGTGAGAATTACGTTCATTCTATTTAGTATTACGTTCATTATTATTATATTACGTTCATTCTATTTAGTATTACGTTCATTATTATATTACGTTCATTCTATTTAGTATTACGTTCATTATTATATTACGTTCATTCTATTTAGTATTACGTTCATTATTATATTACGTTCATTCTATTTAGTGGAAGTTAAAATTTAGAGCTTAGCGTAGATAATATGCGACTAGACGAAACACTTGGTGAAATTTTAATGAAACCAACACGTTCTAATACAGGTTTCTTCTAAGCAACTTTAAACTAATTTTGTAGAATGGATGTCATTTTTTACCATTTTTAGCCGGTTCATTTCAGTTTTATGTTTCACCAGGATAAGACGTATCCAACAAGAAATGTGCTACCTTTGTAATTATACTTTTAATATACTGTCTCTCCATCAGTACTTAAGTTCTGCTTTTTAGTGTAAGATAAGTTTTCATTGGCAGATATAAACAAACAAGTGAATCTCTAATACACGTTCTTGTTGCTTGAAACCCGTGACAAGCCAATAAGAAGTTACCTAATAATAATTATTATTAATTTAAATGCTACGTTCAAGTACGCTTTCTGTTCTGAGAAATTTGATAGCTCACTGTACAACAACGCTGTTACAAAGCAGTTATTCAAGGTACTTCTGTGTGAACTGTGTATACGAACTGTAGGGTTTTAGAGACAACACTGTTACAAACAGTATTCTTATTCAAGGCACTTCTGTGTGAACTGTGTGTACAAACTGTAGGGTTTCAGTGACAACGCTGTTACAAACAGTATTCTTATTCAAGGCACTTCTGTGTGAACTGTGTATACAAACTGTAGGGTTTCAGTGACAACGCTGTTACAAAGCAGTTATTCAAGGTACTTCTGTGTGAACTGTGTATACGAACTGTAGGGTTTTAGAGACAACACTGTTACAAACAGTATTCTTATTCAAGGCACTTCTGTGTGAACTGTGTATAACGAACTGTAGGGTTTTAGAGACAACACTGTCACAAACAGTATTCTTATGTAAGGCTCTTCTGTGTGAACTGTGTATACAAACTGTAGGGTTTTACAGACAACACTGTTACAAACAGTATTCTTATTCAAGGTACTTCTGTGTGAACTGTGTATACAAACTGTAGGGTTTCAGTGACAACACTGTTACAAACAGTATTCTTATTCAAGGCACTTGTGTGTGAACTATGTATAAAGAATTATAAGCTCTTAATCTATTACTTGTCTCCAGTTGTATAACTCTATACATCAGTGTTTCGCACGGCTAACCTAAAGTACAGTCTAATAAAATTTCGAAAAACAAACCACACATTTGATGCCTGATTTTCGCTTAAAAAGGGTCAAATACACGATTACAAGTACCGAATCTTTCTCAAATTGATTATATATGTTATTATTAAATATATTCAAAATTTTACTTATCTTTCCTTCTTATGTTTCACAATTTTTATATCAATCATTTCAATATAAAATAATTTTATCCTTACAGTGAGTTTCTTTTAAAGTGCCTATAAATGTTCTCCTATATTTTCCCGGTTAAGGGGTGTGATATTTGTAAGCATAATTCTACTAGACGCTACGCCTTTATGTTGTTAACACTTATATTAAAACGCCTCCTGTCACCAGGTGTTTGGTAACACAAATAATACCCACGTGTATTGTCAAACCCACGGATTTCTTTGTAAATTTTTTTCTCACCGTCAAAAACTTGTCGATGTACTGGCGGGTTTCTGGGTAAAGGCGGGCTCCATACAACGCTCAACCTGTTGTTGTCTGTTGTAACTAAATATAATATTTTACCTTTCGAACACATATTTTATACACACCATTCAGACCACAGCATACTGTGTGAAATAAAACAAAGGAATGTTCCCAAGGTTACACGTGATTTGTATAACTCACGCATTCTAATCTCGTAGACTCGGCATAGCCAGATGGTTAGGGTGCTTGAGTCATAATGTGAAGGTCGCGAGTTCGAATCCCGTCCTACCAAACATGCTTGCCCATTCAGCCCTGGGGGCGTTATACGCTACAGTCAATTCCACTATTCGTTGGTAAAAGAATTGCCGAAGAGTTGGTTCTGCGTGGTATGCCCTCCCTCTAGTCTTACACTGGTAAATTAGAGACGGCTTGCACAGATCGCCCTCGTGTAGCTTTGTGCGATATTAAGGAAAAAACAACATAATCTTTCAAATCCGTGTCATGTCCATTTTGTTGCAAGAAACGTGTGTTAAAAATGACAGCTGTCACATAATTATTCAGCAAAGTAGTCACTGTTAACACAAACTATAAACACAATGTTAATTGACATTAAGTTAACTTATTCCAGACACATAAAAAATGGATATTAGTTAAATAAACAATCACACACTGGTGTAGCTGCACTACTGTGCATTTTTCAACATCTCTTGTTCAGTTATAGTAGCAGTCTTTATAAGTAATATCGCAAAGTATGCATAATCTGGAAATATACAGTGTGTCCCAAAAATGTATACACACTTTGAATGATCATAAATACAATGCTTATTAAGATATATCTAGGTGTTACAATCCAAGTTTAAGAAGACAAGCGTAGAATCTTTTAAGTTATCGCAGGTGTTCGAATTGATGGCCGTTCTGCAATGCTGATATCACGGGCAGATGGAATTGCAAACTTCACGAATCATTTAATTTGGTAGTTGAGTACATTCTTTTTCAATTGCTGCTCTCAGATTCTGTGCTATAAACTTTATTTCTGACGTATTCCCATAAAAAAAAAAAGTCCAGGGGTGTAAGGTCTGGTGAACGTGGGGCAAAAATCAGTGCCACCTCTTCGCTTGATCCATCTGTTCGGCAAATTTCGTCAAGATAGGCCCTCACATTACGATGGTAGTGGGAAGGGGCTCCACCTTGCTGGAAACAAAACTTCTCATCTCCAACATTACGATGGTAGTGGGAAGGGGCTCCACCTTGCTGGAAACAAAACTTCTCATCTCCAACATTACGATGGTAGTGGGAAGGGGCTCCACCTTGCTGGAAACAAAACTTCTCATCTCCAACATTACGATGGTAGTGGGAAGGGGCTCCACCTGCTGGAAACAAAACTTCTCATCTCCAACATTACGATGGTAGTGGGAAGGGGCTCCACCTTGTTGGAAACAAAACTTCTCATCTCCAACATTACGATGGTAGTGGGAAGGGGCTCCACCTTGTTGGAAACAAAACTTCTCATCTCCAACATTACGATGGTAGTGGGAAGGGGCTCCACCTTGCTGGAAACAAAACTTCTCATCTCCAACATTACGATGGTAGTGTGAAGGGGCTCCACCTTGCTGGAAACAAAACTTCTCATCTCCAACATTACGATGGTAGTGGGAAGGGGCTCCACCTTGTTGGAAACAAAACTTCTCATCTCCAACATTACGATGGTAGTGTGAAGGGGCTCCACCTTGTTGGAAACAAAACTTCTCATCTCCAACATTACGATGGTAGTGGGAAGGGGCTCCACCTTGTTGGAAACAAAACTTCTCATCTCCAACATTACGATGGTAGTGGGAAGGGGCTCCACCTTGTTTCAAGATATGCCCTCACATTACGATGGTAGTGGGAAGGGGCTCCACCTTGCTGGAAACAAAACTTCTCATCTCCAAATTGCTCTCGAATGCTTTGCACGACAGATTCTTGCAGCAAGTTCATATAAACGAGACCAGTGACTATGTTTTCGAAAACGAATGGTCCGGTTACGCCCAACACTGATAAGCCACACCCCTGGTAAACTTACGTGTTGCTCAGCCATAACGTGCGGGTACAATTGTGGCGATTAACTGAGCCATTTAACTTAAATGTGACCTCATCGCTCCAGATAATCTTGTTTAGAAACTGTGCATCCTCTGCAGATTTTGCCAGGTACCACTCACAAAATTCAACTCTCCGGTCAGGATCATCTTCATTGAGGGTGTGGGCTTCAACATGCGATGGACGCTCAATTTTGGGTTTCCTGCTTCAAGGGCTGTTTGCCAAACAGATTTCCTTGGAGGTCGGTGGAGACTTTCCAACAGCTCTGCTTCTCGTGTGGGACTGGTGGACGACATCGGTCTTCCATAACGCCCTTTATGGACGTTTTGAACAGTTACATTTGTTTCAAACTTATCTCTGATGTGAGTAATGGTGAGTCGCATTGGTTGATTTGTTTGAAACTCCCTTATAGACCGTCTTTGCACTTCCAGTAACACTTTAAGATAAATTTCCTTTTCTCAAAGCTCAGTTTTGCTTCTGCCATTACTTCAAATCAGTTGCACCTGTAAAATGAGAAAGTTTGAGTGAGTTATAATCATTCAAAGTGTGTATATATGTTTTTGAGACACTCTGTATTACGATAAAGTTTAAAGGCTAAAAGTACGTATGTCAAAAAGCTCCTACTTATTTCACGAAATATTTTTCTTTGTTTCAGAAAATTCGGGCAGAATTACATTAGGGCTGTCTGTGTTAACTCTCTGTGGTATTTCACGAAATAATTTTGTTTGTTTGTTTTGAAACATTCGTGCAGAGTTACATCAAGTTTGGCTGTGCTAGCTCTCTATGCCATTTCACGAGATAATTTTGTTTGTTTCAGAAAACTCGCGCAGAATTACATCAGGGCTGTCTGCGCTATTTCACGAAATATTTTTGTTTCTTTCAGAAAATTCGTGTAGAATTACATTAGGGCTGTCTTTGTTAGCTTTCTGTGGTATTTCACGAAATCATTTTGTTTGTTTGTTCTGAAAAATTCGCGCAGAACTACACCATGGCTGTCTGTGCTAGCTCTCCGTGCTATTCACGAAATACTTTTGTTTGTTTGTTTTAGAAAACTCGCGCAGAGTTACATTAGACTGTCTGTGTTAACTCTCTGTGGTATTTCACGAAATAATTTTGTTTGTTTGTTTTAAAACATTCGTGCAGAGTTACATCAAGGCTGCCTGTGCTGGCTCTCTATACTATTTCACGAAATATTTTTTTTTTGTTTTAGAAAACTCGCGCAGAGTTACATCAGGGCTGTATGTGCTTGCTCTCTGCGCTATTTCACAAAATATTTTTGTTTCTTTCAGAAAATTCGTGCAGAATTACATTAGGGCTGTCTGTGATAAGTCTTTGTGCAATTTCACGAAATCATTTTGTTTGTTTGTTTTGGAAAACTCGCGCAGAGTTACATCAGGACTGTATGTGCTTGCTCTCTGCGCTATTTCACAAAATATTTTTGTTTGTTTCAGAAAATTCGTGCAGAATTACATTATGACTACCCGTGCTAGCTCTCTATGTTATTTCACGAACTAATTTTGTTTGTTTTGGAAAATTCGTGCAGAGTTACAATAGGGCTGTCTGTGCTAGCTCTTTGCGCTATTTCACGAAGTAATTTTGTTTGTTTGAAAAAATTCGCGCAAATTACAATGGCATTTGCCATTGGAGGAGCACCAGACAAAAGAAAACTCTAAACATGTTAATAATCGTCAAATTGTTTTCCACACAAGATACAATCAGTATCATAATTTCACGAGTCGTCGGCAAATTAAAAAAGTAAATGAGTAATATAAATAACGCATTGAATCGTCCTCTTTCTTATCTACTTCTAATTACACCTTGCGGACAGAATACTCGAAGCAATCTTTTTTCAACTTACGTATTTCACCTAAGGGATATACCACCTGCTTTACACGAGAGGGTATACGACAACGGAGAAAGTTTGGCATTTGTTTTGAATTTCGCACGGAACCACACAAAGGTTAGACGAAACCACATAAGGACTAGCCGTTCTTAACTCATCAGTCAGGGAACTTAATCAATCCCACTTGCAGTTAACTCTTGAGCTAATCTTTTATCAACGAAAAGTAGGATTTATAGTAACGTTATAACTCTCCCACGGCTGAAAGGACGATAATTTTTGGTGAGACGGGGTGAGTCTAACAACCAGGCCATACTAGATCACTAGTCATCACCCATTCAATTCTTAGGCTACTCTTTAACTAACGAATAGTGGAATTAAACCACACATTATAACACCCCCACGGCTGTAAGGTTTGATTTGTTTTGAATTTCGCGCAAAGCTACACGATGGCTGTCTGCGCTAGTCGTTCCTAATTTAGAACTGAAAGACTAGAGAGAAGGCAACAAGTCATCACTATCCACCGCCAACTCTTGGGCTACTCTTTTACCAACGAATAGTGGGATTAACCTAACATCATAATGCTTCCACGGCTGAAAGGGCAGTCTTGTTTTATGTGTGACGAGGATTCTAACCCGCGACTCTCATATGACTAGCCGAGCGCCCTAACCACTTGGCCATGCGGGCCATAAAATACATCGTTCTCAAACTTCGTTTAAAAATTCATTAACGTGGTTAAAATAAAAAAGAACAGGCAAAACTACTCATGAAAATATCAAAAACAAAATCTTACACTTTAATGTTTAACTATATTCATAACTTCAGACATATACAACTGTTTCAAAAAGAATAGTTCACGCAAAATAAGCTTGTTCTTAGCGCCAGGTTTTTCAAACTAATCTACGGTAAATTTACAATAAGTCCATTTTTCTGAACAAGTTTTGACCAGCAGTTGCTCGTCACTTCTAAACAAGATCTGGGTGTCGGCTAAGTTTGAATGATGAGTGAGTCTTTCTTCATAATGAGGTCCCCTAGTGGTGATATCGAAATACTAGCAGCTTGATCATTAGGCGGCAAGACTAAAAGGCCTAAGACTTCAATTCTCTAATTTGTTCGCTAGAAGCAAAAAAGAGCATTACAATGAAGAGCTGACTGCAAAACGAGGAATGTTTTGTAGTCTTCTTTCTTTCTTTTTTTTGAGGATGGACTTCTCGGAAAGTTAGGGTTAGCCACTTTTTATCGTTGTAACCTGATGATTATTGCACATTTTACACACAAATGTTCGAAAAGTTCGGCATTTTGTCTCTTTTGTAACATTTTTATTTACACAGCGTTTTAATTAAGGGTTAAACTAAAGTTTTCCGAAAACCAGTAAAAAAAGGTTTGTTTATCTGTTGTTGTTTTAATTTCGGGCAAAACTCCATGTAAAGTCTCTACATAGATCTTTTCCTCATTTAGAATTGATAGACTAGAGGCAATGTAGATAGTCCCTAACACTCGCCCCAAATTCTTGATTAATTCTTATATGTTTCTTTGTTTTTGAATTTCGAGCAAAGCTACACGAAGGTTATCTGCGTTAGCAGTGTAAGAGTAAAGGGAAGGAAGCTAGTCATCACCACCCACCGCCAACTCTTGGGCTACTCTTTTGCCAACGAATACTGGGATTGACCGTCACATTATAACGCCCCTACGGCTGAAAGGGCGAGCATGTTTAGTGTCACAAGGATTCGAACCCGCGACCCTCAAATTACGAGTCGAACGCCTTAACACACATGGCTTTGCTGGGACCCTCTTATCTGATCGAATAATGAAATTTAGTTTGCTACTTTAATTGCGAACTCACAGTCCTATAGTGAGAAACAGGATATTTAATGAAAAAACGTTTAAGAGAAATAATTATCTTCAATTAGTGCTCAATATGAAAAAAATAATGACATTTTATTAAAGGACATACGTCAAATTTTAGAGTTCGATTCTTAATGTTTGTTCTTCAATTTTTCTTTTTTATCTAAGGAATGTTGAGAAAATTTTGATCATAGATTCAGAACGTCTATTTAACTTCGGCAGAATGTGTATAACATGTATTTTGTTTCATTTTCAGTTATTATATTCCAGTATGGGCTTGTAATTACTGGCATAGTTTAACTTAATGTTGTTGCATTACCCTAAATTGAAAGCACAACCAGTGATTGAATAATTCAACTGCAGAAGCGTTCAGATCGAGTCGCATAAACTACTTAATCAAAAGTAAGGCGTAAATGTTCAATAATAATAATAATACAATATAAATAGAAACCAAAAAATAAACGTGTCTGGGCTATACAGCTTTAGGTAAAACCATTGATTGTACTATTCTAATGACAACTGTAGTTTTCACTTAGGCATCAAAGAAGTCAGAATATGGCAAATTGCTTTAACCTGGTTTTTAAAAAAGGCTTCAGAGACAGTAAGAAACAGAGAAAAAAGTAAATGATATTTTAATGTTTGTAATGGAACTTTAAGGTTTTCTTATCACATGATTTAATGTTCAACATGTCATTATCGATAACTTGTATGTTACGCCACATGATATCCGATATTACTCATTAGTGTCAGTTGCTTGGACGGCGAAGCTTGTAGCTTTTTATTTCTTATAAATTCAATATATAGAGCATAAATAGCTTTATACATTACTATAATACCCTTCATATTATATTGGTTTCTCAATGCTTTACATATATACGTATATATTTATGCTGTGGCATTGATATTAAGTTAACACGGTTTCTTTATCTTCAGTTTAAAATATGTGTTTACTTGAACTAATTATATTTATTATGCTAATTGAATCCAGTTTACGCATCACTTGTACTTCAATCTATCTTCTAGTCAAATCATAAAATGTTTGTTGAATGCTGTTTGAAACTTTTAATGTCACAATTTTTCGTAAGGTAGTCTGTTCTTGAGACACAACATTTAGACTTTAGGTTCACTAGAGGATACAGTGTTACTTTAACATCAAACAATAGAACACATTGTTACTTTAACATCAAACAATAGAACAAAGTGTTACTTTAACATCAAACAATAGAACACATTGTTACTTTAACATCAAACAATAGAACAAAGTGTTACTTTAACATCAAACAATAGAACATATTGTTACTTCAACATCAAACAATAGAAAAAAGTGTTACTTTAACATCAAACAATAGAACATATTGTTACTTCAACATCAAACAATGGAACACAGTGTTACTTTAACATCAAACAATAAAACAAAGCGTTACTTCAACATCAAACAATAGAACAAAGTGTTACTTCAACATCAAACAATAGAACAAAGTGTTACTTCAACATCAAAAAATAGAACATATTGTTACTTCAACACCAAACAATAAAACAAAGCGTTACTTCAACATCAAACAATAGAACAAAGTGTTACTTCAACATCAAACAATAGAACAAAGTGTTACTTCAACATCAAAAAATAGAACATATTGTTACTTCAACAGCAAACAATAAAACAAAGCGTTACTTTAATATCAAACAATAGAACATATTGTTACTTCAACATCAAACAATGGAACACAGTGTTACTTTAACATCAAACAATAAAACAAAGCGTTACTTCAACATCAAAAAATAGAACATATTGTTACTTCAACATCAAACAATAGAACAAAGTGTTACTTCAACATCAAAAAATATAACATATTGTTACTTCAACACCAAACAATAAAACAAAGCGTTACTTCAACATCAAACAATAGAACAAAGTGTTACTTCAACATCAAACAATAGAACAAAGTGTTACCTCAACATCAAAAAATAGAACATATTGTTACTTCAACAGCAAACAATAAAACAAAGCGTTACTTTAACATCAAACAATAGAACATATTGTTACTTCAACATCAAACAATGGAACACAGTGTTACTTTAACATCAAACAATAAAACAAAGTGTTACTTCAACATCAAAAAATAGAACATATTGTTACTTCAACATCAAACAATAAAACAAAGCGTTACTTCAACATCAAACAATAGAACAAAGTGTTACTTCAACATCAAACAATAGAACAAAGTGTTACTTCAACATCAAAAAATAGAACATATTGTTACTTCAACAGCAAACAATAAAACAAAGCGTTACTTTAACATCAAACAATAGAACACAGTGTTACTTCAACATCAAACAATAGAACATATTGTTACTTCAACATCAAACAATGGAACACAGTGTTACTTCAACATCAAACAATAGAACAAAGTGTTACTTCAACATCAAACAATAGAACAAAGTGTTACTTCAACATCAAAAAATAGAACATATTGTTACTTCAACATCAAACAATAAAACAAAGCGTTACTTCAACATCAAACAATAGAACAAAGTGTTACTTCAACATCAAACAATAGAACAAAGTGTGACTTCAACATCAAAAAATAGAACATATTGTTACTTCAACATCAAACAATAGAACACAGTGTTACTTCAACATCAAACAATAGAACAAAGTGTTACTTCAACATCAAAAATAGAACATATTGTTACTTCAACATCAAACAATGGAACACAGTGTTACTTCAACATCAAACAATAGAACAAAGTGTTACTTCAACATCAAACAATAGAACAAAGTGTTACTTCAACATCAAACAATAGAACAAAGTGTTACTTCAACATCAAACAATAGAACAAAGCGTTACTTCAACATCAAACAATAGAACAAAGTGTTACTTCAACATCAAAAAATAGAGCATATTGTTACTTCAACATCAAACAATGGAACACAGTGTTACTTTAACATCAAACAATATAACATAATTTTATTTCAACATCAAACAATAGTGCATGCAGTGTTACTTCAACGTCAAACAATAGAACATAGTGTTACTTCAACATCAAATAATTGTTTGTTTGTTTTGGAATTTCGCACAAAGCTACTCGAGGGCTATCTGTGCAAGCCGTCCCTAATTTAGCAGTGTAAGACTAGAGGGAAGGCAGGTAGTCATCACCACCCACAGCCAACTCTTGGGCTACTCTTTTTACCAACGAATAGTGGGATTGACCGTCACATTATAACGTCCCCACGGCTGGGAGGGCAAGCATGTTTGGCGCGACGCTGATGCGAACCCGCGACCTTCAGAGTACGAGTCGCACGCCTTAACGCGCTTGGCCTTGCCGGGCCAATCAACATCAAATAACAGTACATAGTGTTACTTTAACATCAAATAATAGTACATAGTGTTATTTTAAGATCAAACAATGGAACGTGTAATGTTACTTGAACATCAAACAATAGAATGTAGTCTTATTTCAACATCAAACAATAGTGCCTGCTGTGTTACTTCAACGTCAAACAATAGAACATAGTGTTACTTCAACATCAAATAATAGTACATAGTGTTATTTAAAGATCAAACAATGGAACATAGTGTCATTTTAACATCAAGCAATGGTACATGTAGTGTTACTTCAACATCAAACAATAGTCATGCAGTGTTACTTTAATATCAGACACCAGAATATAGTGTTACATCAAATACTAAATAGTACACGCAATGTTTCTTCAAAATAAAATAACGGAGAATAATGTCACTTTAACAGTAATAGAGTATTTACTTCAACAACAAACAATAAAGTATAGTGCTTCCTCTATGCCAAACAGCAGATTATAGTGTTATTTCAACACCAAATTTAAAAAAAAATCTCAAACCAGTTGCTTCCTCTATGTCAAACAGCGGATTATAGTGATATTTTAACACCAAATTTTAAAAAAATTCTCGAACCAGGGGAAGAAAGTATAACTGGGCGATGTTATACGGTGCTGTTGTTGTGAAGACAAAAAGTTACTCGAATGTTAAAAGATATGTTAAAATGTTACATATTTTAATAAAACATAGTAGTGTTAGTATATCTTAGAAATTATATATCTATCTTGATATAGTTGAGTACTTTTAGAATTTCCACACAACCTCACACAAAAGCTCCATTCGCGCGAATCCGTGTATGATTTTGAGTTGATACACCATAGGAAACTGCATGGTCAGCAGTGGCTACCGCCATCTTTTGGACTACTTTCGTCTTATCGAGTAGCGAGATATGATCGTTATTTTCATAGTTTACTCATATCTGTAAAATACGGAACGTATTCTTACGGAAATGGGACTCGAACTACGAATCACCGAATTATCAATCCAGTGGAAGAAAAATTTTCTGCTTTGTAGGTTTTAAACGTGTAAATGGTTTCTTAAAGTAGTGTTTAATGAACAAATATTCCGATAATTCTAGCTTATTATCAAAGGATAAATAACAAACAAACATAATCTATACTCTGGACCCGCTAACCACGTGGTGAGCAGAGTACAGATAGCCCTTTGTAAAGCTTTGTGCTTAATTCCTAAACAAATAAACAAATAGAAGCGGAAACGCCATTCAAAATTCAAATGGGTAATTGTTGGCGAAAAAAATAATGAAACTAATCAATAATCAAAAGTTGGCGATCGATTATTCTACTAACCATGGCAGCTATTGATATAGCTAGTTCAGAAAGCTAAATTATTTGAGAAAGACTATCAGAAATAGGAGTCGTAAAGTTGTGGGTGATTTCGAAAGATTTGAGCAGATAGCCCTGGCGTTCTGCGTCATAATCCCCAACATTCACAGTAACTAGCCAACCAAAATTCTTTACAGTTAATAGAAGAACTATTCCTATGAAATTACAGGACTATAGAAAATCGGCTCATTTCGCTTTTTCATAATGGCTACCAATAGAATGTCATGCCTTTATGTTTATAAATAAGTTTTCCTCAAATCAAAGCACGATCAAAATGATTAAACTATAAAAAAAAAACTTTCACAAGAACCAAGCTCCGTCAGAAATCATGTATAGGGTCAAATAAATTTAAACAAAAGGTTTTGTTTGTTTGTTTTTTAAATTCGCGCAAAGCTACACGAGGGCTATCTGCGCTGGCCATTGCTATTTTAGCAGTGTAAGACTAGAGGGAAAGCAGCTAGTCATCACCACCCACCTCCAACTCTTGGACTAGTCTTTTACCAACGAATAGTGGGATTGACCGTTACATTATATCGCCCCCACGGTTGAAAGAGAGAACATGTTTGGTGTGATGGGGATTCGAACCCGCAACCCTCGGTTTACGAGTCGAGTGCCTTAACCACCCGGCTATGGTAAATCTTTCAATGGCACAGCGATACGTCAGCGGACTAACATCGCTAAAACTCGGGTTTCGATACCCGTAGTAGGCATAGCAGAGACAAACCATGGTATAGTTTTGTGCTTAATTCGAAACCTAAAGTTAAACTCTCCAAAGTTTAAAGGTGTGTGAATTGAAAACATCGAAACCGGAAAATAAAAATCGATTTATTTTTCATCCAATCTCGTATAATCTACACATGTCCTTTTGGAATTTAAATTATCTTCAAATGTTAGTTGTTTTATATAGCAGATGTAACTATCTAATATACAAAACAATAACAAAATAACACTCTCGTACCCCAAAAAAAAGTTCTATCAGGAATAGGTTAGCAATTGTATGCGAATACATTGTTTTTCACTCTTACTTCCTGGTATTGAGATTATATATACCTGTAACCGAATCGAACGTATGAGAGGGAGCCTGTTTAATTCATACAATAGCAGCGGTTAATATACATGTTTTTTTTTAGCTTTCTTATTGGAGAACCTATACATTTTTTTTATTCTTTCATATCACTCTATCTTCGTCTGCTTGAAGAAAAAAAAATGCCACCTTTTTTAATATAAAATTGAAGCTCTTAGCAAAAACCACACTGTATAAATTAACTTAAAAATGCTTTTTTTTCAGATATATTCTTTTCAAACAGATCTACAACGAAAGAAAACGATAAGTTGCTTCTATGGTTTTAATGCTTGAAATTACCATGGAAACTGGAAGTACTCCAAAGGATGAACATTTACCACGTTAGATCTACGGAGGCAGCTTTCGTCGATCAGAAGTTAATTATTATGTGTGTTTTTCAATCTGCGATAATTATCATACTGTTGTCACAATAAACACATGTAGTTTTCTCAATGTATCATAATTATCTCAATGTTGCTACCGTAAACGTGGAAGTTTTTTTATTACATGATAATTATCTCAGTGAAGCTACCCTAAACATATATATATATAATCAATCTATCATAATTATCACAAGGTAACTACAACGGTTACTTTGCATTCAGTTAATAATTTTAGTGTATTTATTTCAGCTCGTGGTTAAGCCGGATCCTGTGTTCATACACCAGCTATGCTATTCAGCGTTAGTCCTATGTTGGTGTGATACATATACGGAATTTAATCCATTGTTGCTCCTGTGTTAATGGTATATGTACTTGAAATTCATGTTAATCTTTGTATCAGACTATATGTCGAGACCACGCATCAACACTTTACAAATTACTAAAGTGCTCAGCTCAAGTGTAACAAGTTTACATACATACCAGTGTCATTCCTGTGTATCATAATCTTCAAGTCCTTCTACAGGGGCCTGGCACGGCCAAGTGGTTAAGGCACCGACTCGTAATCCGAGGGTCGCGAGTTCGAATCACCGTTACACTAAACATGCTCGTCTTTCAGGCCATAGGAACGTTATAATGCTACGGTCAATCCCGCTATTCGTTGGTAAGAGAGTAGCCCAAGAGTTGGCGGTGGGTGGTGATGACTAGTTGCCTTCCCTCTTGTCTTACACTGCTAAATTAGGGACGGCTAGTGCAAATAGCTCTCGTGTAATTCTCGCGAAATTCAAAACAAAACAAACCTTCTACAGGTATCAACACTCAATAACGTAGTAAAGTGCTCAGCTCAAGTGTCATTAGCTTATATAAATTATATTACACTCTATATTATTTTAACGCTCTAACAAAACAAAACTTAAAGAAAACGTCGATATTACTACGCCATACAAGCTTGTATTGGTATTGTTATTACTTACGTCCAACCTAAAATAGCTCATTTTGAACTTCTGTAAGTTCTTAGTTTCAGAATATAACTGTTTATGCACATGACTTAAGAACTAATTTTACCGAGCACGTGCTGAATATCTGTTCGTCACTCTACTTACTTATGATATGAATATTCTCTTGCATCATTGTTTCAAAGAACCTGTAAGACAGTTAGCACCAGTATGTCTCCTACACAGAAAATAGTACTTTAATCCACTTAAATTAGTAGCACAAAGCGCGAAATTAAAAGAACAGTTACTATTTATATATAATTACAATTCAACAAACCTTTTGTATTTGCCGACCAAGAATAATGAACGAATTCAGAAGACTTTAAGTTTATATTTTATCACATTAAAAACGCAAAATGAAGGCACTGTTTCGGAAGCTTACTTTTCATTGTATCATTTTGTTTAGTGATTTGTGTTAACATCAGTAAATTCTTCTCATATACGTTTGGAAGTTCAGGTTGAAACAGTTTCTCTTGTTACTTGACACTTTAAAACTGGCCCGGCATGGCCAGGTGGGTTAAGGCGTTCGACTCGTAATATGAGGGTCGCGGGTTCAAATCCCGGTCGCACCAAACATGCTCGCCCTTTCAGTCGTGGGGGCGTTATAAAGTTACGGTCAATCCCACTATTCGTTGGTAAAAGAGTAGCCCAAGAGTTGGCGGTGGGTGGTGATGACTAGCTGCCTTCCCTCTAGTTTTACACTGCTAAATTAGGGACGGCTAGCACAGATAGCCCTCGAGTAGCTTTGTGCGAAATTAAAAAACACACGAAAAACCACTTCAAAACTAGTGGTGACTAATGCCCTTTCAGTCGTGGGGGCGTTATAAAATTACGGTCAATCCCACTATTCGTTGGTAAAAGAGTAGCCCAAGAGTTGGCGGTGGGTGGTGATGACTAGCTGCCTTCCCTCTAGTTTTACACTGCTAAATTAGGGACGGCTAGCACAGATAGCCGTCGAGTAGCTTTGTGCGAAATTAAAAAACACACGAAAAACCACTTCAAAACTAGTGGTGACTAATGGTTCCTGGTTTTGGAACAGTTTATGGTTCCATTTACCACCTTAAAATAAGTTGTAACTAATGGTGTTTAGTGTTGAAACAGTTGGTTTCAGTTTTTCACTTTAAAACTTCTTGTAACTAACGGTTCTTGGTGTTGGAACAGTTTCCATTTAATATCGTAAAACTAGTGGTAACTAATAGTTTTTCGTGTTGGTTCATTTATCACCTTAAAACAAATGTAACTAATGGTTTTTTATGTTGAAACTGTTTTCCTTATCACTTAACACCTTAAAACTAGCGATTCTTCTCATTTATATATTAAGTTTGACACTCTTATTTATAGTGTTGGTGTCCAGTTTTTAATTTAATAACTTAAACAATATTTTTGTAGATTGAATCGTATGGAACACACGTGTAATTACTAGAAGAATACACATTACATTTAAAGTCCAGTTATAAACGTATTTTTGACTGTTTCTTCATATGCATATGCATATAGCAGAACTAATAAAGCGTAACTTCTAGGAACTAGTTGTTTTTTTTAATGTTTGATAATTATCTCGATGTAGTCACCATAACCATGTGTTTTTTTCAACGCACAATAATTATGTAGCAATGAGATTTGATAACGCATGTGGTTATTTTAGACGTATTCCAATCAAAATAAGTTTAGTTTACCAATATTATGTTACTTTTTTATGTAGAAAAAAATTCGATATTAAATAATTATCTCGATGTAGTCACCATAACCATGTGTTTTTTTCAACGCACAATAATTATGTAACAATGAGATTTGATAACGCATGTGGTTATTTTAGACGTATTACAATCAAAATAAGTTTAGTTTACCAATATTATGTTACTTTTTTATGTAGAAAAAATTCGATATTTTAATATATTTCGAACTATGCAAGACGGATATGAGAAATACTTACAATATTTTTGTCATAATTTGCTTTAAAATAAAGACCCAAAAATTGTTTGAATATTAATTAATTATTAAAACTTTATATTACAAATCTTATTTTGTAGTATAGAATAACTGGAACTATATAAACGGACTTTATTCATAAGATTTTTTCCCCCTACTGTGTCACGACTTCAATGTTTAGATAATCACAATGTTCTAAAATTTCTGGAACCATAGGCACTTTCAACGAATTATACAGAATGTGTTCCATATGTTAGCCATGTAATAAGTTTGGATTAACAGAATGATTAACTCGGCCTTTGCAGGCTCTGATACTGTGGCTCCAGATTTTTCAGATGCCCAGCATGGCCAGGTGGTCAAGACATTCGACTCGTAATCGGAGGGTGGTGTGTTCGAGTCCCTGTCACACCAAACATGCTCGCCCTTTCAGCCATGAGCGCTTTATAATGGATCGCTCAATCCCACTATTCGTTGGTGAAAGAGTGGCCCAAGAGTTGGCGGTGGGTGATGGTGACTAGCTGCTTTCCTTCTAGTCTCACACTGCTAAATTAGGGATGACTAGTGCAAATATCTTTCGCGTAACTTTGCGCGAAATACGAAGCAAACAAACTTTTCGGACACATGCTCATAGCTGCTCAAATGTTTCGATTTTTTTTCTGATTTAAATCTGTATATAATCTGAGATATATAACCCTTCAGAGTAATAACAAATTAAACTCAAAACTATACAAAAGGGTTACAGTTAACTTAACTTTGAGTGAGAACGTTTTGTGTGATTTGTGTTTTGTGAGGTGAGTAAGTTTAGATAATACTTTTACTCATAAAACGCTGTTTTAACTGTTGGGTTTAACTGTCAGTTACACTCATTACTGTTGATGCTGGGTTCTAACTTTTGAAACTATCTGTTATGCTCATTACTGTGGATTATGGGTTGTTTGAAACTATCTGTTACGCTCATTACTGTAGATACTGGGTTGTTTAGAACTATCTGTTATACTCATTACTGTAGATACTGGGTTGTTTAGAACTATCTGTTATACTCATTACTGTAGATACTGGGTTGTTTAGAACTATCTGTTACGCTCACTACTGTAAATACTGGGTTGTTTGCAACTATCTGTTACGCTCACTACTGTAGATACTGGGTTGTTTGTAACTATCTGTTACGCTCACTACTGTAGTTACTGGGTTGTTTAGCTTCAAGTGAAACGGTAGCTCTCCAGATAATTACGTTCTTTTAGCCTAGCGAAGTTAAAAAAAATTACTATAGATAAAAATCCGGGAGTTTCTGTATGTCGAAAATTTTTCGATAGTTTCGTGAGCTGAACCTGAAACGTGATGTATAGTTGACCAAAGTTTCGTGAATCGCGTTCTCATCAAGTAATCCGACACGGGTGGAGCTTCTAAAAAGAGACGTTTTCCACAATCCGCTAATGTGAAGCGAACAGAGTGTGATAATGAGGAGATAGACAAACATTATGTACAAACATCTACAACTTTCACAGCTTTTTACAACAGATAATTTGATAAGAATTTCTCAATTTCACTAATTAGTACATGTGTTTTTATTATGTTTTAGATGGGAAATAAGGTATCTCAGCCGCATCACAATAAAGTACATTTTATGGTATTAAGCTGACGACTTTGAAAAACAGGTTTTACAGGTAGATTAAATGCATTCATAGTTTTACCGCTTATAACTTCTGATCTATTTAAATTTTTATTCTGATAATTGAAAACATTTTTACTATATCTTATAAGCGTTTTAAAGGTCCTAATATCTCAATTATTATAAAATTCTTGTAGTACACAGACTAAGTTTCACCCAGTTTTTCTCTCTCACATTTTTGTTAATTTTTGTATATAAGAAAAGATGTGCTTGACCTCTAACTTGAGTCTCCGTCTACGTTATTAACAAGTGATCCAGTTTTCCGTTCTTTTTTTATTACATGTCTTGCTCATCACAGAACTGGTCACGAAAATGGACTTTCTTATTGTAAGATTGACTGTAACTTATTGTAAGTGACAGTTTATATCTATCACAACAACCTTTCTTTTATCCCAGTAGTCTTGGTACAATACTCGTGTTATCTTAATAGGATACTCAAGTGAAGTATTGGTAGAATACTCATGCGTGAGCTTAATAGGATACTCAAGTGAGGTCGAGGTAGAATACTCATGTGTAAGCTTAATAGGATACTCAAGTGAGGTCGAGGTAGAATACTCATGTGTAAGCTTAATAGGATACTCAAGTGAAGTCTTGGTAGAATACTCATGCGTAAGCTTAATAGGATACTCAAGTGAGGTCGAGGTAGAATACTCATGTGTAAGCTTAATAGGATACTCAAGTGAAGTCGTAGTAGAATACTCATGTGTAAGCTTAATAGGATACTCAAGTGAGGTCGAGGTAGAATACTCATGTGTAAGCTTAATAGGATACTCAAGTGAAGTCTTGATAGAATACTCAGGTGCTACCTTGATAAAATACACAAGTGAAGTCTTGTATTTAAACAGGAATCCTTTGATAAGAAAGTAATCCGTACTACGTAAGTCTGATCCAGACATGGTACACAAAATAAGATGTTTTGTCGTATCTTTATTACAAACAAGACCATTTTTTGTCCAAATTATACTTTTTAATGGTTTTAATTGCGAACAACACTTAACGACTAGCAAACTATTTGTGTAGGAAATGCACTACTATGGTACCCAATGCACTCGCAACAGTCATTGAACACATCATATAACAGTCTTGTTTATGTAGGACTTAGGGAAATTTTGTTTTTATAGTGAATCAGGATCCAACTGAGTGACATATTTTAGGACTTTCACTCCAAGTGCAGCATGATATAGTGAATCAGGATCCAACTGAGTGACATATTTTAGGACTTTCACTCCAAGTGCAGCATGATATAGTGAATCAGGATCCAACTGAGTGACATATTTTAGGACTTTCACTCCAAGTGCAGCATGATATATGTGGAGAATAAAGTGGAGTATAATTTCAAAATATAATTTTCACTTTCTTTGTGGTATACTTTAAACAAAATAGGCAAAAGTACTTTGATAGAGGTGTTCTCTTAATAATAAATGTTTATCATATACCAAGGGTCTTCACCTTGCATATAAATCTTAATAACTGAAAATTAGGAGTTTTAAAACTTACAGGAATGCATAGAGTCATTTCAAGTGTAGTGATATTTAAGTGTTTAATAACACCTTATATTAAACACCTGTAAAAATAAGAAAGTGCAATGATTTTAGTTCGAAGAGTAACTATATTAATCAGGTTATAAACGTCTAGAGTAGATTTTTGTTTAAGATTTTTTTTTGTACAGCCTTCTTGCTTAGCGGTAAGGTTCGGTGGAAGGTTTATAATGTTAAAATTTGGAGCTCAGCCCCTACGGTGAGCACAGCATATATATATATAATCCACAGTCAAATTATGACGCCCACACGGCTGAAAGGGCGAACATGCTTGGTGACGGGGATTTTCGAACTCGTAGCCTACAAGTAGCGAGTCGAGAACTTTAACCGCCATGATACACCAGAACTCTCGTCATAAGCCGTAATAAGACTTATTACGGAGTAGTAAAGTGTCATGGAACATTTAACTGGCTTTATGAGGGAAGGAAACTAAAATATTTATTGTTCAATGACAGTGCTTATCAAAAATACAAGAAATAATGAGTTAAGCCTACTAATTAATAATTATATTTCCAAAATGTAATAATACAACAGAAATGTTTTAAATATAATAGATATTCATCATTTTAGTCACTAAAAACATTCATCGATTTCTTAAACTACACACCGGACAAGTGGTTTGGTTTGTTTTGAATGTCGCGCAAAGCTACACGAGGGCTATGTGCGCTAGCCATCCCTAGCAGTGTAAGAGTAGAGGGAAGGCAGCTAGTCATCACCACCCACTGCCAACTCTTGGACTACTCTTTTACCAACGAATAGTGGGATTGATCTCACATTATAAACCCTCACGGCTGAAAAGGCAAACATATTTAGTGTGACGGGAATTCGAACCCGCGACCCTCAGATTACGAGTCGAGTGCCTAAACCACCTGGCCATGCCGAGCCAAATTGCCTTTTACACCAAACATGCTTGTCCTTTCAGCTCTTGGGGTGTTATGATGTTACGATCAATCTCACTATTCATTGGTAAAAGAGTAGCCCAAGAGTTGGCGGTGGATGATGGTGACTAGCTACGTTCCTTCTAGTCTTACATTGCTCAACTAGGGACAGCTAGCGCAGATAGCCCTCGTGCAGCTTGACGCGAAATTTAAAAACAAATAAGTTAGATAACAACTAAGTAATTCACAACTTGTAGTCTTTACAAAATTGACAAAACATAAAAAACAACAGCCAGAATTATATATGAATGGCACAATACTTCAGACTGCCTCACCGGCAAAATTTTTAGGTCTAACCTATGATTCAAAATTAACTTGGATTAATCATATCAATGAAATCAAAAATAAAGTCTGGCGAAGAACTAACTATGCTCGGAGTCTAACTGGCAAAAACAGTGGAGCATCTACAGACAACATATTAAAAATATATAAAGCATACATTAGACCAGTAATAGATTATGCATCTCCAACATGGATAACTGTAAGTGATAAAATAATTAAAACCAAACTAAAACTAAAATTAAAACAGCATACAGAGTTCCAAGAACTCGAACATACCAACCATACTAGATAGACTCCTACATAGTACAATACCGTACTTTAATAAAAATTGGATGAAAAATGAATTACTATGCGAATTAGATAGGTATCTCATACATGATGAGGTTGATCCTAAACATCTCTCCTCAGTAAATTTATATTTTAAACATAAAAATAAAAATAAATAAGTAAAAATAATATAAATTCATTAAAATAATAAATATTATTAGAGAGAGAGAGGGTTCGTTCCCCGGCACCCCCAGGTGTTCCTTTCGTATTAAATATAATTTTAACTAAGTAATTTTTGAGGTAAATCTTACGTGAGGTGAGGGTATTGGAAATGATATAAAACGACAGTTTGTTCAATTGTAGAAATTATATTCAGTTAAAACCTTTTCTTAAAATAAGTATTTTGTGAGATAAATATACAAAATCGTAGTTTTAACAGCAAAATTAAAAGGTCCTTGTATGTCGTCCTCTACTAAAATCAGAGGTTCGATTCCCCTCAGTGGACACGGCAGGTAGCACATGTGACATTGCTATAAGAAAAACACACACACATTATATGTTAAATCTGACGAAAGCAGATAGTTAAAATTGAAATGTAGCCTATATATCGAAAACATAATAATAGCACATGAATTGTATCTCCTTTCTACATGTACGCTGTCTCTTTATCACATAAGTATTATCTTGTTATCGCATATATAGTAGCTTATTATCTGATGAAAACTGTGAATTGAGAATTTTCACTGGAAATATTCTGTGTTAAGTGGAAGGTGGGATGCCAGTCGAAAGTGCCCTCTAGTTGTGAAAAGAAAAGTGTTCATTTTCTATAATTTTTACATTATGTATTTGTTGGTCGGTATTTTGAAGAAGAACTGTTAACTGTCTGAAAGCGCTTGAGCTTGAGGTATTTTTATTTTTCTTATTTTCCTTGCAGCCTTTGTGTGCTAATTGGTAATTATACCACCAGATAATATGTTGTCAGTTGGTGATCATACCACCAGATAATATGTTGTCAGTTGGTATACTACCAGATAATATGTTGTCAGTTGGTGATTATACTACCAGATAATATGTTGTCAGTTGGTGATTATACCACCAGATAATATGTTGTCAGTTGGTGATCATACCACCAGATAATATGTTGTTAGTTGGTCATCATACCACCAGATAATATGTTGTCAGTTGGTCATCATACCACCAGATAATATGTTGTCAGTTGGTCATCATACCACCAGATAATATGTTGTCAGTTGGTGATCATACCACCAGATAATATGTTGTCAGTTTGTGATCATACCACCAGATAATATGTTGTCAGTTGGTATACTACCAGATAATATGTTGTCAGTTGGTGATTATACTACCAGATAATATGTTGTCAGTTGGTGATTATACCACCAGATAATATGTTGTCAGTTGGTCATCATACCACCAGATAATATGTTGTTAGTTGGTCATCATACCACCAGATAATATGTTGTCAGTTGGTGATTATACCACCAGATAATATGTTGTCAGTTGGTCATCATACCACCAGATAATATGTTGTCAGTTGGTCATCATACCACCAGATAATATGTTGTCAGTTAGTAATCATACCACCAGATAATATGTCGTCAGTTGATGATTATACCACCAGATAATATGTTGTCAGTTGGTCATCATACCACCAGATAATATGTTGTTAGTTGGTGATCATACCACCAGATAATATGTTGTCAGTTAGTGATCATACCACCAGATAATATGTTGTCAGTTGGTGATCATACCACCAGATAATATGTCGTCAGTTGATGATTATACCACCAGATAATATGTTGTCAGTTAGTGATCATACCACCAGATAATATGTCGTCAGTTGATGATTATACCACCAGATAATATGTCGTCAGTTGATGATTATACCACCAGATAATATGTTGTCAGTTGGTCATCATACCACCAGATAATATGTTGTCAGTTGGTCATCATACCACCAGATAATATGTTGTTAGTTGGTCATCATACCACCAGATAATATGTTGTCAGTTGGTCATCATACCACCAGATAATATGTTGTCAGTTGGTCATCATACCACCAGATAATATGTTGTCAGTTGGTCATCATACCACCAGATAATATGTTGTCAGTTGGTGATTATACCACCAGATAATATGTTGTCAGTTGGTCATCATACCACCAGATAATATGTTGTCAGTTGGTCATCATACCACCAGATAATATGTTGTCAGTTGGTCATCATACCACCAGATAATATGTTGTCAGTTGGTGATTATACCACCAGATAATATGTTGTCAGTTGGTCATCATACCACCAGATAATATGTTGTCAGTTGGTCATCATACCACCAGATAATATGTTGTCAGTTAGTAATCATACCACCAGATAATATGTCGTCAGTTGATGATTATACCACCAGATAATATGTTGTCAGTTGGTCATCATACCACCAGATAATATGTTGTTAGTTGGTGATCATACCACCAGATAATATGTTGTCAGTTAGTGATCATACCACCAGATAATATGTTGTCAGTTGGTGATCATACCACCAGATAATATGTCGTCAGTTGATGATTATACCACCAGATAATATGTTGTCAGTTAGTGATCATACCACCAGATAATATGTCGTCAGTTGATGATTATACCACCAGATAATATGTCGTCAGTTGATGATTATACCACCAGATAACATGTTGTCAGTTGGTCATCATACCACCAGATAATATGTTGTCAGTTGGTCATCATACCACCAGATAATATGTTGTTAGTTGGTCATCATACCACCAGATAATATGTTGTCAGTTGGTCATCATACCACCAGATAATATGTTGTCAGTTGGTCATCATACCACCAGATAATATGTTGTCAGTTGGTCATCATACCACCAGATAATATGTTGTCAGTTGGTGATTATACCACCAGATAATATGTTGTCAGTTGGTCATCATACCACCAGATAATATGTTGTCAGTTGGTCATCATACCACCAGATAATATGTTGTCAGTTGGTCATCATACCACCAGATAATATGTTGTCAGTTAGTGATCATACCACCAGATAATATGTCGTCAGTTGATGATTATACCACCAGATAATATGTTGTCAGTTGGTCATCATACCACCAGATAATATGTTGTTAGTTGGTGATCATACCACCAGATAATATGTTGTCAGTTAGTGATCATACCACCAGATAATATGTCGTCAGTTGATGATTATACCACCAGATAATATGTTGTCAGTTAGTGATCATACCACCAGATAATATGTCGTCAGTTGATGATTATACCACCAGATAATATGTTGTCAGTTAGTGATCATACCACCAGATAATATGTCGTCAGTTGATGATTATACCACCAGATAATATGTCGTCAGTTAGTGTTTATACCACCAGATAATATGTTGTCAGTTAGTGATCATACCACCAGATAATATGTTGTCAGTTGGTGATTATACCACCAGATAATATGTTGTCAGTTAGTGATCATACCACCAGATAATATGTTGTCAGTTAGTGATCATACCACCAGATAATATGTTGTCAGTTGATGATTATACCACCAGATAATATGTTGTCAGTTGGTGATTATACCACCAGATAATATGTTGTCAGTTGGCCATCATACCACCAGATAATATGTCGTCAGTTGATGATTATACCACCAGATAATATGTCGTCAGTTGGTGATCATACCACCAGATAATATGTCGTCAGTTGATGATTATACCACCAGATAATATGTTGTCAGTTGGTGATCATACCACCAGATAATATGTCGTCAGTTGGTGATCATACCACCAGATAATATGTCGTCAGTTGATGATTATACCACCAGATAATATGTTGTCAGTTGGTGATTATACCACCAGATAATATTTTGCCAGCACGACAGCGACTAGAAGATCAAAACACGAAATCTTAATAATTTCTGTTCTTAATTTTTTATTTGGTACATACAAGAAACCTCTGGTCTAACATGGCGTTCCAAGTACGGACCTTCATCGGGCTTAAAAACGTCAGCAGCAGGTTTTGTATCAGAAATTGAAGGCTTCTGTCCCTGAAACAGAAACAAACAAACAAAAAACAGTTCATATAATTTCTAGACACTTAGTCCTCCACGTATCTCAAAGTTTGCTTTATCGACATTTTACAGGTTAAATGTCAGTTTACAATGAGTTGAAATTCGACTTTAAATTCAAATTAAAATGTTTGGTAGCAACAGATTTATTTAATTTACCAAGATATAGAAATGACTGGTGTATTTACGTTACAAAGCTGTGGGAGTAACTGGTTTATTTGCTATACAAAGTCTGGAAGTAATCAATTTATTTACGTTACAAAGCTGTGGGAGTAACTGGTTTATTTGCTATACAAAGTCGTGGGAGTAATCAATTTATTGACGTTACAAAGCTGTGGGAGTAATTGGTTTATTTGCTATACAAAGTCGTGGGAGTAATCAATTTATTGACGTTACAAAGCTGTGGGAGTAACTGGTTTATTTGCTATACAAAGTCGTGGGAGTAATCAATTTATTTACGTTACAAAGCTGTGGGAGTAACTGGTTTATTTGCTATACAAAGTCGTGGGAGTAATCAATTTATTGACGTTACAAAGCTGTGGGAGTAACTGGTTTATTTGCTATACAAAGTCGTGGGAGTAATCAATTTATTTACGTTACAAAGCTGTGGGAGTAACTGGTTTATTTGCTATACAAAGTCGTGGGAGTAATCAATTTATTTACGTTACAAAGCTGTGGGAGTAACTGGTTTATTTGCTATACAAAGTCGTGGGAGTAATCAATTTATTTACGTTACAAAGCTGTGGGAGTAACTGGTTTATTTGCTATACAAAGTCGTGGGAGTAATCAATTTATTTACGTTACAAAGCTGTGGGAGTAACTGGTTTATTTGCTATACAAAGTCGTGGGAGTAATCAATTTATTTACGTTACAAAGCTGTGGGAGTAACTGGTTTATTTGCTATACAAAGTCGTGGGAGTAATCAATTTATTGACGTTACAAAGCTGTGGGAGTAACTGGTTTATTTACATAAAGTTCAATCTAAAGAAGAATTTGGGAAAAATTACGCGAAGAACCAATCTTTGAGATGGAAGATTATCTTTAGCAATTTCCCATAAAAGATCTAGTAAGTTATGCCTCGCTTAAACACAAGCAACATGTATTGATTACTGTTTCTGTGCAGAAGGTCGTGGAGAGAGAATGTTTATCTAGTGGTTAACATTTTGTACAACACATGTTCTCAAAGCTGAACTTAGCCACCACGTTTGAATAGACGTATCGCGTTTACTTAACTCCAATACATGTTACACAGAGAAACAAAAGAAAAAAAGTATATTTTATCTGAAATCGCTAATCAGATATATAAATATATATATCACAGGCATACTGTGATATATATATATGTTAAATCCATGTTCATTCTAACAGTTGTCTGCATATTTAGATATCGACTTGCCAAGATCACTCCTTGATTCATTTCAACGTATACTTATCAATAATAACACTCATGACAACAACACAGGTTTTGATTCGTGTGATATTTCATTGCTTATTTGCGTAGCTGGTAAATTAACAACAGTCTTCGAACTTCATGTTGTTCGTATTATATTAATGAAGTTCAAGATATATCAAAACAGTGTTTAAACTTCATGTTGTTCGTATTATATTAATGAAGTTCAAGATATATCAAAACAGTGTTTAAACTTCATGTTGTTCGTATTATATTAATGAAGTTCAAGCTATATCAAAACAGTGTTTAAACTTCATGTTGTTCATATTATTAATAAATTCAAGATATATCAAAACAGTGTTTAAACTTCATGTTGTTCATATTATTAATAAATTCAAGATATATCAAAACAGTGTTTAAACTTCATGTTGTTCATATTATTAATAAATTCAAGATATATCAAAACAGTGTTTAAACTTCATGTTGTTCATATTATTAATAAATTCAAGATATATCAAAACAGTGTTTAAACTTCATGTTGTTCATATTATTAATAAATTCAAGATATATCAAAACAGTGTTTAAACTTCATGTTGTTCATATTATTAATAAATTCAAGATATATCAAAACAGTGTTTAAACTTCATGTTGTTCATATTATTAATAAATTCAAGATATATCAAAACAGTATTTAAACTTCGTGTTGTTCGTGTTAATAAATTATAACCAAATTATAACAAAACTTGATTAGTCGTCTTGATTACATTATTTGTAACAGATTTACTGTTATATATTTATTTTAATATCTATGTTTGTTTCAGTTTAATATATAGTTAAAAATTCATGTAACTTATATTGTTAAACGTGTATTTGAAACTTTCCGCTTACTCTGTTTATTCTTGAGTGTAAGAATCAACAATATATGTTTTACAAAAGCTCTAACGTATTTTCTAATATATTTTCCAACCAAACTTTCGAGAACTTCACCCTAAAAAGTTTATAAAACGCCGCGTCAAGAAACAAATTAATATTGTTGGTTTGCTACAGTTAGTTTACTAAAACTTTCGGAAGCTATGATGGTCATTGAGGATTATCAATCGACAAACTACAGATATTTAACCTTGGACATTCATAGATTTAAAACATTACAAATCGTTTAACTTCAGTAAATTTACTTGAAACATTAGCATTTCTACCAGGACGTTAGATATTTTGGTAAAAAAAACAACAATAACACACGTGTAAAGAATGTATCTAGCTTCCCATCAAATGAAGTCTATAAACAAAGAATTAATTCACTCATCATGAAACGTCAATAAAATATACAGTTCCAGACCAGATGGAAAACTCAAAATTGTTTGTAAAACTTTTGTATATAAATAATTATGTGTAATAACTGTTATTATAAATTGTATTGTTGTTTGTATATTAAAATCTTACTGGTAAATATCATAAATTTGAAACATATCGATCGACATTCAATTCATTTCTAAATTAAAATTAAAATATCAAGCTATTTGAAATCCTAATACGTAACATAATAAATCAGAGTCTAGTCGGGGATAAATTATATGTAACATTAAATTATATTTACATGAAAACAGCCTTTGAATTTCTTCTAGTTCGTGTTATTAAATTCCAGCTATATCAAAAGAGTGTTTGAACTTCTTTGTGTTTGTTATTAAGTTTCAGCTACAACAAACCATCCACTGATGTAGCTTCAATGGTTGGGGACAAATAACTAACAGATGTATTTACGTTTGGATATTTATTTGATGTATCCTAGCAATGCACGATTATATCTGTCTTTATGTCTTTCGTTTTATTTATCTATTTGTTTGTCGGTTTATCTGAAACGTTCGGGTTTCGAAAGAGAGTCAGTGAAACCTAATTTGAAAAGTTAGACTAACTGTTTTCTTGTTGACAACAACGAAGATATTTTGAAGTAAAATTGTTCGTAAATTCTAGCTAAGTGGATAAACTTCACCTTCCGTGGACGCAAAGCTCCGTTTGAGTAACATCAAACTGTAATTATTTTTCTGCCCTGTATTTACATGACGGCTTGTGGCGCCGTCTCTTCCTCCAAAACCGGAGCCTTCGTCGACGTTGACATCAAACTCCCAAACTAGGCCCACGTAACGTCGGCACGTGGACCAGTAATAATAGGTGCTGTTCCCACAAAGCTCCACCCACATTACGCCATGATGTGCACTCCACTTGTGGTTGGTTAAAATAGAAAGAGTTTTTCTACCTGTTTGTAACAGAAATATGCGTGCGACCTCACGTTCGTTTTGTTAAACTACCCTACATGTTTGTATGTTAATTTCTAAAACAGTGTTTTAATGATCAATGGAACCAGAAGTCAAAGTTATAATGGATACTTTAAACAAAAGGTTTTTCTAAAAGAAAGATGATATTTAAACGCACGATTTCAAGTGGTAATAATATATTACAAGTCCTCGTTACATTCAAAATTATGTTTCAGATCTCTGTTAATGAAATATTTTGATGTGTAGTAATAACAGGAGTGAGAAGGAAAATCATATTCAGTTAAGAATCTTGTTCTCAGATTGTGATAAACAGTCTTCATTTGTCCTTGTCCCCCTAGTGACACAACGTTTTCTCTGCGGAATCACACCGCTAGAAACCTGGTTTCGATACCCGTGGTTGGCAAAGCACAGGTAGTCTATAGTGTATCTTTGCGCTTAATTCCAATCAAACCAAACCCTTCAGTGGCATAGCGGTATGTATGTCAGCGGATTTACAACATTAGAATCTTGGTTTCGATACCTATGGTAGGCAAAGTACAAATAACCCCTTGTGTAGCTTTTTTCTTAACTATAAACAAACTTGTCTTTAGTTTTCTCCTGTTCGCTGAAAATGAAACGCTAAAATAATTTGTTGAATAAATCTTTATTGAGTCAGATGGGACTGGCATAGCCTAGCTCTTAGTGTGCCAGGAATGTGAATCCTAGAGTTCATGGTTCGCGTCTCTTTCTCGCGAAAATTTGATCTATGCATTGGGTCAATTCCGGACATTCGTCCACACATATGCAGCCTAAACGTCTGTGGTTGGTTCTTTGGCTAGCTGGCTCTCTTCCCTCTAGAATGAACGACTGTTATTGATCAGGTAACCCTTGTGTAAGTTTACGCGAAACGTTTGAAACACCCAACAACAGAATTAAACCAGATTTTACATAAAAGATTAATAGCTAAGACTTTACAAGGCTTTGTTATAAAAGTAAAACTTCAAAATATTTTCGAACCATACCATATTTCTATAAGAAATACTGTTCCATTCATAGTTTTTAACGTTTGGAAGCGTTACAATAGCTACTACAACAATTTTTGAAACACAGCCAAGAATATAAGACCTGCGAATAACCTTTCCAGGTGTGAAAAGGACGTCTTAAAAGGTGTGGTAGCAACACCTTATTGGGTGTATAACATATTAAAGGTGTCAGAATAGTTAAAAACCACCTAGAGTGATAAATAATTACATTTATTTAGCATTATTCGGCACATTCTCAGTGAAACCATTATATATTCAGCTGAATTATCTTGGATGTGAGAAGACAAGCGTGGTATATATAATAATAATAACTTTATAATCAATTTAAAAAAAAGGACCTAATGAATAATTATAACACTCATAACAACATGTTTATTTTGTTATCAAGCGGGACATCAGAAGATTCGTATTGTATCCAGTTTACACTGTAACAAATGATTGACAAGCGGCTTGCTAATATAAAAAGCGTGCCAACCACTATTATCTTTGTCTTTTCCCAGCCGGTAAAGTCCTCGTTAGATATAACAAATACAGCGTGGCTGACATATCAGACTTTGTTTGTTTGTAGTGGATGATAACATTTCTAAATGTGCTATCTCTGTTGTGCTCGTCAACGGTATCGAAACCTGGTTATTAGCGTTGTAAGCCCTCAGGATTACCACTGAACAACTAAGGTAAGGTGGGGTAGCGTGTCATCATACACAATTCTTTTTTTTTCACTCAGAGACACTTATTAATGACATAACAACAGCCGCTGGAGAGTATTACACAAGGAACGTCTGTGGTCTTATGTTCAAACTTAGTATTTTTACGCCTACACAATAGACTATGTGTATTCTGGTAACTACAGATGTCAAAACCCAATTTCTGGCGTTGTAAATCTGCAGACACGCCACTGTGCTACTGGCGAGCAAATTTGCATAGGAAAAAAAAGAGGTAAAATAAATAACTATTTTTTTAAGCATTACGATTAAAACTATCCACTCTCAACCTCTTCTTATACACTGCTGGTAAAAATCTTAAGGCCAACGAACATAAAGAAAAAATATGCATTTTGCGTTGTTAGACTCAACCACTTATTTGAGCAAAGCTTCGAAAGATGAAAATAAGAAAAGGGAATATAAAAATAAAAAACCTTTTAGCATTTAATAGGGAAAATGTGAACACTATGAAATTAGACTAAATACTAGCTGGTCAAAAGTTTAAGACCATACTGAAACGAAGCGTTAATCGGTAAACACGTAACGAAATTTAGTCATTTGTGTTCAAGATTTAGCGTTGTAAACATCTCCCACTGACATCTCCTGTGTTATATTGGGTAAAAACATGACAAAGGCTAAAAAAAAAAAGTTGACAGAGTTTGAACGTGGGAGAATTGTCGAGCGGCAAAAGCAAGGACTCTTTCAGCGTGCCATCGCTGGTGTTATTGGGCGTAGTATAACTGCTGTTGCAAATTTCTCAAAAGACCCTGAGAGATACGGAACGAGAATTTCAAGTGGTCGATCCAAGAAACTTTCGCCGGCGTTGAGCAGAAGGATTCGACGGGTTGTCCGGCAAGACACCAGCCGATCGTCGAACCAGATTTAGGCCCTTGCGGACGCAGAATACAGCTCAAGTACAATAAGACGGCATCTGCGAGAGAAAGGCTTCCACACCACAAAACAGCTCGGTTAAACTTTGCTGAGAAGCACCAAACATGGGACGTAGAAAAGTGGACGAAAGTTTTGTTCTCTGATGAGAAAAATTTAACCTGGATGGTCCAGATGACTTCCAACGTTACTGGCACGATAAGGATATCCCACCGGAGACATTGTCTACACGACACACTGGAGGAAGTTCCATCATGATCTGGGGTACTTTCCATGGAACAGTGGAGCTTCAGGTAATACAGGGGCGTCAAACAGCAGCTGGCTACATTGACATGTTGGAGAGAGCATCCCTATTGTCTGAAGGCCTTTGCTTGTGTGGAAATGACTGGATCTTTCAGCAGGACAACGCTGCAATCCACAATGCCCGCAGGACAAAAGCTTTTTCATGGCGAATAACGTGATTCTTTTGGACCATCCAACGTGTTCGCCCGAACTGAACCAATTGAAAATGTTTGGAGGTGGATGGCAAGGGAAGTCTATAGAAATGGGCGTCAATTCCAAACAGTGCATGATCTTCGTGAAGCCATCTTCACCACTTGGAATAACATTCCAGCCAGACTTCTGCAAACACTTATATCGACCATGCCAAAGCGAATGTTTGCAGTTATTTGTAATAAAGGCCGTGCAACTCACTTCTAAGACCTCTTGTTAGGCATTTCCTACCCTGTTTAGGACTTCTTTTCGGTATGGTCTTAAACTTTTGACCAGCTCGTATTTAGGCTAATTTCATAGTGTTCACATTTTCCCTATTAAATGCTAAAAAAGTTTTTTTATTTTTATTTTCCCTTTTCTTGTTTGTTTGTTTGTTTTTGAATTTCGCACAAAGCTACTCGACGGCTATCTATGCTAGCAGTCCCTAATTTAGCAGCGTAAGACTAGAGGGAAGGCAGCTAGTCATCACCACCCACTGCCAACTCTTAGGCTACTCTTTTACCAACAAATAGTGGGATTGGCTGACACATTATAACGCCCCAAACGGCTGGGAGAGCGAGCGTGTTTTGGCACGACGAGAATGCGAACACGCGACCATCAGAATTACGAGACGCACGCCCTATTACGCTTGGCCATAAATGCCTCCATTTTCTTAATTTCATCTTTCGAAGCTCTACTCAAATAAGTGGTTGAGTCTAACAACGCAAAATGCATATTTTTTCTTTATGTTTACTGACCTTAAGATTTTAACCAGCAGTTTATGTGTACAGTATTAAACCAAGAGAATAACGAAACTGGTCTTTATGGTGTCTGGACTGATGTGGACTGGTAGTGATAAATACATTGCTTTTCATTCAGTCGTTTGTTTATTTGTTTTGAATTTTGCGCAAAGCTATTCTAGGGCTATCTGCATTAGCCATCCCTAATTTAGCAGTGTAAGAGTGGAGGGAAGGCAGCTAGACATCACCACCCACCGCCAACTCTTGGGCTACTCTTGTACCAACGAATAGTGGGATTAACAGTCACTTTATAACGCCCCACAGCTGAAAGGGCGTACATGTTTGGTGTGACGGGGATTCGAACCAACTTCCCTCAAATTACGAGTCGAAAGCCTTAACCCACCTCGCCATTCAATCGTACTTATTTAGCTTTGCATCAGTATATATACCTAACTATTCATGTTTTTATCTAGTACTTTAATATGTAATTTTAAAGTTGAAATAAAAACATGTCTATGTTATATTCTTCAGTACTATATATATATATTCTTGTTTTTTCTGAACAAAGATACAATCTGGTTTGAATAACAGCTATATGGTTTTATGTTCGAGACACAATGTGTTTCTGTAAGCAAGTCATGTAAATATTTCGAAATATCTTATTTCCTACATCAAAGAATTGCTTTACCTGTTTCTGTACGCTGTCAATTATTTCTGTAAAAGGAAGTTTGAGATAAATACGTGTTTATTACGAATCTACTTATTTTTAATATAAGCATTAATAAATGTTTTTTGTGTGTTTTGTTGTTGGTTTTTTCGCAAAAAATAGACAGAAACTAACATTTGTAATAGATATAGGAGAAAGTGAAGAGACTCGACTCGTAATCTGAGTGTCGAGGGTTCAAATCCCCGTCACACCAAACATGCTCGCCCTTTCAGCGTTATAATGTGACGGTCAATCCCACTATTCCTAGATACAAGAGTAGCCCAAGAGTTGGCAGTTGGTGATGAAGTTTAGAAATATAATTTTTTCTAAAGAAGAAAAATAAAGCGAGACAAATAAGAATTAAATAATAAATAAACATAAATTAACAACTTCAACCGGATCTCGACATTATCAATAAAAACACGTCAGTGGTGTTTTATTCTTGAAGTTGACTGTACCACGTTTTACGTATGAAGTAAAATAGTTGTATCGTGACATGATGATGGCGGGGTAGCGAATGCAAATAAATCCATATGGTAATGTATAGTTTGAAACATCTTCGTGTGTTTGTTACAATATAAACCGAAATATAGAAAATTATAGATAATTTTGGATATGGAATTAGGAAAAACATCGCTGGAGATCTGAATATACCCATTAAATTATCCAGGTTAAATGAAAGGGTAATTTAATTTGGATATATGGCCACCATTCTCTAACTACATACACTTTCAAGAGACACTGGGAGTTAGATGGATCGAATATAGGTCACCATAGCAACGTAGACTGTAAACCAACCAGAATACAGCAATGACAAAGTGAATTTTGTTGTTGTTGATTTGCGACTAATATAAAAAGATAGCAGGACTAGAATCTTGCATCGAAACGCAATTGCAGACGTTATGTTATTAAATATTTCTCCTTATCTAATAACAGATATGATTCGTATTGAAATAAATCGATCTATTCAAAAATAAACAAACCATTCTCTGTAATTCAAATGTTCCATTTTACACAGTGACAACAGACCCTTCAGGGACTGTTCACTAAATTCACATGCTCAAACAAAGGGGTACCAATAATTGATGTTTTCAGACAACTAATATGTAATTTTCTGAATTTATATAACAATTTTCTCCCAGCTTATAACTACATGTAAATATTAATAAAAAACGCACGCGGAATGATTTACTATAACAAACTGTATTTTTATCACCTTGATTGAATTCAAACAAACTTAATTTATATTCAAAATGAATATACGTTCACACTCTCGGAAAATGTAGCGCTCGACACATGCTTGCTCACTGCAGCTTGTAACGAGATTGACTGTGGCTGTTCATTTCGCTAATAATTACTGACACCTTTACGTTACCGGGTAGTCACTAAAAAACAACAACGAACTACATGATTGAAGCAAATTGCAAGACGAACAATCTTTGAGTTCTAAAATTTCGCTGCGAGGTAAATCAGCCGCAAAATTTCTTCCGCTATCAGAGAGAACAAACTACTGTAACTGTACACATTAACGTTTTTCGTGTTTTTTTCTGCAACTTGTAACATTCTACTTTGATAGACTGAGACATTAACATCCACAAATGTGTAGCTCAGACTTAGATTATGTTCAGCTCTTCGACACTGAAGTCAATATCGTCACTGACAGATTAGTAGAAACTCTTACAGTGGAACTGTATAAGAAAGGGATATAGTACGTAAAAACAAGTGGAAGATTGGTAACGTCTACCTAAATATAGTTTACTCAAGAGTTACTGCTTCTACGACATTGGTATTTGCAAAAAGCAATGACTAGGTTTGTCTTGAATTTCGTGCAAAGCTACACGAAGACAGCCGCTTAAGTCGTCCCTAATTTAGCAGTGGCCACATCATATCTTGTGCTGATATCTTATCAACGGGCTCAACATGGCCAGGTGGTTAAGGCGGTCGACTCGTAATTCCCCGTCACAATAAACATGCTCGCCCTTTCAGCCGCGGGGGGATTATAATGGTACGATCAATCCCACTATTCCTTGATAAAAGAGTAGCCCAAGAGTTGGCAATTAGTGATGGTGACTAGCTATCTTCCCTCTAGTCTTACTCTGCAAAATTAGGGACGGCTAGCACAGATAGCTCTCGTGTAGTTTTCCGCGAATTTTAAAACAAACCAAACAATCCAAATCTTACCAACGAATAGTGTAATTGGCTGTCAGAATTCGCGATGACGTGAAACCCACTTGAAATACAAATGTATTCTCAAGACGGCTGGTATGGGTATTAAAACATTAATTAAATTAAAGTACAGCACAACGTTAGGAGCTTCTTAGGTCATCATCATTAATTAAAGTTTTAATACTCATACCAGCCATCTTGAGAATACATTTTTACTTCAAGTGGTTTTTCCTCATCATGAATTTTTGCACTTTATAAACCCAGTAAATCAGGGAACAAGAATATTATGTAGTGAAATTATTTTGTTTTACTGAGTCTTACGAGGGCTCGGCATGGCCAGGTGGTTAAGGCATTCGATTCGTAATCTGAGGGTTGCGGGTCCGTATCCCCATCACATCAAACATGCTCGCATTTTCAGCCGTGGAGGCATTAAAATGTGACGGTCAATCCCACTATTCGTTGGTAAAAGAGTAGCCCAAGAGTTGGCGGTGGGTGGTGATGACTAGCTGCCTTCCTCTCTAGTCTTACACTGCTAAATTAGGGACGGCTTCCGCAGATAGCCCTCGTGTAGCTTTGCGCGAAATTCAAAAACAAACAATATTCCTATATTGAAGCCTGTGTTAAGATTGTTTATAATCACTCAATTCATTTAATTATAATTACTTCTACGGCAAAGTTTTGATCATTTGTTATTTTGTCAGATTGATATTTTCAACCTTATCCGACATGAGGTCAACAGAGGCTCTCAAGATTCAGAAATAGCTATCCCTGACTTAAAACCGCTTATCAGGAGAGCAAGCAGACAAAACCAATGTTACTGTTAACTAACTGTTAAATTAGTAGGATTTAATATCACTTTATAACTCGCCCAGTTATATTTGAGGGCTTATAATGTTATAATTAGGTCTTCAATTACCAATTTGTAACTTTGTGCTTAAATTTGTTTCTTTCTGTGTGTCGTCGCTAATTTATCAGTGGAAGATTAGAGGGAGGTCATCACCAACCACTTGAGCTACTATTTTACTAGTGAATAGTAAAGTTGACCGTTACTTTATGGCGTCCATACGGATGAAAGGGCAAGCATATTTTGTGGAAGGGGAGTCGAACCCGGGACCCTAAGCTTGCGAGTTAAGCACCCTAACCATTTGGTCATGCCGAACCTTGAGCTTAAATACAAACAAACAAAGAAACATTGCTTCTGTTGAAAGCTTACTATATATATACAGATACACAATGTGCTTAAAATAAATATTAGACCAACAGCCATTAAACATAGTTCGTTCTGACAGAAGACCGAAACTACACCAATATGGCTAGAAACTGTCCTTCTGATCAGTTTGTAACTAGATATCTGTTACATAGAGGCTACGTAAGTGTAACTCAGAATTCACAAAACCTTTACGTTAAAAACGTAACTTTATGAACGTTCACAAACATACGTACTAAAGAATTTCTTAAATAGTTTCAAAGCAAAATAAAAGACCATACACAGATTACAAAGATTTTTAACATCAAAATACTATGTATGGCATGTACTACTTTAAATAATGTAAGATGTTCCTTTACACTTTATTAAACAGACCAACAGGTCAGAAAATACAAAACGTTTCAAAGACGTAAATAAATAAAGCTTGCCTCGATAGTAGTGTGTAGCAGAATTATCTGCTGTTTCTAATTAGTTAAGTAATAGTTCAAAGAGAAGACAAATTTATTCGAGATATGAATAGTGGAACATGCTAGTTGCCCTGTTATATATGAATAAAGCAATTTTGAAGAAACTGATGGACTGTAGTTTTAGTAAATGTATTTTAGTTAGATAGTTTAGCTTTCAGTAAGATACTGAAAAAGAAAAGGAAGCGGAACCAACCAATAAGATTGTGAATAGATTTTTGCAATAACACTAAAAGACGTTTTCTGTGTGTGTACATGTGCAGTAAAGCTGTTGCAAGGTAAAAAGTCTATCACCTGATATAATGCATTAAGGACATAATGTATAACGTTAAGCCTAAATTCGTAAATTTAAACGTGCATTAGTGTGTAGCAGATAATAAAAGTGTGTGTGTGTTGTGTGCCAGGTGTCTTTATTCCTACACTTAGCTCAGCATTAGTTGACCACTAAGCCTATGTTGGTGCGTGTTATGTATTCCACGTCTTCTACTTCCAAATAAATCTACAGGAAAACCCGTGTGGGTACTTGCTCCACCCCCGATCGATAAAGCAGTAGCACAAAGCTCGACGAAAGCTTTCGCCCCTTTTGCACGAGGGCGTGGTAGGTGCGTTACGCGCCCGCCATGGCTCTCCGAGAAAATTGAATTTCTTTTATGGTGTGTCCATAACTTAATAGCAATGTATGGCGAATATCATATTGACAGAAACATTAAAATTACATTTTCTGTATAACTCTTGGTAAAGCCCTGGTACCAAGACTACAAGAAACTTTCAATTTTTACAAAATATCACAATTCGGCCATCTTTGGTCACCAGCGCCCTCTACATTTTTCTGTGAGCTGCAGTAGTATGGATCATCAATAAGAAATATTTTTCTGTCCACTCTCATTATATGTCAGACTTAGGAATCCCCTACTAAAACTTTCAAGGGAAGAAAATAGCCAAACCTTCTGGTTGCGTGACTCAAGCTTCGATTTAATATCTCATCCCCAAGTTGCAACATCCTTAATCTTTGAGTTGCAACAAGTTCTACACCCCTTAAGCCCCATGCAAGTGGGTATTATATAAAACTGAATGAAAGACTTTCCGAGCATTACACCAACTGTGGAGACAAGAAATAACAGGGCTACGATCTCTAATAATAGTATGAATAAAAAAAAACAAGAGACTATAATGCTATTTGAGGTAAAGCATTTAAGAGAGAAAAACATTAGCAAAATTTCGTCATGGAAACTATGCTATTTTCACGCATTGGAACCAAAAGTGAAATTTAATAATCATAATTCAAGTCTTGATGGTAAATCCAGAAGACAAAAATAAGAGAGAAAAAACGTGTGGAATTTTTTATAAAGTTTCTCAAATGCGTCGTAAAATATGATGTTTTAGAAAAACTGGCATTCTTAAAAATGGCTTTCTAATAATGATAACGAATTAAGTAACAGTTATAAGATGAATGGTTGCTTCTTAATGGTATTAATCGAAACTATTTAATTTTGTTATCTTGAGTTTAGAAGTGATGTAAATGAAAAAATTATTTTAAATCGTTAAGAATATTAGGGAATAAAAATATGGTTGAATGTGGTTGTGTCACTAAATAACACACACAAAAAATGACTTTTCTACAACTAACATCTACTTCTTTGTGCTATGGTGGTTCATATTCTTTTTATAATCATTTGTAGAAAAAATAGTAACAATGAATACGTCCTGTACTTGGATTTGTGCCAATCCTTTCACGTGCTTTGCATTCCTTTAATTCTTTTATTTATTTATTTATTTTTTTTTCAAATTCCTTGCGGACATAATAATCACTCTTATTCAGATCTTGAAATTCCTTTTACAGCAACAAAGAAAATATTAGACCATCGTTTTCATGATATGTATGAGGCTACTAGTTTGATATCGAAATAAGTCAGAACACAGTAATTTGATAGAGTGAAACCGAAATAAGTAAGAACACAGTGGGTTGATTGAGTGAAACCGAAATAAGTAAGAACACAATGGGTTGATAGAGTGAAACCAAAATAAGTAAGAACACAGTGGTCTGATAGAGTGAAACGAAATAAGTAAGAACACAGTGGGTTGATAGAGTGAAACTGAAATAACTAAGAACCCAGTGGTTTGATACAGTGAAACCGAAATAAGTAAGAACACAGTGGTCTGATAGAGTGAAACGAAATAAGTAAGAACACCGTAGATTGATATAGTGAAACCGAAATAAGTAAGAACACCGTGGGTTGATAGAGTGAAACCGAAATAAGTAAGAACACCGTGGGTTGATAGAGTGAAACCGAAATAAGTAAGAACACAGTGGTTTGATAGAGTGAAATAGACTAATAATGTATTTAAACTAAAGTTCACTTCTTGGCGTGATAAACCAATTCAACACACAGCTTTGTATCCAAAGACGTTTCAACGCACGTATTAGCGTCCTAAAACAGTTTTAACACTCCTCTTGACATTCTGAGACAGTTTTAACACACTTATTAGCATCCTAAAACAGTTTTAACACACTTATTAGCGTTCTAAAACAGTTTTAACACTCTTTTATATGCAAAAACGGCTCGTTTGGGTTGAGAAAATATTTTACATAAAAGAGCGAACAACGTTTCTGACCACATGTTTGGAAGGGGTTGTGTAACTGAGTGTCGGAATGTAGAGGGCGGTGTTAAATGTTTGAATATATAATTTTATTTATATAGGTATAATGGCGTTCCTTTATATTGGTTTATTTTGGGTTTAAGTTGTTGTATAAGTAAGGCTTCTTTAATTTTGCGTTTGTTTATGTTTGTTTCTTTATTTAGTCAGTTACACAACCCCTTTCAAACATGTGGTCAGCTTCCGGTCAGTTACCTCTTTCTTTGTGAACCTGACGATGACCGAAGAAGGTCGAAATGTTGTTCGCTCTTCTATGTAAAATATTTTCTCAACCCAAACGAGCCGTTTTTGCATATAAATTTCTCAACAAGTGGGTTTCTCGACATCACTGAGTTTTAACACTCCTCTTGACATTTTGAGACAGTTTTAACACACTTATTAGCATCCTAAAACAGTTTTAACACACTTATTAGCGTTCTAAAACAGTTTTAACACACCACTTGGCATTCTGACACAGTTAAAATTATAACCGGAACTACCAGAGTTATGAATCATGCTTTAAATACCACGGCAACAAAAATACATTACAAATACATACATTATTTCTCTTTGTATTGAAGCTGCAATGTTTTGTTGCGTGGTGAGTGTGTACCACCTTAAAGACACCTAAGAACCAAACGGCTATACTTTATAGTACGTTATTTAACCATAACTCTCACATAATAACTCGTAGTTCACGTTATAACTACAGGAACAGTTTGAACTTTATACGTACTGTTCAACTTTTCAAACCATTTACAATGAAAATGTCCAAAAAAAAAAAAAAACACGTAAATATCTTCTGAGGAAACAAAAGAAACATACGTTGGTGGACTTCCCGCGAGACAAACCATTCTACGTAGCAAAGATGAAGAAGTAATAAAACCATTATAAGCCAGTAGGAAGCCGTTATAATTTCCTTGACGGGTATATTTTCTGTTATGCTGTATAATGTAAACTTTGAGTAATTGAAAATGTTATATTAGATGGATAAGAACGTGTTATTAGATACTCTTCTCCATAATTCAAGCTTAGCTTTAACGCAATTTTACTTACAAAGCTCAAAACAAGCTCTTTAAAGTTTAATTACGAAGGATTTGTATTACGAAAGGCGATTTATACAGAATGTTCAGAGTACTGAATACAGTTTTCAGTTGGTATCTACGCACTAGACAGAGGTAACTTAATGTTACAATGTGAATAAGAAATAAGCAAACATCTGTTTATCTATCTCTCTGTTTCTCTTTATATCGTATATATTCAATAAGGTACTACTCACTACCTAGGTAATTTCAAACTGTTAGACCTGACCAAATTTTTTCATGATATCCAATTTCGTTTTGTTACAAAACCTGGCAAGAAAATTATATATATTGTCCGGTGAAAACTTCCTAAAATATAACTGTTTCAGGTACACACTGGCTAACATTCTTTTAAATTTTGAATACCAAAGTCAGCTTACAGAGCCACAATATTGTTACGATTGAGGCAGATGCCAAATCTATGGTCTTGTCAAAACAGCTGCTTATAAGTGGCAGTCGAATAGGGTCATTGGGCGTCGAGCATAGAATAAGATAATTAGTTCAAAGCCTTTCTTGTATCGTGTGTGGTGGTCATTTGTGTTTGGCCAAACAAAAACACTGCCCTTTGTTGAGCGGAAACGTATACTCAAAATGATTGTTTTAGTGCGTGTCGACTCATCTGTGTGTATGTTTAGATGGTTCAGCAAATTGAGGCCTCGATGAACTCTTATTACCAGTGAGTTGTAGATACATAAATATAGGTATTTGTTATTTATAGATGAATGTACAAATTTTCCTTCCTACTTGGCTGTGTTTCTGACGGAAGGAATACCTAACCAAGCTTCAGCCGTACAATTCAGAAATATTAAGTATTCGAAGTTTGTTGATATCAAGCTTTTAAACTTATCAAACAGGTAGGCGTTGGAGAAGGCAACGTTGTGATTTCATAGAACCATGGAAGTTAATAAATGTTTCAGGCTGTCGCCATTCTAAGTTCATGTGTTATCAAAAATCACAACTAAGTCAACTATTTGTGTTAGTTTTAACAACTTTCAAACTCCACGTCTCCTTGTAGAAAGCATAAATGCCTCTGCCTACTTTCTAGGAAGCAATAACTCCGCATATTTGTTTTCTGGGAAGTAAAAACTCTACATATCTGTTTTCTGGGAAGTAAAAACTCCATATATCTGCTTTCAGGGAAGTAAACATTCCACAAATTTACTTCCTAAAAGTAAACACTTCACATATCTGCTTTGTGGGAAATAAAATCACAAAATATATCTGCTTTCTGAGAAGTAAAATCTTCATATGTCTGCATTCTGCAAAGTAACGATTCCATCTAATTGATTTTTGGAAAGTAAACGTTTCACCGAACTTTAATTTTAATTTTTATTTTTTTGCAATATTTTAAGGAAGCCTTTTTTTTTCTATTTGTACTCTGAAACAAACAAAACCACCTTGTAGTTGTTTTGTGGTATATAAAAATTCGTTTAAAAACAAAATTTAAAAAATACATCGAAAATCGATGTTTTTTCCTGGCATAGTGATGACACAATGACTCCAGTCATTTTAAAGTAGGATGTTATTATACTTGAGCTTGACCGCTTAAGACTATGTGATACAGGGAAACAGGATTGGAGTACGTATAAATGTGATGTATAATGTCGCAGAATATGATTGGTTAACGAAAGTGTCATGGTGTAAAGCAGCCAAATTTTAATTACTTGAAAGTGAAAGCGGTGAACAGTTATTAAACATAATACGGGTTGATTTGTAGAACCGTTTCGTTAACATTTATTATATGTGTTTTAATACGGACTTGATAAATAACTGATGCACAGCACTTTCATACATCGTTAATGTAATAAATATATATATATAATTAGATAGATGTATAAACATTTTTACCACGAAATCATTAGCATAAATATTTAAAAGATACCCTTAATTATTTTTAACTGGTTTTGCTTGTTTTATGATTAAATGGACGCAACAATTGCTTTAACTTAAATGGTGGACAGTTTTTTTCGTTATTGGTGCATCCGCGTATTCTTTATAAAATAATTCTTGCACAAAACGTAAACGAAAAAATTTTTTTCTTAAAATTTAATGAATTAATTTTCATGAAAAAAATCTTTGCTAGTTTTTAGGAAGCCAGATACAAGTAAGTAACATTTTTACGCCATAGCATCCTTTCACTGAAAACTTTATTTGCTACAAGAGCATGGCTTTGTATTTAGTATATACGACAGAGATTCGGAGGTTCGAGTTGCTGAAAAATTACTTTTCATTATTTGAAGCCATGGATACGTTCAAATGACGGTTAAATTCTACTATTTAATTATAGTAGCTCAAATGTTAACAGTTAATACTATTGACTAACTGTGTTCTCTCTGGTCTACGAGTTGAAGATTAGCTTTCTGCGAATATATGGAACAAACAAAGATACACACAGTACCATTCAACGTTGTATATTTCAGTTGAATATTTATCAACCTGAACCGATATTGTTAATAAGTATATCATTCAACACTATATCATGGAATTAAATTATTTTATTCACCACGTATTATTTAATACTGTTGGATAATATATCATTTAATAGTAGCCATTCTTCAAACACTATATTCTTAAACACTATACCATTCAAGTAAATATTTCATGTATTACCGTTAACCGATATTATTAAACACTATACCATTCAAGTAAATATTTCATGTATTACCGTTAACCGATATTATTAAACACTATACCATTCCAATAAGTATTTGATATATTACTGTAAACCAATATTATTAAACAGTATCCCATTCAACTAAATATTTCATGTATTACCGTTAACCGATATTATTAAACAGTATCTTATTCCAATAAATATTTTATGTACTACCGTTAACCGATATTATTAAACAGTATTCCATTCAACTAAGCATTTCATGTATTACCGTTAACCGATATTATTAAACAATATCCCATTCCAATAAGCATTTGATATATTACTGTGGACCGTTGTTATTAAACAGTGTATCATTCAACTAAATATTTCATGTATCAAAGCAAACTGATATTAGTTATTAACACTCAAGTATGATTTTCCAATGCTAGTGCTGGTTCTTATTTAACTTAAAAAGCTGTAAGGGGAAAAACTATTCTCATTCATAGCATAAATGTTAAAGAGAAACGACTTTAACAAGTTAATTAATACGTTGTATTTGATAGAAAATTGTGAATTCAATACATCATGATCAGCTACACAGTATCTTAAAATTAGTGGCGAGTGTGAGGTCTTACAACGCTAAAAGTCAGTGGGCATTCTATAAAAAGCCTATTTTGTAACTTTGTATTTAATAAGCAAACAACAAAATAAGGAACATCAGAAGAAATCGTCTAAATATTGCATGACAACGATTAGTTTGGATTAAGAAGCGTTAACTAAGATAAAATGTAATGAAGTCACTAACCAGAGTGAACGTAACTGATTAGAGACATAAATGTGGTATATTTTGTTAATCTAGAATGATAAAAGTGGACATTATTGACCATGAAGAATGTTGCTAGTAACACATTTGAAATATCTAATGATAGTGGACATCATTATTAGAAGCAGCGTTATGTGTAATAAAGATTATTATAGAGGCAGACATCTCGGATTAGGAAAGTGTTTAGAAATGCTTCGGAAACGTATCGAAATGAAATCACTTGTCGGTATGAACATTTTTGTGTTGAGAATGGCACCTTGGTTTTATATACAATGAGACACGTGAACTGTGGTTCTCATGTAGAGAAATATTTCAATTATAATAGTAAACATTCGTGACTTTAAAACAATGACTGTTTCAGAACAAAGTGTATAATATTACATCGTCGATACTGCAAAATGAACGCGTTTCAGATTATGTAAGAGTTGCATAGAGAAACCATTTATGAGATACTGCACAATGAACACGTTTCAGATTATATCAGAGTGACATAGAGAAACCATTTATGAGATACTGCACAATGAACACGTTTCAGATTATATCAGAGTGACATAGAGAAACCATTTATGAGATACTACACAATGAACGCGTTTCAGACTATATAAGAGTGACATAGAAAAATCATTTGTGAGATAATGCATAATACACAAGTTTCAGACTATATACAAGTGACATAAGTGACATAGAAAAACCATTGGTGAGATAATGCACAATGAAAAAGTTTCAGACTATACAAGAGTGACATAGAAAAACCACTGGTAAGATAATGCACTATGAACAAGTTTCAGACTATATAAAAGTGACATAGAGAAACCATTGGTGAGATAATGTAAAATGAACACGTTTCAGACTATATAAAAGTGACATAGAGAAACCATTGGTGAGATAATGTAAAATGAACACGTTTCAGACTATATAAAAGTGACATAGAGAAACCATTGGTGAGATAATGTAAAATGAACACGTTTCAGACTATATAAGAGTAACACAAAGAAACCATTGGTGAGATAATGTAAAATGAACACGTTTCAGACTATATAAAAGTGACATAGAGAAACCATTGGTGAGATAATGCATGATGAACATGTTTTAGACTGTATAGCATATGACATAAAGAAATCATCGGTGAGACATTGGTTACTTTTAGCAGTTTGTTTCTCTTGATGTGGATCTATGGAATTATGTTGGCCAGAATAATTCAAGCATCATTGCGTCATTATGTAATAAATAATCAGTGACCATTTTAAATTAAAAAAGACAAACCTAAATAAATCTGTAATGTTGAACGAGGGAAACTCGAAATTTTATCATCCTTGAAAGACGAATAAAAAATGAAGGGTAAACTTCTTCGAGTAAAGTAAATATTTTGGATGGTAGCATGTCGTTGATATCGAAAGCTGAAAGTTGAACACTGGTGGTTGTTTGTATTGACTGTTACAAATGTTTTACAGCTTTTTATTCTGGTTTGTTCTTTTGTTTTGAATTTCACGCAAAGTGACACGAGGGCTATCTGCGCTAGCCTTCCCTAATTTAGCAGTGTAAGACTAAAGGGAAGGCAGCTAGTCATCACCACTCACCGCAAACCCACATTATAACTCCCCCACGGCTGAAAGCACGAGCATGTTTGGTGTGACGAGGATTCGAACCCGCGACCCTCAGATTACGAGTCGAATGCTTTATCCACCTGGCCATGCCGGGCCTTTTTCATTCTGGAAGAACTCAGTTTCACAGAGATCGCTCAAGGTTTGTGTCTTCCATTGCTCAGAAGACGTATGAGATACATTCTTGCTATGATGGTACAGGGCCCCTAACAGCACAGCGGTTTGTTTTCAGTCTTACAACTCTAGAAACCAGGTTTCGATACCCTTGGCTTTGTACTTAACTTCAAAACAAAGCAATGATGGGACTTCTTAGATATTACTCAACAAAAAAGCAGAATTCAGTTATATGACGTTTCATTACATTAAACATTTGTCCAATCATCTTGCGCCCCTGAGTCTATCCATGCTAAGTAAAAAATGTCTACCAAAGAAAATTAATTAATTAATAAACAAACAGACCTGAGTAATTAACCAAACAACCAAAATACTGAGAAAGTGGTAATCTTTAGCCTGTCACGGTTATAATATTAAAAGAAGAGTTGACCTACTTACATGTAACGCCCATTCTGGCGTCTTTCGTGGAACTAAACAGTTTTTCTTGTAAAGCTTATTCTGTCATTTATTTTGTCTCATTGGCCTCAATCTTTATTAAACTGAACAATAGAAGTTGCGCGACAGGATGTTAGTTCATTACCTGCTTTAAACCAAAAGTTAAATTTTTACGTTATACTTATTACGTGATCACCTTTCGTTCGCCATAAAAACCTCCAGATGGCACTATAATAGCTAACTTTTATATTTTAAAATTGTCTTGTCTGGCTCATTGGGTAAATACCGATTTCGCGTCTTTCACTTTGGTTTGTTGTTTTTTCTCACATGAAGATTATATGCGTGTGTGCCTATTTGTAACATACATCAAATCAAAATCACGTACTATATATATATATATCCAAAACTAAAACCTCGTATCGAACAGCACGTGTGCTATACAGTGCTTTAGAATCAGTGGCATACATACAAAGATACCCCCTAATAAAAGTAATTAAGCCCCTACATTTATTCCCTTTATTTTTTAAGTTTGTCAAGCCCCTCTAATCTACCTTTTACTACTCCCCTCCCGCAATTGTGAAGCCACACTTGGGCCACTGTTAAGAACATATATAATGATTAGACATTAATATAATATAATGTCAAAACTAGCGGCATTATTTACGTAGTTAAGCTTGATCAAAATTTTTATTTTTTTACGTGTATGTAACACAATACTCAGTATACACACAACTACGTTCATTTTGGGAAAAAATTGTGGACAAAAAAAAAAAAAAGTTCAATTTGCGAAACTATATATTCAACATGTGTCGTTTAATCACTCCAGCTATGCCTTTTCTTATGATTTTCGAGCAGATCAGAAACTATAATTTATATATTCAATTTCGCTTTATCGATACTAGGAAATATGACTCTCACTTAATTAGATACATACACACAAGCGACCTTTTCTGTAATTAGCATATTTATGATGAAATGAATACCAACAGTGCGGCTCGGAATGGCCAGGTGGTTAAGGCACTCAATTAATAATCCGAGGGTCGCAGATTCGAAACCCCATCACACCAAACAGGCTCGCTCTTTCAGCCGTGGAGGCGTTATAATGTGACAGTCAATCCTACTATTCGTTGGTAAAAGAGTACCCCAAGAGTTGGCAGTGGGTAATGATGACTAGCTACCTTCCCTCTAGTCTTACACTGCTAAATTAGGGATGGCTAGCGCAGATAGCCATCGTGTAGCTTTGCGCGAAATTCAAAACAAACAAAACAACAATGCACAGTGTACCCCTCAACACGTGAAGTTCATTATCTTCCAACGTATACAGCTGTTCCAACAATTATTATTTACTCTTGTCCTGGCACATTGTTGCGTAAGATGACACTGTTTCTTTATCAATTTTTGCTCAAAAACAAAACGATACGAAATGAACAAAGGTGCAAAATCTCTGATTTTGGGATTGTAAATTTGCAAACTTACCGCTGCCCCACCAGGGGCTCGGTTTCTCAAGGCGAATAAAGATGGTAGTCCGAAATGGCTTTGCTATTCAAAAGAAAACAAAACATACGCAGAGAAACTCTGAAAATTAATTTGCCCTTTCAAAGATTTTGTCGGAAAATTTCATTTATACTTTTATTTCTTAACACTCATATAATTATGAGAGAAATTTTTCTTCCATTTCTTAACATTACACATTTAGAGGGCCCGGCATGGCCAAGCGTGTTAAGGCGTGCGACTCGTAATCTGAGGGTCGCGGGTTTGCATCCCTGTCGCGCCAAACATGCTCCCCTTTCGGCCGTGGAGGTATTATAATGTGACGGTCAATCCCACTATTCTTTGGTAAAAGAGTAGCCCAAGAGTTGGTGGTGGGTGGTGATGACTAGCTGCCTTCCCTCTAGTCTTACAATACTAAATTAGGGACGGCTAGAACAGATAACCGTCGAGTAGCTTTGTGCAAAATTCAAAAACAAAAACAAAACAAACAAAAAACAAAACATATTTAGCAAGTCTGTTTATTTTTTATTTTTAGAGTAAACTCCCATTAAACTACTTACTGTGCTCAGAGTGAAGACTCTAACCCTGGATTTGAGCGTTGTAAGTCTGTACTTTTACCGCTGTCCCACCTCGGGACATATTAACAATAAAGTTCTTTCATCAACCTTGTTACAGAATATCTTAACCAACCTTCTATAACTTTATATTATTTACACAACAAAGAAGACAGGAAGATCCTCTGTGTCTTATCGAATCTGTATATTATTTACACAACAAAGAAGACAGGAAGATCCTCTGTGTCTTATCGAATCTTTATATTATTTACACAACAAAGAAGACAGGAAGATCCTCTGTGTCTTATCGAATCTGTATATTATTTACACAACAAAGAAGACAGGAAGATTCTCTGTGTCTTATCGAATCTTTATATTATTTACACAACAAAGAAGACAGGAAGATCCTCTGTGTCTTATCGAATCTGTATATTATTTACACAACAAAGAAGACAGGAAGATCCTCTGTGTCTTATCGAATCTGTATATTATTTACACAACTAAGAAGACAGGAAGATCCTCTGTGTCTTATCGAATCTTTATATTATTTACACAACAAAGAAGACAGGAAGATCCTCTGTGTCTTATCGAATCTTTATATTATTTACACAACAAAGAAGACAGGAAGATCCTCTGTGTCTTATCGAATCTGTATATTATTAACACAACAAAGAAGACAGGAAGATCCTCTGTGTCTTATCGAATCTTTATATTATTTACACAACAAAGAAGACAGGAAGATCCTCTGTGTCTTATCGAATCTTTATATTATTTACACAACAAAGAAGACAGGAAGATCCTCTGTGTCTTATCGAATCTTTATATTATTTACACAACAAAGAAGACAGGAAGATCCTCTGTGTCTTATCGAATCTGTATATTATTTACACAACAAAGAAGACAGGAAGATCCTCTGTGTCTTATCGAATCTGTGTTTAGAGATTTCAAACTTCATACTTTTCACGCATGTAATACGGACGGTTACGAGGAGTAATATTTAACGTGTTTAATTTTTTTTAGTTTTTCCTTTGTTGGTAACCACAATGAACTATTTGTGCTGTGCCCACCGCAAGTACAAGTACGTAAACCTTGTTTTCAGTTTTATAAGTATTTCGTGTTATCTGAATATAAAACCAAACTGATTTTGATTTTATTTTAAAAAGCTTTATTATACGAAGCTTTATTTTTCGTGTCAGTATGCATGGTTTTCAAACATGGGTCAGCTTACATCCAGATACGAATCTTATCTATACAAAATACATAAAGGTATTACAACCACTTCATATCTTCTACACTGGTCTAATGTGCTAATTTCCTAAAGAAACATAGTAATAATTAATACATCAACACATCTTTTGTCTAGACCCTTCTACTGTTTACAGTAATTCAGTATTGCTTAAATGAAACCTACTTGGAAACACGTTTGTTTTGGTTTTGTTTTATTTTTAAGTTCGCGCAAAGCTACTCGAGGGCTATCTGCGCTAGCCGTCCCTAATTTAGCAGTGTAAGACTAGAGGGAAGGCAGCTAGTCATCACTTCCCACCGTCAACTCTTGGGCTACTCTTTTACCAACGAATAGTAAGATTGACCGTTACATTATAACGCCCCCACGGCTGAAAGGGCGAGCCTGTTTGGTGCGACCGGGATTCGAACCCGCGACCCTCGGATTACGAGTCGAACGCCTCAACACGCTTGGCCATGCCGGGCCTACTTGGAAATACATCACAGTAATCTAGCTACAAATCTTTATTAAAGGTTGGCGTGTTTGAGGTTCCTATCTTGTGTTTAAAAATACTTTGATAGGCGATACACTGAAGTACTGGTATTTTACGATTTCTATCCACCTTGATAATTTTATTGTTCTTTTCTTTAGTGCAGCAAAACGGTCAAGTGAACTCAATAACATAATGTGTTCATCCTCACATGTCATCATAAATTATCCTGACATATTCTCAATGAAAAGTTACGCTATTTTGAACCAGATATTTATGCTTGTAAACAACATTGTCTTTCGTCTATGTTACAAAACGGTACTAAAGGTGCGAGAAATTGTTCAGAGACACGTGCGAGATTTCATGTCCATGTTAAATATCAATGATAATTGCAGCGAAATACATTCGTCAATTGGAAGAAAAGCAGAATTACAAGCGAGAATTTATGGTAAATTTTTGTTGTATCGCATAATCCTAATTAAAACTTGTGTATCTTTCTGTCCAGAACGTATATCTTATCGTTATATGGCTCAGGCTTACCAGCGTGTTATGATTTTGTTTTACAAGGTATACAGGTTGAGCCTTAACAAGTCTGTTGAATCTGGCATGCATCAAACAATCTGAAGTTTTAGTTTTATTTATTTTTGGCGTGGGTACATTGAACCATCTGGCATCTATCAAGAAAGGAAATAATCTAAAATAAAATAAAAATTGTTCAGAGCAGACTAAAAACTCTGACAGAATTTTATTCAAACAACAAAAGTTGTTCATTGTGCTCAAATTGAGATGTGTTTATGTGTGGATGGAACGTAACAACACCTAGCTTCACCTGGTTATGTGACCAGGATCTCAGAAATGTTGAAGTTCCCATTAGACTCTGCTTTGTTGTGTACGTTTGTGAAAAACTCTGATACTGTACTGCAGTAGTGTAAATATTCCGATATACTGTGTTAAGAAAAGTGTATGTAAGTACTTTTCTAATTATTGTGCTAAGGTAAGAGTATATGAACGCTTTGCTAAATGCTATATTAGTGTAGATGAGTTTTTTCCTAAACACTGTGTTAAGATAAATGAATAAATGTATCGGTGTATATAATTAAATGTTTAAATACTGTGTTATCGTGTAAGTAAATATGTGTAATAGTTAAAATACTGTGTTAAAGAAAAATTACTCTCGGACTTAAGTGTTTTGTATCATTATTCTTTCGTAATTAGTCGAAAAAGTTTATTAAAATAACTGTAAAGAAGATTTTATTTGTTTAGAATTTCGCGCAAAGCTATTCAAGGGCTATCTGCGCTAGCCGTTCCTAATTTAGCAATATAAGACTAGAGGGAAGGCAGCTAGTCGTCACCACCCACCCTTGGGCTACTGTTTTACCAACGAATAGTGGGATTGATCGTAACATTATAACGCCCCCACGGCTGAAAAGGCGATCATGTTTGGTGCGGCGGGGATGCGAACCCGCGACCCTCAGATTACGAATCGCACGCCTTAACTCCCCTGGCCATGCCGGGCCTGCAGTGTAAGTACTTAAGGTACATTGTTTTATTGTTTGTTTCTTTTAAACACAAATTTGTACAATGGGCTATCTGTGCTGTGACCATCGCAAGGACCTAACGTCGAAGTGGTGTGTCTTTAAAAACACAGCTTTCAAACTAGTTAGAGCAGATACTGATCTAAGCTGAAGATGTGTAAAGTTCTTATAATTGAAATGTATTTCAACTCGTTGCATGACTTGTTCTTTAAAATTGTTGAAAATTAATTAAACAATTCACAACATCATTTAAGACAAATAGTTCGCCAATTTTTAGAAATCTGTTTACCGTTAAGCATAAAGCCACACAATAGGCTAATTGTGCTCCTCGTACTGCGGGTATCGAAACCCCATTCTTAACTTTAAAATTTACAGACTTACCATTGAGCCATCGCGAATGAGGAGGGCGCTTTTTATAATTGTTTGTTTGTTTTTTGAATTTCGCCCGAAGCTACACGAGGGCTATCTGCTCTAGCCCTCCCTCATTTAACAATGTAAGAGTAGAGAGAAGGCAACTGGTCATCACCACCAACCGCCTGCTCTTGGGCTACTCTTGTGTACTACATAAAGTGTACACAAGTTGTTGTAGTTCTGTGTGGTTAAGTGAGTTCATTGTGTAAAATAATTACATGTCACTATTACACCACGTGATAGTGAGTTGATTGTGTAAAATAATTACATGTCACTATTACACCACGTGCGTTTTTTTTTTTTTTTTTACAATCTAAGTAACTTCTCTATAATCCCCGCAGTTGCTCAGCGGTATGTCTGTGGACTTCCAACGCTAAAAACCGGGTTTCGATACCCGTGATGTGCAGAGCACATATAGCTCATTGTGTAGCTTTGTGCTTAATTCAAAACAACAACTTCTATACAAGTTGTTGTAATTTCTGGAGTTGATTCTATTCGTTTTTTCTAAACTCGTAACAACACAAACTTAAACAAATTTGCACTTTATGAAGTAAATATTGATGAAAAAATATTGACTTCCAACAGAAAGAGAGAAGCGTGGGAAATACGCAATCGAAACTATACTTCAAATGTATTACAGTATTATATAGAACACGTTATATCGAAATATTTTTGTTACATATGAATGCGTTTATTTCATGCTTAAAGACTGTCTAAATTAAAATATACCACATATAATCCTTTATGAACAAAGAAAAATATTTTTATAGGTGTGAACTAAGCCTTGTCACATGCATACATACACTTAAATACATATAATTTCTACGTATTCTTGTTGTCCTTTATTTTACTTGGAAGTTTGATTTCGTTTATAGTTTTAGTACCAAAGCAATCTTATCCTTTCGTGAGAGTGACATTTTCTAAAACTTCGTACGTTTATAAAAGCATAGATCAAGAAATTATCGCCGTTGTGAAAGGAATACATAATTTATGCCCTCCTGTCGAGTGAACCAACGGCGCCTGCGTTATTCATACTTTCTTTGTTATTAAATCCGTTAATAAATGGGTGTGAGCCGGCGCCAGGAAGGGGGCCTCTTTGGTTGCAGTATAAACAGCGTACTTTGTTAAAACACTGCTCCAAATGAAACTTTGCCTGGAGTTTCATTTCCTGCAAACAGACGCAAGTGGTATATACATATATAACCAAAACTTTTTAGGGCGACAGAGAACTAAGTTATCCAGGAAGTGATTATCATAAAGATATTAATTTAAAATTAAATAAAAAACTTTATTAAGCAACTAATCCAACATTTTCACTGCTTCTCCCGCACATATAAGTAATTAACTTCTTCCGCCAATTTTGTGGATAAACTTTAAAGTAGAATCTCCTAATTACGTCAGGAATAATTGTCGCCACAATTCGATTAAAATCCAAAACGAAGTTAAGGTTTTATTCTGATGCTATAAACATACATTTTTGTTGAATGATGTACACAGTTATCTAATCAGAGTAGTGTTACTCCCTCCTGTCACCGATGGTCCAGGGCCCGGCATGGCCAAGCGTGTTAAGGCGTGCGACTCGTAATCTGAGGGTCGCGGGTTCGCATCCCCGTCGCGCCAAACATGCTCACCCTTTCAGCCGTGGGGGCGTTATAATGTGATGGTCAATCCTACTATTCGTTGGTAAAAGAGTAGCCCAAGAGTTGGCGGTGGGTGGTGATGACTAGCTGCCTTCCCTCTAGTCTTACACTGCTAAATTAGGGACGGCTAGCACAGATATCCCTCGTGTAGCTTTGCGCGAAATTCAAAAAACAAACAAAAACAAAACAAACAATGGTCCAGTTCCAAGTTTATAACCGTAAAAACTGAATTTCAATACCGGCGGTGGGCAGAATGTTGATAGCCCATTTTGTAAATTTGTACTCTGCAGTGGTTTAAAGATCACGTGCCCTATTTATGTTTCTCTCTGTAGTTTCTAACTTGGAGTCATGAATGTTCGTAAAATTAGTGCACAATTTTGACACGCGTTTTATAAACGTGATAGAAGTTTGGTGTCTGAAGCCCAAAAAATTGTCTAAACGCTAAATTCGCAGTGTATCTACTAAATGTCTAAACTAACAGTATACACAACAATAATAGCGACAATAATATGAATAAGGACGACAAAATAGGCTGTACGCATAATATGCACTTGTTTAGGGTTTATCATCCAAGAAAAGCGTGTTTGTGTTTTTCTTATAGCAAAACCACATCGGGTTATCTGCTGAGTCCACCGAGGGGAATCGAACCCCTAATTTTAGCGTTGTAAATCCGTAGACTTACCACTGTATCAGCGGGGGATTTCAAGAAGAAACAAATCCAATTCCAAACTGAAATTAAAACGATAACAAAACATAAAACATAAATTATTTAAAAGTTACAAATATCTCTGTAACCAGAGGGCGTCCACGACTCCTATATTACAATCACGAAGTTTAGTCCACCCGCGTTTTTTGCTTATTTATTTATCCATTTTATTTTCTGTTGACGACCATAATTAATTTGGTTTTGTTTTCTTTCGAATTTAGCGCAAGGTTACAAAAGGCTATCTGCGCTAGCCGTATCTAATTTTGCAGTGATAGGCTAGATCGAACGCAGCTAGTTAACACCGCCCACCGCTAACTCTGGGACTTCGGTTTTACCAACGAATAGTATGATTGGTTGTGACAATATAACACCACCACGGTTTAAAGGTCAAACATCTTTGATTTAGCGGGAATAGCGATCCTCAATACATTAAGAATGGAACTGTAGAATTAACATATTTGGTTGAAATGATTCCCATCCTTGGATTGTTTGTTTGTTTTTAATTTTACGCAAAGCTACAGGATGACTATCTGCGCTAGCCTTCTCTAATTTAGCAGCGTAAGACTAGAGGGAAAGCAGCTAGTCATCACCGACCGTCGCAACCTGTTGGGCTGCTCTTTTACCAACGAATAACGGGATTAGTCGTAACATAATAATGCCCCCACGGTTAAAAGGGAAAACATGTTTGGTGTGACAGGGATTCGAACCTGCGACCCTCAGATTACGGGTCGAGCGCTTTAATTCGCCTGGCCATGTTGAACCATACTATTCTTAGAATCAAGGCTAGTTCATTACACAATATACATTTTGAATATAAAGTAACACTGTGTTTTTATCCTGAGCTCATGGAACTTTATAAGCCTACGTGAATAGGCATATTTGAAATGACTAATTAGTCAAATACAGAATAACTACATGAAATATTTAGAGCATAAATAGACAGACATAACGGTGATTTGTTATTAGTTTAATTTATTATCACTTGTTGTAATTTACGCAACTGTATTATAAGCACTGAGCACGCAATTTGACAATAACACGGGCGTATAAGATGTTACCTTTAACGTTTAGGCATGGTTTCTTTCTTTAAGCTCTATTTTTTACTTGAGAACAGACTTTCTCTCTTATTGTTTGGCGTGTTTTTCCATATTCTTTTAAATAAGCAATTTAAGTTGCTTTCAACAGCTATTTCCATCAGGCTTGTCGCAGATAAATCACCCAATGACCGGGAAGAGTTCTTCCTATTAACTCCTGTATGTATATTTATTCATAAATTTGATTGGAAGACGCCTAATGCGGTGTTTAATTTTTGAAAACAATTCACTCTTTCTGACCTAGCAATAATTGACGTTTTTAATGATTGGGTTCTTAAGGCTTACAACTTAATTAACCTGAAGATGACCTAAGAAGGTCGTAACATTATTTTGAACTATATTTTCATTAAAGTTTTAATACCGCTATCGTACCAACTCAATATCTCCCCATCAGTGAACTTTAAGATCAAACTAGAAAGAAAGCCTAAGACGTTAAAAGAGATGAGTTAAAGAAGCGAACAACATTGAGGAATAATATTATAACTTACAGTGCACTCAGAACCATAAACTGTACTGACTTTTGTAGTTCCATAGGAAAGATATACGTAAGTTTGACTGAGATGCATGTTTGACGATTAAGTCGCACGTAACATTGATATGAGGTATTTGTTTGTTGTTCTGTTAGTTCATTTTTGGTAGTTAATCCAACGCAAATATTATTTTCTTATATATTTACATATATATTTACACAACTCCAGTTGTGTAAGATATCCATCAGCTTGTTTATTTCCTGCTTATGTCTTGGCTAAACCTATGGTTATATCAATAAACCGAGTTTATCGCCCGAACTGACAGTTTATAGTTTTTCAGTTTAACAGCAGCTACATTAAATTTTATGGTGTGAATCAATGGAACATAAACAAACACTAACATGACATAATAGTAATTAATCACGATAATATCCCTTAATTAATTAATTTCATATCTTATGTTTAAACAATTCACTAAACAATTTGTTATATCATAAAGATTACCGGCACGTTTTGTTTTCTACAGTTTCAATTAATTTACTCTTTAATTAACGTGTTTTATCATTCGGTACATTTTAAACGAGTAAAATCTTATAAAAGCTAACAAGAATATTCGGTCGGTTTTAAGCAGGTCAGAACTTCGTTCATGGAGCAGTTTCTTTGATGAATTTGCCAGTAAGCCATGAATTTCTCATTAAACAATTCAAACACCGGTAATTATATCCTTTATACCACACTAGATCCCACAAATTTCTATTTTCGGGTTTACTCCAACCAAAACATCATTATTTTGAGTCATATAGCGCCTTATAATTAGGTGTCGGGCTGAATATCCAAGGATCCGCGCCCCATTTCCACCAAAAAGCAAGCTCGCTTTTCGTTTTCGGGCTTCTGAGTGCATCATAAAAGCGACGGTCAAATCCCATTATTCGATTAGATAAACCCACAAGTTGGTGGTGGGTGGTGTTTAATAGTTGCCTTCCATCTAGTCGATCATTTCAAAATTAGGGACGACTAGCAAAGAGAGCCCTTGTGTACCTTTGCGCCAAATTTGACGAGAAACAAACAATTTACGTTTCGAATGTTTTTTTACCAATGTTCATAAATTGGTGTTATACTTACAAACGTGACCTAACCTCAGATCATTGCACATGTGGTCAGTTGAACAGAAACTCTTAAGAGTGTTTCTCAACCCTCATGTTTCTATATGTGTAGTCACGTCATCAAGGATGAGATAGAAACATGTGAGTTAACATTCATTCACCATTTCTCAAACATCGTGTTTCTATCAAACAAAAACTTACGTGAGTTAACATCCATTGATTCCTCTTCAACCCTAGTGTTCCTATCAGGCTGAAACTCATATGAGTTAACATCAATTCAGTTATTTTGTGCTGACTTTTGGTGAAAGACTGTTATATGACAGCTTTTTTATAACTAAATAATTTGTGGCCCTCAGTGGCACAGTGGTATATCTGCGGACTTACACTCTAGAAACTGGGTTTCGATACCCGTGGTGAGCAGAGCACAGATAGCCCATTGTGTAGCTTTGTGATCAATACAAAACGAACAAACAAACAAATAATTTGCAGTTTTGTATAAAATATGCCACTAAGAAGAAGAAGACACAATTACAAAGATAACTAACCTTACAATAACTAACCTTACAATAACTACCCTTACAATAACTAACCTTACAATAACACCTTACAATAATTACCCTTACAATAACTAACCTTACAATAATTACCCTTACAATAACTAACCTTGCAATAACTACCCTTACAATAACTACCCTTACAACCTAGTGTTATACAATGTAATTTTTAAACATGTATATTTCATTTACACAGTATATCTTTACTGTTTCTAAAATCCGAATTTCCTCTTCTGGTTGAAAAAAAAACTATTTAAAGATGTTTAGTAACAAAGAGTAATAATATTAAGTTCAATTTCAAATCGTTTGAATGTTTTGAATCAGATAATACTAAAAAAACGAGTCCAGGACTTTTGTACTCTATATCTATGAATGTCTACTATTTTAGTTCTATGTACAACATTCGACTGACCTAAAAGTTTGGTAGCTCTCATTTTCTTCTAACGTTTAAATTTAGAATGTTAGAAATTGACAGTTGAAATGTAAATCAAAATGGATATAACAACATATCACCAAGAATCATGAGGTTTTAGTATACGTGTCTATATTGAAGCAAAGCCATTTTGAAATATACACGTATATATTCATATGTGTGTGTGTATAGGTACGTGTAGAAAGAGAAACATTGACGGTATAAAAGACCACTGTAATATAAATATACATATGAGTTTATGCTATATTTTCAGGACAAGTGGAAATGTCGTGATATAATGATGTTTTATTAGATATATGTGTGTGTTGTGTAAAAAAAGTCACGGTATTTATACAATTATTGTGGAAAACACACACAAGGAGTGTTCTGTATACGTTCAACACAAGTCTGGAAGTGCTCTGTATGTGGTCAACACAAGTCGAAAAGTGTTTTTTTTATATATATATAATCAACATATGTCGAGAAGTGTTCTATATATATAGCCAATACACTTCAAAAAGTGTTCTATATATGTTCAACACACAACGAGAACTGCTCTATATACTGTTAACGCATATCGAGATACTATATATATTCAACACACGAAAGATTTGTTATACATGTGAATGACACGCGTCGAAAAATATACAATATGCAGCGTTAACGCATGTTAACGCATGTCTCGTTCTTTCTATAGCAATCTGTAACAAAATTATCAGAGACGGTTTAAAAATAACGGTTAGCATGCGTTAATAGATGTTTTATATACATGGTTAACGCATGTGAGAAATCTCCTTCTTTCTATATTAATCTATAAAAAATATCAAAGACAGTCTAACAATAAAGGTTAACACGCGTCGAGAAATGTTCTATACACACGGTTAACACACGTCGAGAAATGTTCTATACACACGGTTAACACATGTGAGAAGTCTCATTCGTTTTATGGCAGTCTGTAACAAAATTATCGGAGGCGGTTTAACAATAAAGGTTGTCAAACGTCGAGAAATGATCTATACACATGGTTAACACACGTCGAGAAATGTTCTATACACACGGTTAAGACACGTCAAGAAATGTTCTATACACACGGTTAACACATGTGAGAAGTCTCATTCGTTTTATGGCAGTCTGTAACAAAATTATCAGAGGCGGTCTAATAATAAAGGTTAACACACGTCGAGAAATGTTCTATACACACGGTTAACACATGCGAGAAGTCTCATTCGTTTTATGGCAGTCTGTAACAAAATTATCGGAGGCGGTTTAACAATAAAGGTTGTCACACGTCGAGAAATGTTCAATACACACGGTTAACACACATCGAGAAATGTTCTATACACACGGTTAACACATGTGAGAAGTCTCATTCGTTTTATGGCAGTCTGTAACAAAGTTATTAGAGGCGGTCTAACAATAAACTTACATTTTAATTTTATAAATCATTGTCAAACAATATTCACTTAGAAATAAGCATAATTCTCTAAGTTTTGTTTTTCACTATACATTATTGACACGTGTTTTATTTGAACAATAGAGTTAGGGTGTGTGTATCGTCATTCATCGAATTATTAATTCGTAGATTCTATAATCAGTGTATAAAAATATATCAACTTTCATAGAGTCAATGTATGAAAATGCGTCAGATTTCGTGGAGTAGATATATAAAGAGTGAACATATATAATACAGTCACAGAGTGAAAATGTATGAAACTTCATGGAGTGAACAGGTACCAGATTTTGTTTTTGTTCTTTGTTGAGTCGGTGTAGGAAAACACGTTAAGTTGGAGTGTAACCACGTCTCAGATTTCATGGAACATGTACCAGATTTATCAGCATACTTTAAATTAATCAGATAAAAAGAAACAACTACAACTCACACTTTTATGTGTTAAACATTGATATATTTCTTCCCTTAGTTTTAAGTTAAGATTCTCGCGTTTCGTAGTTTAACAAACTTGTCGAATGTAAAGGTTTTTTCCGTTACGTCATGGAGAATATGAGTTATAGATGTGGTCAAAACACATGATTCAAAACACTGCACGCGGACGAAGAAAATGTCATTTATAGGGTACAAAACCTACACCCATCACATTACATGGTAAGTATATGGTTTATATCGTGTGTTTTATGTAACTAACCCAGCCATAGTAAACATATGCTACATATCAACCAATCACTTATCTGCAAAAAGATTGACAGGTTTACGCCCAAATCCGCTATCTGTTTTACATATTCTTGCTTGTAAATGTATTGTTTCTGACTTCATCGTTGATATGACAGCCTATTCATCATATACTACGTAATTGTGCTTCGAATGACACTATTGGGTAATGTTTTCCACGTGCATGTTTTGTATAATTATGTATGTAAAAAATCTACGATTTCAACAAGCGAAACGTTTGGTTTGTTTTTAATTTCGCGCAAAGCTACACGAGGGCTATCTGCACTAGCCGTCCCTAATTTAGTAGAGTAAAACTAGAGGGAAGGCAGCTAGTTATCACCACCCACCGCCAACTCTTGGGCTATTCTTTTACCAACGAATAGTGGGATCAACAGTCACATTATAACGCCCCCACAGCTGAAAGGGCGGGCATGTTTGGTGTGACGGCGATTCGAATCCGCGATCCTCAGATCAAGAGTAGAGTGCTACCTGGCCATCCCGGACTATCAAGCAAAACGTCAACGGAAAGATCACAACTGAAGGATAATTTCTAATTCTAAAATATTTGTTTCCGATGATAAGTTTTAAAGCAACATAAAATGTGTGCTCAAATATGTAGACAAAACATATTGCTTCCTTCCTTACAATGTTAAATGTTACACTTTTTTATACATTCATTATTACAGTTCTCAAGAGCCCGGCATGAGCAGATAGTTAAGGCGTTCGACTCATAATCTTAGGGTCGCGGGTTCGAATCTCCGTCGCACCAAACATGCCCGCCCTTTCAACTGTGGAGGCGTTATAATGTTGCAGTTAATCCCACTATTCGTTGGTAAAAGAATAGCCCAAAAGATGGCGGTGGATGGTGATGACTAGCTGCCTTCCCTCTAGTCTTACACTGCTAAATTAGGGACGGCTAGTACAGATAGTCTTCCTGTAGCTTTGCGCGAAATTCAAACAAAAAAAAATTCTTAATGAATGTTTATTTTATTATAGAAACGTGGAAGTATTGACTGGAATGTTAAATAAACTGGTTTCATGGACACTGATTTAATACAACTTAAAATCAAACGCGTATTTCTCAGTAAGAAGCAGGGGTTCGATTCCCCTCGGTGGACTCAGCAAATAGCCTGATGTGGCTTTGCTATCAGAAAACACACACACACAGTAAGAAGTATGAGATACGTTCCCAATACGTCTGTTCTTATTTCATTATTAAACACATTTTCCACATTTTATGTTTATTTTACGATCAAAAGTAATAAGTACATTTTACGAATACATGTGTTTTTTACACATGTAATAAATACATTTTCTATATAATCTGTGCTCTGAGCAAATTAAGAAAGAACATTTATAACAATAATGTTCCACAGCGCAGACAGGGACAGTTTAATACGTTGCGATACATAGAATTGTATTCAAAGTCTTTTTTATTAGTAACATCATCAGCTTTACGAAAATAGTCCTCCGCTAGTGCAGCGGTATGTCTCCGGATTTACAACGCTAAAATCAGCCGTTCGATTCCTCTCGGTGGGCTCAGCAGATAACCCGACGTGGCTTTGCTATAAGAAAACACACACATACTTACGAAAATACAGTTAATTTACAAACCTTTCTGGACAGCATATCGAAACTTGACGAGTTTCTGTAGACAATAGTTTCTTGATGTTTTTTAAGGAAAACGGGCTAACAAAACAGAACCGCTGAGTGGCCTGTGTTCGAATTGTACACACACACATATGTATATATACATATAATTTAACCTTACATATAGTTGAAGTCTATAACCAAGTTGGTATTATTAAAATAAATATCGTAAAGACATTTGATACAAATTGTTGAATTACATTTCTATACTGTTAACGTATTATACAGTGTTCTAGAAACCCTGACAAAGTAAAAAACTACCTCAAGCCAGTAATACACTGTGTTCAGAGTTATGAAGATTTACACAACCTACTCTGTTGTTTTCTCTTTAAATACTTTTTGATGAACTTGCTTTCAACAACATAAAATTTCTAGGCTTAACGAATTCGGGTTATCCTATAATATGTATATTTGTTGGGACAAGAATAAAAGAAACCCTCCAAAGCTCATATAAAAATCGAAAGCTGCGTGGTAGAACTCGGTTAACGTTAGAAATAAGATTTAGACTGATATTAACTGAATATATTAGATTTTCAAATAAAAACATTTACGCATAAGTTTCATCAATAAATTCTCTGTAAATATCGAACATTATTGTTGTTAAAATAACTCTATAGGTTTAGCGCCTGCAATGAGAACACGTTAGCTGGGAAACGTGATAACACCACTACTCTATGTACAAAGGCTGCTATTAAAAAGCAGAAGTATTATAGATGGCATTTGTCAAAAAAATGTTAGAATAGCAAATAATTTCTTTTTGCTGTTAACACTCTTAATTGCAAATCGATTTGCCAATTTTTCCGTTTGAAATTCTCTATACGACCAAGCGGCATATTGTTTAACAGAATTGATATTTTCTCTCTTTTTCCATACACTATTTTTATATAATTTTTTTACCAATGGGAACTTCTAAAAAGTTTTTCCTTTAATTACTGAAATTTGAATTTTGTTCAAATAGAATAACACTAGAAGTCGGGACAAGTTGAAACTTACTGTCTGTTGTGTAACACACATAACTTTTACGTATTGGAATAAATAAAGATTAAGGTATTAAATTTATAAACAAAAACAGGAGTTAATATGGAATCTTACCTAATAAACAATGGTCAAACTGCTTCGTCCACTTTATTATGGAATCTTACCTAATAAACAATGGTCAAATTGCTTCGTCCACTTTATTAACGTAACGATTGGCTTTGTCTTTATGTTACGCACGATGAAACAACACCCGGTATAGCCACGTAGTTAAGGCGCTCGACTCGCAATCTGACGGTCGCGGGTTCGAATCCCTGTCCCACCAAACATGCTCGCCTTTTCAGCTATGAGGGTTTTATAATAGGAGGGTCACTTCCACTATTCGTTAGTAAAAGAGTATCCCAAAAGTGAGCGGTGGGTGGTGATGACTAGCAGTCTTCACTGTAGTCTTACACTGCTAAATTAAAGACGGCTAGAACGGATAACCCTCTTGTAGCTTTGAGCGAAATTCAAAATCTTTACTTTTATTCAAATTTTGTATTTCTGTTATTGCTTTTTACTAGGTTAAGACAGCCAATAAAAATAATCTTAATGATCGAACCATGGTTTTGTAATCTGAATAGGTCCTCCTTATGACAACGCTAATATTCGGGATTCAATTCCCCGTGGCAACCAGATCGTGAATATCTTATTGTGTACTTTTGCGCTAAAAAACAGCACAAAAACATAACGATTTTAATATAACAGAAGTTATAAAAACGTTTTAAGACCATTGCTTTGTAAGCTAAGTACTTCCTCCGGCTTACAACTATTAAAATTCGAGGTTCGAATACACATGGTGGAGAATACATAAATAAATCCACGGAAAGTTATAAAAATAAAGACCTTAAGAATAGTGAAGTACAAATTCAAATTTGCCTAATGCATACTAAAATGGATCCAAATTAAGATCTATAACATACAAGATTGTTATACAGAATGTTGACTCTGGTTCTACACTTCGAATGTTTTGTGTATTGCTTTGTTGTTTCCCTTGACGCATTTCTTTCATAAACAAGTCATGACGAATATTTAACGTGTGCTCTGTCCGTAACGATGTATTACACAAGTTCAAAAAGTTTTCATCCGAATATTTTTTAACATATAATAATAGCGAACCATAAGAAAGGTTGTTCTTTAAATTCGGTTCTGAATACATTTTTTGTTGTTGTCATTTCCACATAAGGTATATTTTTTGTTATTTCAAGCTCTGAATGAATGCTTGTTTTGTTAACGTATTATTATAATTCCTATGGTTCTCAGATCTATACTTTTCTTTCTTTATATTTGCTATTTCTACTTATGAATAGTTTTTATCTGTTTCAGTTATGAATAAGTTTGGTAATTTTCCAGATTGAGTAACTTTTTTACCCTTCGCTTCAAGAAATTCTTATCAAAAAACCAACTATGTATACCTTGTCATGAACATGTGTGTCAAAGAAAAGTTCATGACAAAAACAACAACTTTGAACACTTTGTCATGAACATGTGTGTCAAAGAAAAGTTCATGAGAAAAACAACAACTTTGAACACTTTGTCATGAACATGTGTGTCAAAGAAAAGTTCATGAGAAAAACAACAACTTTGTCATGGATATGTGGGCTAACACACCAGAATTTCTATATATTACAGTGAAAAAATGACAAAAAAACATTTTTTTTCAGCTTGTTACAGATCAACAGAAATGGTGTGTTTTAAACTTTATAGTTATAAATGGTGTGCTTTGAACTATGTATTAATATGGATTTTATCTTATAAATGGTGTTCTTTAAACTTTGTGTTAATAGAATTCTATCGTTATAAATGGTGTGCTTTGAACTATGTATTAATATGGATTTTATCTTATAAATGGTGTTCTTTAAACTTTGTGTTAATAGAATTTTATTATTATAAATGGTGCGTTTTGAACTTTGTGTTGACATAGATTCTATCGTTATAAATGGTGTGCTTTGAACTATGTACTAATAAGACTTCTATCGTTATAAATGGTATTCTTTGAACTGTGTATTAATACGAGTTTTGTCGCTGAACTTGAATATGTCAACCTGACTGTAATGTTCTCTCTTCGAGCTTTATGGCTAAATAAAGAAAACAAAAACATCCAATTTCAACTTGTTGCTCTTCCTTTGAAATGTTGAGACCAAAAGTCTCAGATCCAAATGCACATGCAAGCTAACAAATGTTTCATAGAATGTCCAGTAATCAAATCAAGGTTTTCTAGGCTGTTTAACACAAGTGATTAGATTAACTATATTGTCTTATGCCAATTTCAATTTTACTCAATTAGTTAATTATAGTTCGGTTTTCTTTCTGTAGATAGAATTATATAAATATATATGTACATACTGTCTGATTTTAACCGTCAATTTAGGCACTAAACAACTACTAAGGTACATAACACTACAAATATGAAAGAACTAATAATGTACAAGGTAATGCATCACAAAAAATGTTTTAAATCTTTATGGAAACAGTAACAACTCAAACTTCCTCTGTCGTAACTTTATTTGTCCACATAGACATATTGTTTTCTTTCTTTTTTCTTCCAAGCACTTTTCAATCGACTATCGTTCATTCATTTCTCAGTAGCACAACTTGAAACTTAGTATATTTATACCTTGATCCAATATGCCTAGATATTTTTTCAATTTTTTTTATTTAGGTTTCTTAAGAGATTTTACGAGGTCAAATGTCAAACAGTCCAAATTTTTAAATTATAGGTTACTATGCGGTCATATTTACAGTAATCAAGATGAGAATTGGCACAAATGTAAATTTACACGAGAACAACACATTAACAAATAAATATGGTGGACTTGCATATTTGTAATATAATTATAGAAAGATCAAGATGGCATGAAAAGTAATTTTAGGTTTGTCTTTCAATTACTTTGTCATATTTCGACCAATTTACGTTGAAATTGGTACAAGATGTTTTCTATCAAGTCATATATATATACATATACAAATGTGAAATATTCCATTTTTGATCATTTTAGAGGGAGTCAAAACGTTAAATAAACCATAATAGGCCAATTTACATAAAATTTGGTATAAAGTTATTTTGTTACAGGTCCAGAAAAGAAATATAGACAATTTTGGAATTTTTGTCTTTTGTTCAATTTTCCAGCGAAAAAGCACAGTTTGGGATTTTCATGAAGTATTCATGTGTACGTCAACCAACTTAACAGGATTTGGTACGCAGATACAAACAGTTTTAGCTTTTCCTGATTTTCACAATTTTTTCTGGTTTCAAAATTGGCGAAAAAGACACGTTCCATTTGCCCACGAATGTCGGCGTCTCTGATTTCAATGTATTTCCTCACTTCTCATTAAAATCTGTGATGTTTCTTACAAATTTTTATCCAAAGTTTTATCCAAATAAATTTTCATAATAAGATAATTTTGACCAGTTCACATTATGAAATCATGACGAAATAGATCTCTTTAAACTGGTATATTCTATTATCATTTGTCTTTATGTCTACACGTTATTTTATATTATGTACATGTCTTGAAATATTTTTTAGTTTTGATTCACTCGAAATACTCGTGAAACATCACCATTAAATGTCATTGTTTGTTGCTAAGCGCAAATCTATACAATGGGATATTTGTGCTTTATCCACTACGAGTATCGATATACAATGGGATATTTGTGCTTTATCCACTACGAGTATCGATATACAATGGGATATTTGTGCTTTATCCACTACGAGTATCGATATACAATGGGATATTTGTGCTTTATCCACTACGAGTATCGATATACAATGGGATATTTGTGCTTTATCCACTACGAGTATCGAAACCCAGTTTCTAGCGTTATAAGCTCTCAGGCTTTTCGCTGAGCTTTTGAATAACAGCAGTAAATATTTTAGAAGTACGTAGTTATTTGTTTGCAAATAATTTAAGCCCTTTCGTTAGGTCATTACTAATATGCGCTCCCAATATTACAGAATTTAATACCTAATCGTATAAACGTGGATAAACTTACGAATAGTTTTTGAGTTTATTTCAGACGCTTTTGTTTTGTTCTTTTACAATTTATCCAACGTAAGATATCCTTTATATCGCTAAGGCTATATCGGTGTATATTGTATTGTATTGTTTTTACGTTCACTGCTATAAAACCAGTACATCATTTTGTGCAATTGTAGATTTAAGTAATCTCACGTTACAACGGCCTAAACTGACCATGGTACTACACTTTCTTGCTTTATACACAATGGTCGATTAGCACTTGTTATTTAGCGTTTCGATACGATTTAAACAGATCTTGATCATAGTAAGTTACTCGTAAAAATATACAATACCTTTATTTATACTATATAATAACAACATCGTAATCTACTCTAGAGGAAAAAGTAGAGTAATATCAGAGGTTGGTGGCTGAGCGAATTGAGGTTTGGTTCAGGTTTATTTTGTGTGTGTGCACATATACATGGAAAATACAGACTTGTGTAAGGGCAAAGATGAAATCTATATAACATCATAATTATCGAGATAATATAACTTACAGTAAAAATTAATGAAAATTCTTTAAGTTCTTTCCATATTCGACTCAAGCTTGTGGTGCTACTTTTAATAATAATAAATTGGTTTAAAATGTGTTAGAAAATAACGAAAATATGAGAAGACAAAATACGTAAGAAATCAACGAGAAATAAGGAGATAAAATAAGCAAGACAGTGATGATAGTTAATGGGTTAAACAAGTAAGAAAGTAATGAGAATTAAGGGATAAAACAAGTAAGAAAGTAATGAGAATTAGGGGATAAAACAAGTAAGAAAGTAATGAGTATTAGGGGATAAAACAAGTAAGAAAGTAATGAGAATTAGGGGATAAAACAATTAAGAATGTAATGAGAATTAGGGGATAAAACAATAAAGAATGTAATGAGAATTAGGGGATAAAACAAGTAAGAAAGTAATGAGAATTAGGGGATAAAACAATTAAGAATGTAATGAGAATTAGGGGATAAAACAATAAAGAATGTAATGAGAATTAGGGGATAAAACAAGTAAGAAAGTAATGAGAATTAGGGGATAAAACAAGTAAGAAAGTAATGAGAATTAGGGGATAAAACAATTAAGAATGTAATGAGAATTAGGGGATAAAACAATTAAGAATGTAATGAGAATTAGGGGATAAAAGAAGTGAGAAAGTAATGAGAATTAGGGGATAAAACAATAAAGAATGTAATGAGAATTAAGGGATAAAACAAGTGAGAAAGTAATGAGAATTAGGAGATAAAAGAATTAAGAATGTAATGAGAATTAGGGGATAAAACAAGTGAGAAAGTAATGAGAATTAGGGGATGAAACAATTAAGAATGTAATGAGAATTAGGGGTTAAACAATAAAGAATGTAATGAGAATTAGGGGATAAAACAATTAAGAATGTAATGAGAATTAGGGGATAAAACAATAAAGAATGTAATGAGAATTAGGGGAAAAACAAGTAAGAAAGTAATGAGAATTAGGGGATAAAACAATTAAGAATGTAATGAGAATTAGGGAATAAAACAAGTAAGAAAGTAATGAGAATTAGGGGATAAAACAAGTAAGAAAGTAATGAGAATTAGGAGATAAAAGAATTAAGAATGTAATGAGAATTAGGGGATAAAACAAGTGAGAAAGTAATGAGAATTAGGGGATGAAACAATAAAGAATGTAATGAGAATTAGGGGATAAAACAATTAAGAATGTAATGAGAATTAGGGGATAAAATAATTAAGAATGTAATGACAATTAGGGAATAAAACAAGCAAGAATGTAATGAGAATTAGGGGATAAAACAAGTGAGAAAGTAATGAGAATTAGGAGATAAAACAAGTAAGAAAGTAATGAGAATTAGGAGATAAAACAAGTGAGAAAGTAATGAGAATTAGGGGATAAAACAATTAAGAAAGTAATGAGAATTAGGAGATAAAACAGTTAAGAATGTAATGAGAATTAGGAGATAAAACAAGTGAGAAAGTAATGAGAATTAGGGGATAAAACAATTAAGAATGTAATGAGAATTAGGGGATAAAACAATTAAGAATGTAATGAGAATTAGGGGATAAAACAAGCAAGAATGTAATGAGAATTAGGGGATAAAACAAGTAAGAAAGTAATGAGAATTAGGAGATAAAACAAGTAAGAAAGTAATGAGAATTAGGGAATAAAACAATTAAGAATGTAATGAGAATTAGGGGATAAAAGAAGTGAGAAAGTAATGAGAATTAGGGGATAAAAAATTAAGAATGTAATGAGAATTAGGGGATAAAAGAAGTGAGAAAGTAATGAGAATTAGGGGATAAAACAAGCAAGAATGTAATGAGAATTAGGGGATAAAACAAGTGAGAAAGTAATGAGAATTAGGGGATAAAACAAGTAAGAAAGTAATGAGAATTAGGAGATAAAACAATTAAGAATGTAATGAGAATTACGGGATAAAACAATTAAGAATGTAATGAGAATTAGGGGATAAAACAATTAAGAATGTAATGAGAATTAGGGATAAAACAATTAAGAATGTAATGAGAATTAGGGGATAAAACAAGCAAGAATGTAATGAGAATTAGGGGATAAAACAAGCAAGAATGTAATGAGAATTAGGGGATAAAACAAGTAAGAAAGTAATGAGAATTAGGAGATAAAACAAGTAAGAAAGTAATGAGAATTAGGAGATAAAACAATTAAGAATGTAATGAGAATTAGAGGATAAAACAAGTGAGAAAGTAATGAGAATTAGGAGATAAAACAATTAAGAATGTAATGAGAATTAGAGGATAAAACAATTAAGAATGTAATGAGAATTAGGGGATAAAACAATTAAGAATGTAATGAGAATTAGGGGTTAAAACAAGCAAGAATGTAATGAGAATTAGAGGATAATACAAGTGAGAAAGTAATGAGAATTAGGGGATAAAACAAGTAAGAAAGTAATGAGAATTAGGGGATAAACAAGTAAGAAAGTAATGAGAATTAGGAAATAAAACAATTAAAAATGTAATGAGAATTAGAGGATAAAACAAGTGAGAAAGTAATGAGAATTAGGGGATAAAACAATTAAGAATGTAATGAGAATTAGGGGATAAAACAATTAAGAATGTAATGAGAATTAGGGGTTAAAACAAGCAAGAATGTAATGAGAATTAGAGGATAATACAAGTGAGAAAGTAATGAGAATTAGGGGATAAAACAAGTAAGAAAGTAATGAGAATTAGGGGATAAAACAAGTAAGAAAGTAATGAGAATTAGGAGATAAAACAATTAAGAATGTAATGAGAATTACGGGATAAAAGAAGTGAGAAAGTAATGAGAATTAGGGGATAAAACAATTAAGAATGTAATGAGAATTAGGGGATAAAACAATAAAGAATGTAATGAGAATTAGGGGAAAAACAAGTAAGAAAGTAATGAGAATTAGGGGATAAAACAATTAAGAATGTAATGAGAATTAGGGAATAAAACAAGTAAGAAAGTAATGAGAATTAGGAGATAAAAGAATTAAGAATGTAATGAGAATTAGGGGATAAAACAAGTGAGAAAGTAATGAGAATTAGGGGATGAAACAATTAAGAATGTAATGAAAATTAGGGGTTAAAACAATAAAGAATGTAATGAGAATTAGGGGATAAAACAATTAAGAATGTAATGAGAATTAGGGGATAAAATAATTAAGAATGTAATGACAATTAGGGAATAAAACAAGCAAGAATGTAATGAGAATTAGGGGATAAAACAAGTGAGAAAGTAATGAGAATTAGGAGATAAAACAAGTAAGAAAGTAATGAGAATTAGGAGATAAAACAAGTGAGAAAGTAATGAGAATTAGGGGATAAAACAATTAAGAAAGTAATGAGAATTAGGAGATAAAACAGTTAAGAATGTAATGAGAATTAGGAGATAAAACAAGTGAGAAAGTAATGAGAATTAGGGGATAAAACAATTAAGAATGTAATGAGAATTAGGGGATAAAACAATTAAGAATGTAATGAGAATTAGGGGATAAAACAAGCAAGAATGTAATGAGAATTAGGGGATAAAACAAGCAAGAATGTAATGAGAATTAGGGGATAAAACAAGTAAGAAAGTAATGAGAATTAGGGGATAAAACAAGTAAGAAAGTAATGAGAATTAGGAGATAAAACAAGTAAGAAAGTAATGAGAATTAGGGGATAAAACAATTAAGAATGTAATGAGAATTAGGGGATAAAAGAAGTGAGAAAGTAATGAGAATTAGGGGATAAAACAAGCAAGAATGTAATGAGAATTAGGGGATAAAACAAGTGAGAAAGTAATGAGAATTAGGGGATAAAACAAGTAAGAAAGTAATGAGAATTAGGAGATAAAACAATTAAGAATATAATGAGAATTACGGGATAAAACAATTAAGAATGTAATGAGAATTAGGGGATAAAACAATTAAGAATGTAATGAGAATTAGGGATAAAACAATTAAGAATGTAATGAGAATTAGGGGATAAAACAAGCAAGAATGTAATGAGAATTAGGGGATAAAACAAGCAAGAATGTAATGAGAATTAGGGGATAAAACAAGTAAGAAAGTAATGAGAATTAGGAGATAAAACAAGTAAGAAAGTAATGAGAATTAGGAGATAAAACAATTAAGAATGTAATGAGAATTAGAGGATAAAACAAGTGAGAAAGTAATGAGAATTAGGAGATAAAACAATTAAGAATGTAATGAGAATTAGGGGATAAAACAATTAAGAATGTAATGAGAATTAGGGGATAAAACAATTAAGAATGTAATGAGAATTAGGGGTTAAAACAAGCAAGAATGTAATGAGAATTAGAGGATAATACAAGTGAGAAAGTAATGAGAATTAGGGGATAAAACAAGTAAGAAAGTAATGAGAATTAGGGGATAAACAAGTAAGAAAGTAATGAGAATTAGGAGATAAAACAATTAAGAATGTAATGAGAATTAGAGGATAAAACAAGTGAGAAAGTAATGAGAATTAGGGGATAAAACAATTAAGAATGTAATGAGAATTAGGAAATAAAACAATTAAGAATGTAATGAGAATTAGGGGTTAAAACAAGCAAGAATGTAATGAGAATTAGAGGATAATACAAGTGAGAAAGTAATGAGAATTAGGGGATAAAACAAGTAAGAAAGTAATGAGAATTAGGGGATAAAACAAGTAAGAAAGTAATGAGAATTAGGAGATAAAACAATTAAGAATGTAATGAGAATTACGGGATAAAAGAAGTGAGAAAGTAATGAGAATTAGGGGATAAAACAATTAAGAATGTAATGAGAATTAGGGGATAAAACAATTAAGAATGTAATGAGAATTAGGGGATAAAACAATTAAGAATGTAATGAGAATTAGGAGATATAACAAGTGAAAAAGTAATGAGAATTAGGGGATAAAACAATTAAGAATGTAATGAGAATTAGGGGATATAACAAGTGAAAAAGTAATGAGAATTAGGGGATAAAACAATTAAGAATGTAATGAGAATTAGGGGATAAAAGAAGTAAGAAAGTAATGAGAATTACGGGATATAACAAGTAAGAAAGCAATTAGAACCTAAGAGGGTACGTAATAGTTGGGGCAATACAATATTAAACAAGTAAAATTTAAATGAATTCGTATAACATATACGAAAGATGAAATTTGCACGGATAAAACCAAAAAGAAACGGTTTAATCCGTGACATTAATCATATAGTACACAGTTACAAAAACGTAGCAGTTGGCTTACTGTTACAGAAAGGTGATATACAGAAAGAATGAGAGGTTTATAAAATTCACCCTGTAGAGAACTGAAGCATTGAGATATCTGAATATAACAACATAAATATCATATTATATATACGAAAAAAAGTCCTCTTAAAATTATATCCAGTAAGATACTAACAGTTGAAATTACTCGAATGTGGAATGATCCAACTTCAATATTCCTGCGACGTGCACTAAAAGTATAATTATAGTTAGATTGTTTACGAGCTGGTAGAGTACCTGACCATAACAGCTAATGAGTTTAATGTTCGGTAAAACACACACTCTATTTCTGCTCACAGCTTTCAGCGTACTTAATATTTGGTCTCAGCAGGCCAAATGAAAACACTCAAAGACTGAAATTTGTGATTATATGCCTTTGAAATGGCTACAGTTATCAGTCGAACTATTTCAGTGATTTTTAACCTCATCATAGTTTGAGGTACACAGTTTACTGTGTAAAACACTTCATAATAGCATTCTTTTCGTAGTTATTACTTAATAAGATCACCTAAACTTAATTACTTTTATTAATACTGCTGTTTTGGTTGCTAAGTTACGGCTGTATTCAGGAAGTTCTGAGCAAGAGAGTACGTGGAGGCAGGAACTGCGGTTCCATCTAGAATCTTCTTCGTATAAACCCAGGCCTGCTATTCACTCGCTCCTAATCTTGTTCCCCTCAGAGATTAATTCGCTAGTTACTTGAATGTTACTACGAGGTGTCCATGTTTTTGCTGATTTCTGTGCTAGGTTTACTGAGTGTAATATTAGTTAGACCTTTCTTTATCTCGTGCGTGATCCGTATTTCATTATATTAGCATTATTCCATTTTGTAAGATGGCCTTCTCTGAGACAATGAAATAGGTTACAAATAGATCGGTATTTCAGAGACTTGAGGATCTATTATACTTCACGATTCTGACTTTTATTGGTATTTTCGTTTCTCCATTAATAAATCCTGGTATACACTTCGTTTTAGCTCACCATTTAGGTGATTTGTTATTCATTAATTACAACCATTTTATGTTCCAGATACGGTTCTGTACAGTTCGTTTGTTTGTTGGCTGTTGTGAGGAAGACTTTAATATAAAGATGGGAGTTAATTAATAAATAAATAAACTTATATATATCGTATGATCTATAACGACTGGCATCTGATTCGCTACAACATTATTGTAAGTAATACTGTTGATCACGTATACAACATGTATATGTTTATATATTATTTTTGTTTTACGATCAGTAGTCTGGAATTATATATAAATAATTCTATTCTTTCGTTCTCAGAAAAGTGTTATCAAATACATTGTCTTCAGAATACCCAGGTTATAAAATATTGGTGCTAACCCTGAAAACCACGTTATTAGTATGCTAATCTTCTTATATTAGTTAACCCTGACGCAACTAAAAACTGGTGATGTTGTGACGTATACATTATATATGCTTTCGCTTGTAGCAAGATTAACACGAAAAGAGCCATAGATGAAAATTGTTACGGCACGAAACCAAAGCACTGTACAAAAAACGTGCATCTAAGTGAAAGGACTCCATAAATTCAGCGATTTTTAGCAATAATAACTTTTATATAAGCAAAAATGATTCATTAAGATGAAATAATAACCTTCACGTAAGTGAAACAATTTCATATATTTAGTAAACATTTACAACAATAATAACCTTTACTAGTGAAATAAAACACTTTCATACATTTACAACAATAATAACCTTTACTAGTGAAATAAAACACTTTCATACATTTACAACAATAATAACCTTCACTAGTGAAATAAAACACTTTCATACATTTACAACAATAATAACCTTTACTAGTGAAATAAAACACTTTCATACATTTACAACAATAATAACCTTTACTAGTGAAATGAAACACTTTCATACATTTACAACAATAATAACCTTTACTAGTGAAATAAAACACTTTCATACATTTGCAACAATAATAACCTTCACTAGTGAAATAAAACACTTTCATACATTTACAACAATAATAACCTTTACTAGTGAAATAAAACACTTTCATACATTTACAACAATAATAACCTTCACTAGTGAAATGAAACACTTTCATACATTTACAACAATAATAACCTTCACTAGTGAAATAAAACACTTTCATACATTTACAACAATAATAACCTTCACTAGTGAAATAAAACACTTTCATACATTTACAACAATAATAACCTTCACTAGTGAAATAAAACACTTTCATACATTCACAACAATAATAACCTTTACTAGTGAAATAAAACACTTTCATACATTTACAACAATAATAACCTTCACTAGTGAAATAAAACACTTTCATACATTTACAACAATAATAACCTTCACTAGTGAAATAAAACACTTTCATACATTTACAACAATAATAACCTTCACTAGTGAAATAAAACACTTTCATACATTCACAACAATAATAACCTTTACTAGTGAAATAAAACACTTTCATACATTTACAACAATAATAACCTTTACTAGTGAAATAAAACACTTTCATACATTTACAACAATAATAACCTTTACTAGTGAAATAAAACACTTTCATACATTTACAACAATAATAACCTTTACCAGTGAAATAAAACACTTTCATACATTTACAACAATAATAACCTTTACTAGTGAAATAAAACACTTTCATACATTTACAACAATAATAACCTTTACTAGTGAAATAAAACACTTTCATACATTTACAACAATAATAACCTTTACTAGTGAAATGAAACACTTTCATACATTTACAACAATAATAACCTTTACTAGTGAAATGAAACACTTTCATATATTAATGGACATTTACAACAAAAATAACCTTGACGAGCGAAACAGTTTCATAAGTTTAGTGAATACCTGCAGCAATAATAACCTTCACGTAAGAGCAACTATTCCATGACTTCAAATAACACTATGTAACACAAATTTTGTTCTTGGATAGTATATGTTATTTCTTAATTGCTTATGTTGTAAAAGTACAGAAAATGGCCATTATTCCCTTCAAACTTGCTTTTGTGACCTATATAATGAAATCTAGAAATTAACCAATTTTCTATGTAAAAATGGACAAATTTGCACATTTTCATTTACATAAGATCGGAGTAAAACAACATATGAATCAAGATTTACATGTACTTATACTAAAGTTATACAAAAATGTTTAGAAGTGAGTAGTTTTTCGAGATTTGTGATTGTAATGTAAATCACTTTCACGTGAAAATATGTCTTTTCCATTTACTTTAGGCATAAGCAATTAGGAAATAACACTTTCTGCTCAGAAACGATAAAAAGTAATAATTTTGTTGCACAGTGTGAGTACATTCATGTGAGTGAAACGATTTCATAAATTCAGTGAACCCAGAATATGTTATCGCTCTGCTCGAAATGAACGTGAGTTTCCTAGAATTTCGACATAATTAATTAATAAGTAAATGAACTTGTATATCGTATGATCTATAACTGACCAGGTTCTACTTCTTACGTCAAAATGGTGTCTTTTTATCGTTACAACTCGTTTCTAAAGAAGTTAAGCAACAAAATGGGAGGGTTTGATTTTGAATTTAACACAAAGCTACTCGAGGGCTATCTGTGCTAGCCGTCCCTAATTTAGCAGTGTAAGACCAGAGGGAAGGTAGCTAGTGATCACCACCCACCGCCAACTCTTTTACCAACGAATAGTGAGATTGACCGTCATATTATAACGTCTCCACAGCTGAAAGGGCGAGCATGTTTGGTGTGATGGAAGATGGGAGGAAAACTACTGCATAAAAACAAACAACCAAGAAACGTTGGTTTTACATACTGACACAAACACGCATTCTTCTCTGTTATTAACAACTACGTACTGGTATTCTATGTGATACTTAGATTCAGGTATTCTTCTCAGTTACTTACAACTAACTACATACTGGTATTCTGTATGATATTTAGATTCAATCATTTTCTCAGTTATTTACAACTACGTACTGGTATTCTATGTGATACTTAGATTCACGTATTGTTCTCAGTTATTCACAACAACATACTGGTATTCTACACAGTATTTATATATTCACGCATTGTTTCAAGTTATTTACAACTAATACTTATATTCTATATTATATTTAGATTTACGCATTGTTCTCAGTTATTCACAACCACATACTGGTATTTTACACAGTATTTATATTCACGCATTGTTTTAAGTTATTTACAACTGCATACTGGTATTCTACATGATATTTAGATTCACACATTGTTCTCAGTTATTCACAACAGCATACTGGTATTCTACATGATATATAGATTCACAGGCTGTTCTCAGTTATTTACAACTACATACTGGTATTCTACATGATACTTGGATACACATCTCGTTCTGCGTTATTCAATAGAACAAACTGGTTATTTACACAGTCTTTAGATTCGCACACTGTTGTTACAACAAAAAGAGCTTAAAAACCGGCAGAGAAACGAATTTCATTTATTTTGTATAAAACAGATGACATATTTATTGTTTTGGCACGATTAAATTTTACATTTATTCACAGTATAGTTGGATTTTTTCACTAGTTTAATTTTTTCATCTGGTGTTTTTCTCCGAGATCACCAACTCTAAACAAATTTCCAAGATAAAAAACACTAAACCGTATTTTAGCCAAAACACTCATTTGTTTGTTTTCCACAGCGTTTCAGTTTATTTAATAACCTTTCTCGAATTCCGTTCACTCAGAACGTTGCACTTGTGCAACGACACTCGAAATTTACTGATCAATCTGTCCAATCACGTTGTTAATTTACCATAAGGTTTTTTTTCTATACTTTGCGAAACAAATTATTCTTGTACACTGGGACCGTAGATGGCATTTGTAAGACTGACGCTCAAATCCCACTATTTGATTGGCCAAAAAGTCTTCTATAGTCTGTCATCTCAAAATTACAAACATCTGGCGTAAAATGACCTCGTACAGAATTGCGAGAATATTCGAAACAAACCAAACATTTTTAATTGTGTTTATTACTAGCTTATCATAAAAATTACCTCCGATTAGAACTCAAAGTTTGCGACTAAAATTGGTTGCAAGTGAATGAGCAATCACATAACTTTTAGCAACTGAAACTGAGTCAGTGCCAGAAGACAGGTTATTTGTTTTTCGTACTGTCACTCTTTCAGATGATTCAAAATGTTTGTTGAAAGATTAGTGAAAACACTGGTTAACAGTGACGTTTCTACATGAAAATATAATATAGATATACATCCATATTCTATACTGTTTACATTCTATACGTATATTACCGTTAGCACCTGCAACCTTGGATAAACAGTTTCACCTTATCTTCAGAGCACTGATATAACCTCGAACGTAAAGAACTATATTAAAGAGAATGAAAACGCAGCTACTAATGAACATAAGATTTAACCTATGTTTTTCTGCAGGTAAAATATTCCATGTAATGAAAATAAAGATGTTTTTATTTTCACCCTCGCGCCGACAAAAAAAAAAATAATGAAAGAATGGGTAAAATTGTGTTTGAGTCAAACTTTGAAGAACTTAATTACAGGACAGAGACACAGAAAACGAGACTGAAAATTTATGTGGCACGTGCCACCAGCTGGCACTTAATCCATATTCAACAGGTTAAAGATTACTGGAAGAAAAGAAAATATTTAAAACAATGTATCTTACAACAAGTGGCAAACCGTGAATTAACCTATCAACTATACTAGCAGTCACAATGAAGTCAACTATACTCGCAGTCATAGTTCACTTATTAACTATACTAGTGGTCATAGTTCACTTATTAACTATACTAGCAGCCATTACCAGCTTATTAACTATATTAGCAGCCATAATTAACTTGTTAACTATATTAGCAGCCATAATTAACTTGTTAACTATACTAGCAGTTATAATTCACTTATTAACTATACTAGTGGTCATAGTTCACTTATTAACTATACTAGCAACCATTACCAGCTTATTAACTATATTAGCAGCCATAATTAACTTGTTAACTATACTAGCAGTTATAAGTAACTTGTTAACTATACTAGCAGCTATCATTAACTTATCAACTATACTAGCAGTTACAATTAACTTATTAACTATACTAGCAGTTATAATTAACTTTTTAACTATACTAACACTCATAATTAATTTGTTACCTATAACAACAGCCATAATTAACTTATTAACTACGCTGACAACCATAATTAACTTATTAACTGTACAAACATTTATAATTAATATATAAACTATATTAGCAGTTATAATTAATATGTAAATAACGTTTTATAATTGTTATTACGTTTGGCGTTTCCCAACCCGCGGTTCAGATGTCCAAAACAGCAGTAGTCCTGCAGTTTTATATTTTTTTCATATGCTGATTGGCATATAATATTGTGATTTGTAAATAGTTTTCTCGTAATAATGACAATAGCCACCCTTTTGGTAAAGCAAGTTCCATCCGGTTTAGTTTGTTTGTTTGTTTCTGAATTTCGCGCAAAGCTACTCGAGGGCTATCTGCGCTAGCCGTCCCTAATTTAGCAGTGTAAGGCTAAAGGGAAGGCAGCTAGTCATCACCACCCACCGCCAACTCTTGGGCTACTCTTTTACCAACGAATAGTGCGATTAACTGTAACATTATAACACCTTTACGACTGAAAGGGCAAGCATGTTTCATGCGACCGGGCATGAATCGACACTCAGATTACGACTCGAACGCTTTAACCCACCTGGCCATACCGAGCCGATCCGGTTTAGAAACAAATCCACAATAAGAATATAAAAAACGTAAAAAAGAGAAAGATATTCTCATATATTATTGATCAAAAATAAAAATGACGACAGAGGAAAAAAAACAAAAAAGTTTTAACATTTTGAAGAGGTGTTTGTATTCACAACCAAATCACCGGCGTAATTATGAACTACTGACCAGAGGGAAGGTGGCCAGAGTGTTATAGCCAATCACTAAGCATCCATGCTAAGAGATTTACTGTTATTCTTGTAACGCATCCATACATCTGAGGTGTGTAGAATAGGCATCATACGAAACCGAACGCGGCTCGCCAGCCGAGAAATCTACAGAAATCTACCGGCACGCGACGAAGAACTCCAGATAAGATATGTAGTTCATAATCAAATGAAACGTGTGCCACCACACTCGAGTTTTGTTACCGAAGTTCGATAATAACACGTGTGATTAGTTCCGTTAAGTGCCCGCAAAGGACTCTAGTAAAAAGGGCAAACATTTGAACGGTTTTCCCCAAAACGTGTAATCTGAGGGTCGCACCAAACATGCTCGCCCTTTCAGCCGTATGGGCGTTATGATGTTACGGTCAATCCCACTATTCATTGGTAAAAGAGTAGCCCAAGAGTTGGCTGTGGCTGATGAAGACTAGCTGCTTTCCTTCTATTTTTAGGCTGCTAAATTAGGGACAGCTAGCACAGATAGCCGTCGTGTAGCTTTGCGCGAAATTAAAAAGCAATCCGCCAAAATGATGCTACAAGGCGTGCTATAAATATATATATATGACCAGTCATAACACTTTCTTCTAGATTACTTTCCACTAATACTATAATATCTTTCACTTAATTCATATATTTTAATTTATTTCTTACGTAAAATTCTGTGCTCCATATTTTCTTTCTAATATACTTCTTTCTGGGAGAACTTCTTGTGATCAATTTTTTTTACTATTAGAAACTGGCAAAAATAATATGTAACTTATTGTTTTAGTTATATTTTCTTAGGTACCTAAAACTCGTACTGAACAATCTAAGTAAAAAAAATAACATAAATAGTTTCCAGTTAACAGATAGTGACTGCTGATATCCGATAGATAGACGAAAGTACAGATATATAAATAAACAAACATACAGAAAGGCAGATAGATAGAACTGGTTTGGTTTGTTTTATTGAATTTCGTGCAAAGCTACTCGAGGGCTATCTGCGCTAGCCGTTTCTAATTTAGCTGTAAGACTAAAGAGAAAGCATCTAGTCATCACCACCCACCCCCAACTCTTTGGCTACTCTTTTACCAACGAATAGTGGCATTGACTGTCACATTATAACGCCCCCATGGCTGAAAGAGCGAACATGTTTGGTGTGATGGGTATTCGAACCCGCAACCCTCAGTTTACGAGTCGATGCTTTAACCACGTGGGATAGATATAAAGCCAGACAAATAGATAGATAATAAATTGGGAAATAAACAGACAGATATATACATAGAAAGAGAGATAGAAAGATGGATAGAAACAACTTTAATTTGTCTGCTCGCACCCTATAAAACTACAACTTCGTTCCCTCAACGGCACAGCGGAGTGTCTGAGGGCTTATATCACTTGAAACCAAGTTTCGATATCCTTGGTGGGCAGAGCACAGATGTCCCCGTGATCAACTTTAAAGAAACAAAAGCTACAACATTTATTTATACTTGAATCTAACTGCACTTGACTTCCGTGCTGTTGTGAGTACAAGATATACTGAGAAAAATAAATTTAATTGTGTTGGGGGCCTACAAACCAATTAGCAAACACGATTATTTCAAAATAGGTGCACAGGCGTTCGAAACGTAATACGGTGCCTATCTATTCATAAACGTCGGTGATTGTCTCTGGAAGGCCCAGAGTTTATTTCTCGATATCGTGTACTGCGGTTTTCATTTCTAGAAGTCGTGTACTGGGGAATTTGTTTCCAGACATCACCGTAATAGTTTATTTCGAACAGAATTGCGCACCCTACGTTTGACTATTTCAGCATGTGATTATATTTTTATACACAATATAATGATTAATGAAAAACGGCTTTCCTGGATTCTTTCGATACGCGCTATGCTTTAAATTTTTTACGGCTATCATACTTCTCCACGAGGTAATTTCTCGTGCCGCCAAAGAGGTCGAGCTCAGCTGGGAAGACGATACTTTGGCGGGCTGCCGTTCCGCATAATCGGGGACTTCATTGTTGCCTAATATTTAGTCCACCCTGTCACCCATCACCTAGTCACTCAGGTTATATAGTATGTAATATCTGCACAGAATATCTTGACAGCAGGCACGCGCAGTAGGTATCTAACGTGAGATGTTACAAAATACAAGTTCGTGACCCCGGTTTCTTTGACTCACGGGAAGACGCCCCACTTCCAGCAAGGGTGTAGAATTAGGGTGCATCTTGAAGAAACTCTCAACGTGAGTCCCACTCCCTGCTGTCAAACTATTTAAAGTTTGTCTGTTGCTAAATGCCAACAAAATATCCATTTCTGTTTATACTCACCCAGTGAAGGACATCAACCAGCCCGAGGGTCGACTGCCACGGCTCAAACTTCCTTGCCTTCATAGCTAACAGACTTGATTTTGGCACGACTCTAAAAAGCAGCGGAATTGACATCATCCGAAAGTTTATGGGATTTTTTTTTGTTTTGTTTTGTTTTTATCGCGTACAAAACTCGATATAAAAATGTACTATTGCTATTCATGAAAAACGAAGCTGGGATCTTGAGAAAACCTACTTACGGTTACCGAATAAAATATTAGGTGTTTGGAACCAAACATCAGCGACGATATGTCGCGCTCACTTCGAACACTACTTACAGCTTTCCGTCGAGGCGGAAGACGATGACGACAGTAGCCGGCGCTAATTCCCTACCTAATAACACACTACCTGATCTAATGGAGGAGCTGCCGCGACAAGCCCACCGCCTCCCGTCTAGAGAGACAGGATGCCGCACGCTGTTCTCCACTCTTGCGAACGGTGAATGTACAACTGGTACAGCACAGTTTGCTCGCCACCCATTCAACGCGGCAGTTTTAGAATAACGGAAGTCTTGGTTAGATTATAGAGGAGAACGTAGAAATTGTGGACTTCTCTGTGAACTAGTGCTCTCAGCCAAAACTTCAGAAGGGGGAATCTACAAGTTTCGTATTATGACATTATGAGACGAACAAGTGGTAATATTTCTAGGTACAATAATTGTGTTCGGCATCAAAGATGAGTTTGAGTTTGACGCCTTATTCTCTCCAAATTATGTCTTACGGTTCGAAAGGCTTAGCACTTTTAAGTTAACGTTTGTTGTTATTTTTCTTCGCCTAAAAGTATTGGCAACATAATTAGTTATTTTCCTTTCGGAACCATCTGACCAATAGTGAGAAATCATGAGACATATTAGGGGGGTAATTGATAAGTTTAAAACAACTTCATTTATTTGTGGTTAATAAATATTGTTGCACTTTTGTTTTTAATTTATAAATTCGAAGTTTCAAATCCATTACTACAAGATGTAACATTCTAATACGTTGTCAAGTTACGTCACGCATTGCTAAAAAGTTTAATAACCGATTGTTGATTTTACAAAATATATATAATATATAAACGTTTTTCAAAAGTACAATGAAACTAGAAATAAGATTAAACTATTTCTTAGTGTTACAAAATAAAGGTTTAAAGGTAATTACGTATGTATTAAGGTTTATTATATATTAAAACAAATAATGGGCATTTTATTTAAATAATCGTTGAAATAAAGCAATTTGGGGACAGTAAACGTGCTGTAACCTTAGAAACGAATATAGAGACGTGATTTTTAATAGTTTGGTATTTTTTTTATTTTCCTTGAGATAACAAAAAGCACCAAATATATCTTAATTTTTCTATGAATTAAAACTTCAATCCACTGCCATCTGGTGGCGATTCAGCTGTGATCGCAATTTTATTTGATGTACTGTAGATTATTTTATGCTCTATTTATATTTACATAAACCATTCTCTTTCCTTACCTGTCTGACTTTTTTTCCTGTTCATCTTCTCTCTATCTGTCTGTCTATAATTTATCAAAATTAATTGAGGTTATGATATAAAATGACGAGACAATCATAATCTCCACGCTATAAAATATTTCCATTGCTCAAATAGATTAAGTTTAACAGGTGATAATTTTCTTGTGGGTTTAATTATTTGAACGTATTCCACCAAACTGTGAGCTCCTTTCTACAGATAATGCATTTGTATAATTAGTCTGTACTAAAGATAACCAACCCTTGTAAATCTCCAGTATATGTGATTATGTGCATTTCTCAATCCGCGGTAAAAACGAGTTCGAAGCATGCACGACAGTTTCTGCTGTACAAATTAAGCATCCTTAGATACGTGATTAAACAGTTTTCTGCAAATGATTGATAAGTAACATACGTTAGAGTACGATATACAAAACTTATGGTTACCCTGCTTATTTGTGATAATGCGTTGTTTGGTTTTAGTTTTGTGTTATTGGAAATGCAAAAGTTTTTAACGTGCACGCAAATCTCTAGTTTTGAATAATGAAATAACATGTATGATTAAATCAATTCGGAGATTACAGCTTTTAGCAGAATTTTTAGACAACTAAACATCTCGTAACAGAGATATCTGTAAAGGATAAATGTTACGTCTGCTACAGAATAATATAAAGACAGCGTATTATCTTATAAAGAAATGTTTTTATGTTGATTACTGACTTAAAGAACTGATCAAGTGAAGAATGATTCTATAGAAACTTTCGAGTGCGTTGGAGTAATGTTGGAGGTACCCACTCTCACTTTTTGTTCTACAACAAACATTTTGAAACATAAGTAATCAAATTCTCTAGAAATGTAGGCTTAAGAGTTAATAAAACAGTTTCTCGCAAATGTAGGCTTAAGAGTTAATGAAACAGTTTTTGTCAAATGTAGGCTTAAGAGTTAATGAAACAGTTTCTCGCAAATGTAGGCTTAAGAGTTAATGACAGTTTTTGTCAAATGTAGGCTTAAGAGTTAATAAAACAGTTTCTCGCAAATGTAGGTTAAGAGTTAATGAAACAGTTTTTGTCAAATGTAGGCTTAAGAGTTAATAAAACAGTTTCTGGCGAATATACGTGCTAATTTTTGAAGCACTTTCTAGGATTTTACAAATCCTATAATTACGTTTTCTATACTTGTAAAACACATTTACCGTATTTTAATAAGAAATAAGACAATGTGATGAAAAGAAAGTAAGTTAGTTGTGCAAAAACACATTAAAATTAAAATACTGAATGAATATTATTTATATATTTATTTAAACAATAAATTATGTTATTTTGGTTTTTGAGTGATTATGTGAAATTAATCACAGAGCTACATAATGGGATATCTGTGCTCTGTCCACAACGGGTATCGAAACCTTGTTTCTAGCTGTGTCACTTGGGGACAAGTTATATCGATATAGGACAAAAATGTGTTAGAATGAGAAATAATCAAAGTAGTTTAATCTGTAACAAATAAGGGTTTGACATGGGAGACGATCAGAGTAAGTATAAACAAAGTATTTAAATAGATTTTTAAAGTAATATAATGTAGAACAAACAAGGTGTTGAAATAAGAAATTACCAGAGTAATTTAATGTTGTATAACAAAGTGTTGAACTAGATTATCAAAGTAATTTAATACAGTATAAATAAGGTGTTGAAATACAAGATAATCAGTAATTTGAAAAATACATGAAACTGAACCGTGGCCAGTTTCTCCTTTAGAAAAAATCCAAATATTCAAGTATAATGACTGTTGAAATAAGGAAATACACAAAACATTTCAAAAAGTTATTTCTAACTTAATGAAAATGTTTAATCTTTAATACCATTTGGGTAAAGCAACACATTATGTTAATATAATAACAAACTAGCAATCAACAACTTATAAGTATAACAAACTTTTTTTTTGGGTGGGGAGAACATACTAGATGTTTCGGCAGAATACTGGCCTGTCCTTTCCTGATCATTGTAGAAGATAAGCCAATGTTCTATCAAAACATGAAGCATATCCTATTTCCAAAAATAAACCACTTTATTATGCTTGTAAATCGTTGCTTGCCGACCAGTTACTTGTCTTTAATGTTTTTATCTTTTTCTGTTCTTATTATAAGGGTGTGTCATAATGAATTCCTTGATAAAGAAATTTAACCTCAGTTGTTTATAGATGTCATATCTACATTTATATCTATGGTTGTTACTGTAATGTTAAACTGTTTCGCTAGTCAAGCAACTGAAGCCTGACACGTGGTTGTTGTGCTAGTTGTAGCTTTATTTTCAGTTCAATCAGGGCCTTGCTTTGGGTCATTCTGACACATCAAGACATTAGAGTACAGGTCAAATACCCGAATCTTTGTAAAGTCCCAAAAGAATTAATTAACACAGCCGTCGTTTTCATCTTCGTGCTTACAATAAACTGGTATAAACAACAATATCCGTATGGTAACAAATATAAAGATGTGAAAGGTGAATAGCTCAGGTGATTCGTTCTGTCGTGTTGCCAAATATATGTATTTAGTTATTTAATAAGGTTTTTGTTATCACTAACCATTCAGTTTCATATGAATTCAGAAAATCTTATATGTATAAACTGTCGTTTTTTAAAAACAATATTATTGGTATATATATATATGAATGTTCGCTAAACAAGCGGTCGGTTTGCAGGGTTTTAACGGACGGACAGTCGCAGATAATTTCTAACAAAACCTTAAAAATATTTTGACAGGATTTCTGAAAATGTAACATACTTTTGATGTAAAACAAAAACTAATTTAAATTTAACATTTACAGAAGCAAGTGTTTCTCTTAGTTTGAGAAACCTCTCAACACATACTGCCAATAAAAACTAAAGAAAACAAAAATGTAAACTTGAGCTTAATTGTTTAAACCTATAGTAAACATATAGATTGAGTAAAAGATTCTTTAATAAAAACTGCTCATGAAAAATTACTAGAGATCAGCTAAATACTGACCATGTGACTGACACTGGTCTACAATTATGTCTTAATTGGAAGCAGAGAAAGTATATTACATTTTATTGTTTTATCTCCGTCGTACCTTTGAGTTTAAAAACTAAAGTGGGCTAAACTTCTATTCAATGTCAATCACTGCTTTTTAAATGATTTTATGTATATACGCTTCTTGTTTGTTTTCCTTAATTTTTTATTTGAAATGTTTTCTTCCCTCCAGTTGCTCGGCGGTGAGTACGAGAACATATAACAGTAAAATTTGAGGTTCGGTACCCGCGGATGCACAGATCACGGATAATCCATCATGTAAATTTATATTTAACGATAAACAAACAAAAATTGAAATGTTTTTTGTTGTTTTTTTTGCTTTTCATTAGTTCAACGGTTTGTGCTAGCCGTCCCTAATTTAGCAGTGTAAGACTAGAGGGAAGGCAGCTAGTCATCACCACCCACCGCGAACTTTTGGGCTACTCTTTTATCAACGAATAGTGGGATTGACCGTCACATTATAACGCCCCAACGGCTGAAAGGGCGAGCATGTTTGGCGCGAAGGGGAAGCGAAAGCGCGACCCTCAGATTTCGAGTCGCACGCCTTAACACGCTTGGCCATGCCGGGCCCTAGTTCAACGGTGATGTTGAGGGCATATAATACTAAAGCTTGGGTTGCAATACTTACGGTGATAGATCATCTCGTAGCTTCGTGTTTAACCAGAAACAAAGAAAATCGAAATGTTTTTTTCCCCTCTATTTCAACAGAAACAACACTGATATATACGACCACAGCATAACTTCCGTTATGCAAATTGGGAAGAACACAATAAATTTCTCATCCAACGTATAATAATAGGTTCGATATGAATGTTATTAGATATTCTTGGCACATGCTGCTTTACTTCAGACAAGATTTCAAGCTAGAGAGAATGCATTTAACTCTTTCACATCGGTTCTTTTATTTTTTTACATTGACTTTCAAAGAACATTGTTTATTGAAAACCCCATATTCACGCTCTATTTATCTCAACTATTTTAATATGTCTTCATATATGTCCTTTCCCATTCTTGTCAAGTATCTTATGTGTTACTATTAAGCAAGAAAATCAGGTTTCCCGGGTTTCACTTTAAGGGCATGTTTGAAATAATATATATCTGTCCGACTCGAACGACAGAAAAACATTTAAACTGAGTGATTCAGAGTGAACTAAGAAAAATATTCTTAGGTTTGAAAAAATTATTCGCCAGCCTCAGTCCCCCAAAACATATCACCTACATTACGCCGGGGCAAAAAGACTCGTTACAAACCATTAGCGAAGTGTCAACCGTCTGACAGTAAGTTACCAGAGTATATATCTAACGTTTCGTGTTTTATTGCCATAAACTGTTTTTGGTTCCTACATTATAATTACAATAGTTCATTTCAGTAGCACTTGTGATCCAGTAACACGTGTTTTGCCACATTGTTAAGTGACCTTAATTATAGTATTTTGGAATCAGAAAATCTTGACATATTATATATACTGTAACTTGGATTTCTTTAGAAGTTTCTGGAAATACTAACACTTTGGACAAAGTATCTGCGCATGCTCATCTTTGGTATCCAATTTCGAAGTTCTGGATGTTACATTTCTTGATATGTATCTCTTAAACTCTCTGGAGAAGAAAAATTAATAACATGCTAAATCCCGTTATTTCAAAATATTCGATTAAATTACTGGAAAATTGTGAACTAGTTTGTTTGCTACAATAAAGTACAGACGTTTTGTAACACGTTGGACAAGAAATAAATAAATCATAAAATCAGTGATAACCTAACCGATTTTGGAAGGTAGAAACTTCTTTCAGGATTGGAAACACCTTGTTGTAAAAACATGGAAGTCAATCTGCTCCGTCTTCCAGAATGTCAACGTTGTCTTCCTCATTACAAAGGGCAACTATTCCCACTTCTTAATCGATACTCAACACACAGAGGTCACTACATGATGCTTCAAACTACTATTCTTGGTTAAAGATGACAGTAATTTATACACCTTAGCCGATACTTATCATGTAGATTACTATATGAAGCTCTTCATTCGTAAGTTTGGTTAAAATGCGTTGTACTTGTCGATATACGAAACGTATCTTTTTACCACACTTATAGGCCATCAATGAATTGAATGTGTAGACTGATTAGTTTGATTACTGAACTAATAAAATCACTTTTAATAACATTTCATGCAAACTACAAAAGCACTGAACAATTTATGTAATGTTTTAAACGTACTAATTGTGAATGATAATTTCTCGAAATTAATATGAATATTGCAAATATTGAATTTTTCTGTACAGTTGATGCCAGAAAAACTGTAAGGTTAAGTTCAGGATATTAGTAGGCTATAAACTGAGTATCATTTCTAAACACACTTCAGAAGAGCTAAGCACTTCGATGAATTTTAGTTGTGTTTGAAATAAAACTGAGGTAAATGTCACGACTTTTCTAATTAATTTAAAATAAGTAAAAAGACATTTCCTAACAATCTGTTTGTTTGTTTTGTATTTGAATTTCTCGCAAAGGGCTATCTGCGCTAGCCGTCCCTAATGTAGCAGTGTAAAACTAGAGGGAAGTCAGCTAGTCATCACCACCCACCGCCAACTCCTGGGGTACTCTTTTACCAACGAATAGTAGGATTGACCATCACATTATAACGTTCCACGGCTGAAAGGGCAAGCATGTTTGGTGTAACGGGGATTCGAACCCGAAACCCTCGGATTACGATCGAGTGCCTTAACTACCTGGCCATGCCGGCCTCCTTTGAAACTGAAAGTTTCTCGTGTTAATACGAGAAGATTACATCATCGTGATGAGGCTGTGAACCGAAACGTCATTATAAATAAATTATATACATACATATATATATAATATTGAATTAATTATGTTCTATAGTATGGGGTAATGGTATCTATAATATGTTTACTATAAGGTTGTGGTTACTCCACGAAATATAACATGTACAGTTGAAATCAGTTTCATTACAGTTTGTTTCTTAGTACTGGTTAGAAATTGAATTATGTTCTGAGTAAAAAACTGTATAGGTGATTTCATTCCTCCCTGTATATATGCATACAATATCATTGTAATTATTATATGTTTTATAACGTGGTTGTATCAGGTTGAAGAAGGTCCATCAATACTGTAATAAGATGAACTGACATTGCTATATATTTAAACGCTTGGCGAAAGTTTACTTCATAAGAATAACTGGTGGACATTTTGTGTTCCTTGCATTACACATGGGAGACGAACTAAATCAAAACACACGAAATTATCGTGAAATTTTCCTCCCCCCGTCACAACGTTTTTATTTACGTATTTAACAAAGTAGTATTAAAGTTTTAAAATTGTAGAAACGTTTTGTTGTTTATCATATTGTTGGCCAAGGGGGCTAAGGGTTCCCGTGCTGTAGGGACATCTCGCTATGAGACAGCGATTAACCCAGCCAACCTAAAATGTCTAATTTGCAACTTACCTTACCCAGAGAGCTCGAACCATCCATTTTCTTTATGGAGAAACTGTTTATATAACTCACCATTACAGACAAGATATCTATTTGTATTCTTCACCTGTTCAGACATAACCACAGAGCTTCTAGAAAGAACTATTGGATATTTTGTACAAACTGCCAAATTGGTTTGACGATGAAACACCTAAGCATTTTGTATATTCTATTCGAAGACTTTATGTGTTGATAACAGAGGATGAAAAAAAGAAATCTCATATTGCCTTTAGCTAATTGTCGGGCCTGAACACAGAGCCTTTACCACCACAGTGTTTCTGTCTTTGATTAGCTGCTTTAGGGGAGGCTGATTTACCAAGCCCATTGCCGTATGACTCCTACCATTATGTCGGAAAGTCATGGGCTAATTATCGTGCTAGTGCGTCTGGAATTCAGTGAGGCCTTAATAAATATTATTGACATAATATGAGAATAAAAGCGAGAACCAAAGTGCTGGCCGACAAGAGAAATGGACATAGCTAGTGTGGATGTTGCATTTCGTGTTTTTTTTTTTGTTTGTTTCTGGGAGTGGGGGGCAGGAAAAAAGACAGAAGGGGGCGGATTAAGCAGTGGCTTCTGCTCTGACATGGTTATTGTATCCAAATTATTTTCGTATATCTCTCGCATGAGAACTTGGACCGTCTGCTCCACTAGAGTGTCGTGTCTGCTGTAACTGCGTGGCCAGTGTATGAAAGTTTCGAGGGCGTGATTTTAAGAAAATCGCGATTGCAGCCTTTATCCATATCATTATGAACACCGGGCAATAATCAAGCAACAGCGGCGACCAGCGACGCGGCAGAGACGTAGCCCGGACACTGTTATTAGGCAGTCGTCAATACCATGACGGTCCGCAGCTACATTCTGTCCAAATTCTCCAGTGCCTTCCTCCTCTACGGGATAATTATTATTGACAAGTGAGGATTATAATTTAGCAAAATCATTGGAAACGACCTTGAACTTCTGCCGAGCACAAGTTTCTGTTCCTTCTTTTGTTCGTTCGGAGAAGAAAGTACTCCAAATTATAAACTGATGACAGGTTTCATGAACAAACAATCATACTACCATATAAAAAAAAGTATAAATCAGTTCCGGAATATGTTTAATATTCCTTGATTCATTCGATGGAATATTGACTTATATATACACTCAAATTCGAATCTCCATTACAAAACAACAGCGAAAAAAATTTTAAAGTACGAAAAAAAAACCTGTGTATAAGTTATTTTCCTCAAGTTACTTGTCATGTAACATTATACACTGTGTGTATTTAGGTGAAATGGAAATTATATTTTGAGTCTTTCGAACTTTATTTTTCTCACAAAGTAACTATATATATATTTTCTTTTTTTACGATTTCAAAAACGTAATAGGCTCAACCATGTGGTTAGGGCGCTTGACTCACGATCTTCGGATTGAGGATTTGAATCCCCATGACACCAAAGATACTCGCCCTTTCAGCTGTGAAGGCGTTATAATGTCACGATCAGCTCCACTAGTCGTTGGTAAAAAAGTAGACCAAGAGTTGGTGGTGGGTGGTGGTGATTAGCTGCCTTCCCCCTAGTCTTACACTGCTAAGTTAGGAAAGCTAGCGCAGATAGCCCTTGTGTAGCTTTGTGCAAAATTCCAAACAAACCTAACAGACTCTATCTTTCATTCCCACAAGTTAAGTTTTCCACACAGTTAAAAACTTTCCCAATAAACAGTGAACAAAATACAACCGGTAGACACAATGTGAGCGTTTAGCTAATTAAAGGAACTGAGAGCATTGGCGGTGCGTAAAATGAAAAGACTAAAACATGTGAAATTTATACGTAAGTATCAGCTGTCAATTCTCTTATTTTTGTTTCAAACTTTCCGCGCAAAGCTTACGAAAAGAACAATCTCTGTATAGCCATCCCTAATTCCGAACTGACAGACACGAAGAAAGAAAGTTGCTCAATAGAACTACTGGTTTACTCTAGTCCGATTGAAGAGTGGGATTTGGCTGTTACTGTTTTAGCATACCCATGGACCCAATGTGTCGAGCGTCTTTTTGCAGCAATAGTTCTCGAACCATGAACCCTCAGCTTCAGACTCGTGAAGCTTTTCTTCTGGTTACCTTGCAACTATGCAAATAGTGATTTTGTTTCTTTGTTTGAAGTTAGCAGAAAACTACACAATGGGCTCTCTGTACTTCACCCACCACGAGTATCGAAATTGGTTCCTAGCGTTGTTAAGTCCGCAGACATACCGTCATGTCACTAGGGGGCACGAATAAAGCATGTAATACAATGTTTTGCTATTTTCAAATATATTTATTTTTGTTTCTTTAAAGATCATATTTGTTTAAAAAGTACTCCGTCCAGACGAAGTTGTAATATACTAGTTTGAACTGGTTGGTTTCTGCTAACGTATTGCGTCATTAGATTCTTTGTTGTACTTTATTTCCAAAGTGCCGCTCGTGAAAGTACCACACGTCTATCTCAAGCAGTAGTTTGACTACAGGTGCTTTCTAATCATCCACAAAATGCTACCTCATGACGTCACCAAGACAATGATGTAACAAACATGAAACCATTCCCAACTTTGAATAATCGCACGTGTTTGTTTTGATAGGTGTTAAATAACCAATCCAGATCTATTATGTAAATTGTGGTAAAATAAAAACATTTATTTATTCTGAATGCCCAGACGCCCTCTGAATGCTAATTTTATAACTTATGTAGAAATGTATGTGTGTATATATACATATGTCTGCCTAACTCTAACTACATATCCGTCTGTTTTTTTGATACAGTATCTGAATAAGAATATTGGAAGATCTGTTTATCATTACTTTATAGGACACACGTGACGTTACTATTAAATGTGCACGTGATACGTTAATCGTTTATTCAAATTTGTTTCTTATTTTATTTTTCATTTAATAACATCTTTACAGCTCTCTCAATGCGTTTTACGTGCGACACAACATTTTACGAGCAAGAGATGTCAATTTATAAAATCATATGTATATATTTTTGCAAACTATCTTTGTTCCCTCTACACGATTTGTTCGTCACATATTTTGAGTTATTGTTATTCGGAGCGCAAGAAGTAAGTTAAATATTAAAATTAGCCCAGAAATGTTTTGTTTTGTTTTTTTGTTACAGCAACAGACAGACAGACAGACAGACGAGGACTTGAAAGTGTAACAGCATATTTTCATTCCTACAGACAAAGACATGCCCTCGTCAACATTTTTTTCCTCACAAATCACATCATATTTATGACACATAATAAGGAGAAGTCTCGCCAACATATGCTAATTTTGAGTACGTACCTCCTAGAGATTATTCCTCTAGATGATATAGACGCACAAAGTGACGAGGTGTGGTCCACACATGCTAGTATTTTTTTTTTTTTTAATAGTAGTTCACCATCAGCTTGTAGTATCTTCCCATTCTCCGCCCATAACGTTGCGGTCAGCTGCTCAAGGCGTGGTCGGCCGCGTGGAAACGTAATTAACTAAACCTATTCACTGCTTGTTGAAACTCAAAATAACACACAAAAGTCCAACAGGTATGTATTATGTGAAGCTATATACATTTAGGACATTTTAATACTTGTTTTTCCACCCAGTTCCATTTTTTCCCAAACATGCACAGGAGTCTCAACTCGACATACGTAGATTTGAATCCTTTTCTTTGAGGTTTTCTAATGCATGCCCTGAGAGGCGTGCCTTTCATAACAACAAAACAAAGAATAAATAACAGTATTTGAATATATATATACACAATACACTTTTAAAAATCGGGGAATATACCAGGTTAATAATGAGAAGGAAAATTGAGAACACGTTTTTGTACGAGGGAAAAAATATCCTCCAATGAATGAAAAAGTTTGATTCGAATTTGAAGAGAGAAAAAACAGCCCGAAGGATATTTCTTCACTTTATATATACATATGTCGTGATTTATATTAACGTATACAAACTAAAAATTAAGTCTTTCTGTTGTTATTATGCGCACTCATACACACATATAGATTGGTTTGGTTTGATTTGAATTTCGCGCAAAGCTACACGCGGCTATCTCCGCTAGCCGTCCCTAATTTAGTAGTGTAAGACTAGTGGAAATAAACCCTCTATTGTCAATCAAGCTAGTCATCACCACTCACCGTCAACTCTTGAGCTACTCTTTTACCAAGGAATAGTGGGATTGACCGTCACATTATATTGCTCCCACAGCTGAAAGGGCGAGCAGATTTAGTGTAACGGGGATTCGACCCCGCGACCCTCAGATTACAAGTCGAGCGCCTTTTCTCAGTCATATCGAGTTTTTCACATACAGAATATATAGTGTTTTGGCACAAGGTGCGTGCCAAAAGTAAAATTTGATCAAAAGAAGTCAAACATTATATTGTTTGTTTAGAATTAAGCATACAGCTACGCAATGGGTTGTCTGTGCTCTGCCAACAATGGGTATTGAAACCCGTTTTTTTCACGGTGAGAATCCGAAGTAAATGCTGCTCTGTCAATGGAGGACCAAACATTTTATATAGATCAATATGGCTGTGGAATTGAAACATTTAGAGTTGATTTTTCTGCACGTGTCTTGAACATCTTTTGTATGATTTTATTGTAAAATACATAGTGTATGCTTTATTATTAATATGTTCCCCGCATGGCCAGGTGGTTAAGGCACTCGATTCGTAATCTGAGGGTTGCGGGTTCAAATTCCCGTCGCACCAAAAATGCTCGCCCTTTCAGCCGTGGGTGCGTTACAATGTGACGGTCAATCCCACTATTCCTTGGTGAAAGAGTAGTCCAACAGTTGGCGGTGGGTGGTGATGACTAGCTTCCTTCTCTCTAGTCTTACACTGCTAAATTAGGGACGGCTAGCATAGATAGCTCTCGTGTAGCTTTGCTCGAAATTCAAAACAAACAATTATTAATATATTGAAATGACATTGTTGACGAATTTACAAACTTGTGTTTCGTACGATAGAAGGTATTACTTCAGGTACGTGGCGTCACCTAGAATCTTAAATCGAATCTCTAGATCCACATATCTGATTTCTTTTAGTCATCCATGACCTGATGCACATGTTACAATGCCTACAGCTCTCTGCATGCTAAGAGGTTGGGCTGTCAATCAAATACGTTGCCACTTCTTGCAGTGTACGTGATGTCAACAAAAAATGCGTTTAAAGACAAGACCCGATATCTCAGGAACACGTGAGATATAACTATAGATGTCTGAAAACGTCTCAGTTTTCTTACATTCTTCGTTACATGGACGGCATGGTCTGTAAAGGTTAGGGTGCCAGGCTAAAGATCAAAAAGTCTAAGGTTCGAGAACGCGATCGGCACCCTGATCTGAGGGCGAATTATAAAAGTTATATTCAATTCCACTGTGCCGTCAAGAATAGTCTTTTAGGCTTTTAATTGGTTGTTCTTTATCTGATCATTAGTTATAAACTAGAGACGGTTACTCTGAGCCTTTGGTTTACTGAAGTGATCGTTTAACACGTGCTTTCGCATAAAGTGGCGTTCATGTTCAAAATGACTCTCCTTTATATTTGCAGACAACGGCTGGTCTAATATATATGTTATGAGGTAGAATAGCGTATCAACCGAGCTGGTACTTCAATCGCACTGTATTTCACGCGGTCGTATTAGAAGTCTCGCTAATAAGACTAAACGAAGCTGTTTACTGTTAAAGAAAAAAGGGTGTGGCATTTCTTCCTGACTCCTCGAATTTTGATGATATATGCAGTTATAAACTACTGCTTGTTTTGTGTTTAGATTATCGACTGGATGTAGACAGCTTCAAAAACAATTTGAATTCCATAAAAGATAATTAAAAGTTGTCATTTCATTTGCAGTTCATTTTCATCGTGGTTGTTATTTGTTTTTGGTTTTGTTTTTCAAAACTTGAAATGACTTTAAATTCGTTAATAAGATATACATAGTCTTCATACCTTCTACGAAACACAAAACTACTATCGATTTTGTGCAAGTTCAGCATATATATCAGCAATTTTGTACTTTCATTTATAAACGCCGTTTATTACTACTCGTTAAAATCACGTTATTTTCAAATTACGACAAGAAAATCGACCGTGTATATGTGTATTTTGTGTGGTTAAACAGAAATGTCATAGACATTCGTGCTTCATATAGGAGTCCGTTTCTCGTGTTGTCATTCTGCATGACCGCCTTTCTGTTTTTGTCCGTGTATTACTTCCAATTCAACGTCTATCAACCTTTCTGATACTGGGGACCGACTTCTCCAAACTGCCGCGTTTGTTTTTAATCAAAATGCAAGTACGAAAAATCGTTACGATTTATTTACGAATATTCTCTAAGTTCTTGCATTAGTGAAACTTATGAACCAGCAAGGCGGTTGTGATGGAACAGTGAGTTGAGAAACACACACTGATTTAAACTACTATTTGACAAAAAATTGTGAGTGAGTCCGTTTATGACAGACGAACTTCTAGACCAGTTGTCACCAAATCTGACAGGCACCCTTAGAACCCTCTGAACAATGACGAAAAGCATCAGTGTTCGGATCTTACTCCTCCACCCCCCTGGGATATCACCCCACTGGGAGTCTGTGTGCTTTCTCGTGCTTTTGTCTGCTTATAATAGGTGAACCGCTGGACTGATTATCACCTAACCTAGTGGGGGCCCTTAGGTTTTCGACAAGAATAACGTAGGGTTTCGAAATTCGGATCTGGTCCCTGGTGCTCTACGTTTTCCCCATACGTTGAACAGGTTCGTGAGTTATTATATCATATGTTGAATAAAATTATGCATTATACCTCTATTTATTTTCCAAAATAAAAAAATGAAAGCATTAGCAATAAAATCTACAAAAATTGGATATTGATAAATGTGTGAATAAAACATCAAAAGACGATTAATTATTTAATTTATTACATCCAAGTCGACATCTAAATTAAGTACTTTGAGTTTTAATGGCTAAAGTTGGTAAAATTCAATGTTATTGTTAGTAATAAGTTTTTTTTGGTATGCAGAAACTTACCAAAAACTAGCTGAAGAACCAGTCTATTGCCCGGCATGGCCAGATATGTTAAGGCGTTCGATTTGTAATCTGAGGGTCGCGGATTCGGATCCCCGTCGCACCAAACATGCTTGTCTTTTCAGCCGTGAGGGCGTTGTAATGTTTCGGTCAATACCACTATTCGTTGGTAAAAGAGTACCCCAAGAGTTGGCACAGGATGGTGATGACTGGCTGCCTTCCCTCTAGTCTTACACTGCTAAATTTGGGACGGCTAGCGCAGATAGCCCTCGTGTAGCTTTGCGCGAAATTGAAAAACAAACAAGAATCAGTTCAATGTAATCAGATTGTTTTTAACTAGATTAAGAAACAACTTGAATTTAATCAGAATATTTTTAAGTACTTAAAAAATAGAATATCAAATAATATAATTTTTTACATGTATTTACAACGTACAATATTATAAGTTTACAATAATCCCATTTATATGTTCTCGCGTGAAGCCCATTTTATTACGCAGACTCGAATTATTTTAAAATATTTTCAATAAACCTAAATTAGTTAGCAAGTGTCTTTTTTGCCTGTTTCTAGATATGAATACAAGTCTCCCATTTGCATTAGAAACCTTAAACTCCCGTAATGAATTATCGTATTTTGAACAACGACACTGTAGTGCCTCGAGACCACAATTTATACATTGTGCCAAACCGTTTCGAACTACGATATATATAGGTTTTCTTCGATACTGAAAACACAAAGGTTTTATTCTTTCCGGCCTTAGATACTCTTGTTAGCTCCCTAGTCGTTAAACATTTTAATTAGATCTACTACTAGATACGAAAAATCCTTATAATGATTTTTATTGAACTTAATGGACAACAACATTAGAAAACAGAAGTATCGCGAATATGTAATCAAGTCAATCAACTGATAATAAGTTAATGAGATCAGAACGAATTTCTTTAGTGAGTTAATGAAACCAAAACCACCACCAATAAACTGGACAGTAAGTTCATCCTTGTGGAAGATTATATGAACACTAGCGGTTATCAGAGTAATAAGTTTAACAAATCAGCCATTTCCAAGAGGTCGAGGCTATGTAGCTCCGCCAATACTAAATAACAAAATATGTCTAGAAATTACGTCAACATTACAACAGACAACTCATCGAATCTAATTTAAAGAAGTAAAGTTTTCGCTAAACCCAGCGTGATAATACATCTGGTGATACGTCGAATAATGTAGAGATTGCCCTCATACATGAACCATCTGAAGATACGTCTAGAAGACATACTGAGAAGATCTACGAAGATGATGTAGACTGAAGTGATATCCAAACCACGGAAAAAGAGACCTAAATTTTGTATTATCACAGTGGTTTAAAATATTCCTTTGATCAGCCACGTTAGTTTTCACAAGAATTAACTGAGGACATTAGAAATGGATGTAATGACCTTGGATATAAAGAAGTGTCCTTAATAAAAGCTATTATAGGATATACACTAAGAGACAATTTCATATCTTTTGGAAAAGGCACCTGTGAGTAATGTGACATATTATAACAGACTATTAATAAAAGTCTTTAATAACAGTAAGAGTTTTGTGGTTATGAATAAAGGTTTGTATGTTAATAAAATAAATGGACATCTTCATAATAAAAGCAATTACACAACATTACAGCAAGATCCAACTAACAACACTGAGAAGCAAAAATGTAAAGGTTGAATTAAACAGGTCAGTAGAAAGTCAACGTTTCATACCCGTGTTATAAATAATTTTAGTACAAACAACAGCAGACCACCGGGACTCTATTGTCTCCCCAACGACCACAAAGAAGGTATCCCTTTGAGACCCACTGTTTTGGCCTATGATCCACCAACATAAAACCTTCAGGCTTGTATAGATAGACTTCTTCACAGCTGTTTGAATTTTATTCCTACACACTTAAAAAATACTCCACTCTACTAGTAATGTCGTAAATCCCCATAGCGTATCACGAAGTTTTGACGTATGGATAATAAAGACCATAGATTTAGCGGGATTGTACCATTTAACACGCTAAAAACAATTTAATTTGGTGTTTAGAAACGTATACCATCAACTGTTATTTGGTATTACTGTGGGTAATCGTGCAACTGTAACACTTTTATTTATCAATTGTATATGTTAAAAAGGCAAACATTATAAAACTGATATAAGAAATACACAAGAAGCCAGACGAATATGTCAGATATAAGGGCGCCATCTTTAGAACTTGACACGCCTCTTTAAACAGTTTACTATTTTCTATAATTTCCTCAACAACTTCCATCCTATTACAAACTTCATTAATATGCAACCCAAACAGTCAAACACTTTGTCGATTTTGATGTTTGGATTATTTTAAAACGTAGCAAAGAACTGTATCATCAGCTTTACGTTTACGTCAACACATTTTAAACGTGCGACTGTTATTGGACAAATTAACCGTATCATTAAGACGTGTACAACCAATGAAAGTAAATCTAAATTAAACATTAGAGGATATCCTCAAGCACTCACTGATAGAAATTTATAAAGCTATGAACACAGAGTCCACAATAACAATGCAGAAATATCCCAACATGAAAAACAACAACAACAGTTTAACGCGACTTTTGTCACACAATACGTTAGTTCTAAAAGTTCAATTCGTACTAGACAGGCTTGAGAATAATCAGGTCTTGACGTCAGACTTACAGAAAAGCCAGATAGAACTTTGAAAAATATGTTGGTAAGTTCAACATTTAAACCCCAAAGCTGTAAAAAATATAACGCAAACAAATGTACAAGTTGTAAATCAGGCTTAAGAGAAAATTCTAACCACTAGAACGTAGTAAATAGCTTGACCTGCAGACGTTCTGTGTATAAACTGTATATATTAGTGAAACAGGTAGAACTGTTAGGACAAAATCAACGATAACCTTCGAACTCTACATACATTAGACCGTACATCCAGTGATACGACTGAACATTTTGTTGACAAACACAATATAACTTACACTGATTGTTCCATAACAGCATTCTTATCAACTGCCACAGATTTTTATATAGACGATGTAAAGAAGTCCCATTAATTTCAAGAAATAAGATGCAGTTAACCAAACAAAAATAATTATCCTGGAATTTGTAATTATTAACAGTTTGTGATTCATTAGTACAATGACATATTTTATGAATACACTGAATAGTATAATTCTGTCTGTTTGTAGGGGCCCGGCATTGCTTGGTGGGTTAAGGCGTTCGACTCGTGTGGGCATTATAATGTGACGGTCAATCCCACTATTCGTTAGTAAAAGATTAGCCTAAGAGTTGGCGGTGGGTGGTGATAACAAGCTGCCTTCCCTCTAGTCCTACACTGCTAAATTAGGGACGCTTAGCGCAGATAGCTCTCGTGTAGCTTTGCGCGAAATTCAAAACAGTCAAACTGTTTGTAGGTATTTTCAGTTTGAAAAGGTAAAACATAATTTTACAAGTCGTGCTTACATTTTCACGCCTGAAGTCCGCCTTATTACGCACACTCGCGTTCTTTTGAAATCTTCTGTATAAACCTAAATCAGTTATGAAATGCCTTTTTCGTCTCGATGAAACCAAAATGGTGAAACGGTGGCTTAGATATAAAACTAGTTGCGTTTTCTGAAGTAATGTCAATTTTGTTTATCTTTTTAACAATGGAAAAAAATACTTCGAATGGCAGTACGGGATTTAAAAGAAAGTTCTTTTAAAGTACGGTTGATCTTCCGTACAGCATAGTTTAATGTCAACGCGTGTTTCACAGACCAGAACAATGTGTATTTGTGTGTATATTCTTATAGCAAAGCCACATCGGGCTATCTGCTGACCCCACCGAGGGGAATCGAACCGCTGATTTTAGCGGTGCAAATCCGTAAGACTTATGACCAGAACAGAAGTAACTACTAGGACGCGATGCTTTACGGCCAAACTTTTTGAAGAACCTCACATCAGTTCTATTTTATCAAATCATGATTGAAGAAAAAAAAATATTCTTTTTCTTTATTACAATATCGACAAGTGCGTTAAAAGTAACATACCAAAAGATTGTATGATTTTGTGTGCATAATATTTTAGCAAAAATGCGAAAGTTCTCTGACTATTGATTATTACATGATGACATTCAGTAAGTTTGGTTACAGTATACATGAGATCATAAAATAAACTGAATAAAACGTGATTAAATTTCCTCATACAAATACGTGAATAAATATCGCTTTTTTCTTCTTTCGATATGCAGGGGTTCGAGTCCCCTCGGTGGACTCAGCAGATAGCCTGATGTGGCTTTGCTATAAGAAAAACACACACAATCTTTCGACATGACCTGAAGAAGAGGAACCGTTTCGTTGCGCATTGCTCGTTATATATCTACCTATATATATTTAAACAATTTTCCAGGACCCGTGTGTATTGATTTGAAGTGAGTCGGTGGTCCTCTGAAATAGGCACCAATAGCCGCTATGCACAGCCTTTTACGTGTTAAGATTAGTATAGGAACCATGCTTTAGGTTCACACGATGAGCGCCAAAATATTGTTTCTTCGCAGAGCCAGTCTACAAGACTGTGTTATTATCTATTAGGTTATCCGTCATCAAAATCACATTAAGGAGGTCTAATGACGTGGGGATAAAAGTGTGTAATGGAACGACTTTACTTCAGATAGAATACATTCTTTAAAAACGAAAAATAAAAAAGATACCACAGTAGCTCACTTGTATGGATAATCAAAAAAAAGATAAAAAAGGATTCCCGGATATATTTATATATATATAGTGGTATGTGTATACGATAATTCTAAAGCTGTGTATGTCCTAGGTCCTCCAATTATTTTCTAGGCTGTAGAGACAAGTATTATTTTCTGATTGTTTTTATTTTCTTTCTTCTTACCCTGCTAAACCTCTCTAATGATTGGTCAGATTGAGATACGTAACAATAACGTCATTTTTTGTCCTCTGTCTAATCAAGTTAATGACTTCAAGTGTTCCACTCCCGTTAATTTTCACACCTTGCTTCCTTTTTATCCTTTGTTTAATGTTGTACCTTTCGAATCTCAAAGAGAGTGTAGGCTATTTTCTCTTTTATATATGAGACACAATTGTTTACTTACCTGTTCGTCCGTTCGCTCGCTTGCTTGTGCCTGTATGTCTGTTCCTTTTTTCATACCAGTCAGTATGTTTTTTTATTCATTAATTTACCAGTTTGAATGCGAAGGTTTACCTTTGTTTTCGAACATCTGCTTACCAACTTGTGCTATAGTAGCCTTTCTCTCAATCAGATCTGTTTGTTTGTTTTTGAATTTCGCGCAAAGCTACTCGAGTGCTATCTGCGCTAGCCGTCCCTAATTTCGCAGTGTAAGACGAAAGGGAAGGCAGCTAGTCATCACCACCCACCGCCAACTCTTGAGCTATTCTTTTACCAACGAATAGTGGGATAGACCGTCACATTATAACGCTCCCACGGCTGAAAGGGCGAGCATGTTTGGTGCGACCGGGATTCGTACCCGCGACCCTTAGATTACCAGTCGAACGCCTTAATGCACGTGGCCATGCCGGGTCTTTCAATCAGATAGTCTTATAACTATTCAATCTTCACATAATACTTTTGACATTTTGTTTTAGCACGAGTAAAAATCAGTTATATATATATATATATAGTTGTTTTAGGCCTCTGGTTGACTCAGCAAGAAAGTCTTTGTTTGTAGTTGAGCACAGAGATATACAATGGGCTATCTGTACTCATGATTATCAAAACCTAGTTCCTAGCGTTGTAAATACGCTATGCCACTTGGGGAAGGCGTAAGTATGTGGGATTGTAACGCTAAAATTCGTGTTTTGATATCTACATTAGCCAGAGCACAGATAGCTTATTGTGTAGCTTTGTCCTTTACAAATAACAAACACTTTCTTAAGAATTTATTGGAGTGTTCTCTGAATATTCAAGCAAATTTGATCCTTTCAAAGGTCACAAAACATTTCTCGTATTTAATTTTTCACTGGTCTCGAGATTAGGCGAATAATACGTTTGTTTCACTGAACGTTTTTAAATCTTAATGTTTTTCACGAAGCTCGTAGCTATAAACACGGTGTAAAAATACTTTTGATATTTGTTAACACTTTCTTTACACAACATTTTGTTGTTGTTTTTAATATAATTACAATGGGCTTAAATGCTTTCTGCTTTTTTATTACTACAACTTCTGAAGTTGATATCTAAAGAAAAAATTAACTAATTTTCTGAATTATCATTTAGATACTATTTATAAGGAAAGAGTGAAATAGAACAATAAAGTTAACAGTAGAAACTCATAGTTTTCTAAAAACAAAATCACGTTATATGTAAGTGTATATAACATCAAAGTTCCCGTGTGGCTCGGCTGTTAACTTCACAGCTTGTAACACTAACATTTGAGGGTTCGATTCCAATGGGCCTAGCCAGACCTTCTGGCTAGCAAGCTGGAATATTGAGTTGAGGTAACAACAAAAAAAATCGCGTTCCGCAATGTGGGGCTGTGGGTGCGTTATAGGACTGACAGTCAAATTCCACTACTCGGCCCCATGTGCATATGCCCAAGAGTTGGCAGTAAGCAATACTGGCTGCCTGTCTTTCTTTTAGTCTGTCTATTCAAAGTTAAGGACGGTTATGACAGATAGCCCTCGTGCAGCTTTGTGCAAAATCTGACAAACAAACAAAAGTCGACCGTCGCAGTAAATACAAAACAAATAGTTCACAGTGCAAATGTAACTTTGTGCTTAACAAGCAGCATTGCTAGTGTTGATATTCCTAAGTAAATATATACCACAATAACAGTCACAATGATACCATTGATTTCGTTGATTCTTTTATAGATATTTTTTCTCCAATATTACAAGAGAACACAAGCAATGTTGTTTGACGTTAAGCACAAAGCTAAACATGTGCTCTGCCCACTACGAGTATCGAAACCCGGTTTCTTGCATTGTGAGTCCGCAAATACACCGCCGTGCCAGTGGAAGGCCGATGTGTCTGTAAATGAGACATTTTTGTAGTCACACAGCTGAGTTCTTGTGACTTTGAGTCTGTTAATTTTATGAATTTATTTCACTTTAAATGGGTATTTCTCTGTTTAGATATGTAGCTACTGTAATTTATTTCATTTTAAATGGGTATTTCTCTGTTTAGATACGTAACTATGGTAATTTATTACATTTTAAATGGGTATTTCTCTGTTTAGATATGTAGCTATGGTAATTTAATTCAGTTTAAATGGGTATTTCTCTGTTTAGATATGTAGCTATGGTAATTTAATTCAGTTTAAATGGGTATTTCTCTGTTTAGATATGTAGCTATGGTAATTTATTTCACTTTAAATGGGTATTTCTCTGTTTAGATATGTAGCTATGGTAATTTATTTCACTTTAAATGGGTATTTCTCTGTTTAGATACGTAACTATGGTAATTTATTTCACTTTAAATTGGTATTTCTGTGTTTAGATATGTAACTATGGTAATTTATTTCACTTTAAATGGGTATTTTTCTGTTTAGATATGTAGCTATGGTAATTTATTTCACTTTAAATAGGTATTTCTCTGTTTAGATATGTAGCTATGGTAATTTATTTCACTTTAAATGGGTATTTCTGTGTTTAGATATGCAGCTACTGTAATTTATTTCATTTTAAATGGGTATTTCTCTGTTTAGATACGTAACTATGGTAATTTATTTCACTTTAAATGGGTATTTCTGTGTTTAGATATGTAACTATGGTAATTTATTTCACTTTAAATGGGTATTTTTCTGTTTAGATATGTAGCTATGGTAATTTATTTCACTTTAAATAGGTATTTCTCTGTTTAGATATGTAGTTATGGTAATTTATTTCACTTTAAATGGGTATTTCTCTGTTTAGATATGTAGCTATGGTAATTTAAATGTAATATTAATTTATTAATTTATTAATTTCCAAAAAATAAACAAATATATAGTATATATAGTTTACTTGAGGGATAATTATTCAGGATAAACCAGCACAACTTTGCAGTTGAAGTTTCAAGTTAGTTGAGCACATAATACATCCTTTAACACGGTGTACACCGATCCTTGAAATTGAGAATAGAATTTTGTTTTGTCCCAAAGCTCTTAAAATATTACAATAAGGGAATATATCTAACTTTAATGCGTATCTTGTAGTTTAGCGCAATAAATAAGGTCTTTCTTTCCTTTTTTTAGGCTACTTTATATGTTGAACAAATAAATATGTATTATATAAAACTTCAGTGAAATCCGATTGATTTTGATGTAACATTTTGCTTCCAAAAAGTGCTTGAGAAACATTCTGAAAGTGCTTGAAATTGATATCGGCAGTTCATTACGAGTCATAATATTAGAAAACGTTTGCTTACTGTTATTTAGGCTTTGAAATGTAATTCTAAGAACTCATGTATGAAAACACGTTACATCATTTATATTCAATACTGACGAGGCCTCGTGTTCAATTCCAGACATCAAATTTGAAGTGATATTCTGAATGTTCCGATTCTGTGAAACTGTAGATTATAAAGCAAAAAAAATAAATAAATAAATAGACCGATGGAGTGGTACTGCAGTATAATACTTTATAACTAAAGCCTAATACGTCAAGTAGTTTAGTCATCTGAATAATGGAATAAGTCAAACGTATTTGCCAACTGTTATTATTTCAAAGCATTCTGCACAAATTACAGAAAACTACTTTTCCTCATTGAAACTTGAACTGGGACATTGGTGAATAGTGTCCTCGAACGTTTTAGACGGTTTATGGTTCGTCACCCGTTTCTGTGGAAAAAGACTCTCCTTTCTTGACAGTCGAATCCTAATTATCCGCTCAGGTGACAGTGGGAACCATTGTTGTACATAGCTCACAATCAAGAATGCTAAATATTGGGTTGAGGAATAATTCGTGAGCGTTTTTTCAAGTTAACAAAATATATTCATAAATGAAACGCTTTCGCAAAATATTTCATGTCATTTGGTAGATAATTTTTTGCTCTAATAGATGGTGTGTTTGATTTTCATATGTCTTTAATTTTTGCTTTCATTTTCAGCTCATTAAATGGAATGTCAAGTGGACAAAATCGAGCATTTTCGACACCATCTGCTTTTCGCATTTAATTTCTTGCAATTTCGTTTAAAACAATGCATACTATATACCTAGGTATTACATGAAATAAAGTATCATAATAAATGTTTTGGGTGTAATGTGTTCATGCATTGAAGTATTGTATAGTCTTGTGTGTAATGCTTGAATGAAATTATTTAAAAACGCTCACGAATTATTCCTCAACCTAATAGATCATCTGTAAGTGAAAAACTAAATTGTTTTCACATATTAAGCGTTTAAAGAAATATAGTCAGCTACAGATTATCAAAGCGATGCCAAAAAACACGTAATTTTTGATAATCCTGTACTTTTCGTGCTAATTTACAATTGTGTTTGTTGCTTCCCGCGTTCTCTGTGAATGTTATGCAATTTACATCCATTAGAAGAAATGACGATTACTGTAGATGCATTCAAGCTGAACCCATATCTTGTTACTTATTGAATTGTTCAACGTTCGAGTCGTTTTATTGTTCGTTGTTTTTTCGGATCTCTATTATAGCGATTCACAAAGCATTTTGAAAAGGTGTTTCAACTATTATACTCTGCGGTAACAAATCGTGCAGTTTGAAGACCATATTATTTTGCTATCAGCTCTAGATTTGACAATATGAGCGTCGTGAATATTACACTGTTCATTTTAGTGAAAATATGATTTTTGAAATGACCAAAATATCAATACAATAATCGTTGCGTTTTAGTGTTTACTTAAATGTTGCATAATTGATGTGATGGTTAACACAAGTGACAAGAAACATAACTGGATATTGATAACTTTAAATGGTTAGCATGAACAGCAAACAACTTGTGTTCCAAATGATCTTATGTTGTATTCAGTGGTTACCGTAATAATTAAAAAAAGCAACTGTAAACCTAGAGTGTAAATAGAGTCATGACTGTCTTATTTATCAACGTGAACAGCAGGAAGATTGTTGTACTTTGTTGTATTATATTGTCCATACGTTATCGGATATCTGTTTCAGTGATCAACATGACCAGAAGAAATGCAATTGTATTTGAGTTTCCACAAGCTGTGAGATGTTATTTATTTTCTATTTTCTAGTCATTAGCATAAACAGCAAGAAGATTGTTGTATGTTATTGTCCATAAGTTATCGGATGATTGTTTAGCGGTCAAAAAATGGGGCAAGAAACTGTTACATTCCAGTGTACATAATTTTGGTGGTTATTATTGGAAAGGTCAACATAAGCAATTGGGGACTTTATAACTGGTTGCCAATATACAGTTGTTTTAAGATTTAAGATCAGAGCACGATTTAAGAGACCAAATAAGTCAACAATTGCTTTACCCTGGTCTCACTCTATATCTGTACAAATTATATAATTCAATTTTTATGGACGATTCCACAGCTTTTAAGTTATTGTGCACGAACATTCACTTGTCGATTATAGCGCATGCGTGTCTTTGACGTCATGGTGATCCAACTAGTAAACACAAGAATATGCTTACATATTAATAGTAAAGTTTTAATCAAAACAACCAAAACGTCATCTGGGCGAGGCTGTAAAACAGTAAAAATGGATTTCTATGGTATGTTGATGTTATGCTGACGGCAGTGTGCTCATTTAGTTATTCTTTAATATTCTATTAAAACTATTTCCAGCAATGAAACTTTGCTGCCAATGTTTGAAAGAATAGCTTATGTATTTTTTTATATGTATATGTTTCACTTCCAGCTTCAGTTAACATTTATTTTGCTCTTTATGTGTCCCCCGCTGGGACAGCAGTAAGTCTTCGATTTATAACTTCAAAATCAAGGATTTGATTCTCCTAAAAACATACACACACACACGTTTTTTTCTGCCCCACAGTGACACAATGATATGTCTGCAGGCTTACATCTCTAGAATCCGGGTTTTGAGACCTGTAATGGGCAGAGCACTGATAACCCATTGTGTAGCTTTGTGGTTAATTACAAACAAATTATTTACGTATTTGATTTTTGATTGTTAATTAATAAGCATTTATTTTTTGTTCTTAAATATATACTTCTTCACAGCTCATAACTATATTTATTGTTTCATTGGATTCTCGATTCATAATTCACATGGATGCTATATCCTTAGGTGTTCGTTATGGACGGACGTATTCTAGTGGTTAGTGTGCTGGCTGTGTATCAGAAAGTGGAACGTTTAAGTCCACGAAATGCCGATGTACGCGTTTCACACTTGAAAATATTGGCGCGTTATTAAAGTAGCAGCCAATTACTTTATTTCAAGTAGTAGGTGATGTTAAGTGGTAGCGCTCCCTCTAGGTGGCAGTTCGAAATTAGGGACAGCTTACTATGTATGAACCTCATGGCCATGTGTCGCATAAAGTAACATTTAGTGTAAAAATGACAACTATTAAGCGTTAAATAATAGAAATATATATATTTAATAAACAGAATACTGATGTGTAGCTTCTTATTTTATAATTTATTTCACTTAGCATTATTTTCCTTCGGAAAAAAAACAATTTCTCAACCGTAGACAATAAAAACAAGAAGACACATATCTAGTGAGAATAAAATAGACTGTTACTGTTAATATAAAAAACTATTATAAAACCACTATTACCATTCCATCAATTCTTCCTCATTTTGTCCGGATAATTTTATTTAGTTTTTGTGTTGATGTTTAATAATTTTCATCACACTTTATTTCGTCTTCACGCTCAAACTTACGATAAAACTGTTTTCGTAGAAATTATTAAATCACTTCATAATAACAAAAAAAAAAATGTTATTGGCTGTCTTCCAACAGCATCAGTAGGACTGTGGAACATTTAATCTCTTACCGCTTGGTGGCAACGTTTCAAATAAGTCATATGTATGTATAATCATTGCAGTATTTATTTATTCTTAAATGAAGGGAACTTTTAACCACGAACCGGTTCCTTACGCCTTCAATACGTGTTAATCTTCATCTAATAACTTCTGCTAAACTAATGTAGTGCACGTGAGCAGCACAGCAGAAGTCCTGGACCCCTTGGAGTCCGCTCGATTTCCTGAATTGGTAACTCTGCCAACAGCACGCCCTTCAACACACACACACACACACGTACGTACAGATTTTACATTCGGGGGAAAAAGGAAAGAATAGTCAAATAAACTTCCAATACTGTCGAATCTCATTCAAAATTCACTCCTGGTTGGAATCCTTTGTAGTTCAGTTCGGCAAATATCAAAGGTGCCGGATCAGATGTATTAAAGTGACCGGCAAATTGAAGTGCAAATTACGTTTCGGAACAGTAAACCTTTATTGAAAGTTTTCAACCTTTGAAGATTTAACATGAAGGGGAACTTTGAAGCGTGGCGTCAGTGTTTCATTTGATTTGGTGTTCTAGTTTTGGAACGTACTATCTGTGCAGATAATCCGATTATAATATTTTAAAATTCACACGCAATGTCTAAAACAGAAGTATTGTGTTCCTTAATTACTTATAATAATCACTATATCTACTAAATTTTGAGCATGTTTTTTTTTTCTTTTCCGTATATCCAAAACCAAGGTTCTTTAAAATAACGATTTACAATAATACAACTCAAACCAAATTCAACAACCTTTTTTTTCCAACCAAGCAGCACTAAGTAAAAATGACACCACATCAGGCTCCCCTTTACACACCTTCAATGATGGAGGCAGAAATTGTTTTCTCTTGAAGAAATATTTTCCTTTAGGTCATGTTATGAATAACAAAATACAAGTAACTAGTGTTAGGATCTGAAAATATAAAACGTTCAGTTATAACAAACGCACCCGATGAATGGCTGATGTGGTCACCTTCGCCATCACATAACCTTCATCTTAACTCGATTAGTGCATCTCAGAACGGCTGGTGTGGGTATTAACGTTTTTAACCTCGGTAAATACATAATGAGAGCATTTTCTAAATATGTAACATCAACCGACTCCTTTTTCGAAGACTGTTTTAACTTTAAATCTATTCTTAATTAACTAAATCATAAAGCCTTAATGGCCAGTTTTGATGTAATCTCCCTCTTCACAGAAGTCTCAACAACTAAAGCCTGCAAGATAGCTTTAGAACTTTATATCAAAGACCCCAACCCATTGATACACATCCCCAGCAACAAATTAGCAACCCTTATAAAATTCAATACCACCAAAACTAACTTTATGTTCAATAAACGAAACTATCTACAAACAAATGGCCTAAGTATGGGGAATCCCTTGTCACCAGTTGTACCAATATCTTTATGACACAGATGGAATCTCAAGCGATCAATTCAGTTTTACACCCACCACTATACTGGTACAGATATGTTGATGATACAATTACTGGATTCACATCTACAGAACACATACTTAGTTTTTTTCAATCATATTAACTCATACACCCCAACAATAAGTTCACCCATCAACAGGTAAACAAACAGTAGCCAAATAGCATTTCTCAAGAACCGATACACAATTCAAAATATAAATACACAGAAAAGTTACCCATACTGGAGCATACATTTCCTGAGACTCCATACATAAAACAAAACAAACACTCAACATGTTAAAAAACAAAATAAACACAGCCGGTAAACTATGTTCACCCCATAAAATTAACGATGAAACCAACAAAATAAAACAATACCTCATCAACATCAATAAATGTCCTTCAAAAACCGTTGAAAACATTATACGCACACACAGCTAGATCAACAACAAACAAACAATAATAAATCCCAAGATACAACAAACTAAAAATCTTATATTGCTGCATACCATATATTCCCGATATCAGCGAAAAATAACCAACATTTGGAAGAAACTTATAACAAAGTACAACATTCCAGTAAACACCAAATTTGTTCAAAAACCAGGTACCAAACTAAAGACCATACTATGTAAAAACTACACTGACAAACACAACAACAACATTATTTACAAAATACAATGCAACAACTGCCACGACTTCTATATTGGAAAAAAAAACACAAAAATGGAAAGCAGATTCAAAGAACACAAAAAACACCTTCACACGTTTTTGAACACTGTAAATCAAATAAACACACCATAACCATAGAAAACACCCAGATATTAAGTAGGGAAACAAACGCAAAATCAAAGAAACCCTACTTATACAGTAACTAAAACCAAAATTACACCAATATAAAGGAACGCCTTTATACCTATAATAATAAATATTCTAAGATTTGTGTTCAACGCCCCTACAATCCCGTACCCGCTTATACTCTCGCCCGTAAGACATGTGCCCAGCAACGATCAGTTGCAAACACTCTCTTGGTCAACCTGAAAATGACCTCAGAAGGTCAGAACGTTATTCTATCAGTAAAAGTGTTAATACCCATTCTGCTTTATAAGTAAAAGTGTTAATACCCATTCTGCTTTATAAGTAAAAGTGTTAATACCATTCTGCTTTATCAGTAAAAGTGTTAATACCCATTCTGCTTTATCAGTAAAAGTGTTAATACCCATTCTGCTTTATAAGTAAAAGGGTTAATACCCATTCTGCTTTATCAGTAAAAGTGTTAATACCCATTCTGCTTTATCAGTAAAAGTGTTAATACCCATTCTGCTTTATCAGTAAAAGTGTTAATACCCATTCTGCTTTATAAGTAAAAGTGTTAATACCCATTCTGCTTTATAAGTAAAAGTGTTAATACCATTCTGCTTTATCAGTAAAAGTGTTAATACCCATTCTGCTTTATCAGTAAAAGTGTTAATACCCATTCTGCTTTATCAGTAAAAGTGTTAATACCCATTCTGCTTTATCAGTAAAAGTGTTAATACCCATTCTGCTTTATAAGTAAAAGTGTTAATACCATTCTGCTTTATCAGTAAAAGTGTTAATACCCATTCTGCTTTATAAGTAAAAGGGTTAATACCCATTCTGCTTTATCAGTAAAAGGGTTAATACCATTCTGCTTTATAAGTAAAAGTGTTAATACCATTCTGCTTTATCAGTAAAAGTGTTAATACCCATTCTGCTTTATCAGTAAAAGTGTTAATACCCATTCTGCTTTATAAGTAAAAGTGTTAATACCCATTCTGCTTTATCAGTAAAAGTGTTAATACCCATCATGCTTTATCAGTAAAAGTGTTAATACCCATCCTGCTTTATCAGTAAAAGTGTTAATACCCATCCTGCTTTATCAGTAAAAGTGTTAATACCCATTCTGCTTTATCAGTAAAAGTGTTAATACCCATTCTGCTTTATAAGTAAAAGGGTTAATACCCATTCTGCTTTATCAGTAAAAGGGTTAATACCATTCTGCTTTATAAGTAAAAGTGTTAATACCATTCTGCTTTATCAGTAAAAGTGTTAATACCCATTCTGCTTTATCAGTAAAAGTGTTAATACCCATTCTGCTTTATAAGTAAAAGTGTTAATACCCATTCTGCTTTATCAGTAAAAGTGTTAATACCCATCCTGCTTTATCAGTAAAAGTGTTAATACCCATCCTGCTTTATCAGTAAAAGTGTTAATACCCATCCTGAGATACGTTCTTACTTCAAGTTGGTTTCTCGTCATCAACAATTAACTCGATTACATTCATTTATTTTCCATTATGAAAGGTTTAGCTGCTGTAGTGTATTATCGGCGACAACAGAATACAGAAGTATGCTTATTTGCTAGAATATGAAAGCTATTCTTGAGTATTCACTTGTAGCCCAATATTTTAATGATTGTGCAAAATGTAAAACAAAAACAAACGTTTATATGAAGTGTTAGCCAAATAGTTTTGTTGCGTCATTAAAGAAATTCAGTGTGTTAGTAAATCATGATCAGTCTTTAGAAACATAAAGAATAACTGTATAACTGTGTAAGAATAACTGTATAACTGTGTAAGAATAACTGTATAACTCTGTGTAATGTTATTGGTTTAGCTCCAGATGAATATTTTTAAATAATATCGAATACTACTGAAATAAATAGATCCTATATGTTCATGCTGTCTCATAGACAGATATAAAACTATAATTATCAGAAGTTGTAGGTTATTGACCATTAGTAAGCCTAACACCATATAAAAACTGACAGAATCTTGTTTCCAGGGCTTCATTAACGAACTAAAAAATATTTACACCTTGTTTCTACGCCACCTATAGGAAAATTAATTATTCATTTTATATGATATTTTGTCCCTCCTTCTAAAACATTTAATTAATTAAATTGTTTGTAGTTAAGATCGATGTTATATGTATATAATGTACCCATCACGGGTATCGAAAAAATTTAGGGTTGTAAACCTGCAGACGAAACGTTGAGTCACTGAGAGGCTTGACTAGTTTGAAGGATATGCCTGTATTCGACCATGAGGTAATCGAAATAATATAAAATGTTATATCTTAGAACTTCCTTCCTGTGTATAGATGACAAAATGTAACCAATAATCGTTTTGTTCTTTAGCTTACTGCTTTTTTAATTTTTACTTCTTTATTACTGCATGATACAGTCACATAGAGCAGCACGTTCGAACTTATATCAAAAGGAAAATAGTTCTTGCTGCTTAAAGTCCATAGCCGAGTAAAACTTGAAACCTAACCTTATCATTCTATAATTCTACTGAATTAAACCTTTGAGTTCAAGTGATAAAAATGCAATTAGCAATGTATTATAGCCTCTGAATATTGACTAGCATACGCTATTCCTTTCCGAATTTATCGCTTAGGTTTTACAGGTTTACGCGATTAAAAACTTTCGATTTAATTTTACAGTTTTAAACAACTAAAATTTTTCAATATAGGTTTTACGATTTCACTCTACAGAACATCATAAGGCCTGGAAACATAAAGCAGTTAAAAAGAAGTTGTATATTGGAGTTACAATTATCCAATGTGTTCTCTTCCTGTGTCAAAACATTTTTCAAGGCGATGCCAAAATATTTCGTAATTACAAATTGATAAAAAGATTCCAACTATGTACATTGCTTCAAGTTATTTTTTAGCTTCAAAACTCAATAGATAAGTACAGCTTTCAAACTGTTTTATTTGATGCAAACCAAGGTGCAAAAGGAACTCATCCAATTAAATTTTATTTTCTTTCAAAAAGAACTAAAGCCAGCATAGGTGCAAGAGGAAATCATCCAATGAAATTTATTGTAAGCTATTCGATTTGTTGAAAAGAAATTAAAGCCAGTCAAGTTGCAAATGGAACCCATCCAATGGCATTCGTTGTAAACTGTTAGATGATTTGTTCAAAAAGAACTGACGTCAGCCAAAGTGCAAGTGGAAATCATTCAATGAAATTTACCAGAAAATAAAAAATTCTGATGTTCGATACATATTTACAGATTTGTTTATTCAAATATATTGCACACTCTTGGTATTAACACACGCTATTTGTATACCTATCGTGTTTCATAAATTTATTCAATGAACTGTATTTGAAGTCCTGAGTGATGGAAACTTTTGAGAAAAAATTTTTAGTTAAACTATTGTTAACTCTTTGCTGGCACAATGTATTTGAATGTAACCGGTGATTATGTATATTTTGTTCCCCAAATGATGACAACAAGATCGAAATAGTTTGCAAGACATTATTTGAGTTTGATTTTTTTTAGATTGTAAGTAAACTATAACTTGATTATTGGGTTAAATAAGAAAGTCATGTCTTTAAAGATATGGATAATTTACAGATAAAATCCTTAGGGTAAAAACTCTTGATACAGATGTAAAGATTCTTTCGTTTTTTAATGTTGCGCAAAGCTACACGAGGGCTATCTGCGCTAGCAGTCCCTAATTTAGCAGTGTAAGACTAGAGGGAAGGCAACAAGTCATCACCACCGACCGCCAACTCTTTGGCTACTCTTTTATCAACGAATAGTGAGATTGAGCGTCACATTATAACGCCTTACGACTGAAAGGGAAAGCATATTTGGTGTGACGTGGATATGAACCTGCGACCCTCAGATTACGAGTCGAGTTGCCTAACCACCTGGCCATGCCGGGCCCACCTATGATAAAAGAAAACCAGTTTAGTGAACAAAAAACAGAACTAAGACGTGGCTATGGTGCGGAACTTAAATGTCTGATAGAGAAAACGAATGTTGGGTCGCAAAGTCTGTTATGGAGTTGGACAAGAAATATTATAAAAATGGTTAGGCCCAGCGTCGAGTTTTAAAAAAACATGGACGATAGTATATCATTATATTATATCGAAGAACTTATTTATCTAGATTGAGAAAAAAATACACTAAAATAGGGCGTTCGAGGGATTGTATGTTTGTTTTCTTTGTTTTTTGAATTTCGCGCAAAGCTACACGAGGGCTATCTGTGCTAGCCGTCCCTAATTTAGCAGTGTAAGACTAGAGGGAAGGTAGCTAGTCATCACCACCCACCGCCAACTCTTGGGCTACTCTTTTACCAACGAATAATGGGATTGATAGTAACATTATAACGCCCCCACGGCTGAAAGGGCGAGCATGTTTGATGCGACGGGGATGCGAACCCGCGACCTTCGGGTTACGAGTCGAACGCTCAAGGGATTGTAATAAAATTTATGTTTTTCAAACACAATGAGCTGTTCGATTGTTTCGCACAAATTGGCACAATGGATACCAGCTCTCGGGCATTCCATAATTTTGTATAGGTAGATTTCAAGAAAAGTAGAAAGTCGTGAGTCTGCGGCTTCACAGCCCGTCGCGATAACCATTGGGCCACGCCCAGCTTCTGAAGAAATGAAGATGTATGTCGGTAAAGATGAAGAAGACACACAGAACCAGGGCAATACATATAACGCCCATTTGAACACGTTTTTGACCTGAGAGTTTGTATTTATAGAATAGGATAATTAATTTGACAGAAACCGTATTCAGTACTTGTTTTTAGATATTCCAGTTGTACTGTATTTAAAAACGTATCGTGTACGTGAATATTAAAACGTGCTAATGATTTTCAACTGAATTACTTCTAAAAAAATTAACACGTGTGAAATTTGGTGTACTGTCCTAAGAAAGAATTTTCTCATGGTCTCTGTTATGTTCTGTTGTATTTAATATATAGATAGTGAATATAAAAGTGTATTTTTATTTATGTTTCAGCGATGTACAGAATATTGATTAAATTATAAAACGAAGCACATTAATCTTAAATTAGCTATTTTTGTTGAATTTTACAGGTTTTAATGATATAGTTAAATTCAGTGTGATACTTTTGTTATATAGAAAGGATAATAATAATAATATGATGTTTAGTTTCTTATATAGATAGAATAATTGCAATATGATGTGTGGTTTTCTTATGTAGGTAGGATAATGGCAATTACTGTTTAGTTCTCTTGTATATAGGGGGGATAATAACTACATGATATTTCGTTTATATATCTATATATCTATAAGGATAATAACAGTGCTCTGTTCACTTCCTACAAAACCAAGTTCAAAAAGCGTATCCTCTATTTGACCTTGATGAATAATGACAAAATTACTCTCAAGTTAACTCGCTCATGTGTGCACTATCAATCTACTACACTCATTGCTAAGTTAGTACATTCACATGTGTACACTGACAAGTTAGTACATTCACGTGTGTACACTGACAAGTTAGTACATTCATGTGTGTACACTGACAAGTTAGTACATTCATGTGTGTACACTGACAAGTTGGTACATTCATGTGTGTACACTGACAAGTTAGTACATTCATGTGTGTACATTATCAAGTTAGTACATTCACGTGTGTACACTGACAAGTTAGTATATTCACGTGTGTACACTGACAAGTTAGTACATTCACGTGTGTACACTGACAAGTTAGTACACTCACGTGTGTACACTGAGAAGTTAGTACACTCATGCGTGTACCTTACCAAGTTACTACACTCATGTGTACACTGACAAGTTAATACATTCATGTGTGTACACTGACAAGTTAGTACACTCATGTGTGTACACTGACAAGTTAGTACGTTCATGTGTGTACATTATCAAGTTAGTACACTCACGTGTGTACACTGACAAGTTAGTACACTCATGCGTGTACATTGTCAAGTTAATATACTCATGTGTAAATTTTCAAGTTAGTTTGCTCATGTGTACATTGCCAAGTTAGTACACTCATGTGTACATTATCAAGTTACTACACTCATGTGTACACTGACAAGTTAGTACATTCATGTGTGTACACTGACAAGTTAGTACACTCATGTGTGTACACTGACAAGTTAGTACACTCATGCGTGTACATTACCAAGTTACTACACTCATGTGTACACTGACAAGTTAATACATTCATGTGTGTACACTGACAAGTTAGTACACTCATGTGTGTACACTGACAAGTTAGTACGTTCATGCGTGTACATTGTCAAGTTAGTATGCTCATGTGTACATTGCCAAGTTAATATACTCATGTGTACATTCTCAAGTGTGCTCACTCATGTGTACACTGAGAAGTTAGTACATTCATGTACACTGGCAGGCTAGTACACTCATATTTGTACATTGCCAAGTTAGTATACTTATTTGTAAATTTTCAAGTTAGTATACTCATGTGTACATTCTCAAGTTAGTTTGCTCATGTGTACATTGCCAAGTTAGTACACTCATGTGTACATTGTCAAGTTACTACACTCATGTGTACACTGACAAGTTAATACATTCATGTGTGTACACTGACAAGTTAGTACGTTCATGTGTGTACATTATCAAGTTAGTACACTTACGTGTGTACACTGACAAGTTAGTACACTCATGCGTGTACATTGTCAAGTTAATATACTCATGTGTAAATTTTCAAGTTAGTTTGCTCATGTGTACATTGCCAAGTTAGTACACTCATGTATACATTGTCAAGTTACTACACTCATGTGTACACTGACAAGTTAGTACATTCATGTGTGTACACTGACAAGTTAGAACATTCATGTGTGTACACTGACAAGTTAGTATACTCATGCGTGTACATTACCAAGTTACTACACTCATGTGTACACTGACAAGTTAATACATTCACGTGTGTACACTGACAAGTTAGTACACTCACGTGTGTACACTGACAAGTTAGTACACTCATGTGTGTACATTATCAAGTTAGTACACTCACGTGTGTACACTGACAAGTTAGTACACTCATGCGTGTACATTGTCAAGTTAGTATGCTCATGTGTACATTGCCAAGTTAATATGCTCATGTGTACATTGCCAAGTTAATATGCTCATGTGTACATTGCCAAGTTAATATACTCATGTGTACATTCTCAAGTGTGTTCACTCATGTGTACACTGAGAAGTTAGTACATTCATGTACACTGGCAGGCTAGTACACTCATATTTGTACATTGCCAAGTTAGTATACTCATGTGTACATTCTCAAGTTAGTTTGCTCATGTGTACATTGCCAAGTTAGTACACTCATGTGTACATTGTCAAGTTACTACACTCATGTGTACACTGACAAGTTAGTACATTCATGTGTGTACACTGACAAGTTAGTACACTCATGCGTGTACATTACCAAGTTACTACACTCATGTGTACACTGACAAGTTAATACATTCATGTGTGTACACTGGCAAGTTAATACATTCATGTGTGTACACTGGCAAGTTAATATACTCATGTGTACATTACCAAGTTACTACACTCATGTGTACACTGACAAGTTAATACATTCATGTGTGTACACTGACAAGTTAATACATTCATGTGTGTACACTGGCAAGTTAATATACTCATGTGTACATTACCAAGTTACTACACTCATGTGTACACTGACAAGTTAATACATTCATGTGTGTACACTGGCAAGTTAATATACTCATGTGTACATTGCCAAGTTAATACACTCATGTGTGCATTGCCAAGTTAGTACACTCATGTGTGCATTGCCAAGTTAGTACACTCATGTGTACATTGCCAAGTTAATATACTCATGTGTGTATACTGACAAGTTAGTACATTCATGTGTACACTAGCAGATTAGTACACTCATGTGTGTACACTAACAAGTTATTACACTCATGTGTACATTATTAACTTTGTACATCCACGTGTGTAAGTTGTCAGCAAAGCGACAAGAATATGATAGTATAATCAAGTAACAAACAAAATGTAAACTACAATTTTGGAGATAATACATTATATTTATTTATTCTTTTTACATCCATTGAATAATTAAAATTCAACGCATGACCACAGTTAGAACATTAATAATCACTTTTATCTAATGTCAGTGAATCCCGTATATTAACAACATGTCGTACCAAACCATCATGCAACCTTTGACCTTAGGATATATAGACGAAACATTGCCAAATTAGTACACACACGCTAGAAGCGTACTTGTGTAATGTCTCCAGACTGTCCACTGTTCTTCTTGCATGGTATCACAACAAGACCACAAAACGTTCTGTACTTGACCGCAAACCATATTAATTTCACTATCACCGCCATTTTGTTTTCTTCCGGACATCATGACGCCTGCAAGTCAGTCTTTGTTACACTGTAGTTCTGTTTTACACCGAAGTTTCAATTAGCACGACTAATCACAATATCTTCACGGTGTTTGAAGAATCTTCTACTAGGCTTTTGTTGCTGCTTTCCTCCACTTTTGTACAGTTAGAGTCTGGGGCTTGTTTATTTAGAGAACACTATACATGTATATATATATATATATATATACATGGTAAACATGTGTTATTCAATTAGTACCAGTTTGAAAGAACTGCACAACGTAACTCACTGTTCTGTAAAGGCGAGCAATGACAACTATGTTTACAAGCAATTTGGCCACCACACATGCAATAAAACAAAAAAAATACATTAAAAATAAAACATTCAGTTTTTTATAGAATGTGACACAGGTCAGATTTTTAACCTTATACGACGATACAGCCAGTGTATGGCACAACGTAATGAGACCAAAGGAGTTCCATTGTAGATACTACTTAGTGTCCACAACACTTCCAGTGGGGCCATTTGTCATTGGGCCAGCTAGTGACGATGGAGTGACCCCTGGTGGCTCAGTCTGGCTATTATCCGAATCGCTACAGTTTTCACTGCTGCTTCCCTTCTTTTCTGTCCCGTTCCCGTTGTGGGTTTTCACGTGCTTGCTAAGGTGATCGGACCGCATGAACCGCTTGTTGCATATGGGGCAAGCGAAACGTTTTTCGCCGGTATGGGTTCTCAGGTGACGCTGTAATTCGTCTGATCTTGTGAATCGCTTCCCACAAAAGAGCCAATTACACACGAAAGGCCTTTCTCCCGTGTGCCAACGAAGATGAGCCTTGAGATGTGACGTCTTGCCGTACACCTTTCCACATCCTGGGATGTGACAACTGTGGATGTTCTTCTTCCTCAGATGGGCCCCTGCTGGCCCCAACTTCTCAGCCTCTTGACAGTTAGGGCAGTCACATGTAGCCCTCCCCGTGTATCGTCGCCCAGAACGTGGAGACGAGACCTGTGACAAGGGTGGTTGAGAGAGCCCAAAAGGCGATGGTACAGAGTGGGCCACTGCCTGAGTGGGTGGTAGCATCGACTTGTATGTGTCTTGAAATATATGTTGTCCCGACGTGAGAAGATGTGCGGAGTTAGAGGCAGCGGCTAAAGTAGGAGCTAGACCGTAATCTCCTCCGGCATAGCTTGCCGGGATCTGTCCGTGCAACCCCGGGGGAGCACCGGACATATCCAGCCAAGAGCCGGCCCCAGCGGAAGCAGCATGCATGTCCCACCAGGACGTAGTGTTGAGTGTATTTACTGACGACACCTCAGTCTTGATGCTCGGGTGAGCCGACCCAGCCATGTTCATGTTAAAGGGCCAACTCTCGTAAGTGTGAGCACCTACACCAACTCTGGAGTACATACTGCCTAGGTGAGCGGGGTCGCCGTGCATTTTGCTCAACAGGTGGTGACTCTGGCCAGGGTCTACTTGCGGAGATGTCGCCGTAGCTCCTGGGTAAAACAGGTTGTCCCCACCGTAAGAACCCGAGTTACACGTCGTCGTCACCACTGGCCTTTGATAAGAAAGGGCGGGGGAACTAGTATTAGAGAAGGCGGGGACTCGCTGAGAGCAGAGCTGGAGACCGGTAGAGGGCGCTGTGACAACCTGGGCACCTTTTTTCCACGGGTGAAAACCTTTTCCTATTGCAGCGTCGGCAAGAGGTGGAGGACTTTTACTGGTCAATTTGTTACACTGAGCAGCTAGCATAGCAAGAGGTGACCCACCAAGTCGAGGATGTTCCTGCAGAAAGAGAAAGAGAAAAAAAAAAGAACGTAAAATAGTCACTATTCTCTTTATGCCTAAAAATTCTCAGGTTGTATGTGTATATATATATATATATATATATATACCTGTAAAAAACTGAATCGGGCATACTGAGAAACCTATACAAATAATAAAAAAAACATCAGGTACTTATTTAATCCACACGTACAAGAAGAAAAACACTCATTAAATACACATTAGTAAGTCCTATATATTTTGTCATCCTTATCCACGATGTTCCACAAAAAGGATTATGTGCTATCGTAACCATTGGCAGTGGGCTTTGTGAAAGTTATATAACCTCAAAGAATTCATCTACAGGGTGGCCCAAAATTAATAAGGAGGTTAATTAGAAGCAGTAAACGTTTTTAAACAGTGATAAAGTTAATACCAACTCCTTCTCAAGACATTAATAAATCTTATTTACACTTATGTTTCCAGTATGTTAAGCTGTTGTCAGGAAATACAACATTTTTAAGACATATTCTAGTTAATTTTAGAACATCTTGAACATCTTATTATATATATATAATATATATATATTATAACCATAAATTTTTAAGCCATTAAAGAAAACATATTAACATATTTTTAAAAGGGATCCTAGTGTACAAGCTATAACGTGGGTTATAAAATGTATCCTAGGTTTTGGAGATCACTGCAGAATTAGGACCCACATTGCAGTGGGGATACACTGTCTATCAGTCATAACCTCCAATTCGCTAGTCTCAAATACATATGTAATACACGTAAGTGTAAGAATTAAACACGTTACTTTAATATAAATGTTGTCACTTTTCTATAAAAGAGAATTAAAGCAGGAAGTTGCTCATAAATCTTCTACTGCTGTAAATTTTCTATACAATATGTGACAGCAATAACAAAGAAAGAGCTTCACTTTGTTGTCGCGAATGGCCAGTTACGATACTGCACTTTTTTTTTTTCTGAGATACAGTGACGATCCCGGTATCGTTCCATTTGCCTTTTTTATGACGTTTGAAGAACTCGACAAAAATAAACCTGTAGAAGGTAACCAAATGTTGCTTGATACATCGTTAAGTTCCCCCTAGTGGTCCAGCGGTATGTCTGTAGATTTATACTGCTAGGAATCGGGTTTTGGTGGGCAGAGCACAGGCAACCCCTTGTGTAGCTTTGTGCATAATAACAAACAACAACCATATCGTTAGTCCCATATCTTGGAAGAGGAATTTTATATTTATAGTGAAGAAACGTCCTTCAAGACCGTTGACATAATTTATTCACAAATACTTTTTGTGTGGATGGTCCCGAATAACCAAGTAACACAGTTCAACACACGGACAGCGATGATACATGTCTGTGAAGCATAAGATTTGGAGCAGATAAATCTGAATTTTAAAATCACGTTGATAAATTAATTCTGTTTCAGGATTAGGCTTATTTTAGGGCAACATTTACCGTTTAAAATTGTTTATTTATCTTGGAGTTGACTCGTAGTTCCTAATCACACAATCAACTACTTTTTTTTAGAACAAAGCCACAAATTTAGCTATCTGCGCTCTGTTCACCGCCTGGAATCGAACCCCGGATTTCATTTAATCAACCTATCATGTGCTCCAGAATCCAATATATATAGACACTTACACATATCCGCGATAAATTTGCTTGATTTTTGCTAAATACCTTAGCTTGTGCTGTGCTTACCACGAGTATCTAAATCTGGCGATAAAGTTATTAGGTTTCAGATTTGCTGCTGAACCACTGGGAGAGAGGTTTTATATAACGCGCCAATATCTTTAGACAACTTGAATATCTCAAGTTCTAGATGTGGACGTTACAAATAATGTGCTATATATATTTTTTTTAATAATCAGATTTTAGCAAATATAGTTGAGGATATATTATTATGATATTTACCACAAACTCTCAAGGACTGTACCTATAAGTACAAAAATGATATGATAAATATACAACAGTAAACTTGAAAACAAAAGTCACACTCTGATATTTTACTTTTGGAAGTTGTTTTTTTTAATTGGTTCTTATAAACCTAAAGTTATTTATATTAGCGGAAAAGAATGTCAGGTATTGCTCCAATATTATAACCCTAATCTCCATTTCTTTTCTTTCTCCCTAATTAGGATCGTAGTTATATTAATGAGCTTCGTAATTCTCTCCGTGCAGCCTCAGCCGGAAATATCAGCGTCTAATAGCCACAATTTGTTTCGCTTTACAAAGGTTCCCATAAGTTTTTGCATGAAAAAATTTCCTCGTCCAAAAAAAAAGACAATAATAATGATAAAAACAAAAACAGTAACAATGAACACTAACGGACGAAATAGAAAGCATCCATTGTTGAAGTAAAAATAAAGCAAAGATGACAGAGCGATATGAAATTCGGTTTTAATGAGGGTAAATGTTGGTATCCGGCCATCGTTAAATGTGAATAGCATAAACACAAATGGAGCTTGTGTATGTTACAACAAGCTTTACGAACATAACAGTATTCATGATATAGGTTGGGATATCGGATGTCAATCGTTGTCATGGTTTGTGGTAACTCTGACTATGACAACGATAAACATATGTAAAAATATAACACACAAACAGACAAGAAAATCGCGTAATATGTACAAAACACTACCAATCTGACTAAGAAAATAATTAGTACAGAGTCTGAATAGATTAAATATTCGGTGAAAATGGGGAGAAAAAACAACTTTCTTATTTAAAAACAACAGAAGTAAAAGTAGTGACAATAAGACGATAATTTGAAACTTAACAAAATCAAAGTACACTCAACAAATAGTTTTTATGCAAATTAAATGTAAAATCCTATACATCTAACTAATGTCCCAGGTCGTTTATTGTACAGTTGTTTACACGACCGCAAGGCCCTCGTATTAAAAACTGAAAATAACAATAGCAGAAAGACTTCGGAGAGCAGGCTAGGACTAAAAACATAAGTTTTGCGATATAAAAACGTTGTATCGAATGTTGCATAATGAGATTTAAATAACAGTCATTGAAAGCGTTGCTCTATCAACGTTCAGAGGGGAATGGAACGATAATAGAGGGCCAGGCAACACGCATTACTGGTTACACTGTTTTTAAAGAACAACAATCTCTCTCTCCTTTTTTTAACGTTCAAACTAAACACATCTATCATTGTAACGATCTTTTCTAAACTTTTTTAATAATAATTCTCCAATTATCAACCACGAATATACTGAATGACTCAAGTCATACGTAATTGACACTACAAGCACGTTGAGGAAAGGATTCTAGTGTTATCGAAGACAGCCTTTTTTTTTTTTTTGTTACTAGTTCCCTTTTGGTAGCGATGTAAATGTTAAACTACACTTCGTTAACAGGTTAAGTTAATTCATTCAATATGATAAACTTGAATTCCATGACTGGTCTCTGAAACTTATGCTTCACAACTTTCAATAGCGTTTTATTTCTAATTACTTTGATTTCCTGATGAACAAACTCCCCCACGTTTACTGTTGCACCTCTGTACTATCCCCCACTTAGTACGTGTATATACATAGCAAATTCGCTATAGCATTGCATGCAATGTATAACGGCAGAATATTGAGGCGGTGACGGTGGGCATGGCTACACTGGCCACCAGGAGGGTGAGCTCCGCCTACAGCATGGAAACACCTGAATAATTGCGTTGTGTAAGTTTTCCTTCTTTACACTCTTCCGATTTCAATTATAACAGTAGGCGTGGCTAGTACATCAATCATTCCCTGAAACACGCAAATGTAAAAGAAGGATATAATTGGAACTTACATTCGGCAAGGTTTTGGGGAAATAATAGAAAATAATAGACGACTCTAAACATTCTAAATCTCAGTATTTCCTATAAACACAGGACGAAATAGAATGATTTCATTTTTCAACACGATAAACGCTCATACAAAATTACTATACGGTGCGTGTCAACCGTTTATTCAACTTGTCCTATTCACCTGACTTCGAAAAGTTAGTGTAATGGTAAATATACGTTGTTAAAATTCTTGACATGGATGAATGATACGGTATTGCATACCGGTTCATAGAATCAATCAGTTCGAGGCATGTAAGTGACCAAGTTCTTTTATTAGATCGAATGTTTGTAGCAACTTACACGAATTGAGTGTTATAGGTAGGTTCGTTTACACGCACGAAATACCGTTCTGTTTCCAATTAATTTACAATTCAGTATGTATGTCCAACTGCCTCCGTCTGAAAAACAGGACACTTAGCTATCAAATATAAAAGCTTTACATAAGCGACCTCTTTGAACAACGAAATACCATATTCTCTATTATAGCCGGTACTTCAACACGAAACACTTTGACGCAAAGTTGGGGCGTACCTGACGGGGGAGGAAGCCGAAGGACCACCACCAATATTCCAATAACTCTAAAAACTTCGCTAATTTATGATTAAAAAAACAAATTTTGACTTTTATGTTAATCACTTGAATTATTTGTGTTGAAAAAAGAAGTCACACTGAAACCCTCCCCTCAAATACACACTATATAAAATAACTTGAATTTTACGTAGACCTAAAGAAAACTCAATCAACACGAGGTTTAACGTTTTCAATTCTAAACAACAGATTCGATTTTATACATGAGTTACTTGTTTTTGTAACCTGAACCAACTACAGGGACGGCCCGGCATGGCCAGGTGGTTAAGGCACTCAACTCATAATCCGATGGTCGCGTTATAATGTGACGGTCAATCGTTGGTAAAAGAGTAGCCCAAGAGTTGGCGGTGGGTGGTGGTGACTAGCTGCTTTCCCTCTAGTCTTGTACTGCTAAATTACGGACGGCTAGAGAAGAGAGCCATCGTGCAGCTTTGCGCGAAATTAAAAACAAACCAACAAAACAAACCAACTATAGGGAAACGTATTACATTTTGGACCGCACCTTTAGATTAAAAACACGAGTTGGTGTTTGTGGAATTTTCTCTTTCTCATTAACGATTAAATATGCTAGTGATGACGTAATGGTAATATTAATATATAACACATTTTGACATATATAGAGTAGGCACACAGTTTCTACCAGTAAGGAATAAAAGTTATGTTTTATATACTAGCCTTGCCTGGTCAATTAAGAAAATGACGGATCAAGGTTTTGCAAAAAAAAAAAGAAAACGGGATTCCGCCCTTCCTTTACCGAACTTTGTTTCCCAAATTCTCCTTCATCATAAAAGACAAAGTAGCAACACATTGAAAAAATCAATAAGAATTTTATAACACTTAAGTTTAAAATGACTCATGACCTGTGTGTTACTCAGAAATACATAACGACAATCATATGAAACTCATACGATCTGTTTTTCGTTGTTGTTTTTTTTACTTTACAGTTTATTCTCCACATTATGACTATATCACAAATCTATTTCACACGTATCAAAATTTGTTATATATATATTATGACTATATCACAAATCTATTTCACACGTATCAAAATTTGTTATATATATATTATTACTATATCACAAATCTATCAAAACTTCACACTATCAAAATTTATTTTTCTTATTACGTCAAGTAACTTACAATTTAAGATCTAAACCAATAGGCCTAAAGTTTATGACAAAAAAATGTCACAAATTTTATACCTAAAAATTAATGTCAAGTACCGTGAGTAGTTCAGACTAATGACAAGACGTCTGGGAGAAAGAAAAAAATATATCCAAAAAACTAATGTAATAATAAAACTGAAAAAAACGTCACGACAAACCTAATAAAAATGTACAAATTACAGTCATTAACCATTAGCTTTGATGTCCTGAAACTTACCAAGACTTTCAAATGTTTACGTCAAGCTAATTAAGTGCCTAATGTAAAACAAAAATGATTTTAAAAAGTGAAATTCAAGCCATCCCTCGTGCATTTCGAAGTACTAAAGATAACAATATCAAGCCATAGTTTTGTTTGGGTTAAGGCGTTCGACTCGTAATCTGAAGGCCGCGGATTCGAATCCCCGTCGCACCAAACATGCTCGCCCTTTCAGCCCAGGGGGCGTTACAATGTGACGGTCAATCGTTGGTAAAAGAGTAGCCCAAGAGTTGGCTGTAGGTGGTGATGACTAGCTGCTTTCCCTATAGTCTTACACTGCTAAATTAGGGACGGCTAACGCAGATACCCCTCGTGTAGCTTTGCGCGAAACTAAAAAACAAACAGTTTTGTTGCTACGTGACACAGACGAACGGGAATAACAAAGGTTAGTTGCCTGGTTAGTATGAATAAAACACACGGTTATTAGTTTTAATATTTAACTGGAGGTAATAAATTGTCATATTAAATAATATATGATGTTTAAAACCAATTAAAATAATTATATTGTTTTACAGCTAGACTCTTAACGCTCATATACTGACTTGTGTTTATATCGTTCAATGTACCATTGTGGTACACTTATTCAAGCACAATTAATTGGTAACTTCTTGCTTTTGTCTCTAACAACACTTATTGTAAAGAAACTAGGACGAAACCATCCACTTTACGTGTAAAATACGTAAAGGGCCCCAAAAGTAATTAGTGGAATTAGCTGCAGTACTGGTTTCTTTTTGTTTAAACTTTTTATATGATTCGTGTTATTGAAGAATCTGTAACCAACAAAGTTATGGACCCCTAATCACTTTTGTGCATACACAATTCAGCAAAGGTTTAGGGTTAAAACCTAAGCCTTCAATTGATTTCGTGAACATAAACACGCACAAAATCGCGTGATTTTGTTGCTGTTGATATACATAAAAAAAACCTCCAAAAAGGAAAACAAATCTAGCGTCTTAAACTGTGCACGTATATTTTTAATGGAAACTACAGTTTCAAACCAACTGTTTTAACTCACAGTAGAAGCAAGTAACTGAAAGCATTTAAACTATTAGCTTATTTTATATTTACTCAAGGGCCAAAACTTAGTTTAAATAATTTAGGTCTGGTTTATTACGAGCCATGTCACTTTAAATCTTGTGTAATAAATATAGCATTATTCTGGAACAACAACAGTTGTGGACGTATTAATTCGTCGAATTAATCTGTTCGCTGCTTATATACTTGTCACTCACTATACAACTGTTTATAATGCGTGCAGCTACCAAGTAGTTCATATAACTGTTTGGTTGTTCATTCAGTATCTTAACTATTCATATAACTAGCTAATCGTCGATTGGGCTACTTAACTGTTTATGTAACTAGCTAATCGTTGACTGGGCTACTTAACTGTTTATGTAACTAGCTAATCGTTGACTGGGCTACTTAACTGTTTATGTAACTAGCTAATCGTTGACTGGGCTACATAACTGTTCATGCAACTAGCTAATCGTTGACTGGGCTACTTAACTGTTCATGCAACTAGCTAATCGTTGACTGGGCTACTTAACTGTTTATGTAACTAGCGAATCGTTGACTGGGCTACTTAACTGTTCATGCAACTAGCTAATCGTTGACTGGGCTACTTAACTGTTTATGTAACTAGCTAATCGTTGACTGGGCTACTTAACTGTTTATGTAACTAGCGAATCGTTGACTGGGTTACTTAACTGTTTATGTAACTAGCTAATCGTTGACTAGGCTACTTAACTGTTTATGTAACTAGCTAATCGTTGACTGGGCTACTTAATTGTTCATAAGTTTTCAACTGTTCTTATGACTATCGAACCGATTATCTATGGCTGTCTAACTGTTCATATATGTATCTTGTTCATGCAGTTCGAAGTGTTCGTATAACTACCCAGGTGTAAATGATTTACTTGTAACTTGAACTGATTTATTTGTCAGAGTTAACTGCTACGAGAAACGACAGAAAGCGAAACGGACACGCTTAGTTACCATGAAAACTGTCAACCGCGGTACTTTGATGTCACATTTGTTTTTGATTTAAAGCCAAAACTGTTCAAGAAGGTTGATGAAAACAAAGATATTTACCGTCTAGTTCTTAAACTGTACAAACGACACACATCGCTTCGAATACATCAAGGAACATCGTTTTCGCGAAGGCACCTTGAGCGTTCTTAAGAAACACCCTAAATGTAACAAAACTTAAACGCTTTATGTTGAGCATTCAGTAAAGTTCGTCATCTAAAACAGTGAGTTTAGTTGTGTCAAGTGATTGAACGGAGTATAATAATGTGATGGGAGATAAGTGTATATAACATATACATAACAAGCGAAATGTGTCAGTTTCTTTTTCAAACTGATTATGACGTTCTGACGTCACATGAATACGTGTAGAAAATATGGCTTTACAGAATAATTCGCTATTGAATCTGATCTTTCCTTCACACAAGTTTTTAAACTTACATATTAGTTACCCCCACATCTTATTACTAATGGTACTGGACGATAAAAACTTAGAAAAGAGCTGTGAATGAGAGTATAATCGTTGAGAACATGTGGTTCGCGAATATTCGTTTGTTTTGAAAGTTTCAAGCCAAGCTACAAAAGAGCTACTTGTGCACATTTTGGACTGATAAACTAAGCTAATGAGGGAAGGCAACGAGTTTAAAGCATTCACCGCCAACTCTTGAGTGGTATAACCTGATCGTTATTTATTCTCTTATCTTATCTGATATCCAACAATCCAGAGTGCGTTGTTTTCGGTTGTTTTTTTTTGGGGGGGGGGGGCAAAGAAAGGTGAACAAGGATTCTTTGCTTCACAACACGGTTTTTTTTTTATTACTAGCCCACGTCAGGTCTTTTATAACGGTCATTCCTGTATTTGAAACCCATCTTTGTTTTCGAAATTCTGCAAATCGGCGAATTCATTATTGGTTTCATATATTCTGTGGCTAATTAGATATTTAAGCGTTGAAAGGTAAACTATATTCATAGAATGGGCACGCAACCTAGCTCTGATGACTCTGAAGATGAAGTCTCAGGGACAACCTATGATGTACATGTTTCACACGCAAGGCAGCTGAATATAGTTTAATTAACTCCAGGGGCTATCGACGTGACCCTAGGATCCGAAGACAGATTGTCGTACTGTAGCGTACCTCCCTTACTTTGTATGTTTCTTTCTTATCTTTCAGAATTTTCATTCAAAGCTACGAAGGCCTAACTGCGCCTAAAGTAAAGGCAGCTAGTCAAGAGCACTCACCGCCACCTTCCGAACTACTCTGCTACTCTTGTCCGATTGAATACTTGGATTTGGTCATCACTCTTATAGCGCATCCATGAACATAAAATACGGAGCACGTTTTTACGAGAACGTGCCGTGAACCATGAATACTCCGAGCACTCTTACAATTAGGCCATGCCGGCTCCCTTGATGTGTTTAAACAGGGCCAATTCTTACACAGTTATCAATAGGATTCTAGTAATCCTATCCAAGATATCCAATCAATACGTAAACACAACGACTTGCTGATACAGGGACTGGAGGTGTTTGTGTTTTTTATGGAAGAGACAACGTAACTGGACGCTAATGTATAACTAGCAGCTCCCACATCCAGCTCTTTAACCATTGGACTCCGAATGACTCGCCAGAAATAAGAAAAAAAACAACTAAAATAAAGATTATAACCAATAATTTAATTATAATTAAATTCTGCGAGTCAAGAATGAATAAAATAATAGAACCAGTTTTACTATTATACGTTCTTGATGCAGTAAAACATTCAGTTTTATATTCAACACTTTACACACCGTAATACTATTCGTATTCCATGGCTTATCAAGTAAAAATATCATTTTAAAACCGAAAGTTGTCTCCTTTCAAACTTCATGGGTTTTTTTTCCCTTCATTTTTCATTGACTGAGATATACTACACATACTCGAATACCAAAGTTTTACTTTTTTCCTTCATGAAGCTGCTTCGGAGCTGAGATTACACAAGTTATCCCAGATACCAGAAGAGAGCTACAAGTTAACGCCGTCTAGGTGATCTATATTACTTCCAGTGTGAAGAAATGGTCACCTCAGTTCGAGAGTTACTGTCTAGAAACTTCTCTGTGCATTACGGCCGTCATTCCATTATTAAAAAAGTCTTAAAAACACGCACTTATTTACAAGATTGTACACTTTTTTATCCTCGTGTCAATAGATATTGACGTTACAAAAATAACCAATCACAACAGTCAAAACTATGCTATTACATAGCCAGGTACGCATAGCGCTAAATAAATAAATGCTTAAACACAAGTGTTAAGTGAATGTTGAATAATTTCTTTGTTGGTTGGTAAGTGCATACATGGTTACACGAAAACTACATAGTTGGTTACATGTTGTGCCCACCACGCTTATCGAAATAAGAATTTTTTAGCGTTATAAACCCTCTGACTTACCGCTGGGCCCCTTGGGGGCTGTTGAATAATATTAATATTTTCAAAATTGTTACTGAAATTATTCCTTTATTCTGTTGGTTCTTTTTTTTCTAAGCGAAACGACAAAAGGGAAGAAATTAAATAAGTGGATTATCCCTGTCAGGTAACGTTATTTTGCCTATATTATTTAATACTGAATGTACGTCAAACACGCTGACAAAGTTGTGAGAGACAACAAATTATGGCCATTCAAGTGTAACAAACTTCGAAAACAAACTAGCGACGTCAGGAACTAGTGAGTAAAGGTGATTTAATGTTTCAGGTATTCATAAATCCCGTCACTTCTCACAAAATCCACGAGCAACGGGATAAGATTATCACGTTAAGGGATTTTACCGTACATTCATTGTATTACACAACAAACGTCAACATGTATATCATAATTCACGTCAACATGACTCGAGTCTTAACATAAGAAGATTTACTATATTTATAACTATGTCAATATGATATGAGGCTTAACATGAGAAAGTTTATTACAAAGTAAAAAATGGTTACGTCAACATGAAGTCTTACGACAAGGAATTTTAAAATGCTACATTGTACATAGCAGACGTCAACATGATACCATAAGAGAACTTACCATGTTTGTATTTACGTCGGTATGATACGAGTTTTGCCATAAGGGGGTTTATTACACTGTAAATCATAGCGCACGAAATATGTGTGAGCTTAAAATGGTTTGAGAGCTGTAACTAAATTCTGCTAGTGAAACAAACGACACTACAAGTCAATATGTGAGGGCGGGGGTGATATTTTTCATTACCATTATGAATTCTGATATCATCCTCTATAGATAATCTTTTGAAATTACCGTTCAGGATGTAAAACGCCTTAGGTGGCGCTTTATGACATTTTGTAGTGGTACATATACAATATTTTGTTTGTTTTTGAATTTTGCACAAAGTTACACAAGGGCTATCTGCGCTAGCCATCCCTAATTCAGCAGTGTAAAACTAGAGAGAAGGCAGCTAGTCATCACCACCGACCGCCAACTCTTGGGCTACTCTTTTATCAACGTATGACAGACCGTAACATTATAACGCCCCCACGGCTGAAAGGGCGAGCATTTTTGGTGCGACTGGGATTCGAACCCGCGACCCTTGGATTACGAGTCAAATGCCTTAACCCGCCTGGCCAAGACGGGCCATATACAATATTATATCGCAATAAGGCCGACAGCAGTTGCAACCATATTATTCTTTTCTGGCCCAATATCAAAAGGCGCAAGAAGGGTGTATAATAGATTTAAACAATGCTTCGTTTGATACATACCAAAGGGCTACGGCTTAGCCAGTAAACTACTGGGATCGAAACCTCTTGTTAAACGATAGTGACGTCGATTGTACATGATCAAAACATGAAGCCAAATTAAAATCCACGCACTTAGAAAACGACACCATCCAGTAAAGAATATTTAGGTTATGTATTAGGTTAGATTATTATAGTTAGAAACATTTGTTCCCTATAGAAATTTTTTTATACATTTGAAGCCAAAAAGTGATATTTATTAAAACAAATTACCGATCACGTGATTTTTATACACCAATAAAAGTATCAAGATTGAACCAGCTATTAAACAACTATCTTATAGAAATGTACTTGCTATAAAATTCGACGTACGATATTTACACTGATGTATTTCACATTATGAGAAAGGATAAAAGACGACGTGTTTGAAAGCTGTTCTAATTGTACGAAATACCAATACGTATGTAAGTGTGAGAATTTGTGTAACAGTAACATCATTACACTAGTTAAAATCAGGCATTTTTTTACAGAAAATATAAATCAGTTGATAAGCTCTGTAAATAATAATAAAATCGCAAAGATTCGAGGTTCCAATGAAATGTTATCATACATACCTCCAGATTAAACCTGAACATGGCGCGAGCGTAGGAAAACTTGTATAAACACCAAGGAAAACTCTGTGAATCGATCACACATATCGACCTCTGATCAAAGGAAACTTTAAATACAACTTACCATAATAATGACTCATTACTTTTTCTCAGCAGACGTAAGTGTTAGTACCCTTAATCTGTCGTGCCGCTAAATCATCAGCTTCCAGACAAAACCCGTGAACCGAGTAGAAACCAATTACTGTCTGCCAGAGCTTGCCTTCGTGCGAGAGACACGTCAGTGCCACGACCTAATCTGTCCCTGCCCCGCGCTACAATGATTTGTACTCTCTGTACTTGGGATGTACCGGGATTATTTGCAACGGGTGTTTTCATAGGCGGGAAACATCGTGACGTCATGGTTCATGTAGCATGCTTGAGAAGGCATGTACCCGCCCCTGACCGCCCAACAAACACTTTGTTCTTGCCCAGTCAGAACCTTTCCCCGCCCATTCTTCCTTACATACACTTGAATTGGAAGGAGTACGACAGAATGAATGGTTAAGACAGGCCTTAAAATTTTATAAACTTGTTACATATAGCTTTCGCCATATTTCCGCTGGAATGTACGTAGCGTACCGCATAAAAATAAACAGTGGAAACAACAACGTAGGTTTGAGACTATAAGTTCTAATATACAATCTCATGCAAACGAGGACAGTGAGGTGCAAAATTCGAGCCAAATCTAACACACTTCGATAATATGCTAATAAAGCCAATAATAAATAATAAGAGCTGAAGACAGTAACTTGTAATTAAAGACGCTCAATGCACCAGGGGACGGTATGTTTAACACCGTAAAACATTCAAGAAACCATGTAAAATTTGTTTGTTTGTTTGTTTGTTTTAAATTTCGCTCAAAGTTACACGAGGGCTATCTGCGTTAGCTGTCCCTAATTTAACAGTGTAAGTCAAGACAGAAGCCAGCTAGTCATCACCAACCACCGCCAGCTCTTGGGCTACTCTTTTACCAGTGAATAGTGGGCTTATAAGGCCCTTACGGCTGAAAGGGCGAACATGTTTGGTGTGACGGGAGTTCGAACCCGCGACCCTCGGATTACGAGTCGAGTTCCTTAACCACCTGACCATGCTGGGCCACCAGATAAAATAACAGTGGACCCACTGGAAAAACTACTGGAATAATGGCTAATAATCGAAATATTTATCAATTTACAACTTTATCACCGAAAAGAGATAAACAAAGAAACAAAGTAAAAATTCTTCTTCACTGGTAAAAAAAAGATTAACTTTTCGCAACCGAAAGATACAGGGTTTATTACTTTAAGCTATTATAAAAGTTATAACCCTATTTTTCATTGTCTATTAGTTCATTGCGCTCATAAAAGAAACGATTTTTTTATCACCATTTGTTAATAAAGATTATATATATGTACACACGCACACACATAAGTTGTTCCCAATATATCAGGGAGGAAAACGTTGATAATTAGGTATAGAAGTATGCAGTTCTCCTTGTAAGAAAACAATGGAGCTGATTTTTTATTCATTATGAGCTATAACATACACACATACGTGTATAATTATTGACACATTTTTTTTACCATTCTTAAATTTAATAGAAAAGCGCTATTGTTTCTTGTTATTGTTTTTTTTTTGTTTCTGTTACTAGTTTTGTACGTTTATTAACAATTACGCTTTGGAATGCGTTTTGCATAATAAAAAATGCTGGTTTTATTGAGGTTAATTTTTCATTCTACATCGGTGTGTGGAAAACAATAGTTGTCTGTCCTCGACTGGTTGACCAAAGTGTTCTATATCGTTTCTTCTTCAGAACTTCTGTCGACTCTGAATAGGAAACACACACACTATTAATCTCCTGGAGATGAAAACTCTCCGTTACGTAAACTTTTGGTATCCTGAATACAGCCTACCTGCTCTAGGTCGTTTAAAATCGGGTTTGTTTTGACGTATAATGAATGATGGTTTTAATTTGGAAAATTTATTCCAGTGTATACAACCAGTAATTTCAGGCGTGAAAAACAGAGGGCGTTCGAGCATAATGTCACAAAAATAACTACTTGTTAACTCCACAGACCACGTTAAACAAATAATTTCTTGCCCTGATTAAATTTTGCACTGACGCACGAAATGTTATAGCAAAGAAAAAAATAAACGTATAGATCAAAACCTCCTGGAACGTTACTGGGCGTTAGAGGTGAACTTTAAATTACACCTTTGGTATTTATGGCGGTGGAATAGGTGTTTATTTAACTTGTCAGTTAATGTTTAGCTGTAAAAGTTGAGAAACATTTATCCTTCTTTGATGAAATGTTCAAGTGCACAGTACGTGTCTGTTTAACTAGCTATTGTAGAAGCGGTATTGATATTTTAACAAAATGGAACCTTATGCGACAAGTGAGCTAAATGTCTAGGCCAGACATTTCCAAAGCTCACGTATAATCACCCCTTATACTAAACAACTGACCCTCAGAAAGAGGTCAGTCAGTAGAACCGTTGCCTAAGTAGCTCCCTTCAACCGATCAGTGGGATTAATTATCATAATTATAACATCGCGAAAAATGTGGGGAGCGTGGTCAGCGGTATATCGCTGCTCGAACCTTGGACCTTTGAATACTCAGTCTAGCATGCTAGCAACTAGACTATATCTGAGTTATGTGAAAGAAGAATACCGTGATTTCTAAGGCATTACTAAACTATCATACTGGTAATGCCAAGGACGTGCCTCCATTTATAAAATGTTGAATAAACATGTATAGAAGTACATCTTTCTTTCCACGTATATAAACATGTAGAAATATATTTATCTCTTTATATATATGTATATATATATATAAGTAATAAACACAGTATTCGGATTTACAACGCTAAAATCAGGGGTTTGATTCCCCTTGGTCAAATAATTTGCTGTGGCTTTACTATAATAAAACAAACAAACAGCACATAGGAGATGAAATGTTTCACTCTTAACACCGAGTGATATGGCAGGCAAACACACAAAACTACTTCATATGATACATATCTACATCAGTGATGGACGGTGTGAAAACAAAAAAATAAGACACTTCTTCTCAGTATTGATCCATCAGTATTTATCAATATTAGACTACCAGTTCGTGTCGTTATTAATGTAACAGTTCTTACTAGCGTTACACTACCAGACCTTGTGGGTTTTAGATCACAAGTCCTTCTCAGCGGTAGAGCACCAGTCCTTACCAGTATTACACTAGTAGTCCTTCTGGAGTTTAGACAACTGGTACTTCTGAATGTTAGAGCACTAGTTCTTACTGGTGTTACACTACCAGACCTTGTGAGTTTTAGACCACTAGCCCTTCTCATTGTTAAAACATCAGTTTTTAATAATGTTATACATTACGAGCGTTAGGACCTCAAAAGCATCATAAAACTCATTAGATTTATAGTACGTATCTAATATTTAATAAACGTTTTGATTGCTCAAAAAGGAGTTAAGAAGATTAAGTCTAAATCAAAACAAACGAGTAGAAATAAAATGAAACATAGACTTATCAATAATGACCTCAGGTTTCAAAGATTGAAACATAGACATCAATAATGACATCAGATTTCAAAGATTGAAACATAGACATCAATAATGACATCAGATTTCAAAGATTGAAACATAGACATCAATAATGACATCAGATTTCAAAGATTGAAACATAGACTTAACAATAATGACCTCAGATTTCAAATATCAAAAAGTTTGCTCCTTGTGACCAACTCCAAACTTCCACCTACACCTACATAGTTCTGTTTCCTCAAAACATTATGTTTGTTTTCTGTATGGAGAGAGAAACAGTTTTATTTTTATCTTTTATTTAATTCATGAAACAATGTTTGATTCAGTGTTGAATCTACTCCTTTTTCACGAAAACTGGCTCATTCCCATAAACAGAATGAAAGAATATGACCGTACTGTCGTAAAACCTGAATTTCCAGTGGAAGTATCGAAGGTGTCCACTTACTCAATAGGCTGTAAAAATAACTATATCACTAACATTTAGTCACAAAAGGCTCTAAAAAATTTAAACCTCATATATATATATTCTCGTTTAATGAATTGGTTTGGTTTGGTTTGTTTTGAATTTCGCGCAAAGCTACACGAGAGCTATCTGCGCTAGCCGTCCCTAATTTAGCAGTGTAAGACTAGAGGGAAGGCAACTAATCATCACCACCCACCGCCAACTCTTGGGCTACTTTTTTTACCAACGAATACTGGGATTGACCGTCACATTATAAAGCCTCCACGGCTGAAAGGGCGAGCATGTTTGGCGTGACAGGGATTCGAACCCGCGACCCTCGGATTACGAGTCGAGTGCCTTATCCACCTGGCCATGCTGGGGCCTCGTTTAGTGAAACAAAACCAGCATCATTTCTTTATTTTGTCTCGACATTTGACCCATCACCATTTTCGGTTCAGGTGCAATGGAAATAGAATAAGATACCTAATGGCATTTCTTTAGGTTTCTGACCTAAACTGCGCTGATGAAACTGCAGTCCACAGTAGGGGCCAATAAAGGAATGCGTTAGGCCTATACATCACACATTCTCTTCTCAATTTTACTTTTAGTGAAAAAGAAAAGAATTATTTAATATGTATATAAAATGCGAAATCGTTAGGCTCAGTGCAACTAGAAAGTTTATAGATTCTGTTCTATTAGAATCAATCCATGATTCGACAGTTATACAAGCCGTGAATACAAGAAACGTCACCTGAGTAGGAAACCTGCTGTGTTATAAAATATAAACAAGTGAATATATCGTAATTTACTCTTCGTCAGCTGTGCTTAGCGTACATTAAAAGGAATTAATTAGTATAATTAAAATACAATGCCTTCACAGTTCATACAAATTTACAACAAATTAAAACCTGAAAGCCAATTAAACTATCTTAGTATGTGAAACATAACGAAGTATGTTTTAAATGTGTTAACAAATAATTTTATTTTTGAGAAAATTCGTGATCATCGGGTATCTTTTCCCTTACATCAAGTACATTAGATTAACACAACATAGACAAATCAAGATTCTGTGAAATCATGATTATAACCAAAGTTGTCAGTTAGTATAATGTGAATATCATACAGTTAATAAGTATTCACTTGTTATGACAACAAAAGGTCAATTGTTCGAAGTCACAAGTCAATAATTATCGAAGTCACAAGTCAATAATTATTTTACGCCTTTTCCGTTTTATCAAATTCTGATTAATTAGTGCTGTTCTATAGCATATTTATTCTATATCCTTCGGCCTACATGTAAACCTTAAAATTTATTCTATATCCTTCGGCCTACATGTAAACCTTAATATTTAATACTTCGTTGGAAACTTTGATCTCATTTATAATACCATTGGTGATAATTGGTGATAATACCAATAAACGTATGAAGTACACACCCGTCTTATTTCAGCACAAAATTTACCTAGAATAGTAGCGAGATTTTCGAAGCTATTTGTAGACTAAGCCAAAAGGTGTCAGCCTAATTTCGCCGTGCTTCCAAAAATTATTGTCCACAAAGTTCTGCTAGGACTTCACGCATACATAGCAATGGCCTTGACATACGTGCAATATTAATGAAGTTTGTTGTCCAGCTTTTAAGGCAAAATTGAACGATGCTTCACAGCACGTGATGTGTTCTCGGCCAATCATGGTAAAGAATAGATGCTAAGGGGGTAGAATAATTATTTTTTTTGTAAAGATATTTCAACCACGAGTACAGGCACCAAGTCCTGTATAAGGCCAAACGTGTTTTAGTGGTTAGCTTACCCAGACTGTGAATACGTAGATTTATAGTTTGTTTACTACCTGTTACCGCAAAAACGCTCACCGCACTCTGGAGCCGTGGATGTATTGTAAGAGTGATTGTCAAATAAAATTATTTGATAAGAAAATAATTGGCGGCAGGTGCTACGGAATAACTGTATCTCTTCTTACGTAATATCCTTACCCAGGTACCCCTTGTGTAGCTTTGCGCGAAAATTGAAATATAAACAGGTTCGATATGACTGCTCCCGACAAACCAGCAGGTAGTAAGAAAGTAAAATAACAGTAATAACAATCACTTACATGTTTTTAATGAATAAGCAACTAATTTTCCATTTGTAACAAGATTTCATTCTCTTTTGTAAGAGCAGAAATTGGCATGTATCTCGATTTGAATACGATTTTATACATCACATCTCGACTTGTAATCGTGTTTTGTTTTTACATGTGCTTCCCACACAAATTGTTATTAACACACAAGCGTAACGCCATTAATGGGATCTCGGAGTTTTGCTTCACAGTGTAAGTACATAAATATCTTCGGTTTCGGTGACTTAACACTAAGTTAATGAGTCTGTTGGTTTTTTTTTTTTTTTTGGAGGGGGGGGAGTATGAAGTGAAAGGTATAATATCAAAACCAGTTAATAATTGTATGAGAAAGAAATCAAATAAAAAAAAATTGACAACCAGAAAGACTTACAATCCTAGTGGAAAATTTTGAAAATGACTTTTGATTAAGAATAATTTTCCCCTCATTCGTAATCCACTAGGAATAATTATCATTTAGACTCAATTGGGATTCTTGTTAATGTCTTATCTCAAAAGAAACTTATTTCGACATACGATTCTCTAATTTAAGGTTGGGAAAATGAAAGTATATAGAAAATAATTATTGCGTTCATTTTTTAATTTAATCTTTATTTTCAACTATTTTTTTTTTCTTGAAACCAACGGCTTTTTTTTAAGTACAAGCTTTTTTTGTCAGATACAGAAAGGAAGTTTATAAGACATATTTTGGAGACATGTCCACAGAGTTACGTAAACAAGATAAAATCGTGTATGATATTATTCCAAACTTACTTTTACTCTAGTATGAAACTACAGAACGTGGTTATTAAATAAATAACTAATATTTTTGGATCTCTCTAAATTGTCAAAAAATGGTGAGTAAAATGTTCTTATTAGAAATCCGAGGGTCGCGGGTTCGAATCTCCGTCACACCACACATGGTCGCTCTTTTAACCGTAGGGGCGTTATAATGTTACGGTCAGTCCCGCTATTCGTTGATAGAAAAGTATCCCAAGAGTTGGCGGTGGTTGGTGATTACTACTTGCCTTCCATCTAGTCTTACACTGCTAAATTAGGGACGGCTATCGCAGATAGCCCTCGTGTAGTTTTGCGCAAAATTAAAAAAGAAACAAACAGTAACTTTCATTACCGATTGGATCCACCTACCGCATCATAGGCGAACCCCTGATTTAAGCGATGTACCAACGGGGGGCAAGTTTGTCTGTGTTGCTGATTAAGAAACGTCTATTTGATGAAATACTTTATAAACGTTAAACACATATAGGAGAAGCCAGTTTCAAAACAATAGAAAATGATCTGATTTGAGTATTCTCGTCTTCGGCGCCCTGGGCAAAAGTTGCAGTACAAATTCGACTAGAAATGTCATGATCTCACAGCAGGCCATTGTGACCAAGAATTACTGTTACGATCAATGCCAAGTTGCCCTCGTAGCGATTGTGGCCTTCAAGACTTCTTCAGTTTGAAATGAGATGAGAAGGCTCACGCGTCGGTGGACAAACGACCCTCTTAAGTTGCACTTCCAATACATGACCCCTGCTTTAGGTATAAAGCAGTTTGTTTCAGTAACATCTACACCAATAAATAAGTACATCTCTGCCCAAACGCTGATCTCGCTAATTACACTATGTGTCAGTTTAACAAAAGCAACGCTCTCTTGTCCCACTCTATCGATCATTTAGTCCCAGGCAGGGGACAACCTAATGGTTACCGCCATTATTAAGTGTACTCTTTGAACTTAACTATCAAACATTTCGTTCTGGAATATACCTAACGAGTAGTGTTCCTGAATTCGCTGCTTTATATTGTAGTCTACGACGTTGTGCAATGTAATGCTGTATCTTAGTAAAACACGAAATAATACAACTGACCCACTGACGCATTACTTCATTTTTAAATTTGGTGAAGTACTTGTTTACATTCAGATATCGAACTTCAAAAGACAAGATAAGGTTAAATATCTTATATCTGAAATTCTCGCAAGTTTAATGCAATAGCGCTGAGCGAATTGCAGAGTGGTTACATTATTTTATCTTCAACTTTCTCGGAAAAATCTAGTTTGGCGATTAATTTCTTCTGGTTTGGTTGGAATTTCGCGCAAAGCCACACGAGGGCTATCTGCGCTAGCCGTTCCTAATTTAGCAGTGTAAGACTAGAAGGAAGCTAATTAGTCATCACTACCCATAGCCAACTCTTGGGCTACTCTTTTGCCAACGAATAGTGGGATTGACCAAAACATTATAATGCTCCCACGGCTGAAAGGGCAAGCATGTTTGGTGTGACGAAGATTCGAACCCGCGACCCTCAGATTACGAGTCGACCGCCTTTTCCACCTGACACGCCGGGCCAATTTCTTCTGTCATTGTTTTTCGTTAGTAAGGGCAATGAACGACTTTCATCAGGGTTGCGTTCTCATAGGAAAGTGGATATATTTTATTTGAAAGGAGTCCGTTTAAATAATTGTGAGATAAAGTAGTTCTCTCTGTTGAGCTTTCTGGGACCTACCCGCGTAGGAATTTACGTTACCCAGGTTAATTAGAAGAAATTCTTTGTTGAATATTGTAAGACGATTAGATAAATCTATTGTGGGATCAACGTCGACTTTGATCTCGTATTAAAACAGCTCCAAACAGTTAGCTGGTACAAACAGACTCGCTTTCAATTAACAAAACAGTTGTCTTACCTAACACTCGGAGTTGCGTGTACATATGTATGCCGTAAATTACAGATGTGTTTTAGAACCAACTTTGAGTAACAGGCAACCACCTGATGGGCGTTTCTTTCAGTCGCGATAACCCAAACAGCTAGGATAACAATTGAATCAATGTTTTTTTCCTATTAAATGTATTTTCCTACAACGCAGCTCAAATTAACCACTTTCCAGGAAATTAACAAAGTATTGCCTGTGAATAAATGAAAGTTAATTGTAAAAACAATATTCGTACTACGTTGTGAACTTCACTGATTCAATAGACCCTGTTACAAATGTTCTCAAAAAAATGTTTGCAACATTCAAGCAAATATTTTTTACACGCTGATATATATATATATATATACATGTAATGAACAAATATACTAATATATATATACGGCAGATACAAAGAGCTGTAATGAAAACACGAACCTGTATATAGATGGCAAGTACAGAGAATTGTAATGAACATACATACGGATACACAGATGGCATAAGCTGACAGATGGGTATACTGTGTTAATGTTTAATGATTTCTTTGTAATCAACCACAAAGCTACACAATGGGTTATCTGTGGTTTAATCACCACGGGTATAGAAACTCGGATTTTAGGGTTATAAGTCCGCAGATATACCGCTATGGCACTGAGTGGGCCTCAACTAAGAGAGAGCTACGATGTGATAAGCAAATTTATTTTTTTGGTTTAAAACGGCAGCTAAAAATTATGATTAACTGTAGCAACTTCGAAGACATCTCTTTCATTGCTACCTAGAGTGTGTATCGCATAAGGTTCCATTCAAGTTCAAAATATCAAATATCATTAAAAGTACAGTATCATATAGTGGGATAATGAAAGTGTGAAGAAATGGTTAAAAAAATAGAAATAAAAATCCACTGTGGTAGAATCTGTTACTGACAGTGAAAATACTAGTATCTTAAAAACTGTGAAATCGGAACGTCTGTTTAAACACTTTGTGAAAGAAATATAACTCGATAAAAAGTTTAATCGATAAGTCAGTTTCAAATAAAAGTAAGATATAACACAGCCCACTAAATTGTAAAGTGAGCTTCCTGTTGCTAGTAAGGCTTAATTAATAAATCTTCCCGCTAAAACACTGAAAACCTTTTTGTTGCTACGTGGGAGTTATAAGGTAGCTGGAGTATTTTTTTAAATGATGCTTTAGTAAGCCTCGAAAATTACAGGTTTCTAAGCCTATTTAAAAAAAAGTTTCTGTCCGCTAGATCATGCTTTTAAAACAAATTATAAAGTAAATTCTTTGTTCGCAAAATTAAAAGGCAAAGCTCTTGAAAGCCCCAACTTAGGAGAGTAATTTAACTTTATATTCTCACACAATACACACATGTACAAAAATATAAATATTAAAACTTATGATTGTTTGTTACTTATAACCTTGTGGCTAGAGCGGTCAACTGTAATTTACTGGTTATGGGTTCGAATCCCGGTCACCAACCATGCTTGTTCTTTTAGTCTTGGGAAATTATAATGTGATGATTAATCCTACTGTTCATTGGTAAAAGAGTAGTCCAAGAGTAGGCGATGGGTTGTGTTTACTTTTCCCTCAAATATTTCACTGCTAAATTAGGAATAGCTGGTGCATGGAGCCCTCGAATAGCTTTGCGCGAAATTCATAACAAACCCAAAGATCCCTTAACTGAACTGCGACCAAAATTGCGATAAAGATTGAAAACCTGAAATGGATCTAGCAAGATCTCGATACAAACAGACACCGGTTTCGCAAGTTCAGATGTAAGATCATAAAACACGTGATTATCTACAGCACATTATGTGACATACGTTTTTTACGTTCTACCGTGTCACACTGATCGTTTTTTCTTCAATTTCTGTCACATTTTCACATATGGTCTTGTATTCAATTATTAGTGTTATCATTCCTTATAACAATACTTAAAACAACTGGAAAACATAACAAACACAGCAAAAATATGTATCATTTGTGGACTATCAAGTACAAAGTTACGCTATGGCCTATCTATGTTAAGAATTCACCATAACTCCATTTTCATGTACATTGTTCTACATGTGTTTTACGATTTGTATATCACATCTCAAACAGTTACTTGGACAGGTTTCCCACTTAGGAGGGCTAGAGAACTCTAAGGCGGCCAATATAAATTTGGTTCGGCATTTCCAGGTGGTTAAGGCACTCGACTCGTAATTTGAGTGTCGCGGGTTCGAATCCTCGCCACACCAAACGTACTAGCCCTTTCAGCCGTGAGGGCGTTATAATGTGATGGTCATCCCACTTTTCGTTGGTAAAAGCGTAGCCCAGGAGTTGGTGATGGGTGGTGATGACTTAGCTGCCTTCCCTCTAGTTTTACACTGCTAAATTAGAGACGACGAGTGCAGGTGGTCCTCGTGTAGTTTTGTGCGAAATTCAAAAAAAAAATTAAAAATGAAACTAATCTAGATTTTTAATAAAGTGGTCATTGAAATAAATCAAATGTAATAGTGTTCGTAGAAATTTTATTTCTATTAAATGATGCAAAACTAGTTTATTTTATTAAACATAAAAGCTGAAAAATAATATGTGATCAATATGCCTAGATTTTTCAGGAGGCCAACTCACCTTTGCTACGCCTCTGGTCTTAAACTACCTACATCCTTTAATTTCAAGTACCACATCTCAAAATAAGTAAACCATTTTAAAGTATACCTGTCACTTTTTAACGTAACTACGCTCGTCGATTTCATATACCACGTTTGCACGTAAATCTATCCTTTTATTCTACATACCACATCTGAATATAATTATATCCTTTAATTTCGTGTGACGTCGATAGTACTTTTCCTAGAATTACAACATTTTAAACAATGGTAAGTTTAAGGTTGATTACACTTTACACGCACAGACCCCAAAGTATAGAGGCGAACAACTTTAATATTCCTTATGTCTCTAAACTTTGAGTACTATTTTTATACCAGAATTTGGTGTTATCTTGTGTTTGTTTGTTTTGTTTTGTGAATTTCGCGCAAAGCTACTCGAGAGCTATATGCGCTAGTCGTCCCTAATTTAACAGAGTACGACTAGAGGGAAAGCAGCTAGTCATCACCACTCACCGCCAACTCTTGAACTACTCTTTTACCAACGAACAGTGTGATTGACCGTCACATTATAACGCCCCACTACTGTAAGGGCTAGAGGGTTTCTATGGTGGGCAAAGCACAATTATACTATTATGGAGCTTTGCACTAAGACAAATAAACGATTATCTTATGTCCCCTATGTGTTAGGCCCGGCATGGCCAAGCGTGTTAAGGCGTGCGACTCGTAATCTGAGGGTCGCGGGTTCGCATTCCCGTCGAGCCAAATATGCTCGCCCTTTCAGCCGTGGGGGCGTTATAATTCAACGGTCAATCCCACTATTCGTTGGTAAAAGAGTAGCCGAGGAGTTGGCGGTGGGTGGTGACGACTAGCTGCCTTCCCTCTAGTCTTACACTGCTAAATTAGGGACGGCTAGCGCAGATAGCCCTCGAGTAGCTTTGAGCGAAATTCAGAATAACTAACTAATAACTAACCCTTATGTGTCACTCTCACCTTACAAATTACATACAGTTGTTTACACGTAAAATTGATTTGTTAAATTTAAAACCGTACATTATTTTAAGTGACTTTGAGTGTAAAAAAAAAAAAAAAAAAAAGGTGGTAAGAAAACTACAGAATCTTGATAGCAAGAAAAATTATTTTATATCGGACATTCTATATGTCATTTTGTCTCACTCTAGAATAATTTTATCATATTTATCTGACAGTAAGCTCCGGGTGGGTAAGTTCACTTTAAGTAGGGGTGCTGGTGCAAGAAGAAACTGACAAGAGTCGAAATCTGCTTAACTTAAGAATTAACAGCTTTGTTTTTTAAACACATTTTCCTTCTAAATTATTTCTACAACAACTTGCATGTGGGTCCACATTAGATAAAGAGTCACAAATAATATGTGAAAAACAATATACGAACAAAAATACCTTCAATATAATTACTTCTGGGGTGGGGTCGCTTATGATGCGGTAGGTGGATCCAATCGGTAATGAAAGTTATTGTTTGTTTCTTTTTGAATTTCGCGCAAAGCTACACGAGGACTATTTGCGCTAGCCGTCCCTAATTTAGCAGTGTAAGACTAGAAAGAAGGCAAGTAGTAATCACCACTCACCGCCAACTCTTGGACTACTCTTTTACCAACGAATAGTGAGATGATCGTAATATTATAATGCCACCACGGATGAAAAGACGAGCATGTTTGGTGTGACGGGGATTCAAACCCGCGACCCTCAGATTACGAGTCGAGTGTGTTATCCACTTGGTCATGCCAGGCCTAATGAAAGCTTTAAACCTGGTAATCTATGGGTTAAGACTCTACGACAACATATTCCTGAACTTATAGTTATTAAACAGACTGTGTGTCTCTGAAACACACAAGGCAAAACTGAAAAAAAACAAGAATTCTGGTATCTCAAGCTGTTTCTTGCTATTGCATTTTTATCCGGAAGTGTTTCCTTAATGTTATAAAGAAACTAATCATTTCACGTGCAGATCACACGAGCAACACACATGAATTGATACGTACGTTCCTTTTTCATAATATCGTTTATATTTGGAAAGCAAGTACCAGTTAGATAGACGGATAAATGAATAGAATAAACTGAAGTTTCCGCAGACGTTAAAGATTGTTCCCCTTGTAGCCCGATGTGGCTTTACTGTTGGAAAAACGCACACACGGTAGAAATTGTCCCCCTTGTAGAACAGCGGCACCTTCACGTACTTACAACATTATAATCTGGGGGTGCGATTCTCTGCGATAAACACAGCAGAATGCCCTAATGTAGCTCTTTTGTACAAAATAAACAAAGAATTGTGAAGTCTGCATCATCTTACATCATTAAGTCATAAACTACAAGTTGAAACATGAAATATTAATACATTCTACGTCATTAAGTCGTAAACTACAAGCAAAAAATGAAATATTTATGCAGTCTACGTCATTAAGTCATAAACAAGTTAAAACATGAAATATTTATAGATTCTACATCATTAAGTCATAAGCTACAACATGAACTATTTATACATTCTACATCAATCCATGAACTACATGCTAAAACATGAAATATTTATACATTTTACATTAAGTCATAAACTACAAATTAAAACATGAAATATTTATACATTCTACGTCATTAAGTGGTAAACTATAAGTTACAACGTGAACTATTTGCAAGTACTTCGTCATTATATCATAAAATATAAATTACAACATGAGTTATTTATTTGGCTTGAAAGAACTGGTCGGTGATGAACGTATTAAACTGAAATAGATAACTAAATACGAACAACAGGCTACTTCCATGGTTTTCTCACTCAACCTACGATGTAACAGGGCGGGTTACAATACTCAGTAACGCAGCGTTGAAACGTTTCATCTTGCAGCATTTTCTTGTTTTCCCCACGAAATCCAGGTACGACAAGGCCAAGGTTTCTGCGCCCACCGTCTGAAATCCGCACAGCGGGGAGTGCCAAAGGCCGGTGCTTACGTACAGTTTCCTGCTTGATGGACGGGTGACCGCAGCGCCTGAAGATCGGGATATTTGCAAGTCCTTGCTTGTACATCTGGTAGGATGTTCGGTTTATCAAAAAATAAGAATCCTGCACGAAGCTGTCAAAAGAAGAATAAAACAAAAACTGGTGTTTTTCACACTGTTACGTCAACGGCGAGAAAGAGCCGCGTCCCTCCAGAAATATATAAATGTTTTTGCTCATGAGGTCGAGTGTAGGCTGCTGGTGGCCGCGGGCCAACCGTTTCCTCACCCGTGGTTCTTCTGTCCACGACCTACTCGACTGCAAACAACTCCATCCAGTTTCTGCTGACGAAACGTATTAAAACGGTTTTGAACGTTTCTTTATACGTGTATTCACGCCCGCAGCTAATTTTACAAGTTTTTAACTTCTATGGACAAATACATAACTTCCATAGACAAATATTTAACTCCAATGAGAAGCAAATCATAGAAGTAATACTACATTTTGACGACAGATCAAGAATCTGTCCATTAACAAATAAATCTAATTGAACATACCTATAATGATTTGTTTCGTCAGTTGTTTGCTGTCAATATTAACGATGTTTTCGATTATAACATTTCACGAACTTCGAGCATTAGATTTTATGTAATTATAAACAATACCGGATGATTCACTTGCAGTTTAACCCTAATATAGTAGAACCTCGACATTAAGGGCACACTTCCGATTGTGTTCAAATAGCAAGGTGTCCTTAATAAAAAAAAAAAAAAAAAAGAGCCACACAAAACTGAATTCCATAATAACCAACCTAATAACATTATGTAACAAAATTTTTACTTTTTATTGTTAAAGTGTTATTTCCCAATTGCTTATGCCTAAAGTAAATGCAAAAGACCTATTTTTCTCTTCAAACTTTGCTTTTGTGACCTGGGTAATGAAATTTTCAAATTTACCCATTTTCCTGAACATTCCAGATTGATTCCGTGCTGAGTAGCTGATATGTATGTGGCCAATTTATGAAGACAAGAGCGAAAAAATATTCTGTGACCACATTTGCTAAAGTGCGTGAAGCCTATAATGTATATTTTGGCATGCCTGTTGAGGAACAAGACAAACCCTGAGAACCTCATTCTTCGTGCGAGCAGTGCAAAAGAACTCTAGAAGGTAAGACGGACAATTTTTGCTTGCTTGAATAGTGAGATTTTATATTATACAAATTTTAGACCTTTTAAAATTTAAATATCTTTCGGTGCACCTCAAAGAGGAATACAACAGCGTCAAGACCTTGCTAGAAGCCTTGAAGTATGATGAGTGTAGCTGGGAGGTTATCGGAGACTTTAAAATGGTGACATTCCTGATGGGTCTCCAAGGAGGTTTTACCAATTTTCCCTGTTATCCTTGCCTTTAGGACAGCAGGGACACCGCAGCGCACTACAACAGAAAGCACAGGCCACAATGGACAAAGTTCTCTAAGGGGAAGCACAATGTCAAGTGTGAGCCACTAGTGAACCTCCAGATGGTGTTGTTCCCACCATTGCACATAAAATTGGGTCTTTTGAAATAATTTGTCACAGCTCTTGATAAGGAGTCTGCAGCTTTCAAGTACCTTCGAGAATTCTTTCCTGAGCTGTCTGAGGCACAGGTCAAAGCTGGTGTCTTCGTTTGACCACAAATAAAGAAGGTCCTGGAGTGCACAGAATTCCCCAAGAAGCTCAGTAGGAAGGAAAAAATAAGATTGAGACAACTTTTTCGCAATGGTTTGGGGCTTCTTGGGCAATCACAAGGCCGAAAATTACGTAGAACTGGTTGAGGATCTGGTGAAGAACTACGGCAAAATGGGCTGCAGGATGTCCCTGAAAGTCCATATCCTTGACGTTTATATTGATAAATTCAAGGAGAACATGGGAGCATACTCAGAGGAGCAAGGGGAGCGCTTCCACCAACATATACTGGACTTTGAACGCCGCTACCAAGAAGCGTATAACGAAAACATGATGGGAGACTATATTTGTGGGCTGATTACAATTGCAAATCTTGAAAAACTACTCACTTTTAAACATTTTTGTATAACTTTAGTACAAAAACATGTACATTTTGATTCATATGTTGTTTTATTCAGACCTTACGTAAATGAAAATGTGCAAATTTACCCGTTTTTACATAAAAAATAGGTTACTTTCTAAATTTCATCATCCAGGTCACAAAAGCAAAGTTTGAATGGAATAATGGCCAATTTCTGTACTTTTACAAAGCAGGCAATCAAGAAATAACACATACTATCCAGGAACAAAATTTGTGTTACATAGTGTAATGTTTCTAAATATAAGGTTGAGGAATAATTCGTGAGCGTTTTTAAATAATTTCATTCAAGCATTACATGCAAGACTATACAATACTTCAATGCATGAACACATTACACCCATTTATTATGATACTTTATTTCATGTAATACCTAGGTATATAGTATGCATTGTTTTAAACGAAATTGCAAGAAATTAAATGCGAAAAGCAGATGGTGTCGAAAATGCTCGATTTTGTCCACTTGACATTCCATTTAATGAGCTGAAAATGAAAGCAAAAATTAAAGACATATGAAAATCAAACACACCATCTATTAGAGCAAAAAATTATCTACCAAATGACATGGAATATTTTGCGAAAGCGTTTCATTTATGAATATATTTTGTTAACTTGAAAAAACGCTCACGAATTATTCCTCAACCCAATAGTAAAGCCATCCATTTGTTTGTTGTACTCAGGACATTGGAGTTGCACGTGACCATGTTGTGAACAGGAAGTATCAAGGGGTGGATTTGCCTTTTTTCTATTATTGGTCACAGAATTTCAAAGCACTTCTCTTCAGAATTTAAACCGCTAAATATTTCACATTTATTTTCTGTGTTTATATCACTTTCAATGACTGAAGTAAAAATCAACTGAAACTAAAGCAACAAATCATCACTTGAGCCATTAGACTATTTACGTGGCACCGTAATGCGGTACTCTCGTGAGCAACAAAGCAAGTGCACCGAAATAAGCTGACTTGGCTCATGCACCTGAAAAAATGATGTGGAATTTATCAGTTTAAGTATCCTATAGTGTTTACGACAAGAATTCCACAGAGTAATAATATTACACTTTGAATCAGTGGAAACGTTTATTACAGTATGTGGTTCGGAGTCGACCCAATAAATATCATAGATGTTTGAATATTGATCATCCTTCTGTAATGATTGGAATTCATCAGTGTGTCGTACAGACAAGCAAAGATAACAGCCTAATTTATCGAATGAACACATAGAGAACAAAACTAAAGACACTGACCTTAATCTGAAATATCAAGGTGACCCCATTATTGGAAGACATTTTTGTAAATTTCTATAAGAACATGAAATGGTGTTTATTGTTTTGTTATACATATAGAAAAATGTAATTCCTTCTACATCCGACGTTCATATTCTCTGTGCTGTTATTAGGAACACTAGATCTGTTCAAGATGACAACAACCCCAACTAACACCGCTCTTAGGAGTTAACGAAAATTCTATTTTAATACATGTGCAAACCAAAGTGCGGACACTGTACTATAGAAACACTTTAAAGTAAACACACTTTAGGTGTACAAGCTAACCGGAATACGTTTTAGCAGCCTAAAAAACTTATACAAAGCAAATTCGACAATGAAATATGACATCCCCCACGATAAGGTACATTTGAAAGTAGAAAAAGTTTGCTGTACAGTTTGTGCGAATCTAAATGAGCACTTTGCAAAATCTCTATTATCTGACGCCAAAGCTTTGCAACGCAGGAAATAGATGGTCGTGGATATTTCATAGCTTGACAAGATTTCTGAGAGAATAAGAAAATGAAAAAGACAGATTAAAACTAAAATGACAAAGTTATACCAGAAATTATATCATTTAATACTTTACTGGCAACAGTGTTTCTACATTTAATTATTACTGTTGCCATTATTTAGCACTTTAAAGTGTTACCAGTCCTATTCCCCCTTACATTATTACTGGTGCCATATTTTAGCATTTTACAATATTAATAGTTCCATCCACTCATTACATTATTACTAGTGCCATATTATAGCACTTTGTAATATTACTAGTCCCATGCCCCCTTACATTACTACTAGTGCCATATTTTAGCACTTTGCAATATTAATAGTCCCAACTCTCTTACATTATTACTAGTGCCATATTTTAGCACTTTGGTAAATTACTAATTCCATAAACTCATTACATTATTATTTGCGCCATATATTAGCACTTTGAAATATTACTAGTACCATCCACTCTTTATATTATTACTAGTGCCATATTTTAGCACTTTGCAATATTACTAGTCCCATACGCTTTACATTATTACTAGTGCCATATTTTAGCACTTTGCAATGTTACTAGTCCCATCCATTCATTACATTATTAGTAGTGCCATATTTTAGCACTTTGCAACATTACTAGTCTTATCTACTCATTACATTGTTACTAGTTCCATATTTTAGCATTTTGCAATGTTACTAGTCTCATCCCCCTTACATTATTACTAGTACCATGATTTAGCACTTTGCAATATTACTATTTCTAACCCCCTTACATTATTACTAGTGCCATATTTTAGCATTTTGCAATATTACTAGTCCCATTCACTCTTTACACTATTACTGGTGCCATATTTTAGCACTTTACAATATTATTACTCCCATCCACTCATTACATTATTAGAAGTGCCATATTTTAGCACTTTCCATTGTTACTAGTCCCATCCATTCATTACATTATTAGTAGTGCCATATTTTAGCACTTTGCAACATTACTAGTCTTATCTACTCATTACATTGTTACTAGTTCCATATTTTAGCATTTTGCAATGTTACTAGTCTCATCCCCCTTACATTATTACTAGTACCATGATTTAGCACTTTGCAATATTACTATTTCTAACCCCCTTACATTATTACTAGTGCCATATTTTAGCATTTTGCAATATTACTAGTCCCATTCACTCATTACATTATTACTGGTGCCATATTTTAGCACTTTGCAATACTACTATTCCCATCCACTCATTACATTATTACTAGTTCCATATTTTAACATATGGCGATATTAGTAGTCCCATCCCTTCTTACATTATTACTAGTGCCATGTTTTAGCACTTTGCAAAATTATTAGTCCCATCCACTCATTACATTATTACTCGTGCCATATTTAAGCACTTTGCAATATTACTAGTTTATCCACTCTTTACATTATTACTAGTGCCATATTTTAGAACTTTGTAATATTACTAGTCCCATCCACTCATTACATTATTACTCGTGCCATATTAAAGCACTTTGCAATATTACTAGTCCCATTCACTCATTACATTATTACTAGTACCATATTTTAGCACTTTGCAATATTAATAGTCCCATACCCCCTCACCTTATTACTAATGCCATATTTTATCTCTTTGCAATATTTCTAGTCCAACCCATTCATCAAATTATTACTAGTGCCATATTTCATCATTTTGCAATGTTACTAGTCCCATTCACTCTTTACACTATTACTGGTGCCATATTTTAGCACTTTACAATAATATTACTCCCATCCACTCATTACATTATTAGTAGTGCCATATTTTAGCACTTTCCATTGTTACTAGTCCCATCCACTCATTACATTATTACTAGTTCCATATTTTAACATTTGGCAATATTAGTAGTCCCATCCCTTCTTACATTATTACTAGTGCCATGTTTTAGCACTTTGCAAAATTATTAGTCCCATCCACTCATTACATTATTACTCGTGCCATATTTAAGCACTTTGCAATATTACTAGTCCCATCCACTCTTTACATTATTACTAGTGCCATATTTTAGAACTTTGTAATATTACTAGTCCCATCCACTCATTACATTATTACTCGTGCCATATTTAAGCACTTTGCAATATTACTAGTCCCATCCACTTATTACATTATTACTAGTACCATATTTTAGCACTTTGCAATATTAATAGTCCCATACCCCATCACCTTATTACTAATGCCATATTTTATCTCTTTACATTATTACTAGTGCCATATTTCATCATTTTGCAATGTTACTAGTCCCATCCCCGTACCTTATTACCAGTGCCATATTTTAGCACTTTGAAATATTACTAGTCCCATCCCTTCTTACATTATTACTAGTGCCATGTTTTAGCACTTTGCAAAATTATTAGTCCCATCCACTCATTACATTATTACTCGTGCCATATTTTAGCACTTTGCAATATTACTATTCCCATCCACTCATTACATTATTACTGGTGCCATATTTTAGAATTTTGCAATATTACTAGTCCCATCGCCCTTATATTATTACTAGTACCATATTTTAGCTGTTTGCAATATTATTAGTCCCATCCCCATTACATTATTATCAATGCCATATTTTAGCACTTTGCAATATAACTAGTTTCATCCCCCTTACAATATTATCAGTGCGATATTTTAGCACTTTGCAATATAACTAGTCTCATCCACTCATTACATTATTACTAGTTCCATATTTTATCATTTGGCAATATTAATAGTCCCGTACCCCTTACATTATCACTAGTGCCATATTTTAGCATTTTGCAATATTACTAGTCCCATTCCCCTTACATTATTAGTAGTGCCATATTTTAGCACTTTGCAATATTAGTAGTCCCATTCACTCATTACATTATTACTAGTGCCTTATTTCACTATCTTGCAATATTACTAGTCCCATCCCTTCTTACATTATTACTAGTGCCATGTTTTAGCACTTTGCAAAATTATTAGTCCCATCCACTCATTACATTATTACTCGTGCCATATTTTAGCACTTTGCAATATTACTATTCCCATCCACTCATTACATTATTACTGGTGCCATATTTTAGAATTTTGCAATATTACTAGTCCCATCGCCCTTATATTATTACTAGTACCATATTTTAGCTGTTTGCAATATTATTAGTCCCATCCCCATTACATTATTATCAATGCCATATTTTAGCACTTTGCAATATAACTAGTTTCATCCCCCTTACAATATTATCAGTGCGATATTTTATCACTTTGCAATATAACTAGTCTCATCCACTCATTACATTATTACTAGTTCCATATTTTATCATTTGGCAATATTAATAGTCCCGTACCCCTTACATTATCACTAGTGCCATATTTTAGCATTTTGCAATATTACTAGTCCCATTCCCCTTACATTATTAGTAGTGCCATATTTTAGCACTTTGCAATATTAGTAGTCCCATTCACTCATTACATTATTACTAGTGCCTTATTTCACTATCTTGCAATATTACTAGTCCCATCCCCCCTTATATTATTACTGGTGCCATATTGTAGCATTTTGCAATATTATTAGTCTTATCCACTCATTACATTATTACTAGTGCCATATTTTAGCACTTTGCAATATTAATAGTCCTAACCCCTTACATTATTAGCAGTGCCTTATTTTAGCATTTTGCAATATTACTAGTCTCATTCCTCCTTACATTATTAGTAGTGCCATATTTTTGCACTTTGCAATACTACTATTCCCATCCACTCATTACATTATTACTAGTTCCATATTTTAACATTTGGCAATATTAGTAGTCCCATCCCTTCTTACATTATTACTAGTGCCATGTTTTAGCACTTTGCAAAATTATTAGTCCCATACCCCCTTACCTTATTACTAGTGCCATATTTTAGCACTTTGCAATATTACTAGTGCCATCTCCCCTTACATTATTACTATTGCCATATTTTAGCACTTTGCAATATTACTAATTCCATCCTTCCTTACATTATTACTAGTGCCATATTTTAGCATTTTACAATATTACTAGTACCATTCTCCCTTACATTATTAGTAGTGCCATATTTTAGCACTTTGCAATATTAGTAGTTCCATCCACTCATTACATTATTACTAGTGCCATATTTTAGCACTTTGCGATATTTCTAGTTTTATCCGCTCATTACATTATTACTAGTGCCATATTTAAGCACTTTGCAATATTACTACTCCCATCCACTCATTACATTATTTCTGGGGCCATATTTTAGCACTTTGCAAAATTACTACTCCCATCCACTCATTACATTATTTCTGGGGCCATATTTTAGCACTTTGCAAAATTACTACTCCCATCCACTCATTACATTATTTCTGGGGCCATATTTTAGCACTTTGCAATATTACTAGTCCAACCCACTCACCACGTTATTACCAGTGCCATATTTAATCATTTTGCAATGTTACTAGTCCCATCCCCCTTACATTATTACTGGTGCCATATTTTAGCACTTTGCAATATTACTAGTCCAACCCTCTCACCACGTTATTACCAGTGCCATATTTAATCATTTTGCAATGTTACTAGTCCCATCCCCCTTACATTATTACTGGTGCCATATTTTAGCATTTTGCAATATTACTAGTCCCATTCCCCCTTACATTATTAGTGGTGCCATATTTTAGCACTTTGCAATATTAGTGGTCCCATCCACTCATTACATTATTACTAGTGCCATATTTTAGCACTTTGCGATATTTCTAGTTTTATCCACTCATTACATTATTACTAGTGCCATATTTAAGCACTTTGCAATATTACTACTCCCATCCACTCATTACATTATTTCTGGGGCCATATTTTAGCACTTTGCAAAATTACTACTTCCATCCACTCATTACATTATTACTGGTGCCATATTTTAGCACTTTGCAATATTACTAGTCCAACCCACTCACCACGTTATTACCAGTGCCATATTTAATCATTTTGCAATGTTACTAGTCCCATCCCCCTTACATTATTACTGGTGCCATATTTTAGCATTTTGCAATATTACTAGTCCCATTCCCCCTTACATTATTAGTGGTGCCATATTTTAGCACTTTGCAATATTACTACTCCCATCCTCTTATTACATTACTACTGGTGCGATATTTTAGCAATTTGCAAAATTACTACTCCCATCTACTCATTACATTATTACTGGTGCCATATTTTAGCACTTTGAAATATTACTAGTCTTATACTCTTTACATTATTACTAGTGCCATATTTTAGCACTTTTGAATATTACTAGTCCCATCCACTCATTACATTATTACTAGTACCATATTTTAGCACTTTGCAATATTAGTAGTCCCATACTCCCTCACCTTATTACTAGTGCCATATTTTAGCTCTTTTCAATATTTCTAGTCCAACCAACTCATCACATTATTACTATTGCCATATTTTAACACTTTGCAATATTACTAGTCACATCCCCTTTTACATTATTACTATTGCCATATTTTAACACTTTGCAATATTACTAGTCACATCCTCTTTTACATTATTACTAGTGCCATATTTCAGTATCTTGCAATATTACTAGTCCCATCCTCCCTTATATTATTACTGGTGCCATATTGTAGCATTTTGCAATATTACTAGTCCCATTCACTCTTTACACTATTACTGGTGCCATATTTTAGCACTTTACAATATTATTACTCCCATCCACTCATTACATTATTAGTAGTGCCATATTTTAGCACTTTCCATTGTTACTAGTCCCATCCACTCATTACATTATTACTAGTTCCATATTTTAACATTTGGCAATATTAGTAGTCCCATCCCTTCTTACATTATTACTAGTGCCATGTTTTAGCACTTTGCAAAATTATTAGTCCCATCCACTCATTACATTATTACTCGTGCCATATTTAAGCACTTTGCAATATTACTAGTCCCATCCACTTATTACATTATTACTATTTCCATATTTTAACATTTGGCAATATTAGTAGTCCCATCCCTTCTTACATTATTACTAGTGCCATGTTTTAGCACTTTGCAAAATTATTAGTCCCATACCCCCTTACCTTATTACTAGTGCCATATTTTAGCACTTTGCAATATTACTAGTGCCATCTCCCCTTACATTATTACTATTGCCATATTTTAGCACTTTGCAATATTACTAATTCCATCCTTCCTTACATTATTACTAGTGCCATATTTTAGCATTTTACAATATTACTAGTCCCATTCTCCCTTACATTATTAGTAGTGCCATATTTTAGCACTTTGCAATATTAGTAGTTCCATCCACTCATTACATTATTACTAGTGCCATATTTTAGCACTTTGCGATATTTCTAGTTTTATCCACTCATTACATTATTACTAGTGCCATATTTAAGCACTTTGCAATATTACTACTCCCATCCACTCATTACATTATTTCTGGGGCCATATTTTAGCACTTTGCAAAATTACTACTCCCATCCACTCATTACATTATTACTGGTGCCATATTTTAGCACTTTGCAATATTACTAGTCCAACCCTCTCACCACGTTATTACCAGTGCCATATTTAATCATTTTGCAATGTTACTAGTCCCATCCCCCTTACATTATTACTAAAGCCATATTTCAGGATTTTGCAATATTACTATTTCTAACCCCCTTACATTATTATTAGTGCCATATTTCAGCATTTTGCAATGTTACTAGTCCCATTTTTTTACCTTATTACTAGTGCCATATTTTAGCACTTTGAAATATTACTAGTCCCATCGACTCATTACATTATTACTTGTGCCATATTTTAGCATTTTGTAATATTACTAGCCCCATTCTTCCTTACATTATTAGTAGTGCCATATTTAAGCACTTTGTAATATTAGTAGTTTCATCCCTTCTTACATTATTACTAGTGCAATGTTTTAGCTCTTTGCAAAATTATTAGTCCCATCCACTCATTACATTATTACTCGTGCCATATTTAAGCACTTTGCAATATTACTAGTCCCATCCACTCTTTAGATCATTACTAGTGCGATAATTTAGAACTTTGCAATATTACTAGTCCTATCCACTCATTACACTATTACTGGTGCCATATTTTAGCACTTTACAATATTACTACTTCCATCCATTCATTACATTATTAGTAGTGCCATATTTTAGCACTTTGCAATATTACTAGTCCCATCGCTTTTATATTATTACTAGTACCATATTTTAGCTGTTTGCAATATTACTAGTCCCATCCCCCTTACATTATTATCAGTGCCATATTTTAGCACTTTGCAATATAACTAGTCTCATCCACTCATTATATTATTACTAGTTCTATATTTTATCATTTGGCAATATTACTAGTCCCTTACCCCTTACATTATTACTAGTGGCATATTTTAGCATTTTGCAATATTACTAGTCCCATCCTCCTTACATTATTACTAGTGCCATATTTTAGCACTTTGCTATATTACTAGTCCCATCCACTTTTACATTATTACTAGTGCCATATTTTAGCACTTTGCAATATTACTAGTCACATACTTTTTACATTATTACTAGTGCCGTATTTAAGCACTTTTCAATATTAATAGTCCCATACCCCTTTACCTTATTACTAGTGCCATATTTTAGCACTTTGCAATATTACTAGTGCCATCTCCCCTTACATTATTACTAGTGTCATATTTTAGCACTTTCCAATATTAATAGTCCCAACCCCCTTACATTATTACTGGTGCCATATTTTAGCACTTTGCAATATTACTAGTCCTATCCCCTTTTACATTATTACTAGTGCTATATTTTAGCACTGTGCAATATTACTAGTCCCATCCACTGATTACATTATTACTGGTGCTATATTTTAGCACTGTGCAATATTACTAGTCCCATCCACTCATTACATTATTACTAGTACCATAGTTTATCATTTGGCAATATTACTAGTCCCTTACCCCTTACATTATCACTAGTTCCATATTTTAGCACTTTGCAATATTACTAGTGGCTTCTCCCCTTACATTATTACTAGTGCCATATTTTAGCATTTTGCAATATTACTAGTCCCATCCTCCTTACATTATTACTAGTGCCATATTTTAGCACTTTGCTATATTACTAGTCCCATCCACTTTTACATTATTACTAGTGCCATATTTTAGCACTTTGCAATATTACTAGTCACATACTTTTTACATTATTACTAGTGCCGTATTTAAGCACTTTTCAATATTAATAGTCCCATATCCCCTTACCTTATTACTAGTGCCATATTTTAGCACTTTGCAATATTACTAGTGCCATCTCCCCTTACATTATTACTAGTGTCATATTTTAGCACTTTCCAATATTAATAGTCCCAACCCTCTTACATTATTACTGGTGCCATATTTTAGCACTTTGCAATATTACTAGTCCTATCCCCTTTTACATTATTACTAGTGCTATATTTTAGCACTGTGCAATATTACTAGTCCCATCCACTCATTACATTATTACTGGTGCTATATTTTAGCACTGTGCAATATTACTAGTCCCATCCACTCATTACATTATTACTAGTGCCATATTTTATCCTTTTGCAATATTACTGGTCCCATTCACTCATTACGTTATTACTTGTGCCATATTTTAGCACTTTGCAAAATTACTACTTCAATCCACTCTACATTATTACTGGTGCCATATTTTAGTACTTTGCAATATTACTAGTCCCATCCACTCATTACATTATTAGTGGTGTCATTTCTCTCTTAAATTGCATATACTACACCTTCATTTATAATTGTATTGGCCTATTGCATTTGTATACACTTTAAATACGAGACAAACAATGCTGGTAAGATACTTTGAATAACACAACTTGATTAAAAAAATAAAAAAACCTTGAATATTAATCGACATAAATTATCCATACTGCATGATATTATGTTACACCTTTCAAGAATTCTGTAAAATATACCTTTCGAAAAGTACTGCGTTACAATTTGCGTCTTCAAGTACGTGTATAATATTTCTGTGTGTTGAAACTCCTCAGAACTAAGGACGACTAGAAGATGGTGTAGCCCAGACATGAAGACAGTTATCTACAAGTAACAAGAGACCATGGTGTTGTGATAAATCAGGCGTGAAGTGCTCTTCATAAAAGATAGTATTACTTTTTTTCAACAGATAATGGAGACCTTGTTGGCGATAGTGTAAGACGAAACCGCCATCTGCTGGTCTGAACCGTGGAGTCCGAAGTCGAGTCGGGATCCCTCGTCTTTTATATATCGCAAAATGCATAAATTTTACTGTAGCATATAAATGAAACGTCCTTATATGATATATACAGAGAGATAGATCTCAAACATGAAAAGTGTGAACACGTAATGTATAAACAATCATAAGCAAACCTGTAACCAACAAGAAAATATGCACTCATTCATCACACCATAAACAGAATCCACGAAACGCGCATAAACAGAACTTTCCACAATCACGTACATAAACATATCACATCACAATAGGGCCCGGCATGGCCAAGCGTGTTAAGGCGTGCGACTCGTAATCTGAGGGTCGCGGATTCGCATCCCCGTCGCGCCAAACATACTCGCCCTTTCAGCCGTGGGGGCGTTATAATGTTTCGATCAATCCCACTATTTGTTGGTAAAAGAGTAGCCCAAGAGTTGGCGGTGGGTGGTGATGACTAGCTACCTTCCCTCTGGTCTTACACTGCTAAATTATGGATGGCTAGCGCAGATAGCCCTCGTGTAGCTTTGCGCGAAATTAAAAAAACAAAACACATCATAATAGAAAACACAAAAATACTCGCATACACAAATCTTACCACAAGCACATATTTAACACGTATATCACTAACAGAAACCTGGAACACACACATAAACAGATTTTACCACAAGCACGTGCAGGATACGCCTCTGATTACAAACACAAGCACGTGCATATTGCACCCCTGAATACAAATTAAGAGCTAAAGGTGCATAAATAGAAGCAGGTCCGCAACAAGGAACCTCGGTTAGGGTGCATTAGGTAACGTGTTATACTTGTTTCTAAAACATCATTTATGATGAGATCAGACATTTTCTGAGAAAGGAAACAGCTTGAAATGAAGAATCTAGTTTTGAAAATAGCCATCTGACAATGTTCCAGGGTAACCTAGATTTCCTTGCTAATCCTACCGTATTAACTTACAAAACTAATCAAAGAAAGCATAAACGAGTCGCTCTTAGCCGCACAATAAAAACTTCGACGATCGTACAGATAACAGGACAATTAAAATAACCCTATTATATCTCGCCATCTTTATTACAAGAACTGGAAGTCGGCCGAGAACGAACATTACGTTTTGTCGGTAATTTGGCAGGATACTCAACCACTTCGTGGAACGTCACAATTTAATGTCAGTCCTAGATAACTGATATTTCTAAAGTAGCCACCGTATTATAAAACTTTATATTCTTTCGAATCAGAAACTAAGTACAAGTTTACGTAAGCACCGAATAAAGTTTCATTAAAATGCTTTTATTTGGCGTGTATAATAACACGTGTTCGCATGTGGCGTCTACAAGTAACGAACAATAGAAACCCGAAAACGTCGTAAGTCACGAATAATTGCTTGATATTGAAATGAAACTCGGCACCCCTTCGAGTTTGTTTGTCAGCCTTCGTCCTCTACATGAGTTAGTAATAGAAGTTAGGCTTAATGTCTATGTAAAATATGATATACCCAGAGTAAATTCGATTTTGAACTTTTAGTCACAGTTTTAGTCACATGCACTGTAAGCTTGATACAGAACAAACATTATATTGAAACATTAGGAAAGTATACACAATTAAAGCAGTGATATAAAGTTAACAGCAACGAACGCGTTAGACGTCTTTGGCCGTTTAGGCTGTCGTCATGAGATGAATATATTATTGTAATATTGTTCTGTTGTAAGGCTGGTTCTTTTAAACAGCTTATTGAAATAATGTGAAATCCAAACTATGTATCAATGACAAATAGTTCATGCCTTCCTTAATGTTTGCTACAGGCTATTATCACAGTTGTAGACTTAAGTTCACAAATAACGGTTTACTTAAAAATATATATATATATCGTATTTTACGCCTTGTAAGACGCTACATCATGGAAGACGCACCCTAATATTGGAAAGACAATTCTAACAAAAAATATTTTGACTCAGCAACCAACACCTTGATACAGCCTTGACTTTTTATCAACCAACTGAGTAAATACAGTCAAATACATCATATTCTTCACAGTACATCAACAATATTAGTTAAATTTAATGTTTTATGCAATTGAAAATACATGTAATTGGTAAGTAATGATATTACGATCTGTATGACAGGCTGGTTTGAGTGGACCCTAAGCTAACCTCTTGCATGGGATTTTTCAAGGTATTTTGTTTTAAAAAAGTGCTTCTTACAAGGCGTAAAATACGGTAATTGATAGTGGAACTACGACTGACGTATTAATAAATTTACTTATATAACTTAACGACTATTTGACCCAATAAGTAATTTGACACATAACAGTGGTCTGATGACATTTCACTGGCTTCACGATCACTGAACGAAGTAAAATTGGTTAAATACTTCACTGGTTCTCATATTTAAATTTGTTAAATACTTCACTGGTTCTCATATTTAAATTGGTTAAATGCTTCCCTGGTTCTCATATTTAAATTGGTTAAATACTTCACTGGTTCTCACATTTAAATTGGTTAAATGCTTCACTGGTTCTCATATTTAAATTGGTTAAATACTTCACTGGTTCTCATATTTAAATTGGTTAAATGCTTCACTGGTTCACATATTTAAATTGGTTAAATGCTTCACTGGTTCACATATTTAAATTGGTTAAATACTTCACTGGTTCTCATATTTATAACCTATTCTTTATTCTAAATATTTAGTAAAGTTTCTCGATCATTCTCGAACATTCAAGAAATTGGACTACTTTTATAAACTTTCTAAATCTAGAGTCATCATCAAGTTATGAGAAAATAACTAAATTAAAACAATAATATTTGCATTAAATCAAAATTACAGTAGAATATATCCCATCATCTAACTTGGCTGCCCATTTATCCGTGCAGGCGTTATAATGTGACGGCCAATCGCAATATTCGTTGATAAAGAATAGCTCAATAGTTGGAGGTTAGTGTTGCCTTATTTATTTTTTTTAACCTGGCATCACTTAAAAGTTAGGGACGGTTAACGCAGATAGCTCATGAGCAGCTTTACGCGCACATCAACAAACAACAGTTAAACTTTTCTAAAAATAGAGTTTATGTTTAAAAATATATTTTAAAAAAATGTTGCTTTATGGTACTTTAAATCTAATTTTTCACTAAAAGAGCATCAATTATTTTAAATATGACTGAGCGTAGAAAGTGTTCAACTGAAGTATTTTATAGTGTCAATCTCGTGCACCTTACCAAAGTTGCAAAATGTACAATAGTAGATCGACAGACAAGGATTTATGAACATAAAGAAATGGTGCACTCGAAAAAGACAGACAAATGTTCTATTGAAATGTGTAATATATTCCTTAAAATAAAACACACTTGTAGTAATTATCAGCCCGGCATGGCCAGGTGGTTAGGGCACTCGACTCTTTATCCGAGGGTCGCTGGTTCGAATCCCCGTCACACCAAACCTGCTCGCCCTTTTAGTCGTGGGGGCGTTATAATGTTACGTTTAATCCCACTATTCGTTGGTAAAAGAGTAACCCAAGAGTTGGCGGTGGGTGGTGATAACTAGTGGTGATGGCCTTCCTTCTAGTCTTACACTATTAAATTAGGGACGGCTAGAGCAGATAGCCCTCGTGTAGCTTTGCGCAAAATTCAAATCAAACAAACAAACTACTAATTATTTATTATCTTACAATGACATTGGTATAGCATGCTTCTTTACATGTGTATGAGAGCTGCACAATTTTTAAAAAAAGGAACATTACCTCACATACCAGATAGAATAACATTTTTATCTCAGCGTAATCGTTTGTTACACACATGCTGTCGAAGTGTATTTACAATAGCACATACATTTATTGTGTATATACGTGTACGTATATGGCCGAATGTGTGTGTAACCCATAATGTTTGCCTGCTCATCTTTATTCACACGAACAGTTTTCTACACCTGTACCACATGTACGTATACCTGGAATAGTTATATGTATGTGTGTGTATGTACAGGTAGCGTTAGTAACCCGCGGTAAATAATAAAGGAAGCAAATTTCCTCCGCTTGCTGAACATGTTACAAACGACTGTTTTATGTATATAACGCAGATAATAAAAAAGTTCTACTTCACAGATGTTTCTCCTAACACATTTCCGCAAATCTTGTACAACGTTCTTTTGAACCTAAGCTATCGAACATTGTTCAAGTTTATTTCAAATATGTTTGATGAATCAAGACCAAAAGTCATGGTTTTCTAATTTTGTCTTTATTCGTTTATATATTTTTGATAATAATTGATGATATGATATTACTAATTCTGACAGTGACTGTGGATCTTTGACCACACCCCTAAACCTCGGTAACTCACACGCGCACGTACAGATATTTAAGTTGTATTTGGGGTTAGGCTTATGGCGTGCTTGTTTTACACACAGCTTATGATAATTGCTATTAGTCATTAATGATTACTTCATCCCCTGTTGCCTTAGCCGTGGCTGGTCAGGTACATCGCTGTGAGACTGCACCTTTTAGGTCTAACTGCCGCAGCCTTTCCACACACCTTATTTATTGGTTTTCTGACAGAACTTCTTTTGCGTGACGACGTCGAGTAACCTCAAAAGAAACCAGAGTTTGCCGTCATTGTATCTTATTGTAACTGTCAAATACCTGCAGGTTCGTTTCGTGAACCAATCAACATATTAATTATCCATTATTTTCAAGAACTCTAACGTGTTAAACTAGTCCCCACCCAACCTTACCTGTTATGAAAAGACCTCACAAACACCAAAAAACATACACAACTGTTTTTCTCTTTGCCTTTAATAGTTCGACGAAAAGGGTAAGTACCGTATGCTCTAACCCTTAACTGGCTATAAGTAACAAAATCTCCACCTGGGGGGACTGCTGCTTCGATCACCGATCATACCATACAAGCAAGCCCCTTGTCCCCACAGTGACACAGCGGAATATCTACGCTATTGATACTCTCTGTGGGCGGAGAATAGACAGTTCATTGTGTAGCTTTGTGTTTAACTACAAGATAAACCAGATGATTTAGTGTGCTTGTAAACGAAGTTTCTCGCAGTACACGTGTGATGGTTTACAAATACATGCTCACTATGTATAAACATTATTTGCTGCCAGAAAGATAAAATAAGGTGCTCACATATTATAAATATGGCTTCAACTTCGAAAGTCCACGTTCTGCATACCTGCAAGTATCACAACTTTAATATTAAACACTTCATCATGTTTAATCTTTCACTTTCTAGCCCAGGCCCCAAAGTGCACTTGTCTGAACTTTTAGCTAATAAAGTGAAGATGAACTCGAGCAGACGTCACAGGTATCTTTCATGTGAAAAACTGTCTTGATATGTATCTGAGAGAAGATGAAAACATATGAATATTATGTTTGTCTTACGTCCTAAGTTTATCGGCTTTCAGTTATAATGTTGTTCTATATTTCCCGTTCTTGGTTTTGTTGTTGACATTCTATTTTTTTATCTTCATTCAGTTGTTGTCAACCTTCATGATTTTCACTCTTGGCAGTATTTTGTTTGTTTGTTTGTTTGTTTTGGAATTTCGCACAAAGCTACTCGAGGGCTATCTGTGCTAGCCGTCCCTAATTTAGCAGTGTAAGACTAGAGGGAAGGCAGCTAGTCATCACCACCCACCGCCAACTCTTGGGCTACTCTTTTACCAACGAATAGTGGGATTGACCGTCACATTATACACCCCCACGGCTGGGAGGGCGAGCATGTTTAGCGCGACGCGGGCGCGAACCCGCGACCCTCGGATTACGAGTCGCACGCCTTACGCGCTCGGCCATGCCGGGCCCTTGGCAGTATTATTGTCCTGTGTTTCTTGTTCCTGTCAGTATTGTAATTGTCTTATGATTCTCGGTATTCTTAGCATTGTTGTCACTCGACAAGTATCATTTATTACATGCACCTCCAAACAATTGAAAACTATTATTATTTTGTAGATTTCGTTAGTATTTATGGTAAGAATAGTTAAATACAATTTAGTGGGTTTCATGAAAAACTCCAAATTAGGCTTTATTACAAAAAAGCCTTCGATTTAAAGCTTTGTTTTTGTTGTAAATAATATTTATACCTTCACTGAGGTGTCAGGCCTAACGCACTATTGGCAAAACTAGCAGACGACACACAAGCGGTGATGTAATATTTAAGTATGAAAATTAAAAAAAAAAAAAAGTTTACTTTTGCAATACGTTTTATGTGTAATTAGCTAGAGTACCCGGGTGAAATAAAATCTGGTTTGAAACAAAGGACAGGAAATTGTGCTTTTATTTTTTCTTAACATAATAAACATTAAGAGAGTAATAGAAACACATAAATGTGCCAACATTGAAAATAAAAACATTATGGTTTCTAAGAATTCTAACAATAACGGTTACATAGTTCATTGTAATACTGAGGGATGTACAACATTGGTAGTTCTTTTTGTTTTGTTTTTCCAAAATTAGATATGAAGTTAGAGGGGCCACACACATACCCTCATGATTTTCCCCGTGTCATACTTTTACCATTCTGTAAAGTTGTGTTGATTTGGTACTTTTTACTAGATTAGATATGAAATAATATGTTTTATGTGTGTGTGTGTCTTCTTATAGCAAAACCACATCGGGCTATCTGCTGAGCCCACTGAGGGAAATCGAACCCCTGATTTTAGTGTTGTAAATCCGTAGACTTACCGCTGTACTAGCGGGGGACCATGAAATAATATGGGGGTCTAATACACTCTCATTACTTTCCTCATGTCTCTCTGTGTTACTTTGTCGTGTTTGGTGCTGATTGATAAAAAAAAGTGCGCAAAGATATAACGAACAGGTGCCCACAGATACTGATGTTTATTCATATAGATGGTCAATCTCTGTGAGACACTCCATTAATATTCAGAAATATGTGTTTATCTACGAAAACGTTTGCATTATTGCTTGAAGTAACGACTGAAGCCAACTTTCATGCTGTATAAACTGAAAAAAAAAGAAAGTTTGTTTTTTGAATTTCGTGCAAAGCTACACGAGGGCTACCTACGATAAACGTCCGTAATTTAGCAGTGTAAGACTAGAGAGAAGGCAGGGATAGCCTTCATCTCCACCCACCGCCAACTCTTGGGCTACTCTTTTACTAACGAATAGTGGGGTTGACCGTCATATTATAACGCCCCCACGACTGAAAAGGTAAGCATGTTTGGTGCGACGGGAATTAGAACTTGCAACCCTCAGATTACGAGTCGAACAGTTGAATATACCTGGTCACGCCGGGCAAAAAACAAAAAGAAAGAAAAAAGGTATACTTTTTAATTTTGTTGGGGAAGAACCATTTATTAGCCTTCGTGTGCACCTAATATCTGTTGCATAAAATCGTTTTTTGATAGAAAATAATTCACCCTACTTTGTTAATGTTGTTCTAATATTTAACTTAAAACTTTATTCAAATCCAATACTCAGTTTGAAGAGTAAGACTTGACTTAATGCCGCTAGAGGTCACGGTGAAAACTGTTTTGACGTGCAGAATTATTTAAAATATTCACCACCTTGGGGCTGATCACTTCAAAGCGCCTCCAGTTGTCCTAAGTCGCTCGACTTGTCTCGTGCGGATGAACGTATATCCCCCTAACGTGATATGAAAGGGGAAGGCAATGAAGCTTACAAACTACCTCACAGACACCTAATATCGAAAGTTTTGGACGCTGCAGCAGATAAATATTTTTTTTTAGTTTAACATTTGTAGCAAGCTTTTTTATCGGCGATTTCTGTTACGGAACAATTTCATTAAATGGAAATTTACGTGGCATAATATATATATATATATACAAATACTAAGAGAGACTGTTTAAACCGTTTTTTTAAATACAGAATTTTAAGAATTATACAAAAGAATTATAATTTCAGCCAAAGAAATATATAGATCCACTTGTCTTAGGCCTAACATTAGTTAAGCCTTTATTAAGTACATTCTGTGATTCCACATTCAACAAAGATGAATTAATACTGTAACTTGTGTTCACTTTTACTTTAGTTTAATCAGATATAAATGTCACGGCATGGTCAGGTGGATAAGGCACTCGATTCGTAATCTGAGGGTCTCGGGTTCGAATCACCATCACATCAAATATGCTTGCCCTTTCAGCCGTGAGGGTGTTATAATGTGGCTATCTAATTCACTATTCGTTGGTAAAAAAGTAGCCCAAGGTGGTGGTGGTGATGACTAGCTACCTTCGTTCTACTCTTATACTGCTAAATTAGGAACTAGTGCAAATAGCCTTCGTGTGGTTTTGTGCGAAATTCAAAACAAACCAAATCAGAGATAAATTATACTACACTTAATGCTATCAATAAATAAATATAGAATGTTATTATACGACTAAACGGTAGGACTTTTTGAAAATTTTCGCAATCTCTAATAATAAAATGCTCTTGTACAAAATGTCTATCAAAAGTATAATTACATCCTTTGATATGAAGTGCGTACGCATGCGTATTTACGTATGAGTTTTTCACGCATGTGCTTTCAGGTATGTATTGTTACAGAAGCTTTGTAACATTAGGTTCCAGAGGCAATTCTTCCACTTCTATTGGTCTTTCTGTACAGTATAACACCTTGAAAAAATGTTACAGATAAGAGATATTCAACAATGCACTGCAGCCCCTAACTGACGCTGTCTATAATACTGAAGTGATTTAGCAACACGAGATACAAGAGTGTTAGTTCTTATCATAGCGAGTATCTCTAGTCCCTATCCTCCCCGCGTCTACTACAGGGAAGCAAATTGACAGACACCCTGTTATATGTTCCTTGTCATTTTTTTTTAAACTTGACATTTCTGTCAAAACGACAAATCAACAGTTTGTAAAATAATTATTGAACATTCTATTTGCACTGGAATTATGGCTATTTACAAAAGCAGAACGAATTTAACCTTGCAGGACGCACAAAAATACCGTAGACGAGAGGCGTCGCTAAATGATTAAAATATTCGGGGCTTGAGATCATAGGCGCGGAAATATTTAGCATTTCAATACATTATCTCTTCTGATTTTTGAGATACCCACTGGGCATTAGGGGCACTGTTAACTATAATCGGGGCACGGTCCTCATGAACTTGTGCTTAGCGACGCCACCTGCCGTAAACAAGAAATAATAATATCTGTTTATTTTAAAGCGCAATACTACGTAATGACCCATCTGTATTTTGACCAACCGCGGGTATCAAAACCTGATATTTAGCATTGGAAACTCTCAGAGGTATTGCTAATTTTGAGGAAGCAAAAGTAAAAAGAATAAATTATGCAATTCTGGCGTAACTTCATTGTCAGGTTTTGTTTTTCGACATCAGCAATGTAAAAAGGGTTTCCATTGACGATGTGCTGTGGTCGCTTAATCGTTATGTCCAACAACAACAAAAAATGGCGTCATCTTTCAGAAATGGAAAGAAACACCATCACAGTTGTTGAAATAAATATTAATTTTTCTCCATTTCTTTACAAAATTATGGTCATGAAGGGAAGTTACGACAATGATACTTTGCTAAAATACAAGTTTGTTTGTTTTTTCTGAATTTCGCGCAAAACCACGCGAGGGTTATCTGCGCTAGCTGTCCCTAATTTAGCAGTGTAAGACTAGAGGGAAACCAGCTAGTCTTCACTATCAGCCGTCAATTCTTGGGCTACTCTTTTACCAACGAATAGTGGGATTGATCGTTACATTATAAAGTCCCCACGGCTGAAAGGGCGAGCATGTTTGGTATGACGGAGTTTCGAACCTGCGACCCTCAGATAACGAGTTGAGCTCCCTAACCACTTGTCCATTACGAACCCAAATTAGAATGGAGTTGTGTGTACAACTGCGGTGGACTGATTCTTTCTGTGCCAAATATGATCTCAGCCACTGGTAAAGTTTGTCTTGGTCTGGTCTTTATGTTTGTTTTATGAACAAATTTTGTTTTTAATTTAATTATCAACTGATCAATGAGATAATTGAAAGGGCTATCTGTGATCAGCCCTCCGTAGATATCGAAATCCGATTTTTAGTGTTATAACTCAGTGAATTACCTCTGAGCCACTGGGAACTCCAGGTTTCTAGACTATTAGTGAGGGTACCATTGTAAGGTGCATTTATTTTATTATAGTGGCATGATATATCCGCGCTCTGTTGAAGGACTCGAATTCCCCCTCATGACTCGCAGAAACCCTATAAATCAAGCTCCTTTATTATCCTCCTTACTCCTATAGTTACCCCAAAGGGGTAGAGGTTGTCCGTGCTTGAAAATAAGTCGAGTTGCGACACCCAATCATGGTGTGTCTCCTTTGGTCCTGCTAGCACACCCAATGCCATCTGCAGAGTCACTGACCCCTAAAGCATACTACAACCCCCCTCCCCATCATGTGTAGTTGCATTTCAAGCGCCTTTTATAGAGATACATCATATAAATAAGACCTCTCTCCCGAAGCCGTTTGCCAAGTAAGGTTCTGCTAACTCCAAAACTGTGGGGAGGGGTGTAATTCTGGGACAAACAAACAAATTTACAAACACAAAACGTAATTTAATATAGTATTTATAGAGTTACCCTTGATGCGTATGTATTCTTAAAATTCAAGGACTGCTTGCCTCTACATATAGATATGTTGACCTATTTTTGATTATATTTTACAATCGGGGTTAACTTTAACATTAGTTTTTCATGCAACGAATAGTGCATGTGATATGCACTATGCTATGATATGTTAGAGCACCAGTTGGTTGCCGTAAATTATTAAAACACACACAAAAGAAAGGAGTTTATAACCTAAACTGGAAGCCAGTTATTGTATGAATTTAATTACTTTTTATTAAGAGGTGAGTCTGTTTGTTTGTTTGTTTGTTTTTGAATTTTGCGCAAAGCTTCACGAGGGCTATCTGCGCTAACCGCCCATAATTTAGCAGTGTAAGACAAGAGGAAAGATATCTAGTCATCACCACCCACCGCCAACTCTTGGGTTACTGTTTTACCAACGAATAGTGGGAGTGACCGTCACATTATAACGCCTCTACGGCTGAACGGGCGAGCATGTTTGGTGCAAAGGGGATGCGAACCCGCGACTCTCAGATAACGAGTCGCACGCCTTAACCCATCTGGCCATACCAGGCCTAAGAAGTGAGAACTGTGAAAAAACGATATTCGAACCTGCGATGCTTTAGCTAACTCAACAATCAGTATGTTTCAGTTCATGACTTGGTTAGTATTCCGTCCTTACTAACCAATGAGCTAGAAACTGATTTCCTTAAAGAATCTCCTCCTCTCTTAAACAGTATCATAGTTTCTTCTCTCTCTCTATCTCACTCTTAATTTCTTCAGAAAAAGCATTTAATGCAATCAGTTTCATTCATAGCTGAGTTGCTAAACTCCACAATCAAAAGCATTCCTCGTTTCAGTTGTATTTGACAAGATTCATAAACCATTTGTCCGTTTGTTGTTTCTTCGGCAAACCTAACTTGCGTTTATAACATTGGAATACTGCCAGTACGCAGGTTTAAAGCTACCTAAATATGAGGAAAGGCTTTTATTATAATATTAAATGATTGGTCTGACAATAGAAAACTCTAGCGTAAAAATATAAAAAGCGAAAGATTGTATATAATTATGTCAAAAAAGGGGATATATTTGTGATAATACGACTTGCATGTCATTAAACTCAAAGTTTCTTAAAGGAATCTGGCTCGGCTTTATTTTTATCGGGCCTTAACATTACGCAATTGACAGTAGAAAATTGGTTGTTTGTTTTTATTGTAAAACCGTCCTATGTACATGCATCAGCTTAATTCACACCAGTAACTTATGAATGCCTCAGTTCGAACCCAAAAAAATTAAAGTTTATACTGTTTCACTCACTATACAAGAATTAATATAAGTAGGTTAACGAGAACTTCTATTCGAAACCACATTTTTTCACCTCTTGTAACAAAAACAATACTGAACATTTTAAGTAGGTTTCACGAAATCAAAACTATGTAATATTTGCTAAGCCTAACGTCTGAACTTGTCCAACTTTAAATTTCATTGTACAAAGTACCCAGGATATACCATATTGGTTGTTTTTCTTCTGGTGCCAAGAATAAAAGATTCGTATTATAACCAACCCTTAAGCAAACAACATAAAGTTGGCCTTGAGAAAAGCATGAACTTTGCAGTTTGAGACCTGCAAACGTTGGTGATTTATCCTGTGCCTTGTTGATGTTCATGACAAAGCTGAGTCAACTGGGAAACGGAACTATTTGATGTAATTTCCCGAATTTTACATACTTAAACCTTTTCTAGTATTCTGAGGGTCTCTTCCATGCGTTCTGGAGGGTCTGGATGCTTTTGTTTCCTTCCGTGTTGCACTTGAGTGGCTAAGAAGTGTTTGGCCCCATGTCATACTGAATCTTGTTTATTTTTGGTGAAACATATATTTTTTCCTTCAGTTTACCATTTTATTTTATTTAAGTAATATTCGGAACAAAACCTTCATATGTTGTTTATTCAATGAGAGAGAATTAGAAAAAAAAAATAAAAATAAACTTTTCTATAGACCTTCAGGAAGTAGAATTATGGAGCTTAAGTGCTGTCGGGTAAAAAACGCTTGAGCCAAATCTAACACAATAATATCCAGCTGCAGACCTTCAGGACCCTCTTACCATACATGAAAAGTTTCAGGTCTCTGGTTACCATACAGATACAAACAGACTTTTTTATTATTATATATTTCTGTACGTTTTGCATTCGGACGAATTCGATTCCATTTTAAGATATTATATTTTTGTAAGTAATAGAATACAAACAAGCTAAGTGCATCAGTGGGTTTGTTCATCAAAGTTCCGAGTTCGCCTTCTCACTAAGCGGAAAATTGTTTATTTAAGTTTGTACTATTCTCTTGTCGAGGTTTGCTTATAAGAGAAACAAGTGTATCTATTGATTTCTTACTATATTATCATAGTTATTCTTATAATTAGGTTCTTTATAATAATGAAAATAGCCATTTCAAAATGACTGTGCTTACTCTGTACGATACCCATTTGTATATGTTGTTTAAATACTGTCTTTATGTAAACGACAGCTAAACATAATTCCTATTAAATACGAGTGCCTTTAGGTTATACATTGTCAAACAACATATATTGTTTTCCTTATATTTTTTACAGACCCACAGAGCCAACTATAATTTTAAACAAATAGATTAGAAGAAAAAAAGCAGTAATTTCACCAACATACCTTCAACTCTTGAGCTTATTTTGCCTGTCTCTAAACTAGATCGTATGTTTGTACCAACGAGACCTAAACCTTGTAACCTCCGATTCACAGTTTCTGGCTCGTTAGCTGTTAAGGCCATGCTATATAGTACTTACAGAGACGACTTCCAAGTACAGACAAACCATACTGGTTAACTTATAGTCATTTGAGATCTAAACCATTCGAGATAAGCTTAGCAAGATTACAAGCTGTTACAAGACATTTTTATAAGCTGCCATGATCCACCAGCACACGTACATGTATTTTTACTGCACTTTCCACAGTTGTAAACATAAGCTATAAGCACCTTATAATGCCCGAGATCACATAGGCGAATGCTAGTGAGAGTGAAGTTTCTACAGGAAATGCTTCATATCCTAATTATTCGGCATGGCCAGGTGGTTAGAGCTCGTAATATGAAGGTCGTGGATTCGAATCCCCGTCACGCCAAACATGCTCGCCCTTTCAGCCGTAAGGGCGTTATAATGTTACGGTCAATCTCACTATTCGTTGGTAAAAGAGTAGCCTAAGAGTTGACAGTGGGTGGTGATGACTAGCTGCCTTCCCTCTAGTCTTACACTGCTAAATTAGGGACGGCTAGCGCAGATAGCCCTCGTGTAGCTTTGCGCGAAATTTCAAACAAACCAGACCAAATCATATTCTAATTTTTTAAACAAACCATGTGACTATTCAGTGTGTGGCTAGGTTGAGTCACAACCGCTAATAATTACGTGAAAAGTGATTGTCACACTATAAACAGTAACCTCTAACCTATGGCATCAAAATGCTACGTAGGCTTCTTCTCAGAAAACCCACTATTTAAGTTTTAAATTTTCTTTTATGAGAATAAAAAAAGAAGAAATCTCATCAACGTAGACATATAAACAGTTTTGCATGCTATAACTCTACTAATTTGTACACTACCTTGACTGTTTATAACACTAAAACTGAGTACATTATTGACTATTTATTGTATGGGAAATTGGCTGTTTGGAACACCAAATAACGATGCCTACTTACCCCAATAATTGTACTGGCCATGGTCCGGAACTGCGGGTCGCTCTGCCCGAGCCGGGGCTCATCGGATCCCCAGTAATCTATCTTTGCCTTTTTCTTCTTCGAAGCGTGCTTCTGAACAACAAAGTCTCTTTGTAGTATAAACCTTCAGTCAGTTTGGTCTTTGAACAATTTGTAGAACGATAGGACGTCCAACGATCTACTGCGATGGCATTAAATGAACAAGAGCAGACCACAAGAGACGGTGCCGTGCATGCGAGGAACAAATGCTCGATCCGAACTAAATTCGTGCACGAGATAGCGTGGTTCCCATTCGCCACAGACTTGACGAAAATGATCCGAGAGTGGTTGATCAGTTTCCAGCTTTCCTACACGGCCAATCCTGTTTGCCGCTAGGCCTTTGATGGATGGCGTGTTTAACACCAGCGACCTCTCTGCTGATTTCTCAGCTTATTGAAGGCACCCTGGATAGAGAAATAGCACCCTGTATCGCTGAAATATAGCGAAGGCTACTGATTGTAATACGTATACCTTATTAACGCTCCTGTTCCAAGTACGATGTTCACAGATATCTGTACAGCTATCTGTGATATTTTTACACATCGGATTAATATGATAATTGGAGATAAAACCGAATTTGAAAGGATTTAGTTTTTTAAATTTTACTCTAGCTTTCTTTTCGCAATTAAGATATACTATATTGTCACTTTATTAACACAATTAAGATATACTATATTGTCACTTTATTAACACAATTAAGATATACTATATTGTCACTTTATTAACACATTTATGTGATATATATATTTAAAGTTTTAGGCTTTAGCTTGAATCATAACGTGTTTGCGAAAACGTTTCCCGGCAGCTCAGCGGAAGAGAAGAGGACTTATAACATTAAAAGCCGGGTTTCGATACCTGAGGTGGACTGAGTACAGATCGTCCACTGTGCTAGCTTTGGGCTTAACAACAAAATAAACTATCCGAAGATTTTCTTTTTATAGAAAATAATGATCAATGTTAACTTTTAACTCAGTGAGCTTAATGAGAAATAATTTGATGGCAGGTGTTCTATTACATTTTTGATACTTTGTTTTACACTTTGTATTATAAACAACACGTTTCAGAAATTATAATACAAACTTATCTTTTAGCCTATTACCAGGATATCGTAAGACTATATGAATGCGAATAAAATGATATATTTGACATTTTAGGTTTAGCATTACAATCAAGCTTCCTTTCATCTTATTTCGAAAAGTCTGTTTATGGTGCAATACGTGAGGGTAAGTAATTAACAAGTTTCAATAATGAGGTTATAAAATAAACTTGTATCCATCAACGTGTGCCTGTATATGTATCAACCATTATTAACGGCGAAAATTAACTTTTACGGTGGAAACAATAAAACGGTTAAATCAAAGTCTGCTGTAAAAAACAAACAAACAGGATTTAGATAATGTTGTCAAAGTCGAATTGTGTGTGTGTTACAATAAAATATTAAATTAGACTGGAATACGACGGCTAAAAGTTACGCACCACGCTGAAGTCGAGACGTTTCACCGCCATCTTGCTTGTCTGTCAAGCGAACCGCCAAATTTTATGAGACTTTAGTGGTAATAAATGGGGTGTCGTGCGCCGGTCTGTTGAATGCTTCAGGGTATATACAGTGAAAAGCATCGTCATAACATCATTATTTCCAAAGTTTCATCGTTTAGAAATGTTTAAATGTCCTTCCATTTCACTCGCCATTGGTACTGTTAAATCAAACTCATGACCGAAATAACCTCATAAGATGAACGTGTAGCTAAAAGACCCTCAGATAATATTGGAGTCTTTGTTTGGACTTTGATTTAATGTGTTGGACGTATTCACGGTAACTGTTGTACAGCCTACCCGCATATTATATATATTGCTATTAATTCTGACTTAATAGCACCTAATTTGGTATCAAGAACAAGGCCTGGGGGCTCTTAGTAACTTCTATCTTCTTGTCTCCACTTGACTGAAATTTCAGAGGTCAAGAACTAAACAATTATTAACTGCTACATGTGTTAATTAACGCTAAATAACCCGTCTTGTTGTTTATGTAACATTGTTTTTATTTCATAATGATAGTTAAGCATTAATTATTTTCCTGGTAATATTTTTTTTCCTATAGTATAGTTGAGGTTTTTGTTGATGTTCCAATGAGTATGAAACTGAGATTGATATAAAATGTATATATCAGTTAGGAGTTTTAACCACACCAAGGGCAGATAAAAAAATCGATTTTTGAGTCTCTTTGTAATGTTTTTTATATATATGTATACACACACACCACCAGTGGCTTAGCTGCAATTGTCATGGCTTATAACGCTTAAAACTGGCATGGGTGTCAAAACAAGAGGTGGCTATGTCTTTCATCTCCTATAGAGGAGGTGGCTGTGTCTTTCATCTCCTATAGAGGAAGTGGTTATGTCTTTCATCTTCTATAGAGGAGGTGGCTGTGTCTTTCATCTCCTATAGAGGAGGTGGCTATGTCTTTCGTCTCCTATAGAGGAGGTGGCTATGTCTTTCGTCTCCTATAGAGGAGGTGGCTGTGTCTTTCATCTCCTATAGAGGAAGTGGTTATGTCTTTCGTCTTCTATAGAGGAGGTGGCTGTGTCTTTCATCTCCTATAGAGGAGGTGGCTATGTCATTCATCTCCTATAGAGGAGGTGGCTGTGTCTTTCATCTCCTATAGAGGAAATGGTTATGTCTTTCATCTTCTATAGAGGAGGTGGCTGTGTCTTTCATCTCCTATAGAGGAGGTGGCTGTGTCTTTCATCTCCTATAGAGGAGGTGGCTATGTCTTTCATCTCCTATAGAGGAGGTGGCTAGAGGAGGTGGCTATGTCTTTCGTCTCCTATAAAGGAGGTGGCTGTGTCTTTCATCTCCTATAGAGGAAGTGGTTATGTCTTTCGTCTTCTATAGAGGAGGTGGCTGTGTCTTTCATCTCCTATAGAGGAGGTGGCTATGTCTTTCATCTCCTATAGAGGAGGTGGCTATGTCTTTCATCTTCTATAGAGGAGGTGGCTATGTCTTTCGTCTCCTATAGAGGAGGTGGCTGTGTTTTTCATCTTCTATAGAGGAGGTGGCTATGTCTTTCATCTTCTATAGAGGAAGTGGCTATGTCTTTCGTCTCCTATAGAGGAGGTGGCTGTGTCTTTCGTCTCCTATAGAGGAGGTGGCTGTGTCTTTCGTCTCCTATAGAGGAGGTAGTGCTCGTTTCTCATACATTTCGATACGTTTTACAACTTTCTTAATTCTCATTTACTTTTACTTTCAAAATAATTACCTTCTATAAGCGGATGATAAACATTCTAAAACAAAGTTTGTAACTGAAGGTAAAAAATTGAAATGATTAAATAAGAAAACGTTACGTACGTTTTTACGTTAGTTTCCCTTCCGATTTTCTACCTTCCCCAAACTTCATCATATCTCGGTCTTCGTTGCATCAAAATAGGTTGAAATAGCCAGTGTTAATTATATTCTACTTTCGTTCACGCCCACTCCCACATATCCACATATCGCTTCCGATCCTTGTGCTTACTAAAGGATATCGATTGCAACTATACACTTCCTTCGACTACGTGCACAAAACATAAAAGAAAAGGAAGACAGACAAACTCAAAGAACATGACGAACTGAGAATTCTTATCTTTCAAAATTTTACGAAAAAAACAAACAAAAAAACTGTTTCTTTTACCTAGTTTTGGGTTCTTGTATACGCAAACGAGTTCTTAATATTTTTGAAAGGTTTCATAAGACAACTACAAAACTGAAGCATTTTACTGACAAGAGATTTTTAGCGGCTTGTCATTTCAACTCACAACTTGGTTATTTTCCTTGTTAGGTTTAACTGAATTGACAACTAACGTCATTTACTCTCGCATGTGTTCAACACAAACCATAAAATTCCTTCGAAACTTAGCGAATATCATTGTAGGGCAAAGAGAAGAAGCCGATGATATAAGATTGTCCCCCGAGAGGTAATTCAGGGTTGTCAACCTTGTGGAGTGACGTCATGATTGACAGGTATGTAATTTAAGTCTCGTTCGAAAGGATCACGTGCTTGGTAAAAGAAATAACCAAACGATTATATCACAGCTGAAAGAAAGTTTCTGTGAGAAGTTAAATGGTACAGGTAAGTAAATGCTGGCGAGATAAAACGACAAGTTCGAGCGATTGTTCTTCCATAAATAGGATAAAGCAAATGGCGTAAATAATTGCTAATCGTCCATTATTCTTACTTATATATTATACAAATACATCTATTTTTTGTTGTTTTTTTGCTTTTTAATTATATGCTGGTACAAAAAGCGCAAATCCAGTACTTAAAAGTTACCGATATACGCACTCATATGAGTCACCTGATGCTTGTTGTTGTTAATTATTCGTTGAAATGTGAATGGGCCTATTTATATAAGTTTTGGTTATTTGATACATTTCTAATATGCATAACGTCCAAGACACAAGCCGATAGCCAGGGCTTTTTTCGTTTTGTCAATGTATGTGTTAGTGGTGAGACTGGACGGTGTATTTGAGGGCAAGAAATCCTGTTCTTGTAATTAGGAGCCCCTGTAACGTGTCCTCCGGTGGGGTCAGCGGTAACTTTGCGAACTTACAAAGCTAAATCACGGGGTTTGTTTTCTAGCTGTGGATGCAGCGCAGATAGTCTATTGTGTTGTTTTGCGCTGAATTAACAACAGCAAATTCTGAAGATTGGATTCCATGAAAATCTTTTTGTGATAAAACAAATAAACAAAAGTGAACCTATGTGGGGAAAAAAAAAAGAAACAGATTTACTTGGACAGTTCAATTTATTATTCTTAAGATTACAATATTAATATTGTACCAAGCCATGTCTAAAGTAACTAAATAAACATTAATAAGAGATAGGTATTACTGTAGATACGTTCTCATGAGTTCGCTCCTGATGAACAAATTGACTTTCTCAACCTACGTGTTTTCATAGCATCATGAATTATTCTTATGAAAACAACGCATCGTATTAGAAATAACGCGTATCTCTACTGATAACAATGCATCGTATTAGAAATAACGCGTATCTCTACTGATAACAATGCATCGTATTAGAAATAACGCGTATCTCTATTGATAACAATGCATCGTATTAGAAATAACGCATATCTCTACTGATAACAATGCATCGTATTAGAAATAACGCGTATCTCTACTGATAACAATGCATTGTATTCGTAGTAACGCCTGTTTCAATCCATATAGACATTTTTTTTCTGTCCCATTGTGATAAGATAAGTTTCATGCTTGTTTTTCGAATAAGCAGAGGAAGTTACTGTGTTGGGATATACTTGTACATGTTGTGTTAGAATCCATGTAAAATACTATGTTGTTTTATAATACATGTGTAATACTATGTCGTGATAAAATCCATGTACAATAGTGTCGTGTTAGAATCCGTGTATAATACCATGTCGTATTAAAATCCATGTATAATACTATACTGTGTTAGAACCCATGTATAATCTTATGTTGTGTTAGAATCCATGTATAATATTTTGGTTGATCGTGACAGCGAATAATTATGTTTTTCCATACTTTTGGAATCCAAAGACAAGGATAACAGTTTTGTCTGGTTGGGAAAATGTATTATCATGTGTAGCCTATATATGGCAAATGTATTATTATTTATATCCTATATATACGGGAAATGCATTACCATGTGTATCCTATACATTCTAAGTTAGTGTTTATTAAACTAGTGTGGCCCAGCATGGCCAGGTGGGTTAAGGCGTTCGAGTCGTAATCCGAGGGTCACGGGTTCGAATCCCCGTTACACTAAATATGCTAGCCCTTTCAGCCGCAGGGACGTTAGAATTTAACGGTCAATCCCACTATTAGTTGGTAAAACAGTAACCCAAGAGTTGACGGTGGGTGGTGATGACTAGATGTCTTCCCTGAGTATGAAATCTACAGACGGCTAGCGCAGATAGCCCTCGTGTAGCTTTGCGCGAAATTAAAAAAAATAAACACGCTTAAACTAGTATTCCTGGGATCATCGAAAGAAAGGGGAAAAAATAATATCCTGTTCACCGTTCAAATAGTAATAATTACTAAGATAAACTGGCTATGCTCACCGTTCAAAGAATAATAATTATCTGGATAAACTGGTTACGTTCAACGTTCAAATAGTAATAATTACTAGGATAAACTGGCCATGTTCACCACTCAAAAAATAATAATTACTCGGACGGTTTTGTAATGTTTGTAATGTTTTGTTTGCTTCTGAACTCTGTGAAATATAATTACTTCTGAACTGTTGCCAGTTTAAGACAGGTTGAGTATCACTGGCACAAGATCTATAAACATATGTTTGTTTCAGTGTCGTTGATGTCTGTGCTAATATTACATGTTTTGCCCTAATCTACCTGATTATAATATATATATATATAAATATATGATTTACATTTCTTAACTTCAGTGTTTTTATTTATTCCCAACGTTTTCCTGTCGGATTTTGAACAATCTATAACTTTCCTATATATACATTACGTTATATACATATACATATATACACGACCCACATGTTCATTCCGCGCACGTGCTGCATGTGACCACGACGTTAAAAATTCATAAACCAAGACTGTAAATGCACGTGTATTTCTACATAAATCCCACATGTTTGAAATGTGCACGTTTTCAATTTATTCGACGCTCTTCTGATTACAGTGCTATATAGACATCTCGACTTAAAACAACTGGCAGATAAAATGATTCATAGTAAATAAACAACAACACATTATACGTGTATGTACGCACACACATTAACTGCATGTACATATAAATATATATTTGTGGCCAGATTAAGAGCGTACCAAATAAAAATGGATGATATACGGCATTTCTTTTCATAAGTAACCTGGTGTAGACCTGATCTAATGAGCTAAAAACGTAAAAAAGAACGTAGAGTAACATATTTTAGTGGCATCCGGAACATACATTTCTCGAAGATACTACATTGAAAGACTTGTACTGCATCCGGGAAATATATTACTTTAAAACGTGCGTAGAAAACTTTTAGTTGTGGCCAATCAGAGCAGTTAAGAGAGAAACTTATATTTCTTGTTGAATGATTTGTTCTCTTTCATGCAAGTCCGTATTTCGACAATCAACAAACAATGAAAACAAATTGCTGATTTATCGAACACAGTAAAGAGAGACAGAAATTCTTTCGTTTCGAACTACCTATAGCTGTGCCCCCCCCCCCTCCAGTGGCTCAGCGGTATGTCTGCGGACTTACAACGCTAAAAACCGGGTTTTGATACCCGTGGTGGGCAGAGCACAGATAGCCCAATGTGCAGCTTTGTGCTTAATTCAAAACAACAACCTGTAGCTGCTATTCAGACTGACTGGCCTAACTCACAGAATAGTCAATGTGACTTGTTGACTGACTTGAGTAGCTCACGGACTTACCAACACAATACGCATACTGACCAGTGCAACCTACAAACTGGCCAACATAACACGTAGACTGGCCAGTAACCTACATATCGACTATTATAGTTCACAAAATGACCAATAGAATCTGTAGACTGACTAGTGTAATATGTGTGTGTGATTGACTCTTCTTTATTTTTAACCGCGATACAGCGGTTCTTAGAATGGCTCTGAGTTTTTATTTTTAGTCGCTAAATAGCGGTTCATACTGCGGCTTCAAGTTTTTTAGTCGCGGTATAGCGGTTCATAGAACGGCTCTGAGTATTTTAGGTATACAGTTTTTAGTTCACAGCTCTGTCATATATTAGTCGGTTTGAGATATTATTACGGTGTTGGACTCAGGTGTTCACACCTTTCCGATTGATGTAGACCTAAGGTCTCAAATATTCAAGCGCATATAAATTATATATATTTCTAACTAGAAAAGTGTGTCATACTTAGTTATTCAAGGATATGTACATTAGATATATCCGTAAATAGAATACTGTATCGTACTTAGTTATTCAAGGATATGTACATTAGATATATTTGTAAATAGAATAGTGTATCGTACTTAGTTATTCAAGGATATGTACATTAGATATATCTATAAATAGAATAATGTATCATACTCAGTTATTAATATTGGAGATGTTTTTTGGATGTTGTCACTGGCTGGAAAAATTTAGGTTGACTTTAAACTTCTTAGCTCGTTGATCCCACTGAGTTGGTGGTGTTGTGGAAAGCTCGAGCTGTCTGTCCACCGACTACCACGAGAAATTGAACCGCGGATTTTAGCATTGCAAATCCAGAACTTGCCGCTAACCTACCAGGGAAGGATCTAAGCAAGAATAAGGTTACATTCCAGATAATGGTAAAATGTATACATACATACATATATATATAACCTTTGAAATAATAGACAAACGGTGAGGATACTATTATTACAACTGATCGCTAAACACGTGACGTAATATACATAAGACACGTGCTTTAGTGGGACTTTGTTTTATGTAATAGTTTTGAAGTTGAAATGCTTTTGTTTACTCTTTGCAGTAAATTATATAAACGGTTCTAATCTGCCTGCTAGTATTCGGGGTTTAGCACACAGTTATCACTTGAAACTCAGTAGTCTATGAAAATATAATATGTCCTAAAGACTAGTTCCATAAGCAAACTTCGAGTATGATTCCAATGAAAATGACAAAGAAAGTTCTGTCAGAATAGCGTTGAGAACTAGCACAATCACAGATAACCAACACTATTTTAAAATCACGCGAAGAATAGGGCTCGTGGCAAAAAGCGCAAATATCAAAGTAGTGTTTATGAAGCTTATTAAAGTTCCACGTGTGTTATTTGAGGTATAGTACGAAATTTACTAATTCAACGTTGGAAGTCTGTTTGGTACATCATAATCACAGTTTGAATGACCAAATACTGTATCAGACCGGCGCTTACTAATGTGTGTATTTCAATAAGTATGGAAAATGTTATGTACATACATTTATACGACTCTATACGTACATCGTGTCGCACTTAATGTTGTAGTCAAACAAGCGACAAGTGCAACATTTTTGGGTGGGGTTTTGAATATAAATTTGCAGTTTCCAAATTTATATGATTGTACATAAAATTACAGTGTCTCTATTTTAATATACCGAATACAAGTTTAGTTATTTTTTGTCCAAATAGAACAGCAGAGGTTTCGGAATAAATCCGTGACAAGGTACCGCCGCGCATCACGTGCTTGGCACTAGATAGAATACTTACTTTTACATGCGGCTTAACACCCTATACAGAGCTTTTTCAATAATGTTCACCCGGGTATATAATTAAGTTTTGCGGTAACACTAAAACGAGGTTTCTACAACAGTCAAAATCATTCAGTACGTTCACAATCTGCGAGTAAAACTAAAACAGACCGATAATGGAACTAAACACAACAAACTGGTGTACATATGACGTAGCTATCGAAGTCCGTCGTGCAAGTCGCCTCCAGGAACCCCACAAATCTACATTAATATTACATACATTATTTAAAGTTTTAATTTTTCATATTAAAGAACTGATGTACTTCGAGGATACGTTTGTCGATAGGTATATTCCACTGTAATTTAGAAATAAACAAAACATTAAATAAGGTTTCTGAATACGTTAAATATCGACTTACGTGTAAAACAGACAGACAAACAGTTCAAGACACGGACGAAAAGACAAATAGCTAGAGAAAGGTAGATAGAAAATCGATAAATAAATAGATTAGAACAGCACAAAAAGGAATAAATTGTTAAAATAATTAATTAATAAATAATTTATTAAAAACAGTGTCCAACACTTTAAACGACTCCACATCTTCTGGAAAAAAAAGTTGAAGTTCAGTCAAGACTTATATAACTACACAATAATTTGCAAACGTTTGGCGCCATCTGAAGTGTTAACTATGAATTTATGGACCATTTTCTAATTAATGTGTGTTAACTAACCACACCTACCGTGTTTCTCCGATAATAAGACCTACCCATAAAATAAGACCTAGTGTGATTTTTGGGGATAGTTTTAATATAAGCCCTACCCTTAAAATAAGCCCTAGTTAAGAGTGGCAGGAAGAGGAAAGAAATAAAAAAAATTAATTTATTAATTAGTTTAATAGTTAGTTAATTAGTTTGTTTAAGTATTAATCAGTTAGTTTAATAGTTTAATAATAGTTTATTTTAAATGGTTAGTTTAATAGTTTTACTTTGTAACTTCATTTTTTTAATATATCAAAATAAGACATCCCCCGAAAATAAGCCCTAGTGTCATATTTTGGAGTGAAAATTAATATAAGCCCTGTCTTATTTTCGGAGAAACACGGTAACCCTATAAGTTGTGCATAATAAAAACAGCTTGGAAAATTCTGCTTTCAAAGTATAGTTAGCACTGTAAAATGAAGCATATGATGGGAAAAATTGTTTCTTATAAATTTCCACCCAAAATTACATGAGTTATGGTGCGCATAGCGTTCCTTAATCATGGCTGCTGAATTAAAGGGAAGACTAGTCGATAACAATAACCGACAATCCATTGGTCACTCCTGGCTAATCAAATAGTGATGTTAACTCGAAATGCTTAGTGAAGTTTTGTAGAACGAGACACAAACCATAAACTCTCGGATTTACAGTACGAGTAAGTCTATGACTTGGAAACTTCCGAAGCATGGTGAAGAAATAAAAAAAACATTAAACTGGAACACAGATAGAACGTAATAAGGTACATTTGTTGTTATTTGTTATTGAGCATAAAGTTACCTAATCAAAGGATTGTACGGGCTCTGCCTCCCGAAAGTATCGAAACCCGTTTTATGGCGTTATAAGCCCGCAGACATACTGCTGTGCAACTGTGGACAAGGTACATCCTACAGTTTTTGTAACATTTAAACAGCTTCTTATATAATATACATATATTGTTGCTTGTATACAGAGCAACATTAAAACAACGACAAATGGGTGATCACTATTACTAACTAACAAGGCAGCTAACCGAACAATGTTCACATAAAATTAGATATCACGATCGCCCCCCAGTGGCTCAGCGGTATGTCTGGGGACTTACAACGCTAAAAAACCGGGTTTCGATACCCGTGATGGACAGAGCACAGATAGCCCATTGTGTAGCTTTGTGCTTAATTCAAAACAACAACAATACCAAGATCACTTAGCAGATGAAGGCGAAATTAAAAATAAAATTACAATTTTGTAAAGAACTCATGTTCTTTTATATATAGCCAGCCTCTTTCTTGAAAATTATCAAACTAGATAACTTGTTTAATCTGTTTAATTGTACCTAGTTTAATAAAGTGTTATCGTTTCATTTATGTTATGTCTGATAGTTCATTATTCGAACAAATTTAATGTTTCTTTTGCAATCGGTAACTAGTTGACGTTCAACTCACAAGAAAGACACGGGCCCTTCTGGGGTGGCAAAATTGTCCACATCCGAAATTCGACTTCCCGCTGTGGGTAGAACACAGACAGCCCTTTGTGTACTAAGGGTGATGCCAAGATGGTGACAATTGGTCCAGCTGTTCAGCAGTTATAAGCAGAAAAACAGAAGCTTTTTTACGAAATAATGGTCCAGAGTGTATGTGTTTTCTTACAGCAAAGCCACATCAAGCTACCTGCTGAGTCCACCGAGAGGAATCGAACCAGTGATTTTAGCGTCGTAAATCCGTAGACATACCGTTGTACCAGCGGGGGACTAATGGGTTAGATGGTTGGTGTTACAGAATTATACTTGAGAGCAATGCGGTTTCATGTAGATTTTAAGAAACTATTAGAAGGTTTCATATTTTCAGATAATTGTGCCCCAAACAATCCAAAAAGATTGAAAATCTGTGAATTTATTAAATTGTTAACAGTTAGTATTTCATTGATAAATGATTTGTAATAATGGCGTTTAAAACATGATGAAGATGAGACAACGTTTTTATAAAATAAAAGTTCTGAGACTGAGAATTGAAAAGCTTTATTATAAATATACAACGTTTCGATAAACGTTTGTCATATTCAGGTTGATAAAGATACATAAGTATACACGTGCAGTACAAAACAAAGATGTCGCATGGCATTTGTTAACACAACTAATTAGCTCGTTACCAATACATAAAGACCAACTTCAGCCATTGAAATGTTTTTAATGTCTTTCTATTTTCACGGCCCGGCATGGCCAAGCGCGTAAGGCGTGCGACTCGTAATCCGAGGGTCGCGGGTTCGCGCCCGCGTCGCGCCAAACATGCTCGCCCTCCCAGCCGTGGGGGCGTTATAATGTGATGGTCAATCCCACTATTCGTTGGTAAAAGAGTAGCCCAAGAGTTGGCGGTGGGTGGTGATGACTAGCTGCCTTCCCTCTAGTCTTACACTGCTAAATTAGGGACGGCTAGCACAGATAGCCCTCGAGTAGCTTTGTGCGAAATTCAAAAACAAACAAAAAAAAACATTTCTATTTTCATCAATATTTACTTTAAATAGGCCCAGCATGGCCAGGTGGTAAGTGGGCTCCATTCACACACAATTTGAGGCTCGCGGGTTCAAAACCCCGTCCCACCAAACACTCTCGTCCTTTCAGCTGTAGGTCATTGTTAAGTTACGGTCAATCACACTGTTCGTTATTAAAAGAGTAGCCCAAGAGTTAGCAGTGGGTGATGGTGACTAGCTGCCTTCCCTCTAGTCTTACACTGCTAAAAATTAAGGACGGCTAGCACAGATATCCCTCGTATAGCTTTGCGCGAGATTGAAAACAAACCACACGATTTAAAAGCTCGTATAGAAGTGATTACATTACATGCTTCAATATTATCTCTTTCTACTGTTGAAATTCCATTAAAACACTGTACAAACTTTGAGAACTTTGACTACGGAGGTTCAAAGAGAATAGCTAATAACTTAAATAACACTAAACGCTAAGATGATCCTTTCGAGAGCAAAACTTAAGTTTTATCAAAACATTTAGTCATTTTATGTTATATCGAACTCACTTTAGAAACGTTAAAAAACCATGTTGTTAACGCCTCGAATGAGTTTGAGTTAATAAGTAGAAGTGTTATAACCAACGTGATGCTAAGAACCCTCTAAAGTAGTGGTTCCCAACCATTTTTATGCCTCGCACCCCTTAAAAAAACTAAGATGTTTTCGCACCCCTCACAATAATTATTTATTTAACAATAAAGGTGAAGGTGGCCAAAACAAATGTTATCTCGCACCCCCTGGAAGGCTATCTCGCACCCATGGTTGGGAACCACTGGACTAAAGTCTAAGGGATTTATATTTAACTCATGATTCAGGTGAAATCCTGGAAAATTAAAATCAATTAATAACTAATAACAATCATTGATCAAAGTATAGGTTAAACTGCACCTTCCCTGAACTTAGACTTCGAAATAGTAAGTTTATTTATTTCATCAGCTATATAATGTGAAGAATTGAATAGTGGCTGATGATATTTCTTCTTCACTTCATCTATCTAACGTAGAGGTTTTTCTCACGGTGACTGAAAGCATGTTTACACCAACAGTATGTCTGTTTCTTGATGACGAGAAACCCACTTGAAATAAAAATGTATCTCAGAACAGCTTGTATGGGTATTAACACTTTTATTGATAAGCAGAGAACAACAATGTTTCGACCTTCCTTGGTCATCTTCAGTTTAACAAAGAGAAAGTTTGTCCTAAGACACGTGCCTGGCAACGGTCAGTTGCAAACTCTCTTTAATTAACCTGAAGATGACCTAGGAAGGTCGAAACGTTGTTCTCTGCTTATCAATAAAAGTGTTAATACCCATACCAGCCTTTTTGAGATTCAGCATGTTTGTTCTTAAACATAAATCTACACAACTGTTGTTATCAAAACCTGATTTTTAGTATTGTAAGCCCTCAAACTTCCCATAAACCATGAGAAAGCCTTAAATTAATCTTAAGAATTCGATGTTTTCAAACTCCGTGTAAAAGTTATATACCCTAACGTAACTGTGATATAAACTACACTGGTGACTCGGGGTTTTGATAAACAATAATGTATTTTTAGTTTTTTCACGTGGGTTGGTTTGTTTTGTTTTGAATTTTCAAATGTACAATGAGTTACAGTACTAGCCTTTTCAAGGTGTGTGTGGGGGGAAAGGCTTAAGTGAGTCAGAATACTTAGGGGCAAAGATGGTTGTTCCCTCAATTTGTGTAGATCACCATCTTGTTGCAAAAACTGGTTTAGGTGATTGAGGCAAATGAGGGTGTTTGATAGACCCTTTAGCATCGTCCCTGTTGTGAGGTGCATCAATATTCATAAATATATCTATGTAGTGCACCAACGTGCTTTTCTAATCTTTTCAAAACATCAAAAGTTTAATGATTCCACACCTAGCCTTATTATGAACCTTAACTGGTAACTTGTTTTTACTTTCTGAGCCCTGAACTCCCGCACAGCTATCTACAATGTTGGCATTAACAACAGAGCCGTTAACTCTGTTATCTTCAACTTATTTTTTAGATTGTTGTAATCCAGGAACCTCTTGTAGCTATCGTTAAAAACAACAACAAAAATTTTACGAATGTGTCCTCTACGTGAAAAGACCCGGCATGACCAGGTGGTTAAGGCGCTCGACTCGTAATCCGAGGGTCGCGGGTTCGAATCCCCATCACACCAAACATGCTCGCCTTTTCAGCCGTGGGGATGTTATAATGTGCGGTCAATCCCACTATTCGTTGGTAAAAGATAGTACAAGAGTTGGCGGTGGGTGGTGATGACTAGCTGCCTTCCCTTTAGTCTTACACTACTAAATTATGGACAACTAACGCAAATAGCCCTCTTGTAGCTTTGCGCGAAATTCAAAATAAATCAAACCAAGAACAGTTCATTTTAAGATTACGATGTCAGAACTGTGGTGGGGGGATATTGCTCGAAATTCTAAACAAAGCAAGCCAACCGACGCGAAAAATCTAAAAATACGTTATTGTTTATTAAAACCACGAGTCAGCAGTATAGTTTATATCACAGTTACGTTAGGGTATTTAACTTTTTCATGGAGGTTGATATCATGAGTCTAGACCGGTTTATTCATAGTCTTTAAGAAGCTGTAACCAGTTTGTAAAAGTGCCAAACTCTGATCCTAGCGCTCCCCCCAGCAGTACCTCTGCAGACGTGCAACGCTAGAAACCGGGTTTGGGTTTCGATACCTGTGATGGGCAGAGCAAACTAACCCATTGTGTAACTTTGTGCTTAATTACAAAACATACTAATGGTCGTGTTTATATGCCTACACAGTTTTTATGGCATTGAACTCCTGTTATAACTTGAAAATATTTAACGTTTAAGGGCTTTATAGAAAACATTTAAATAATAATAATCTGGTTACGAATTTATAAGCAACCTCTGTTTTCGGTGATTGATTACGATGGAAGAGGGAACAGACCGATATTATCAAAATTTCTTTCACTCCTTCCGAAGTTCCTCTTATTCTTTCTACTGTTATTTAACGTTTCCATCCCGTTTCTATAACGTTAATAATGATGTTATTATTATGATGCGAACTTTGGCATAATTTTACAAAAGATCAAAAAGTTTTTAGTAAGGGTAACAATAATACGGGTCTCTGGAATGATTAGAAATATATCTCAAAATGTTACCGCCTCATTTCCCTGATATTACATTATGTAACATACCAACCTGAATTTGCCCGGAATGGCTAGGTGGTTAGGGCGCTCGACTCGTAATCTTGGGATCGCGGGTTCGAATCCCGGTAGCACCAAACATGCTCGCCCTTTCAGCCGTGGGGCGTTATAATGTCAATCCCGCTATTTGTTGGTAAAAGAGTAGCCCAAGAGTTGGCGGTGGGTGGTGATGACTATCTGCCTTTACTTTAGTCTTACACTACTAAATTAGGGACGGCTAGCGCAGATAGCCCTCGTGTTGCTGTGCGCGAAATTAAAAAAAACAAAAACAACGTGAATTAACGTTAGGCCTTCATGTGTAATTACTTTTACGCTCAATTTTCAGATTATCGAGGTGTAACTGTTGAAAGAACAAAACAAAACTGGGGGATGAATTTTCCGAACATCTAGGATACAGGATGTAAGAAACGAACCCTCTGTATTTGTATGCTTGCCATAGGAATCCACCCCTGTCCCCAAAATAGATGAGTATTTCGAGACAACTGTATTTAAGAAACGTTTCGGCTCGGCAGAAAAACAAAGGAAGCATTCACCGACACAAAGGAACCTGGGAAATATATTGGTGTCAAACAGGCCGTCTCTGTTAGACCTCTTTACCTGGGCGTGACGTTAACCTTATCTTCGAATCGGTTATAGGCGCCTTTTTTTGTTTCCATTACAAGACTAGAAAAACGCACCTTAGCCCTCGGATACTACTTAACCCTACTCGGATGATCAAAGTTATTTTTATATCGCGTGGATGCATCTGTGTTTGTATATATTATTAAATGTTGTTTCAAATAAAAGAAATTCATAAATTTAATATTTAGTATGTAAAGGGCTATTTAAGATAATGCAAGCATGATATCATGTTCAGGTGACATTAAATATTTAAGGCAAATAACCATGGTTTCATGTTCTGATTACTTTAGTTATTATTCAAGACGATGTAACTATGGTTTCATGTTCTAATAACTCCAGCTATTCAAGACGATGGTACCATGGTTTCACTGATGACTTTGGTTATTCAAGACGACGTTACTATGGTTTCATGTTCTGATTACTTTAGTTATTCAAGACGATGTAACTATAGTTTCATGTCCTGATGACATATACTTGATAAGCCGGTGACAGTTACATCAAGTTTGTGTCTTTCTGGAAATTCAACATAACAAATACATCGAGAAGGTCAAACTGGATAAAAGCAAATTACTATTAATCAAGATCTTATTTTGAGGCTATAATTCAACGCTCAAAGGTAATTTTCACAAGGACAATATCTTTAACATAATCTGAATACGGTAAACTTAATATTCCTATTACAGGCCCACATCAGTATGAAACAGTCGCTTTCGTTTCAACACTGCAGAGCGTGCATGCGCTCGTGTAGTGAAGTGTGAAATAAGCATACTTTGATGAATCACTAGCAGGTCACGTGCAACATGCTCTAGCAAGCATCGCTGCATCACACAGTAAAAGGTATGTAGGGCTAATCGAAGTCGATGCTGAACTTTGGTGGTTGCCATCCGTAGCCTATTATTACAGGATATACAGTCTGTATCGAACGTAGCGAACCAGCTGCCTCATGATATTACTGTCATCAGCTCTGTAGAATTGTTTTTCTCCATCATATACTACGGGTAAATAACCGTAATATTATAACGTATTACGCTACAGAATAAAGTATTAACTATATACCTTTCAACAACAAACAAACATTAAAAGCAAATCAAAGAAACAGTTTATACGAATTAATTTTAAACTCACGCTATTATAAGACCATGTGTAAATTTGGCTTCTTCCATGGACTTGGAGAGATCGATATGCAAGTTATTCGGATAACATCCGCAAGTTTCCGGCCGTCGCAGACTCGTCTTTCTGACATTCGAGATGTGTAACGCGTAAGTGTTGGAATCTCTGAATTTCAAAAAGTCCCTCGAACGTATTTATAAGAGCTTCTTTACAGATGTAACAACGACTCCAACACATAACATATATATTCATAACACATATTCATAAATAATAAGGCTCGTTAACCGAGGGTCGCGGGTTCAAATCCCCGTCGCTCTAAACATGCTCGCTTTTTCAGCCGTGGCAACATTATAATGTGACAGCCAATCCCTCTATTCGTTGGTAAAAGAGTAGCTCAAGAGTTGGTGGTGATGACTAGCTGCCTTCTCTCTAGTCTTACACTACTAAATTAGGGACGGCAAGCGCAAATAGTCCTCGTGTAGCTTTGCGCGAAATTCAAAACAAACACAATCTTCTAGTTTAGTAACTGGATATAATTGTAACGTACAAGATGCATCTTTTTTATCCACTTAACAGTTTGAATATTTATATTTTAACGAAATAGGTGGACACTATTCTAACTCAAGAGAAAACGATTTGCACGCGCACTATTATAAGCCCTAAACTAACCCTATTGATGTTAGTTTACCTACTTTACCTACTTTAGAAGTTTTATTTCGATCGTATCCACTTCTGCATTAAGCTGTAATTGTCGTTTTAGTTCATTTTTCAATCACTTGAATTTGTTTGTTTGTTTGTTTTTGAATTTCGCTCAAAGCTATACGAGGATCATCTGCGCTAGCCGTCCCTAATTTTGCAGTGTAAGACTAGAGGGAAGGCAGCTAGTCATCTCCACCCACCGCCAACTCTTGGGCTACTCTTTTACCAATGAATAGTGGGATTGACCGTTACATTACAACCCCCCCCCACGGCTGAAATGGCGAGCATATTTGGTATGAATGGGACGCATACGATAATGTATGATGATTGTAAATTTGTTTTCAAATCGCACAACAATTAACCGAATTACGACTATCACATCAGCAGCAGAAACCCCATAGTCAGTGTAACCGACTGGTCCGCCACGTGAGCACTGTTCTTCTCCCGTCGTTGCGTTATTATTTTTCAGACCAGATCCGAACAGATCTTCATTACCTAGCTCCAAGCCCAGCTGGTTGGCCGGGACTGGAACTTTGATACTCTTTAGCATGTCATCATCAGTTACCATTACTCCATGTGCAAGGTTCTGGAATGCTCGACTTGCAACTTATGCACCTGCTGTGGATACGATAACAATAGACTTTTTGAAAGCCCTCGTCGATACAAATACATATTGAGACCTCAAAGATGTTGTGGTGGCGCTCAAAATGAAGTTCCTGCTGAAAATGAGAATTTTACGTATTATAATTTACCCCGGACGATTCTCCGATTTATTATGCTATGTATTACCATTTCACATGGCTTGAAATTGCGTGAAATTGTAATTTGGATTTGTAAGTTAATCAAATGTCAATATGTATTAAAATTAGGAATTTTGACAACATGATTGATACACACCGTTTTCTTTCTTAACACAAATATATCTTAATGTAAACAGTAATACAGTTTATAATAGCAGTTATTACAAATAGTTATTACCAATAGTGATTTATATAAAAAAGATGTACAAACAATATTGAATGTTCTATCTGGTCTGAAACTGAATATTTTATCGACGGTTCACTATGAGTGAATTCATTTCGAGATGATATCGGTACAGTTCACTTAACGGGAAGCCAGTTAGCTCTATATTGTTCTTCGCTGATCACACGTGAGTTTTTCAGCATTGAAACCATGCAATGTCTTCGTAGAAATACTAACATCCGAAGTTAACCCGCTGAAGTTAAAAGGTTTGTAATGTCTGAAATCTATAAACGTTCCTGGTGAAATATCTGTAGTTTTCTGATTAATAAGCGTTTATCACAGTTATAGTTTTAGAAGCTTATAGTATACCAACTATAGTAAACCAACAACAGTATACGGTCTCTTTTATAATCATTAGTCGAGGTTCTCGAAATTTCAGTTGGTAATAACATTGACAATCACTCGTATTTTACATACACATATATATTGTACATTGTTGATTCTTACCCTCGAGAATCTTCTACAAATTTAGTGAATAGGTGGGAATTTCGCAATACGCATTTAACAATATAAGTTGCATGCATTTCTAACTATGTAACTAATCAAAACAAACATCGATACTGAAGTAAATATACAGGGTGTTCGGAAAGTCACTGTACACTTATATATTTATTAACAGACAAAACTGCACAGTGACTTTCCGAACACCCTGTACAAGAGTAATTCCGTCACAACAATAAAGACAGTAATGGTAGTAACTTTCCACCAGATCTGAGGACGAAGAACAAAGTTTCCAACTTGTAAGGACGATAAAATAAAGTCGTAACACTTGGTTCGAGAATCAATGAAAGAGATAATCAGAGTATGTGAAGGTTGCTGATAAAATGGCGTGGCTACTCCGAAACCCTGTGTCTCTTAGATTGCGCATAACTCCCGATTAAAATATGTTATCTTAAACATGGATTGCTTATCTGGATAGAACACGTCCTGAACTTTCCAACGGTGCATACAACACGTTCGAATTCCCGGATTTTCATGTTCGTTATTCTACCACCGCAAGACTTTACTTTACTTTGTGGGAAAGATTCTCTGCTGTAAGAAAACAATAAAGCACAAGTTTCTGTGAACAAGTGAATATTTGGAAACTCCAAACACTCTTCTGCTCAGAGTCGATGTGAATCCGAAACTTCGTAATTCGCTCTTTTTTTTTTACTAGAAAATTCCATTGTGTTCTTTGAGGTCGTGAATGTATTATAAGAGCAACAGTCAGATTTTACTATTCGATTAGAGCAGTCCAAGAGTTGGCGGTAGGTGTTGTCTCGCTGCTAGTTCCTGAAAGAAGCAAAACAAGCTTGTTCTACTTTTTTTGTTGTCTCGTATGTTATTTGTGAATAGTTAAGTCACGGGCCATAAGCAATTTGATGCATAAATAGTTTGGTAAAATGTTTTAAAGTTTATGTAGTCCGTAATCCTAACGTTCAAAGATTAAATTACTTTTGTAAAGGAGATATCTAGCACTAACGTTGTTTTATTTACAGAGTTTTCAGTTTTTTTCAGTCAAAACAATTCTTTATTTGAGCTCCTTTATTAATAACTAATACACACGCCATAAGCCTTAAATATAACCTTTTATTTGACAGTGGTAGGAGTGGTCGGGAACTAGTTCTCTTTCCATCTCTACCTTTTCCAACGCGTTTAGCTTTCCAACTTTTTTAATTTTGGAAAGATCAATTCCTGGAAGTAAAATTGCATCGATTTCCTTTTTCATCCACGTTTGATATTTCGTCACATTTACAGACACAACACATGTGTGAAAATGTGCATTGTCAAAGATTATTATACGTGATTTTTTTTCTATCTTGTCTCGCTCAAAGAAAATAAATGTTTGGGCTTTGTGTTTCATGTTAGTGTTTTGAGTGTTTAATGAACAGGGATGTACCTTAAGAGCACCAAAGAAACCTAGATAAATTTGATTAAAGAAGGTAACATAATTAAAACTCTGAAGTGGATATAATGTTGGTGAGTAGTAGAAATGTAAACCTCTTTAACTATATTAAAAACCTTTTTCTGTTTTCTTGTCATCATTAATCACATATGGTAGGCCAACCCCTGAAAGCTTTTTAACAAATGGAAAAAGGCCTTTAATGAATTTTACTCTCTCGTCCGTAGGATATTCAATTTGTCTTTTAAAGAAAATGGTATAGAAAAGGATTTAGTTTACTCAATGTAGATAGAACTAGCGGGGCAGAGAGAGTAAGGTATTAAGTCCAAACTTCAAGATGTGCGTTTTAAAAATCCTTACACTTCACTTCAGATATAGATTTTCGTTTATGTGTATCGTCTAAATCATTTTGTTCAAAACCACTAGCTCAAAACTGCTAAAGTGATTTACAGGTTAATGCTTACCTACTGACAGACATTAACCTCAAGTTCGGGAAGCTTCAACCTACGTACTCTGACAATAATTTTCTTAATTTTCTGTGTACTTCTATGCATCTAGATATAGAACTGAAGAAGGCTTAAGTTACAATATTCCTTCATATAAATAAATTAACAGGTCTGATTGTATTTTCTTATAGTAAAGCCACGTCGGGCTATTTGCTGAGTCCACCGAGGGGACCCGAACCCCTGATTTTAACGTTGTAAATCCATAGACGTACCGCTGTACCAGCGGGGGACTAAACTAACGTAAAGTTAGAAGAATTGAGTGGAGGTTTCCAATAATAATAAGAAATCTTTTCATTCTTATGTTCTCTATTCCTTGATAATTTCCTATATAGATTGTTTGTTTGTTTTTGAATTTCGCGCTAAGCTACACAAGGACTATCTGAGCTAGTCTTCCCTAATTTAGCATTGTAAGACTAGAGGGAAGGCAGCTAGTTACCACCACCAATCGCTAACTCTTGTGCTACTCTTTTACCAACGAATCGTGGGATTGATCGTAACATCATAACATCCTCACGGCTGAAAGGGCGAGCACGTTTGGTGTGACGGGGATTCGAACCTGCAACTCTCGAGTGTTTTAACCACCTGACCATGCCGGACCCAATTTCCTATATAAGGGACAACGAGCTTCCAAAATGCTTAATGCTGCAAGGGATAGTTCCTAACATATCTCATACTGCATCAAACAAAATACATTTCTAAGCCTTGTACTCATGACTTAAAACTTAAATCGAAACGTGTAACCTTGCTGAAAGAGATATTGGTTTATACTTTTACGTCTGTGTACGTTTATTTTTTAAAGGTACTTTGTTTTTCCCTCTAAAATTAGGGGTTCGATTCCCCTCAGTGGACTCAGCAGATAGCCCGATGTGGCTTTGCTATAAGAGAAACACACACACACACACTTAATTTTTTTATGTGTAAAGCCATACAATGGATATTTGCGCTGGGTCAACGTCAAACATCGAACTCCAAACTTTAAGTCTGATAAGCCTAAAATTTCTACTAAGTGTCACATGATTCTTTGATGAAAACTTTTAGAATCCATCTGGAGAGCTTATGTTTTCAACTGGACATTTAATCTGAATTCACTAATATAATTATAATCCCACAGGCAGAGGTTTTTCATCGTTTCTTCTTTATTCCTTTACCAAACACTTTTCAATCGACCGTCATTTCTTCGTTTTCTCTGTGGACTGACTTAAAATTTGGTAGGGTTAACCTTAGCCTAATACACTCAGATTACTTTTTATTTATTTAGGTCTTTTAAAGTATTTTATGAAGTCAAATGTTAAACAACCTTAAAAGGTATATTTTGGACTCCTGTGTGATCTTGGTTGGTTGATTTGGTGTTTCATGACGGCGCAAAGCAACTAGGCTATCTGTGCCACTGTGTGATCTAATTTATTGCAATTAAAAATATAATTTTGGCGTTTTGAGACGAATATTCGATCGTGTTTTGAATAATTTACATTATAAATGGTACAAAATACTTCTGTACAGGTTCCCAATATTGACAAACCAAAATGGTGGACTTGCCCTTTTTTTTTAAATTAATTACAGGGGTCGTCACAAAAACATAATTTTAGGTTTTATTAGTTTATTCTGTCGTACTTCGGACAGTTTGCATGAGATTTGGTACAAAAACATTTTTACTGGCCCAAAACTGAAATATAGAAAATTATAGAATTTGAGTATTCTACTCATTTTTTCATCATCATTGATTATTCTACTCATTTCTTTAGCAAGAAAAACGCGACTTAGGATTTTCGTGAACTATTCACGTGTATGTCAGCTAACTTATATAAGATTGGGTACAAAGATACCCACTTACAGACCCCAAGCAACGATATAAACAGTTTTCTGTTTATTACGAACTTTCTGGTGTAAAAAGTGACCATACTGGGATTGTGTGGCGGAATTATGTTTCATTTGCCTGCGAATGTTGGTCTCTTAAATTGTTAAAAGCTCCCTAGTGGCACAGCGGTATGTCTGCGGACTTACACCGTCAAAAACCGAGACTTCGATACCGGTGGTGGGCAGAGCACACTGTGTAGCTTTGTGCTTAATTTAAAAACATCAACAATAACAATTGCTACAAGAACTAAAACAAATGGTGATAATAATTTTGGGTCATTCTGTTAAAGAATAAAGCTAATTTATAAAAACAGGAATTAATCTACATATTTTACATTATATCAAAGTTCACTGACAAATTAACGAACCTTAGAGCAAAATAAAAGGCAAGAAACGAACGATAAATATTTCAATAATAACAAAAAGCTAAGCCTTTTTTCTTTTCATGAGCGGCAGCTGGTGTTACATGTTTCATTACTGTGCTTACCTGTAGTAAGCATGTTCAAAAAAGTGAACATGTGTAAGAATGGAAAGTCTGGTATAAAACACTATTATTTCCTACTGAAAAACGTTGACACTTTTTCACTTAGGTGAAGACTCACGTGACGCTTCTTCCCCTCTTTAGCCTGTTTGAGAGTAAAATTATTTTTCATACCACATTTGATACAATGAGATGCGTTGCCTTTAGAACGATGCAGTAAACTCGTGAATTGAATGATGTCTTATGCTTTAGTACGAGGCTCAGGAAACTATAAAGAAGAGTAAAAGCTGTAGAGAAAGAACGAAGCCTACAACAGAAGTAGTTGTTGTACAGGCAGTTCGTCTTACATAGGAATAAAGTAAAAGTACATTATTCAAACCCATAATCACTTAGTTTAAAACTGTTTATGCGATCAGGTTCAATAAAAAAGTTGTTTGTTTCGGATATTCGCGAAAAGCCTAAACAAGGATTATCTGCGTTATCTAACCCTGATTTTAAAGTGACTAGGGATAAATCTGTTTGTGAACAGCTCCCACCGCCAATTATTGAATTATAATAATCGACTAGTGCGATTTAACCGTTTCTTTTTAGATCGTCCATACGGTCTCAAAGTGCGGAGCACGTTTTGTACGTATGAAAAGAGGATGTTGGACCTTTATGATTAACAGTCTGAATCTTGTTTGTTTTGTTTTGAATTTCGCGCAAAGCTACTCGAGGGCTATCTGCGCTACCCGTCCCTAATTTAGCAGTTTAAGACTAGAGGGAAGGCAGCTAATCATCACCACCCACCGCCAACTCTTGGGCTACTCTTTCAACAATGAATAGTGGGATTGACCGTCACATTATAACGCCCCCACGGCTGAAAGGGACAGCATGTTTGGTGCGACCGGGATTCGAACCCACGACCCTCAGCTTACGAGTCGAACGCCTTAACACGCTTGGCCATGCCGGGCCAAGCAGTCTGAAACGTCGGTTAAGAGCTTATAAAAAAACAACAAATAGTTAAATAATTATTTTTCAGACACATTGCGTTTATATACTGAGAGTAAGAATTACAAAAACAACAAAAAACACTTTTTGTAATTGTTTCTCTTAACATTGTTTAATATTAAAAAAAAAAGAAGAAGCTTTTGTTTGATTGGTAGATACGTTGTTAGAATTGTCACTCCATGGAATAATACCAGCCATTTATATCGCATTTAAAGGCCCCCCCCAGTGGCATAGAGATACGTCGGCGGACTCACACCCTTACAAATCGCATTTTGTTACCCATAGTGGGCAGAGGACATTTGTGCTTAATTCCAAATAATCAGTTAATCACATTTAAAACCTCTCTCTCCTGGTGTTAACAATTGTTAGATGTATTTATATCACTGTGTTAACAATTGGTAGATGTGTTTCTATCTTGGTCTTAAAACATTTTAAATGTATTTATATCTAGACTCGAACAATTTGTAGATGTAGTTCTATCGTTGTATTACCAAATTTTAAATGTATTTTTATCGTGGCTAAAACAATTTGAAGATATATTTTGATCTTGTCTTAAGAAACTTTCATAGATGCATATCTGTTATTCTGTTACTGTCCTCTCAATTCACAGATGCATTTCTATTATGGTCTTAACACCCTTTAAAACTATATCTGTTCTAGTGTTAACAAAACATAGATGTACTTTTATCACGGTGTTAACAATTGGTAGATGTATTTCTATCACGATGTTAACAATTGGTAGATGTATTTCTATCACGATGTTACCAATACTCAGATGTATTTCTATCACGATGTTACCAATACTCAGATGTATTTATATCACGGTGTTAACAATAGACAGACGTATTTATATCACGGTGTTAACAATTGATAGATGTATTTTTATTTCATACGTTTAAAATATTCGCTTCTACTCTGAACTTGCTAATTTTCTCCTGTTCACTAGCAAACAAAAGATTGAAGTACAATCCTACTTTGTATCTGTTCTTTGTATAATTATATATATAGATGTGGAACTAGGTTCGTTACTAAAACTATCACACACATACGTAATATAAATGTGTGTTGATATCTAGCACTCATGAACGAATTTAAGAATGATATCGATTAAGCAAATAGAATGTGTTGGTGAGCAGATTAAGTGGTTTAACCAAGATAATCAGTGAATAGAATGAAATAATCCGTTGAATTAAAGAACCTGTAATATAAGATATTCCAAAGATAATATTGAACTCACGAGATTCCAAACTCTAACATCTGTTCAAATATAATACACAATCAAAGGCAAATTTAAAGGAGATTTTGAGGCGAATATTAAAATAAGTCTTTAAAAGTAAATACATGAGATAGTATTAAACACTGTAATATCTGAATTGTTGACTGCCTGAAAATATCGAAATCCTGCGATTCAAAACAAAACAATTTGCAAACAGCATTATTCGGATATATACCTGATCTAAAGAAAGTCATTTGTAAACATAGCATTATTCTGATCACAGTTAATACCTGATCTAAAACAGAGTAACTTGTAAACACAGCATTATTCTGATCACAGTTAATACCTGATCTAAAACAGAGTAGCTTGTAAACACAGCATTATTCTGATCACAGTTAATACCTGATCTAAAACAGAGTAACTTGTAAACACAGCATTATTCTGATCACAGTTAATACCTGATCTAAAACAGAGTAACTTGCAAACACAGCATCATTCTGATCACAGTTAATACCTGATCTAAAACAGAGTAACTTGTAAACAGAGCATTATTCTGATCACAGTTAATACCTGATCTAAAACAGAGTAACTTGTAAACACAGCATTATTCTGATCACAGTTAATACCTGATCTAAAACAGAGTAACTTGTAAACAGAGCATTATTCTGATCACAGTTAATACCTGATCTAAAACAGAGTAACTTGTAAACACAGCATTATTCTGATCACAGTTAATACCTGATCTAAAATAGAGTAACTTGTAAACACAGCATTATTCTGATCACAGTTAATACCTGATCTAAAATAGAGTAACTTGTAAACACAGCATTATTCTGATCACAGTTAATACCTGATCTAAAACAGAGTAACTTGTAAACACAGCATTATTCTGATCACAGTTAATACCTGATCTAAAATAGAGTAACTTGTAAACACAGTATTATTCTGATCACAGTTAATACCTGATCTAAAATAGAGTAACTTGTAAACACAGCATTATTCTGATCACAGTTAATACCTGATCTAAAACAGAGTAACTTGTAAACACAGCATTATTCTGATCACAGTTAATACCTGATCTAAAATAGAGTAACTTGTAAACACAGTATTATTCTGATCACAGTTAATACCTGATCTAAAATAGAGTAACTTGTAAATACAGCATTATTCTGATCACAGTTAATACCTGATCTAAAACAGAGTAACTTGTAAACACAGCATTATTCTGATCACAGTTAATACCTGATCTAAAACAGAGTAACTTGTAAACACAGCATTATTCTGATCACAGTTAATACCTGATCTAAAACAGAGTAACTTGTAAACACAGCATTATTCTGATCACAGTTAATACCTGATCTAAAACAGAGTAACTTGTAAACACAGCATTATTTTGATCACAGTTAATACCTGATCTAAAACAGAGTAACTTGTAAACAGAGCATTATTCTGATCACAGTTAATACCTGATCTAAAACAGAGTAACTTGTAAACACAGCATTATTTTGATCATAGTTAATACCTGATCTAAAACAGAGTAACTTGTAAACACAGCATTATTTTGATCATAGTTAATACCTGATCTAAAACAGAGTAACTTGTAAACACAGCATTATTCTGATCACAGTTAATACCTGATCTAAAACAGAGTAACTTGTAAACACAGCATTATTCTGATCACAGTTAATACCTGATCTAAAATAGAGTAACTTGTAAACACAGCATTATTCTGATCACAGTTAATACCTGATCTAAAATAGAGTAACTTGTAAACACAGTATTATTCTGATCACAGTTAATACCTGATCTAAAATAGAGTAACTTGTAAATACAGCATTATTCTGATCACAGTTAATACCTGATCTAAAACAGAGTAACTTGTAAACACAGCATTATTCTGATCACAGTTAATACCTGATCTAAAACAGAGTAACTTGTAAACACAGCATTATTCTGATCACAGTTAATACCTGATCTAAAACAGAGTAACTTGTAAACACAGCATTATTCTGATCACAGTTAATACCTGATCTAAAATAGAGTAACTTGTAAACACAGCATTATTCTGATCACAGTTAATACCTGATCTAAAGAAAGTCATTTGTAAACACAACATTATTCTGATCACATTTAACATACAACTTTAAACAAAATAATTTGTAAACACAGCATTATTCTGATCACAGTTAATACCTGATCTAAAATAGAGTAACTTGTAAACACAGCATTATTCAGATCACAGTTAATACCTGATCTAAAATAGAGTAACTTGTAAACACAGTATTATTCTGATCACAGTTAATACCTGATCTAAAACAGAGTAACTTGTAAACACAGCATTATTCTGATCACAGTTAATACCTGATCTAAAACAGAGTAACTTGTAAACACAGCATTATTCTGATCACAGTTAATACCTGATCTAAAATAGAGTAACTTGTAAACACAGCATTATTCTGATCACAGTTAATACCTGATCTAAAATAGAGTAACTTGTAAACACAGTATTATTCTGATCACAGTTAATACCTGATCTAAAATAGAGTAACTTGTAAATACAGCATTATTCTGATCACAGTTAATACCTGATCTAAAACAGAGTAACTTGTAAACACAGCATTATTCTGATCACAGTTAATACCTGATCTAAAACAGAGTAACTTGTAAACACAGCATTATTTTGATCACAGTTAATACCTGATCTAAAATAGAGTAACTTGTAAACACAGCATTATTCTGATCACAGTTAATACCTGATCTAAAATAGAGTAACTTGTAAACACAGCATTATTCTGATCACAGTTAATACCTGATCTAAAACAGAGTAACTTGTAAACACAGCATTATTTTGATCACAGTTAATACCTGATCTAAAACAGAGTAACTTGTAAACACAGCATTATTCTGATCACAGTTAATACCTGATCTAAAACAGAGTAACTTGTAAACACAGCATTATTTTGATCACAGTTAATACCTGATCTAAAATAGAGTAACTTGTAAACACAGCATTATTCTGATCACAGTTAATACCTGATCTAAAATAGAGTAACTTGTAAACACAGCATTATTCTGATCACAGTTAATACCTGATCTAAAACAGAGTAACTTGTAAACACAGCATTATTCTGATCACAGTTAATACCTGATCTAAAATAGAGTAACTTGTAAACACAGCATTATTCTGATCACAGTTAATACCTGATCTAAAATAGAGTAACTTGTAAACACAGCATTATTCTGATCACAGTTAATACCTGATCTAAAACAGAGTAACTTGTAAACACAGCATTATTCTGATCACAGTTAATACCTGATCTAAAACAGAGTAACTTGTAAACACAGCATTATTTTGATCACAGTTAATACCTGATCTAAAATTGAGTAACTTGTAAACACAGCATTAATCTGATCACAGTTAATACCTGATCTAAAATAGAGTAACTTGTAAACACAGCATTATTCTGATCACAGTTAATACCTGATCTAAAACAGAGTAACTTGTAAACACAGCATTATTCTGATCACAATAATACCTGATCTAAAACAGAGTAGCTTGTAAACACAGCATTATTCTGATAACAGTTAATACCTGATCTAAAACAGATTAACTTGTAAACACAGCATTATTCTGATCACAGTTAATACCTGATCTAAAACAGAGTAACTTGCAAACACAGCATTATTCTGATCACAGTTAATACCTGATCTAAAACAGAGTAACTTGTAAACAGAGCATTATTTTGATCATAGTTAATACCTGATTTAAAACAGAGTAACTTGTAAACAGAGCATTATTCTGATCACAGTTAATACCTGATCTAAAACAGAGTAACTTGTAAACAGAGCATTATTTTGATCATAGTTAATACCTGATCTAAAATAGAGTAACTTGTAAACACAGCATTATTCTGATCACAGTTAATACCTGATCTAAAATAGAGTAACTTGTAAACACAGTATTATTCTGATCACAGTTAATACCTGATCTAAAATAGAGTAACTTGTAAATACAGCATTATTCTGATCACAGTTAATACCTGATCTAAAACAGAGTAACTTGTAAACACAGCATTATTCTGATCACAGTTAATACCTGATCTAAAACAGAGTAACTTGTAAACACAGCATTATTCTGATCACAGTTAATACCTGATCTAAAATAGAGTAACTTGTAAACACAGCATTATTCTGATCACAGTTAATACCTGATCTAAAGAAAGTCATTTGTAAACACAACATTATTCTGATCACATTTAACATACAACTTTAAACAAAATAATTTGTAAACACAGCATTATTCTGATCACAGTTAATACCTGATCTAAAGAAAGTCATTTGTAAACACAACATTATTCTGATCACATTTAACATACAACTTTAAACAAAATAATTTGTAAACACAGCATTATTCTGATCACAGTTAATACCTGATCTAAAATAGAGTAACTTGTAAACACAGCATTATTCTGATCACAGTTAATACCTGATCTAAAATAGAGTAACTTGTAAACACAGCATTATTTTGATCATAGTTAATACCTGATCTAAAACAGAGTAACTTCTAAACACAGCATTATTCTGATCACAGTTAATACCTGATCTAAAATAGAGTAACTTGTAAACACAGCATTATTCTGATCACAGTTAATACCTGATCTAAAACAGAGTAACTTGTAAACACAGCATTATTCTGATCACAGTTAATACCTGATCTAAAACAGAGTAACTTGTAAACACAGCATTATTCTGATCACAGTTAATACCTGATCTAAAATAGAGTAACTTGTAAACACAGCATTATTCTGATCACAGTTAATACCTGATCTAAAATAGAGTAACTTGTAAACACAGCATTATTCTGATCACAGTTAATACCTGATCTAAAATAGAGTAACTTGTAAACACAGCATTATTCTGATCACAGTTAATACCTGATCTAAAACAGAGTAACTTGTAAACACAGCATTATTCTGATCACAGTTAATACCTGATCTAAAACAGAGTAACTTGTAAACACAGCATTATTCTGATCACAGTTAATACCTGATCTAAAATAGAGTAACTTGTAAACACAGCATTATTCTGATCACAGTTAATACCTGATCTAAAACAGAGTAACTTGTAAACACAGCATTATTCTGATCACAGTTAATACCTGATCTAAAACAGAGTAACTTGTAAACACAGCATTATTCTGATCACAGTTAATACCTGATCTAAAACAGAGTAACTTGTAAACACAGCATTATTCTGATCACAGTTAATACCTGATCTAAAACAGAGTAACTTGTAAACACAGCATTATTCTGATCACAGTTAATACCTGATCTAAAACAGAGTAACTTGTAAACACAGCATTATTTTGATCACAGTTAATACCTGATCTAAAACAGAGTAACTTGTAAACACAGCATTATTCTGATCACAGTTAATACCTGATCTAAAACAGAGTAACTTGTAAACACAGCATTATTCTGATCACAGTTAATACCTGATCTAAAATAGAGTAACTTGTAAACACAGCATTATTCTGATCACAGTTAATACCTGATCTAAAATAGAGTAACTTGTAAACACAGCATTATTCTGATCACAGTTAATACCTGATCTAAAACAGAGTAACTTGTAAACACAGCATTATTCTGATCACAGTTAATACCTGATCTAAAACAGAGTAACTTGTAAACACAGCATTATTTTGATCACAGTTAATACCTGATCTAAAACAGAGTAACTTGTAAACACAGCATTATTCTGATCACAGTTAATACCTGATCTAAAACAGAGTAACTTGTAAACACAGCATTATTCTGATCACAGTTAATACCTGATCTAAAACAGAGTAACTTGTAAACACAGCATTATTCTGATCACAGTTAATACCTGATCTAAAACAGAGTAACTTGTAAACACAGCATTATTCTGATCACAGTTAATACCTGATCTAAAACAGAGTAACTTGTAAACACAGCATTATTCTGATCACAGTTAATACCTGATCTAAAATAGAGTAACTTGTAAACACAGCATTATTCTGATCACAGTTAATACCTGATCTAAAACAGAGTAACTTGTAAACACAGCATTATTCTGATCACAGTTAATACCTGATCTAAAACAGAGTAACTTGTAAACACAGCATTATTCTGATCACAGTTAATACCTGATCTAAAACAGAGTAACTTGTAAACACAGCATTATTCTGATCACAGTTAATACCTGATCTAAAACAGAGTAACTTGTAAACACAGCATTATTCTGATCACAGTTAATACCTGATCTAAAACAGAGTAACTTGTAAACACAGCATTATTTTGATCACAGTTAATACCTGATCTAAAACAGAGTAACTTGTAAACACAGCATTATTCTGATCACAGTTAATACCTGATCTAAAACAGAGTAACTTGTAAACACAGCATTATTCTGATCACAGTTAATACCTGATCTAAAACAGAGTAACTTGTAAACACAGCATTATTCTGATCACAGTTAATACCTGATCTAAAATAGAGTAACTTGTAAACACAGCATTATTCTGATCACAGTTAATACCTGATCTAAAATAGAGTAACTTGTAAACACAGCATTATTCTGATCACAGTTAATACCTGATCTAAAATAGAGTAACTTGTAAACACAGCATTATTCTGATCACAGTTAATACCTGATCTAAAACAGAGTAACTTGTAAACACAGCATTATTCTGATCACAGTTAATACCTGATCTAAAATAGAGTAACTTGTAAACACAGCATTATTCTGATCACAGTTAATACCTGATCTAAAACAGAGTAACTTGTAAACACAGCATTATTTTGATCACAGTTAATACCTGATCTAAAACAGAGTAACTTGTAAACACAGCATTATTCTGATCACAGTTAATACCTGATCTAAAACAGAGTAACTTGTAAACACAGCATTATTCTGATCACAGTTAATACCTGATCTAAACTAGAGTAACTTGTAAACACAGTATTATTCTGATCACAGTTAATACCTGATCTAAAATAGAGTAACTTGTAAATACAGCATTATTCTGATCACAGTTAATACCTGATCTAAAATAGAGTAACTTGTAAACACAGCATTATTCTGATCACAGTTAATACCTGATCTAAAATAGAGTAACTTGTAAACACAGCATTATTCTGATCACAGTTAATACCTGATCTAAAACAGAGTAACTTGTAAACACAGCATTATTCTGATCACAATAATACCTGATCTAAAACAGAGTAGCTTGTAAACACAGCATTATTCTGATCACAGTTAATACCTGATCTAAAACAGAGTAACTTGTAAACACAGCATTATTCTGATCACAGTTAATACCTGATCTAAAACAGAGTAACTTGTAAACACAGCATTATTCTGATCACAGTTAATACCTGATCTAAAACAGAGTAACTTGTAAACAGAGCATTATTTTGATCACAGTTAATACCTGATCTAAAACAGAGTAACTTGTAAACACAGCATTATTCTGATCACAGTTAATACCTGATCTAAAACAGAGTAACTTGTAAACACAGCATTATTCTGATCACAGTTAATACCTGATCTAAAACAGAGTAACTTGTAAACACAGCATTATTCTGATCACAGTTAATACCTGATCTAAAATAGAGTAACTTGTAAACACAGCATTATTCTGATCACAGTTAATACCTGATCTAAAATAGAGTAACTTGTAAACACAGCATTATTCTGATCACAGTTAATACCTGATCTAAAACAGAGTAACTTGTAAACACAGCATTATTCTGATCACAGTTAATACCTGATCTAAAACAGAGTAACTTGTAAACACAGCATTATTCTGATCACAGTTAATACCTGATCTAAAATAGAGTAACTTGTAAACACAGCATTATTCTGATCACAGTTAATACCTGATCTAAAACAGAGTAACTTGTAAACACAGCATTATTCTGATCACAGTTAATACCTGATCTAAAACAGAGTAACTTGTAAACACAGCATTATTCTGATCACAGTTAATACCTGATCTAAAACAGAGTAACTTGTAAACACAGCATTATTCTGATCACAGTTAATACCTGATCTAAAACAGAGTAACTTGTAAACACAGCATTATTCTGATCACAGTTAATACCTGATCTAAAACAGAGTAACTTGTAAACACAGCATTATTCTGATCACAGTTAATACCTGATCTAAAACAGAGTAACTTGTAAACACAGCATTATTCTGATCACAGTTAATACCTGATCTAAAACAGAGTAACTTGTAAACACAGCATTATTCTGATCACAGTTAATACCTGATCTAAAATAGAGTAACTTGTAAACACAGCATTATTCTGATCACAGTTAATACCTGATCTAAAATAGAGTAACTTGTAAACACAGCATTATTCTGATCACAGTTAATACCTGATCTAAAATAGAGTAACTTGTAAACACAGCATTATTCTGATCACAGTTAATACCTGATCTAAAACAGAGTAACTTGTAAACACAGCATTATTCTGATCACAGTTAATACCTGATCTAAAACAGAGTAACTTGTAAACACAGCATTATTCTGATCACAGTTAATACCTGATCTAAAATAGAGTAACTTGTAAACACAGCATTATTCTGATCACAGTTAATACCTGATCTAAAGAAAGTAACTTGTAAACACAGCATTATTCTGATCACAGTTAACATACAATCTAAAACAAAATAACTTGTAAACACAGCATTATTCTGATCACAGTTAATACCTGATCTAAAATAGAGTAACTTGTAAACACAGCATTATTCTGATCACAGTTAATACCTGATCTAAAATAGAGTAACTTGTAAACACAGCATTATTCTGATCACAGTTAATACCTGATCTAAAATAGAGTAACTTGTAAACACAGCATTATTCTGATCACAGTTAATACCTGATCTAAAACAGAGTAACTTGTAAACACAGCATTATTCTGATCACAGTTAATACCTGATCTAAAACAGAGTAACTTGTAAACACAGCATTATTCTGATCACAGTTAATACCTGATCTAAAATAGAGTAACTTGTAAACACAGCATTATTCTGATCACAGTTAATACCTGATCTAAAATAGAGTAACTTGTAAACACAGCATTATTCTGATCACAGTTAATACCTGATCTAAAATAGAGTAACTTGTAAACACAGCATTATTCTGATCACAGTTAATACCTGATCTAAAACAGAGTAACTTGTAAACACAGCATTATTCTGATCACAGTTAATACCTGATCTAAAACAGAGTAACTTGTAAACACAGCATTATTCTGATCACAGTTAATACCTGATCTAAAACAGAGTAACTTGTAAACACAGCATTATTCTGATCACAGTTAATACCTGATCTAAAACAGAGTAACTTGTAAACACAGCATTATTCTGATCACAGTTAATACCTGATCTAAAACAGAGTAACTTGTAAACACAGCATTATTCTGATCACAGTTAATACCTGATCTAAAATAGAGTAACTTGTAAACACAGCATTATTCTGATCACAGTTAATACCTGATCTAAAATAGAGTAACTTGTAAACACAGCATTATTCTGATCACAGTTAATACCTGATCTAAAACAGAGTAACTTGTAAACACAGCATTATTCTGATCACAGTTAATACCTGATCTAAAATAGAGTAACTTGTAAACACAGCATTATTCTGATCACAGTTAATACCTGATCTAAAACAGAGTAACTTGTAAACACAGCATTATTCTGATCACAGTTAATACCTGATCTAAAACAGAGTAACTTGTAAACACAGCATTATTCTGATCACAGTTAATACCTGATCTAAAATAGAGTAACTTGTAAACACAGCATTATTCTGATCACAGTTAATACCTGATCTAAAACAGAGTAACTTGTAAACACAGCATTATTCTGATCACAGTTAATACCTGATCTAAAACAGAGTAACTTGTAAACACAGCATTATTCTGATCACAGTTAATACCTGATCTAAAACAGAGTAACTTGTAAACACAGCATTATTCTGATCACAGTTAATACCTGATCTAAAATAGAGTAACTTGTAAACACAGCATTATTCTGATCACAGTTAATACCTGATCTAAAATAGAGTAACTTGTAAACACAGCATTATTCTGATCACAGTTAATACCTGATCTAAAACAGAGTAACTTGTAAACACAGCATTATTCTGATCACAGTTAATACCTGATCTAAAACAGAGTAACTTGTAAACACAGCATTATTCTGATCACAGTTAATACCTGATCTAAAATAGAGTAACTTGTAAACACAGCATTATTCTGATCACAGTTAATACCTGATCTAAAACAGAGTAACTTGTAAACACAGCATTATTCTGATCACAGTTAATACCTGATCTAAAACAGAGTAACTTGTAAACACAGCATTATTCTGATCACAGTTAATACCTGATCTAAAACAGAGTAACTTGTAAACACAGCATTATTCTGATCACAGTTAATACCTGATCTAAAACAGAGTAACTTGTAAACACAGCATTATTCTGATCACAGTTAATACCTGATCTAAAATAGAGTAACTTGTAAACACAGCATTATTCTGATCACAGTTAATACCTGATCTAAAACAGAGTAACTTGTAAACACAGCATTATTCTGATCACAGTTAATACCTGATCTAAAATAGAGTAACTTGTAAACACAGCATTATTCTGATCACAGTTAATACCTGATCTAAAATAGAGTAACTTGTAAACACAGCATTATTCTGATCACAGTTAATACCTGATCTAAAACAGAGTAACTTGTAAACACAGCATTATTCTGATCACAGTTAATACCTGATCTAAAACAGAGTAACTTGTAAACACAGCATTATTCTGATCACAGTTAATACCTGATCTAAAACAGAGTAACTTGTAAACACAGCATTATTCTGATCACAGTTAATACCTGATCTAAAATAGAGTAACTTGTAAACACAGCATTATTCTGATCACAGTTAATACCTGATCTAAAACAGAGTAACTTGTAAACACAGCATTATTCTGATCACAGTTAATACCTGATCTAAAACAGAGTAACTTGTAAACACAGCATTATTCTGATCACAGTTAATACCTGATCTAAAACAGAGTAACTTGTAAACACAGCATTATTCTGATCACAGTTAATACCTGATCTAAAACAGAGTAACTTGTAAACACAGCATTATTCTGATCACAGTTAATACCTGATCTAAAACAGAGTAACTTGTAAACACAGCATTATTTTGATCACAGTTAATACCTGATCTAAAACAGAGTAACTTGTAAACACAGCATTATTCTGATCACAGTTAATACCTGATCTAAAACAGAGTAACTTGTAAACACAGCATTATTCTGATCACAGTTAATACCTGATCTAAAATAGAGTAACTTGTAAACACAGCATTATTCTGATCACAGTTAATACCTGATCTAAAATAGAGTAACTTGTAAACACAGCATTATTCTGATCACAGTTAATACCTGATCTAAAATAGAGTAACTTGTAAACACAGCATTATTCTGATCACAGTTAATACCTGATCTAAAACAGAGTAACTTGTAAACACAGCATTATTCTGATCACAGTTAATACCTGATCTAAAACAGAGTAACTTGTAAACACAGCATTATTCTGATCACAGTTAATACCTGATCTAAAATAGAGTAACTTGTAAACACAGCATTATTCTGATCACAGTTAATACCTGATCTAAAAAGAGTAATTCTTGTAAACACACTTGCATTATTCTGATCACATTTAACATACAACTTAAAACAAAATAACTTGTAAACACAGCATTATTCTGATCACAGTTAATACCTGATCTAAAAAAGTAACTTGTAAACACAACATTATTCTGATCACATTTAACATACAACTTTAAACAAAATAATTTGTAAACACAGCATTATTCTGATCACAGTTAATACCTGATCTAAAATAGAGTAACTTGTAAACACAGCATTATTCTGATCACAGTTAATACCTGATCTAAAATAGAGTAACTTGTAAACACAGCATTATTCTGATCACAGTTAATACCTGATCTAAAACAGAGTAACTTGTAAACACAGCATTATTCTGATCACAGTTAATACCTGATCTAAAATAGAGTAACTTGTAAACACAGCATTATTCTGATCACAGTTAATACCTGATCTAAAACAGAGTAACTTGTAAACACAGCATTATTCTGATCACAGTTAATACCTGATCTAAAACAGAGTAACTTGTAAACACAGCATTATTCTGATCACAGTTAATACCTGATCTAAAATAGAGTAACTTGTAAACACAGCATTATTCTGATCACAGTTAATACCTGATCTAAAATAGAGTAACTTGTAAACACAGCATTATTCTGATCACAGTTAATACCTGATCTAAAATAGAGTAACTTGTAAACACAGCATTATTCTGATCACAGTTAATACCTGATCTAAAACAGAGTAACTTGTAAACACAGCATTATTCTGATCACAGTTAATACCTGATCTAAAACAGAGTAACTTGTAAACACAGCATTATTCTGATCACAGTTAATACCTGATCTAAAATAGAGTAACTTGTAAACACAGCATTATTCTGATCACAGTTAATACCTGATCTAAAACAGAGTAACTTGTAAACACAGCATTATTCTGATCACAGTTAATACCTGATCTAAAACAGAGTAACTTGTAAACACAGCATTATTCTGATCACAGTTAATACCTGATCTAAAACAGAGTAACTTGTAAACACAGCATTATTCTGATCACAGTTAATACCTGATCTAAAACAGAGTAACTTGTAAACACAGCATTATTCTGATCACAGTTAATACCTGATCTAAAACAGAGTAACTTGTAAACACAGCATTATTCTGATCACAGTTAATACCTGATCTAAAACAGAGTAACTTGTAAACACAGCATTATTCTGATCACAGTTAATACCTGATCTAAAACAGAGTAACTTGTAAACACAGCATTATTCTGATCACAGTTAATACCTGATCTAAAATAGAGTAACTTGTAAACACAGCATTATTCTGATCACAGTTAATACCTGATCTAAAATAGAGTAACTTGTAAACACAGCATTATTCTGATCACAGTTAATACCTGATCTAAAACAGAGTAACTTGTAAACACAGCATTATTCTGATCACAGTTAATACCTGATCTAAAACAGAGTAACTTGTAAACACAGCATTATTCTGATCACAGTTAATACCTGATCTAAAACAGAGTAACTTGTAAACACAGCATTATTCTGATCACAGTTAATACCTGATCTAAAACAGAGTAACTTGTAAACACAGCATTATTCTGATCACAGTTAATACCTGATCTAAAACAGAGTAACTTGTAAACACAGCATTATTCTGATCACAGTTAATACCTGATCTAAAACAGAGTAACTTGTAAACACAGCATTATTCTGATCACAGTTAATACCTGATCTAAAACAGAGTAACTTGTAAACACAGCATTATTCTGATCACAGTTAATACCTGATCTAAAACAGAGTAACTTGTAAACACAGCATTATTCTGATCACAGTTAATACCTGATCTAAAACAGAGTAACTTGTAAACACAGCATTATTCTGATCACAGTTAATACCTGATCTAAAACAGAGTAACTTGTAAACACAGCATTATTCTGATCACAGTTAATACCTGATCTAAAACAGAGTAACTTGTAAACACAGCATTATTCTGATCACAGTTAATACCTGATCTAAAACAGAGTAACTTGTAAACACAGCATTATTCTGATCACAGTTAATACCTGATCTAAAACAGAGTAACTTGTAAACACAGCATTATTCTGATCACAGTTAATACCTGATCTAAAACAGAGTAACTTGTAAACACAGCATTATTCTGATCACAGTTAATACCTGATCTAAAACAGAGTAACTTGTAAACACAGCATTATTCTGATCACAGTTAATACCTGATCTAAAACAGAGTAACTTGTAAACACAGCATTATTCTGATCACAGTTAATACCTGATCTAAAATAGAGTAACTTGTAAACACAGCATTATTCTGATCACAGTTAATACCTGATCTAAAATAGAGTAACTTGTAAACACAGCATTATTCTGATCACAGTTAATACCTGATCTAAAACAGAGTAACTTGTAAACACAGCATTATTCTGATCACAGTTAATACCTGATCTAAAACAGAGTAACTTGTAAACACAGCATTATTCTGATCACAGTTAATACCTGATCTAAAACAGAGTAACTTGTAAACACAGCATTATTCTGATCACAGTTAATACCTGATCTAAAACAGAGTAACTTGTAAACACAGCATTATTCTGATCACAGTTAATACCTGATCTAAAACAGAGTAACTTGTAAACACAGCATTATTCTGATCACAGTTAATACCTGATCTAAAACAGAGTAACTTGTAAACACAGCATTATTCTGATCACAGTTAATACCTGATCTAAAATAGAGTAACTTGTAAACACAGCATTATTCTGATCACAGTTAATACCTGATCTAAAATAGAGTAACTTGTAAACACAGCATTATTCTGATCACAGTTAATACCTGATCTAAAATAGAGTAACTTGTAAACACAGCATTATTCTGATCACAGTTAATACCTGATCTAAAACAGAGTAACTTGTAAACACAGCATTATTCTGATCACAGTTAATACCTGATCTAAAACAGAGTAACTTGTAAACACAGCATTATTCTGATCACAGTTAATACCTGATCTAAAACAGAGTAACTTGTAAACACAGCATTATTCTGATCACAGTTAATACCTGATCTAAAACAGAGTAACTTGTAAACACAGCATTATTCTGATCACAGTTAATACCTGATCTAAAACAGAGTAACTTGTAAACACAGCATTATTCTGATCACAGTTAATACCTGATCTAAAATAGAGTAACTTGTAAACACAGCATTATTCTGATCACAGTTAATACCTGATCTAAAACAGAGTAACTTGTAAACACAGCATTATTCTGATCACAGTTAATACCTGATCTAAAACAGAGTAACTTGTAAACACAGCATTATTCTGATCACAGTTAATACCTGATCTAAAATAGAGTAACTTGTAAACACAGCATTATTCTGATCACAGTTAATACCTGATCTAAAATAGAGTAACTTGTAAACACAGCATTATTCTGATCACAGTTAATACCTGATCTAAAACAGAGTAACTTGTAAACACAGCATTATTCTGATCACAGTTAATACCTGATCTAAAACAGAGTAACTTGTAAACACAGCATTATTCTGATCACAGTTAATACCTGATCTAAAACAGAGTAACTTGTAAACACAGCATTATTCTGATCACAGTTAATACCTGATCTAAAACAGAGTAACTTGTAAACACAGCATTATTCTGATCACAGTTAATACCTGATCTAAAACAGAGTAACTTGTAAACACAGCATTATTCTGATCACAGTTAATACCTGATCTAAAACAGAGTAACTTGTAAACACAGCATTATTCTGATCACAGTTAATACCTGATCTAAAACAGAGTAACTTGTAAACACAGCATTATTCTGATCACAGTTAATACCTGATCTAAAACAGAGTAACTTGTAAACACAGCATTATTCTGATCACAGTTAATACCTGATCTAAAACAGAGTAACTTGTAAACACAGCATTATTCTGATCACAGTTAATACCTGATCTAAAACAGAGTAACTTGTAAACACAGCATTATTCTGATCACAGTTAATACCTGATCTAAAATAGAGTAACTTGTAAACACAGCATTATTCTGATCACAGTTAATACCTGATCTAAAACAGAGTAACTTGTAAACACAGCATTATTCTGATCACAGTTAATACCTGATCTAAAACAGAGTAACTTGTAAACACAGCATTATTCTGATCACAGTTAATACCTGATCTAAAATAGAGTAACTTGTAAACACAGCATTATTCTGATCACAGTTAATACCTGATCTAAAACAGAGTAACTTGTAAACACAGCATTATTCTGATCACAGTTAATACCTGATCTAAAACAGAGTAACTTGTAAACACAGCATTATTCTGATCACAGTTAATACCTGATCTAAAACAGAGTAACTTGTAAACACAGCATTATTCTGATCACAGTTAATACCTGATCTAAAACAGAGTAACTTGTAAACACAGCATTATTCTGATCACAGTTAATACCTGATCTAAAACAGAGTAACTTGTAAACACAGCATTATTCTGATCACAGTTAATACCTGATCTAAAACAGAGTAACTTGTAAACACAGCATTATTCTGATCACAGTTAATACCTGATCTAAAACAGAGTAACTTGTAAACACAGCATTATTCTGATCACAGTTAATACCTGATCTAAAATAGAGTAACTTGTAAACACAGCATTATTCTGATCACAGTTAATACCTGATCTAAAACAGAGTAACTTGTAAACACAGCATTATTCTGATCACAGTTAATACCTGATCTAAAACAGAGTAACTTGTAAACACAGCATTATTCTGATCACAGTTAATACCTGATCTAAAACAGAGTAACTTGTAAACACAGCATTATTCTGATCACAGTTAATACCTGATCTAAAACAGAGTAACTTGTAAACACAGCATTATTCTGATCACAGTTAATACCTGATCTAAAACAGAGTAACTTGTAAACACAGCATTATTCTGATCACAGTTAATACCTGATCTAAAACAGAGTAACTTGTAAACACAGCATTATTCTGATCACAGTTAATACCTGATCTAAAACAGAGTAACTTGTAAACACAGCATTATTCTGATCACAGTTAATACCTGATCTAAAACAGAGTAACTTGTAAACACAGCATTATTCTGATCACAGTTAATACCTGATCTAAAACAGAGTAACTTGTAAACACAGCATTATTCTGATCACAGTTAATACCTGATCTAAAACAGAGTAACTTGTAAACACAGCATTATTCTGATCACAGTTAATACCTGATCTAAAACAGAGTAACTTGTAAACACAGCATTATTCTGATCACAGTTAATACCTGATCTAAAACAGAGTAACTTGTAAACACAGCATTATTCTGATCACAGTTAATACCTGATCTAAAACAGAGTAACTTGTAAACACAGCATTATTCTGATCACAGTTAATACCTGATCTAAAACAGAGTAACTTGTAAACACAGCATTATTCTGATCACAGTTAATACCTGATCTAAAACAGAGTAACTTGTAAACACAGCATTATTCTGATCACAGTTAATACCTGATCTAAAACAGAGTAACTTGTAAACACAGCATTATTCTGATCACAGTTAATACCTGATCTAAAATAGAGTAACTTGTAAACACAGCATTATTCTGATCACAGTTAATACCTGATCTAAAATAGAGTAACTTGTAAACACAGCATTATTCTGATCACAGTTAATACCTGATCTAAAATAGAGTAACTTGTAAACACAGCATTATTCTGATCACAGTTAATACCTGATCTAAAACAGAGTAACTTGTAAACACAGCATTATTCTGATCACAGTTAATACCTGATCTAAAATAGAGTAACTTGTAAACACAGCATTATTCTGATCACAGTTAATACCTGATCTAAAACAGAGTAACTTGTAAACACAGCATTATTCTGATCACAGTTAATACCTGATCTAAAACAGAGTAACTTGTAAACACAGCATTATTCTGATCACAGTTAATACCTGATCTAAAACAGAGTAACTTGTAAACACAGCATTATTCTGATCACAGTTAATACCTGATCTAAAATAGAGTAACTTGTAAACACAGCATTATTCTGATCACAGTTAATACCTGATCTAAAACAGAGTAACTTGTAAACACAGCATTATTCTGATCACAGTTAATACCTGATCTAAAACAGAGTAACTTGTAAACACAGCATTATTCTGATCACAGTTAATACCTGATCTAAAATAGAGTAACTTGTAAACACAGCATTATTCTGATCACAGTTAATACCTGATCTAAAATAGAGTAACTTGTAAACACAGCATTATTCTGATCACAGTTAATACCTGATCTAAAACAGAGTAACTTGTAAACACAGCATTATTCTGATCACAGTTAATACCTGATCTAAAACAGAGTAACTTGTAAACACAGCATTATTCTGATCACAGTTAATACCTGATCTAAAACAGAGTAACTTGTAAACACAGCATTATTCTGATCACAGTTAATACCTGATCTAAAACAGAGTAACTTGTAAACACAGCATTATTCTGATCACAGTTAATACCTGATCTAAAACAGAGTAACTTGTAAACACAGCATTATTCTGATCACAGTTAATACCTGATCTAAAACAGAGTAACTTGTAAACACAGCATTATTCTGATCACAGTTAATACCTGATCTAAAACAGAGTAACTTGTAAACACAGCATTATTCTGATCACAGTTAATACCTGATCTAAAATAGAGTAACTTGTAAACACAGCATTATTCTGATCACAGTTAATACCTGATCTAAAATAGAGTAACTTGTAAACACAGCATTATTCTGATCACAGTTAATACCTGATCTAAAATAGAGTAACTTGTAAACACAGCATTATTCTGATCACAGTTAATACCTGATCTAAAACAGAGTAACTTGTAAACACAGCATTATTCTGATCACAGTTAATACCTGATCTAAAACAGAGTAACTTGTAAACACAGCATTATTCTGATCACAGTTAATACCTGATCTAAAATAGAGTAACTTGTAAACACAGCATTATTCTGATCACAGTTAATACCTGATCTAAAACAGAGTAACTTGTAAACACAGCATTATTCTGATCACAGTTAATACCTGATCTAAAACAGAGTAACTTGTAAACACAGCATTATTCTGATCACAGTTAATACCTGATCTAAAACAGAGTAACTTGTAAACACAGCATTATTCTGATCACAGTTAATACCTGATCTTTAAAACAGAGTAACTTGTAAACACAGCATTATTCTGATCACAGTTAATACCTGATCTAAAATAGAGTAACTTGTAAACACAGCATTATTCTGATCACAGTTAATACCTGATCTAAAATAGAGTAACTTGTAAACACAGCATTATTCTGATCACAGTTAATACCTGATCTAAAACAGAGTAACTTGTAAACACAGCATTATTCTGATCACAGTTAATACCTGATCTAAAATAGAGTAACTTGTAAACACAGCATTATTCTGATCACAGTTAATACCTGATCTAAAACAGAGTAACTTGTAAACACAGCATTATTCTGATCACAGTTAATACCTGATCTAAAACAGAGTAACTTGTAAACACAGCATTATTCTGATCACAGTTAATACCTGATCTAAAATAGAGTAACTTGTAAACACAGCATTATTCTGATCACAGTTAATACCTGATCTAAAACAGAGTAACTTGTAAACACAGCATTATTCTGATCACAGTTAATACCTGATCTAAAACAGAGTAACTTGTAAACACAGCATTATTCTGATCACAGTTAATACCTGATCTAAAACAGAGTAACTTGTAAACACAGCATTATTCTGATCACAGTTAATACCTGATCTAAAACAGAGTAACTTGTAAACACAGCATTATTCTGATCACAGTTAATACCTGATCTAAAACAGAGTAACTTGTAAACACAGCATTATTCTGATCACAGTTAATACCTGATCTAAAACAGAGTAACTTGTAAACACAGCATTATTCTGATCACAGTTAATACCTGATCTAAAACAGAGTAACTTGTAAACACAGCATTATTCTGATCACAGTTAATACCTGATCTAAAACAGAGTAACTTGTAAACACAGCATTATTCTGATCACAGTTAATACCTGATCTAAAACAGAGTAACTTGTAAACACAGCATTATTCTGATCACAGTTAATACCTGATCTAAAACAGAGTAACTTGTAAACACAGCATTATTCTGATCACAGTTAATACCTGATCTAAAACAGAGTAACTTGTAAACACAGCATTATTCTGATCACAGTTAATACCTGATCTAAAACAGAGTAACTTGTAAACACAGCATTATTCTGATCACAGTTAATACCTGATCTAAAACAGAGTAACTTGTAAACACAGCATTATTCTGATCACAGTTAATACCTGATCTAAAATAGAGTAACTTGTAAACACAGCATTATTCTGATCACAGTTAATACCTGATCTAAAACAGAGTAACTTGTAAACACAGCATTATTCTGATCACAGTTAATACCTGATCTAAAACAGAGTAACTTGTAAACACAGCATTATTCTGATCACAGTTAATACCTGATCTAAAACAGAGTAACTTGTAAACACAGCATTATTCTGATCACAGTTAATACCTGATCTAAAACAGAGTAACTTGTAAACACAGCATTATTCTGATCACAGTTAATACCTGATCTAAAACAGAGTAACTTGTAAACACAGCATTATTCTGATCACAGTTAATACCTGATCTAAAACAGAGTAACTTGTAAACACAGCATTATTCTGATCACAGTTAATACCTGATCTAAAACAGAGTAACTTGTAAACACAGCATTATTCTGATCACAGTTAATACCTGATCTAAAACAGAGTAACTTGTAAACACAGCATTATTCTGATCACAGTTAATACCTGATCTAAAACAGAGTAACTTGTAAACACAGCATTATTCTGATCACAGTTAATACCTGATCTAAAACAGAGTAACTTGTAAACACAGCATTATTCTGATCACAGTTAATACCTGATCTAAAATAGAGTAACTTGTAAACACAGCATTATTCTGATCACAGTTAATACCTGATCTAAAATAGAGTAACTTGTAAACACAGCATTATTCTGATCACAGTTAATACCTGATCTAAAATAGAGTAACTTGTAAACACAGCATTATTCTGATCACAGTTAATACCTGATCTAAAATAGAGTAACTTGTAAACACAGCATTATTCTGATCACAGTTAATACCTGATCTAAAACAGAGTAACTTGTAAACACAGCATTATTCTGATCACAGTTAATACCTGATCTAAAACAGAGTAACTTGTAAACACAGCATTATTCTGATCACAGTTAATACCTGATCTAAAACAGAGTAACTTGTAAACACAGCATTATTCTGATCACAGTTAATACCTGATCTAAAACAGAGTAACTTGTAAACACAGCATTATTCTGATCACAGTTAATACCTGATCTAAAACAGAGTAACTTGTAAACACAGCATTATTCTGATCACAGTTAATACCTGATCTAAAACAGAGTAACTTGTAAACACAGCATTATTCTGATCACAGTTAATACCTGATCTAAAACAGAGTAACTTGTAAACACAGCATTATTCTGATCACAGTTAATACCTGATCTAAAACAGAGTAACTTGTAAACACAGCATTATTCTGATCACAGTTAATACCTGATCTAAAATAGAGTAACTTGTAAACACAGCATTATTCTGATCACAGTTAATACCTGATCTAAAACAGAGTAACTTGTAAACACAGCATTATTCTGATCACAGTTAATACCTGATCTAAAACAGAGTAACTTGTAAACACAGCATTATTCTGATCACAGTTAATACCTGATCTAAAACAGAGTAACTTGTAAACACAGCATTATTCTGATCACAGTTAATACCTGATCTAAAACAGAGTAACTTGTAAACACAGCATTATTCTGATCACAGTTAATACCTGATCTAAAACAGAGTAACTTGTAAACACAGCATTATTCTGATCACAGTTAATACCTGATCTAAAACAGAGTAACTTGTAAACACAGCATTATTCTGATCACAGTTAATACCTGATCTAAAACAGAGTAACTTGTAAACACAGCATTATTCTGATCACAGTTAATACCTGATCTAAAACAGAGTAACTTGTAAACACAGCATTATTCTGATCACAGTTAATACCTGATCTAAAACAGAGTAACTTGTAAACACAGCATTATTCTGATCACAGTTAATACCTGATCTAAAATAGAGTAACTTGTAAACACAGCATTATTCTGATCACAGTTAATACCTGATCTAAAACAGAGTAACTTGTAAACACAGCATTATTCTGATCACAGTTAATACCTGATCTAAAACAGAGTAACTTGTAAACACAGCATTATTCTGATCACAGTTAATACCTGATCTAAAACAGAGTAACTTGTAAACACAGCATTATTCTGATCACAGTTAATACCTGATCTAAAATAGAGTAACTTGTAAACACAGCATTATTCTGATCACAGTTAATACCTGATCTAAAACAGAGTAACTTGTAAACACAGCATTATTCTGATCACAGTTAATACCTGATCTAAAACAGAGTAACTTGTAAACACAGCATTATTCTGATCACAGTTAATACCTGATCTAAAACAGAGTAACTTGTAAACACAGCATTATTCTGATCACAGTTAATACCTGATCTAAAACAGAGTAACTTGTAAACACAGCATTATTCTGATCACAGTTAATACCTGATCTAAAACAGAGTAACTTGTAAACACAGCATTATTCTGATCACAGTTAATACCTGATCTAAAACAGAGTAACTTGTAAACACAGCATTATTCTGATCACAGTTAATACCTGATCTAAAATAGAGTAACTTGTAAACACAGCATTATTCTGATCACAGTTAATACCTGATCTAAAATAGAGTAACTTGTAAACACAGCATTATTCTGATCACAGTTAATACCTGATCTAAAACAGAGTAACTTGTAAACACAGCATTATTCTGATCACAGTTAATACCTGATCTAAAACAGAGTAACTTGTAAACACAGCATTATTCTGATCACAGTTAATACCTGATCTAAAATAGAGTAACTTGTAAACACAGCATTATTCTGATCACAGTTAATACCTGATCTAAAACAGAGTAACTTGTAAACACAGCATTATTCTGATCACAGTTAATACCTGATCTAAAACAGAGTAACTTGTAAACACAGCATTATTCTGATCACAGTTAATACCTGATCTAAAACAGAGTAACTTGTAAACACAGCATTATTCTGATCACAGTTAATACCTGATCTAAAACAGAGTAACTTGTAAACACAGCATTATTCTGATCACAGTTAATACCTGATCTAAAACAGAGTAACTTGTAAACACAGCATTATTCTGATCACAGTTAATACCTGATCTAAAACAGAGTAACTTGTAAACACAGCATTATTCTGATCACAGTTAATACCTGATCTAAAACAGAGTAACTTGTAAACACAGCATTATTCTGATCACAGTTAATACCTGATCTAAAACAGAGTAACTTGTAAACACAGCATTATTCTGATCACAGTTAATACCTGATCTAAAATAGAGTAACTTGTAAACACAGCATTATTCTGATCACAGTTAATACCTGATCTAAAACAGAGTAACTTGTAAACACAGCATTATTCTGATCACAGTTAATACCTGATCTAAAACAGAGTAACTTGTAAACACAGCATTATTCTGATCACAGTTAATACCTGATCTAAAACAGAGTAACTTGTAAACACAGCATTATTCTGATCACAGTTAATACCTGATCTAAAACAGAGTAACTTGTAAACACAGCATTATTCTGATCACAGTTAATACCTGATCTAAAACAGAGTAACTTGTAAACACAGCATTATTCTGATCACAGTTAATACCTGATCTAAAACAGAGTAACTTGTAAACACAGCATTATTCTGATCACAGTTAATACCTGATCTAAAACAGAGTAACTTGTAAACACAGCATTATTCTGATCACAGTTAATACCTGATCTAAAACAGAGTAACTTGTAAACACAGCATTATTCTGATCACAGTTAATACCTGATCTAAAATAGAGTAACTTGTAAACACAGCATTATTCTGATCACAGTTAATACCTGATCTAAAATAGAGTAACTTGTAAACACAGCATTATTCTGATCACAGTTAATACCTGATCTAAAACAGAGTAACTTGTAAACACAGCATTATTCTGATCACAGTTAATACCTGATCTAAAACAGAGTAACTTGTAAACACAGCATTATTCTGATCACAGTTAATACCTGATCTAAAATAGAGTAACTTGTAAACACAGCATTATTCTGATCACAGTTAATACCTGATCTAAAACAGAGTAACTTGTAAACACAGCATTATTCTGATCACAGTTAATACCTGATCTAAAACAGAGTAACTTGTAAACACAGCATTATTCTGATCACAGTTAATACCTGATCTAAAACAGAGTAACTTGTAAACACAGCATTATTCTGATCACAGTTAATACCTGATCTAAAACAGAGTAACTTGTAAACACAGCATTATTCTGATCACAGTTAATACCTGATCTAAAATAGAGTAACTTGTAAACACAGCATTATTCTGATCACAGTTAATACCTGATCTAAAATAGAGTAACTTGTAAACACAGCATTATTCTGATCACAGTTAATACCTGATCTAAAACAGAGTAACTTGTAAACACAGCATTATTCTGATCACAGTTAATACCTGATCTAAAACAGAGTAACTTGTAAACACAGCATTATTCTGATCACAGTTAATACCTGATCTAAAACAGAGTAACTTGTAAACACAGCATTATTCTGATCACAGTTAATACCTGATCTAAAACAGAGTAACTTGTAAACACAGCATTATTCTGATCACAGTTAATACCTGATCTAAAACAGAGTAACTTGTAAACACAGCATTATTCTGATCACAGTTAATACCTGATCTAAAACAGAGTAACTTGTAAACACAGCATTATTCTGATCACAGTTAATACCTGATCTAAAACAGAGTAACTTGTAAACACAGCATTATTCTGATCACAGTTAATACCTGATCTAAAACAGAGTAACTTGTAAACACAGCATTATTCTGATCACAGTTAATACCTGATCTAAAACAGAGTAACTTGTAAACACAGCATTATTCTGATCACAGTTAATACCTGATCTAAAATAGAGTAACTTGTAAACACAGCATTATTCTGATCACAGTTAATACCTGATCTAAAACAGAGTAACTTGTAAACACAGCATTATTCTGATCACAGTTAATACCTGATCTAAAATAGAGTAACTTGTAAACACAGCATTATTCTGATCACAGTTAATACCTGATCTAAAACAGAGTAACTTGTAAACACAGCATTATTCTGATCACAGTTAATACCTGATCTAAAATAGAGTAACTTGTAAACACAGCATTATTCTGATCACAGTTAATACCTGATCTAAAACAGAGTAACTTGTAAACACAGCATTATTCTGATCACAGTTAATACCTGATCTAAAACAGAGTAACTTGTAAACACAGCATTATTCTGATCACAGTTAATACCTGATCTAAAACAGAGTAACTTGTAAACACAGCATTATTCTGATCACAGTTAATACCTGATCTAAACTAGAGTAACTTGTAAACACAGTATTATTCTGATCACAGTTAATACCTGATCTAAAATAGAGTAACTTGTAAATACAGCATTATTCTGATCACAGTTAATACCTGATCTAAAATAGAGTAACTTGTAAACACAGCATTATTCTGATCACAGTTAATACCTGATCTAAAATAGAGTAACTTGTAAACACAGCATTATTCTGATCACAGTTAATACCTGATCTAAAACAGAGTAACTTGTAAACACAGCATTATTCTGATCACAGTTAATACCTGATCTAAAACAGAGTAACTTGTAAACACAGCATTATTCTGATCACAGTTAATACCTGATCTAAAACAGAGTAACTTGTAAACACAGCATTATTCTGATCACAGTTAATACCTGATCTAAAACAGAGTAACTTGTAAACACAGCATTATTCTGATCACAGTTAATACCTGATCTAAAACAGAGTAACTTGTAAACACAGCATTATTCTGATCACAGTTAATACCTGATCTAAAACAGAGTAACTTGTAAACAGAGCATTATTCTGATCACAGTTAATACCTGATCTAAAACAGAGTAACTTGTAAACACAGCATTATTCTGATCACAGTTAATACCTGATCTAAAACAGAGTAACTTGTAAACACAGCATTATTCTGATCACAGTTAATACCTGATCTAAAATAGAGTAACTTGTAAACACAGCATTATTCTGATCACAGTTAATACCTGATCTAAAATAGAGTAACTTGTAAACACAGCATTATTCTGATCACAGTTAATACCTGATCTAAAACAGAGTAACTTGTAAACACAGCATTATTCTGATCACAGTTAATACCTGATCTAAAACAGAGTAACTTGTAAACACAGCATTATTCTGATCACAGTTAATACCTGATCTAAAATAGAGTAACTTGTAAACACAGCATTATTCTGATCACAGTTAATACCTGATCTAAAGAAAGTAATTTGTAAACACAGCATTATTCTGATCACAGTTAATACCTGATCTTTAAACAAAGTAATTTGTAAACACAGCATTATTCTGATCACAGTTAATACCTGATCTAAAAGAAGAGTAATTTGTAAACACAGCATTATTCTGATCACAGTTAACACCTGATCTAAAACAAAGTAACTTGTAAACACAGCATTATTCTGATCACAGTTAATACCTGATCTAAAACAGAGTAACTTGTAAACACAGCATTATTCTGATCACAGTTAATACCTGATCTAAAATAGAGTAACTTGTAAACACAGCATTATTTTGATCACAGTTAATACCTGATCTAAAACAGAGTAACTTGTAAACACAGCATTATTCTGATCACAGTTAATACCTGATCTAAAACAGAGTAACTTGTAAACACAGCATTATTCTGATCACAGTTAATACCTGATCTAAAACAGAGTAACTTGTAAACACAGCATTATTCTGATCACAGTTAATACCTGATCTAAAATAGAGTAACTTGTAAACACAGCATTATTCTGATCACAGTTAATACCTGATCTAAAATAGAGTAACTTGTAAACACAGCATTATTCTGATCACAGTTAATACCTGATCTAAAACAGAGTAACTTGTAAACACAGCATTATTCTGATCACAGTTAATACCTGATCTAAAATAGAGTAACTTGTAAACACAGCATTATTCTGATCACAGTTAATACCTGATCTAAAATAGAGTAACTTGTAAACACAGCATTATTCTGATCACAGTTAATACCTGATCTAAAACAGAGTAACTTGTAAACACAGCATTATTCTGATCACAGTTAATACCTGATCTAAAACAGAGTAACTTGTAAACACAGCATTATTCTGATCACAGTTAATACCTGATCTAAAATAGAGTAACTTGTAAACACAGCATTATTCTGATCACAGTTAATACCTGATCTAAAATAGAGTAACTTGTAAACACAGCATTATTCTGATCACAGTTAATACCTGATCTAAAATAGAGTAACTTGTAAACACAGCATTATTCTGATCACAGTTAATACCTGATCTAAAACAGAGTAACTTGTAAACACAGCATTATTCTGATCACAGTTAATACCTGATCTAAAACAGAGTAACTTGTAAACACAGCATTATTCTGATCACAGTTAATACCTGATCTAAAATAGAGTAACTTGTAAACACAGCATTATTCTGATCACAGTTAATACCTGATCTAAAACAGAGTAACTTGTAAACACAGCATTATTCTGATCACAGTTAATACCTGATCTAAAACAGAGTAACTTGTAAACACAGCATTATTCTGATCACAGTTAATACCTGATCTAAAACAGAGTAACTTGTAAACACAGCATTATTCTGATCACAGTTAATACCTGATCTAAAACAGAGTAACTTGTAAACACAGCATTATTCTGATCACAGTTAATACCTGATCTAAAACAGAGTAACTTGTAAACACAGCATTATTCTGATCACAGTTAATACCTGATCTAAAACAGAGTAACTTGTAAACACAGCATTATTCTGATCACAGTTAATACCTGATCTAAAACAGAGTAACTTGTAAACACAGCATTATTCTGATCACAGTTAATACCTGATCTAAAACAGAGTAACTTGTAAACACAGCATTATTCTGATCACAGTTAATACCTGATCTAAAACAGAGTAACTTGTAAACACAGCATTATTCTGATCACAGTTAATACCTGATCTAAAACAGAGTAACTTGTAAACACAGCATTATTCTGATCACAGTTAATACCTGATCTAAAACAGAGTAACTTGTAAACACAGCATTATTCTGATCACAGTTAATACCTGATCTAAAACAGAGTAACTTGTAAACACAGCATTATTCTGATCACAGTTAATACCTGATCTAAAATAGAGTAACTTGTAAACACAGCATTATTCTGATCACAGTTAATACCTGATCTAAAATAGAGTAACTTGTAAATACAGCATTATTCTGATCACAGTTAATACCTGATCTAAAACAGAGTAACTTGTAAACACAGCATTATTCTGATCACAGTTAATACCTGATCTAAAACAGAGTAACTTGTAAACACAGCATTATTCTGATCACAGTTAATACCTGATCTAAAATAGAGTAACTTGTAAACACAGCATTATTCTGATCACAGTTAATACCTGATCTAAAACAGAGTAACTTGTAAACACAGCATTATTCTGATCACAGTTAATACCTGATCTAAAACAGAGTAACTTGTAAACACAGCATTATTCTGATCACAGTTAATACCTGATCTAAAATAGAGTAACTTGTAAACACAGCATTATTCTGATCACAGTTAATACCTGATCTAAAACAGAGTAACTTGTAAACACAGCATTATTCTGATCACAGTTAATACCTGATCTAAAACAGAGTAACTTGTAAACACAGCATTATTCTGATCACAGTTAATACCTGATCTAAAACAGAGTAACTTGTAAACACAGCATTATTCTGATCACAGTTAATACCTGATCTAAAACAGAGTAACTTGTAAACACAGCATTATTTTGATCATATTTAATACCTGATCTAAAACAGAGTAACTTGTAAACAGAGCATTATTCTGATCACAGTTAATACCTGATCTAAAACAGAGTAACTTGTAAACACAGCATTATTCTGATCACAGTTAATACCTGATCTAAAACAGAGTAACTTGTAAACAGAGCATTATTCTGATCACAGTTAATACCTGATCTAAATCAGAGTAGCTTGTAAACACAGCATTATTCTGATCACAGTTAATACCTGATCTAAAACAGAGTAACTTGTAAACACAGCATTATTCTGGTCACAGTTAATACCTGATCTAAAACAGAGTAACTTGTAAACAGAGCATTATTTTGATCATAGTTAATACCTGATCTAAAACAGAGTAACTTGTAAACAGAGCATTATTCTGATCACAGTTAATACCTGATCTAAAACAGAGTAACTTGTAAACACAGCATTATTCTGATCACAGTTAATACCTGATCTAAAATAGAGTAACTTGTAAACACAGGATTATTCTGATCACAGTTAATACCTGATCTAAAATAGAGTAACTTGTAAATACAGCATTATTCTGATCACAGTTAATACCTGATCTAAAACAGAGTAACTTGTAAACACAGCATTATTCTGATCACAGTTAATACCTGATCTAAAACAGTGTAACTTGCAAACACAGCATTATTCTGATCACAGTTAATACCTGATCTAAAACAGAGTAACTTGTAAACAGAGCATTATTTTGATCATAGTTAATACCTGATCTAAAACAGAGTAACTTGTAAACAGAGCATTATTCTGATCACAGTTAATACCTGATCTAAAACAGAGTAACTTGTAAACAGAGCATTATTTTGATCACAGTTAATACCTGATCTAAAACAGAGTAACTTGTAAACACAGCATTATTCTGATCACAGTTAATACCTGATCTAAAACAGAGTAACTTGTAAACACAGCATTATTCTGATCACAGTTAATACCTGATCTAAAACAGAGTAACTTGTAAACACAGCATTATTCTGATCACAGTTAATACCTGATCTAAAACAGAGTAACTTGTAAACACAGCATTATTCTGATCACAGTTAATACCTGATCTAAAACAGAGTAACTTGTAAACACAGCATTATTCTGATCACAGTTAATACCTGATCTAAAACAGAGTAACTTGTAAACAGAGCATTATTTTGATCATAGTTAATACCTGATCTAAAACAGATTAACTTGTAAACACAGCATTATTCTGATCACAGTTAATACCTGATCTAAAACAGAGTAACTTGTAAACACAGCATTATTCTGATCACAGTTAATACCTGATCTAAAACAGAGTAACTTGTAAACACAGCATTATTCTGATCACAGTTAATACCTGATCTAAAACAGAGTAACTTGTAAACAGAGCATTATTTTGATCACAGTTAATACCTGATCTAAAACAGAGTAACTTGTAAACAGAGCATTATTCTGATCACAGTTAATACCTGATCTAAAACAGAGTAACTTGTAAACAGAGCATTATTTTGATCATAGTTAATACCTGATCTAAAACAGAGTAACTTGTAAACAGAGCATTATTCTGATCACAGTTAATACCTGATCTAAAACAGAGTAACTTGTAAACAGAGCATTATTTTGATCACAGTTAATACCTTATCTAAAACAGAGTAACTTGTAAACACAGCATTATTCTGATCACAGTTAATACCTGATCTAAAATAGAGTAACTTGTAAACACAGCATTATTCTGATCACAGTTAATACCTGACCTAGAATAGAGTAACTTGTAAACACACTATTATTCTAATCACAGTTAATACCTGATCTAAAACAGAGTAACTTGTAAACACAGCATTATTCTGATCACAGTTAATACCTGATCTAAAATAGAGTAACTTGTAAACATAGTATTATTCTGATCACAGTTAATACCTGATTTAAAATAGAGTAACTTGTAAACACAGCATTATTTTGATCACAGTTAATACCTGATCTAAAACAGAGTAACTTGTAAACACAGCATTATTTTGATCATAGTTGATACCTGATCTAAAACAGAGTAACTTGTAAACACAGCATTATTCTGATCACAGTTAATACCTGATCTAAAACAGAGTAACTTGTAAACACAGCATTATTCTGATCACAGTTAATACCTGATTTAAAATAGAGTAACTTGTAAACACAGTATTATTCTGATCACAGTTAATACCTGATCTAAAATAGAGTAACTTGTAAATACAGCATTATTCTGATCACAGTTAATACCTGATCTAAAATAGAGTAACTTGTAAACACTGCATTATTCTGATCACAGTTAATACCTGATCTAAAATAGAGTAACTTGTAAACACAGTATTATTCTGATCACAGTTAATACCTGATCTAAAATAGAGTAACTTGTAAATACAGCATTATTCTGATCACAGTTAATACCTGATCTAAAACAGAGTAACTTGTAAACACAACATTATTCTGATCACAGTTAATACCTGATCTAAAATAGAGTAACTTGTAAATACAGCATTATTCTGATCATAGTTAATACCTGATCTAAAACAGAGTAACTTGTAAACACAACATTATTCTGATCACAGTTATTACCTGATCTAAAACAGATTAACTTGTAAACACAGCATTATTCTGATCACAGTTAATACCTGATCTAAAATAGAGTAACTTGTAAACATAGCATTATTCTGATCACAGTTAATACCTGATCTAAAGAAAGTCATTTGTAAACACAACATTATTCTGATCACATTTAACATACAAATTTAAACTAAATAATTTGTAAACACAGCATTATTCTGATCACATTTAACATACAACTTTAAACAAAATAATTTGTAAACACAGCATTATTCTGATCACAGTTAATACCTGATCTAAAATAGAGTAACTTGTAAACATAGCATTATTCAGATCATAGTTGATACTGATCATCTAAAGAAAGTCATTTGTCAACACAAAAGTATTCGGATCGATCACATTAATACACAATTTGAAACAAGGTAACTTAGTGTGTTTTTCGGATTACTGGTGTTGATGGGTATTGCATTGCATCCTGGTGTACTACAAAAGTTAGCAGTTTGAAATATTGCTTGGTAGAAAGAAAGAAAACTGGTGTGATTAGGTAAAGCCTCTTGTAAGTATAATTATATACAGAATTTTGTTGAACACTTGTTGTCTTCTCACAGTGCTGTTAATTTACTATTACTCATGCGCACTGCCACCTAAGTGATCTATATGCAATCAGTAATATAATAGTGCAAAAACAGTAAAAAGTATTGAACGTAAATTGACGTGCTTATAAGTTATGCTGTTTTCACACTGTTGTTTGAAACGTTTGCTGTATTTTAAGGGTAAGTTCAGCCGCGTTGTGGTCTAATACACAATTTGTAAACTGCGTATAAATAAAGACATCTCAAATACGTACTTGCCGTATTCCAAGAATATGTAGGCGCAAAAACTTTCCTTTATACGACTTCAGTAGCCACGTTTCCTAGAAAAGGGTCGATGTTTTCGTTGTAATATGTTTCTTGTTATATAGTTGATGCATTCTGCATCGGACTCGCTGAGAAAGAGCAACAAAGCATGACACGGGGGGGAGCAGAAACCGAGCATTTTGACAAACTACTCAACTCTACAACTAAATGGAGTGTGTTATGTGTTATACAATTTGGTTGTAACGATAATTACTTTAATAGCAAGATATTGTTTTGGAAAACGGTATCCATTACAACAGCACACGATAGCGTTTGTACATCATGGTTTTTCTTGTCTGTTTAACCGTTTCTAAAATACATGAAAAATCAAAAACGACATGTTTTATTTTAATCTAATGATGTACTATTTACTTACGAGATATTCAAGGATGCCCAGCATGGAGAGATGATTAAGGCACTTGACTCGTAACCTGAGGATCGCAGGTTCGAATCCCCGTCGTATCAAACATGCTCGTCCTTTCAGCCGTGGGGGCGTTATAATCTTATGATCAATCCCACTATTCCTTCTTAAAGAGTAGCCCAGGAGTTGGCGGTGGATGGTGATGACTAGCTGCTTTTCCTCTAGTCTTATAATGCAAAATTAGGGACGGCTAGTGCAGATAACCCCCGTATAGCTTTGCTCGAAATTTAAATATTCAAACTTTAAATTTTAACTTCAGAAAAAACGTAATTCAACTTGTTGACATGGACGCCATTGTACCTGTCACACGATTACAGTTGTTGTTTTATATATGTTTTTCTCAATGCTGATTTTATTTGCCGTCTTCATTTATTGACTCCATGAATAATTTATGGGTCTTGGAAATGGCAGGTGTATTTATCCATAATGTGAAAAAAAACAAAAAACGACAACAACAAATTCGTTTGGTAAAAACTTTTCCAAGATGTTTCCCTATTACCTTTACACCGCGCACATTTCCAGGTTATTGTCTATTTAAGTAGCTTTTTTTCTACAGTTTTTACAATTTCAAAATACTCCACGAAGCAGATAGAAATATATATTAACTATGGATTGTACGTACATTTTTAATGCAATTTGAAGTGATTTTCGAATAAATATTTACATCTGTTTCATTGGTATCGTTCATGCCCGATTGTAAAAGGTTTTTAGACAATACAATTAAAATACTTAGAGAATAAACTGAAGAATTATATTTGACATTTGTTGGTATTTTCCCCCTTGCGCTAGGATTTGAGAGTTAGGCACAATTAACTTAGAAAAGTAACCTAATTTTCTGTTAATTAAAATGCTCTAATTTTAAACTCGGTTTTTGAATGCATCAAATACTTCCAGAACTTATTTTTAAAATATCTTAAACTTGTAGCTCAATACAATAAACCGATTCGCTCTTATCAAACAGTGTTACTACGGGTGAACTGCATTATTTTCAGATGTTTAATGGATAATAGATTGTATGAAAGAAAAAGCACTGATTAGTGGCTGTTATAAACTTCGTAGATATAAAAGCAGGAAAAACTATTTATTTTTACATGAAAAAGCGATTATGAATATCAGATTCTGGCTACAAGATTGCAAGTGCGAACCGCGACTCTTTATTAACGTATATCTAAACCGCATTTACAGTAAAAGAACTTGGCTTGCAATCAATTACAAAAACATGTAATTGATGACTAGTGTAATCATTTTATAATAACATGAGTCAAGGATAACATGAAGATAAGTTGGCTGACTTACAAATGTGCAGTTACTTTACATGTGGTAAAAGGGTTTTGAGTACATTGTAGAGTTAAACACATAGTGCTTTAGTCTGTAATCGAGTTTGTTTGTTTTTTAATTTCGCGCAAAGCTACACGAGAGCTATCTGCGCTAGCCGTCCCTAATTTAACAGTGTAACACTAGACAGAAGCCAGCTAGTCATCACCACCCACCGCCAACCCTTGGGCTACTCTTTTACTAACGAATAGTGGGATTGACCGAATATTATAACACCCTTAACGCTGAAAGGAGAGCACGTTTGGATGTAAAGGGATTCAAACCCGTGACCCTCGGATTACTAATCGAGTGCTTTAACCACCTGGCCATGCCGAGCTTTTAATAGAAACAACTATCATATTATGTATATTATGCACAAAATGAGATGTATTGTCTTCACCTCAAACAAGTGTTTGTTATTTTATTTTTATAACAATAAATTTAGAAATATGAAGCTGAAATTTTTGTCTTTATGGCTGACATTGTGAGCACGCGATGTCTTAGTGTTTTTACAATTTCCATGCTAAAAATCTAATGTTGTATAAATAAATAAAACAATTTTGTATTTATTTCAACGCAGAGCGACGCAGTAGGTTACCTTCGTTTTGTCCACCACAGGAAGTTAACTCCTGGTTTTCCCGTTGTATGTTCGTAACTTTATCGGTGAATCACTGGGGTGTGGGCAAAGTATATCGACAAAAATTAAACATTGAGTGAAATGATGCAATAACAAATACTAAATCTTGAAAAATATTTAGTCTACATTTAATTGTGCTAATAGAATCCCAACATTTGATCAATAAGAGAAATGTAAAGGTTAAAACGTTATAGATCAGTTATACTTGCAACTGTTCCAGAAACTTGCACAAAGCGCACTCAAAGACCGTCAACCTCAGCCGTCTCTAATTTTAACTGATTGGGTAGACGGATTGCAGCTAATTAACATCACTCATTGGATATTCAAGTCGAATAGTATAATTTGATTGTCACTTTTATAATGCACCAACGGTTTCAAAGTGAAGAGCGAGTGCTTGTGGCAGCGGGACGCAAACCGTGGATCTTTGAATTCAGAGACCGGTACATTAATCAATAGGTCAGACTCAGCTTGCTTGATGACGAAAAATATTACTATTCTAATGCGTGACTAATCCAGGTAGTAATAAAACATATTTTGCTATTAACTGGGTAAATATTTTTGGCTTGTTGCACATGTAATTTAATTCAAGAGACAGTAATTCAGTTTTAGAATCTCCAGAAAAATGTCTATAGTTAAAATCATTGAATATGACTGAAAGTTTCAAAGAAGATAGTGCAGTTTGAGTTTTCCCTTTCTTAGATACCTAATACTGTACGTCAGTGAATTTTTGCTGAAAGTTGAATCGTTTTACAATTAATTTCTAGTAGAAGTTCCCTTAGACTATGAAATTCTATCCTGAAAATTTGTTTGTTTGAAATTAAACACAAAGCTACACAGCGGGCTATCTGTGCTCTGCCCACCACGGGTATCGAAACTTGGTTTCTAGGAGTATGAATCCGCTGACATACCGCTATAGGACTGCGGGGGTGTCCTAGAAACTACAGTTTACTATATATTTCCGGACAACTTAGCATGATGATTGAACTTACTTCTAAAACATAATTTCTACTTCACTGATGGCAGTGTGATATTATACAGTTAGTTCAATAAATATGTTTTGTGTTACTTTACTGTTTTTTTAGAAATTCTATATAAGTCTGGAAAATTAACAATGAATGACTTGGAGACAATTATCTATCTTCCTCAGTGTTGCTTGACAGTCTTTAATTTCCCTGTCTTAGTAAGACAACAATGTTATTGTTTAGTGTTGGCTTAACAATCTTTAATATCCCTGTCTTAGTAAGACAACATTGTTATTGTTTAGTGTTGGCTTAACAATCTTTAATATCCCTGTCTTAGTAAGACAACATTGTTATTGTTTAGTGTTGGCTTAACAATCGTTAATATCCCTGTCTTAGTAAGACAACAATGTTATTGTTTAGTGTTGGCTTAACAATCTTTAATATCCCTGTTTTAGTAAGACAACAATGTTATTGTTTAGTGTTGGCTTAACAATCTTTAATATCCCTGTCTTAGTAAGACAACAATGTTATTGTTTAGTGTTGGCTTAACAATCCTTCATTTCCCTATCTTTATGAGTGTTACTTCACTGTTGTTTTAGAAAGACTGATTACACCTTATTGTTTTTCACACCATTTAACATATTTCCGTTACGACTATGTTATTATTTACATTAGTGCAAAACGTCATATCATACCTCACATAAACCGTGCAATTTTTCACTTATGAAAAACGCCATACGTCGCTGTCATCATGAAACCTTATTTATTATGTTATTAATTTCACACATTCAGGCAATTATCCTTTTGAAGTACGATATAATTTAGCACGTACACAACCAAGCTTAAATACGCGGAGTCTCTAAGGGCAACAAACAACCAATCATTTATTTTGTGACCCATAGCTAAACTAAGCCACGCCCTATCGTGTCACTGACTGCGTTTTTTGTCCGAACGTCACGCTGTTTCAATTGAAAAGATGTCAACACGCTCAACAGTAATTGTTTTATTATGTGGAGAGACATAAATTCAATGAAAAATTAGGTGTAGAATGCTATTAAGTTTCTCTTCATTAAAAATATACAAGACTAGAAATAAAACTATTTTCTTCTGAAGTATGTATATGTATATATATTTCTGAAACCCCACAACCTGAAGATCTATCCGAGATTTTGTTATAACGAGAAACTCACTTGAAGTACAAAAATGTATCTCAAGACGGCTGGTATGGGTGTTAAAACTTTTATTAATTAATAAAGTAGAAAAGAACGTTTAGATCTTCTTAGGTCATCTTCACGTTAACAAAAATATATTAATTAAAAGCATGTTATACGTAAAAAATACCAAAAAACAAATATTATTTAAGAAATTAAGCTCAAACTTCGTAAGGTTTCGATTCATGCTGTACATACATTGAGATTTAGTGCAAAAGGCACTTTAAAATAGTACATGAAAACTGAAACCAACACATCATTATTTCGGCACTTCGCACTTGGAATATTTTAATTTAGTAACAAAACTTGTTTCTTTTTTTCGTTTGCAAGGTGTCATTTTCCTTAATGACAAAAATATAATAATGTTTTCTATATCGAGGTGTTTTCGCAATAAATATTACGTTATCAAACTTTTATACAGGGTGAGGAACATGTTACTGTACTGTTGGTATTACACTCAGGGCAGACGATACGGGCGGGGATGGAAGGGCTTGAAGGGGCTGTCCCACCCAGTTTCAGGTTTCAAATTGATGTAAAAAAAAATCAATGACAGGTCATTAATAAAGTCAAACCTGAGTCCCCAAATTATGGTGATTAAAATAATAAGGTTCATTATATCTGTTGAATTTCTAGAGTTAAATGTTTAGTAGTTAGTATCAACAAGAGTGCTGGTTAGTAAATCCCTTTCTACGATCTCTTGGTCTTGGTTAATGACGTTTTCTAATTTGTGTAGTTTACTTCTAGTGTGTAGCCACATTCCAGTGCTGCACTACAGTACTATTACTGCTTTAGTTTTTTGTTGGTAATAGTTACAAATTTAGGCTATTATCTTCCTGTTTAGTGTCATTTATCCTCGAGACAATTCATTTATTTATTAATGAAAGAAAAAGCAACTAGTTTTTAAACCAATAGAGGGGAAATCATTATGTCTAAGGGAACCGAAATGTTACAAGAATATACATATATTCATTTATATTTGTAAAACTGTCCGATCAGTTCAAATAAAGCGTAAAATGTTCATATATCACTTTAAAGTAATTTGATATTTATTATGCTGTCTAGAGGACCTGCTCGGTGGATGCTCATATTTATTTTAAGGTTGCTACTGCGTTCAACGACAATTCTAAAACAACAACATTCTTTCTCGAAATGAACTATAATATAATTAAAGTATTGTGTACTGTTTGGATGTTTTAATATATTTCGGCATCATAGGGTTTGCTTATTTATTTCATTTTATATTGTGACACCGTGAACTGTAATTGTACTGAATACGAGTTAAAGTTTATCCTTATCGAGATATGCATCCCTTTCTAAATACGTGCCTTGCGAAGTAACAGCTTCACAAATTAAACAATATTCCAAATGAAACAGACATACAGTCACGAATATCCCACGTGTACATTTGCGCGAAATTCAAAACAAACAAACACTAATGCCCACACAGGATTTTCGTAATAACACTGATACATTAGATTATTATTTTGAATTTGTTTGTTTTTGAATTTCGCTCAAAGCTCCACGAGGACTATCTGCTCTAGCCGTCCCTAATTCAGCAACGTATGACTAGAGGGAGGAGAGCTAGTCATCACCACTCACCGCCAACTCTTAGGCTACTCTTTTACCAACGAACAGTGGAATTGACCGTCACATTATAACGCCTGAAAGGGCGAGTATATTTGGTATGACGGGGATTAAAACCCGCCATCTTCGGATTTCGACTCGAGTGCCTTAATCACCTGACCATTCCGGGCCAATTAGATTATTTTTAATCGTTAATTTCACAGTTATATTTTAGTATGCTTTACTTTCTATCTCACTTCCTCTGTCTATATGTATATGTGTATATATAAGTATTATAACCACAAAATATTCAAGCCATAAACCAAAACACATTAACATAAAATTTTAAAGTATTTAAATACGTTGCACTTTTTTTAAAAAAGGGATTCTAGGGACATTTAAAAAATGTGCAGGGTATTTATTTTTTTTAAATTTCATGTTAATGTGTTTTGATTTATGGCTTGAATATTTTATAGTTATAATATAATTAATCAGAGGTTGGGATTTGCTTTTTTTAACACAGTCCTTCTTCGTGATTTTGTTTATTCATTTAACTTCATTTAAACATAAATTATTTAATTTCACTAAAATGTATATATAAGTGTGTGTGTGTGTAGACGAAATACGTATTAACCGTGAAGTAGTTGTTAGCTTGTGCATTTATAACGCTAAAAGTCAGATGCGATACCCGCAGTGAACATTGCACAGATAATCTGTTGTGTGGCCTTGCGTTTAAATAAAGAACAACATACCCAGGATAGTTTCTTTCAAATTAGATTTCGATACTTATTTCAATAAGTATCAATGAAAAAATAATTTAAGTAGAATTTAGTTAAAATAAATGTTTTGAACAAATCAACTTGCAGTTTCAACCAAAATATCTAACTTGTGCAACGATACCTAAATATTTTAGGGAGAAAAAACTACACAGAACTTATTTTTTTTCCCTCTTCTGGTGTGATGGAAATATCTTAATTTTATAACGTTATGTTTTCTATTCAAATCCATCCACATCTTTTCTACAGTTACAGGCCGAATCCCTTTCACACCAAACATACTCGGCCTTTCAGCCGTGAGGGTGTTATATAGTGACGATCAATCTCACCATTCGTTGGTAAAAGAGTAGTTCAAGAGCTGGCGGTTAGTGGCGATGACTAGCTGCCCTTCCTCTAGTCTTTCATTGCTAAAAGTTAGGGAATGCTCGCGCAGATAGTTCTCATGTAGCATTGCGCGAAATTCGAAACAAACAAACAGTCACAGTCGATTTTCGTCAGCAGCTGTACCCGTTGATAAAGTTATTAAGCCTAACTGTCTGGATGTAAATATAACAAATATTTGACTTCCCTGGGGTCACGGGTATTGTCATTCACAAAAGTCTAGCAAAGTGTCTAACAAACACACGCATAAAGTTCATGTTTTCATCTTATTAAGAACTCCAGATTCTATAACGATTTCAACTCTTCTTCAGTCAAACGAACAGGTTGATAACCAACCAACCAATCTTCTAGAGAGAAATACTCCGTCTGTTCCACATAGCTTCTGTTTGATTAATTATGTTCTTTCTCTGTCTCGTTGTGTTTGATTTTACAGACTGAGCAGCTAAAAGTTTACACTCAAGTATTAAACATCGAACTATTTACACCCCTTTTTATGTTTTGAAAGAAAATAAAGGAAAGAGCGAGAACACACAGCATTTCATGAAACTGTTTGAAATGAATCTATTACAGCTATGGTACTGTACACCAAGAGAAGTATGTACGTGATTAGGGTTGTGATTTGTAAAATAATTAGTGAGCGTAAATGCATTTGTTTATTGGTACACGTGAATAAAAAGTAAGTAACAAATATATCATACTTTACAAACGTGTAATTTTATTTTGTTTTTCTTTTGAAAGTGTAGGATTTTTTTTTTCTAATAGAAGGAAAATACAACATTAATATGAAAACGGTATATGTGTGTTTGGCTTAACACTCCTACGAAAAGACGTTTCTAGTCCTGATTTCTCCAAGCCCGTTCCCCTGGCTGTGGTTTCGCTAGATAGTAGATAGGGACAGTGGGAATCTCGTTAATACATTCATTAATGGATTTAAATGGCAATTTCATTTAAATACAAAATTATTAGCCTAATATTAATAGCCTTTCAAGTTCCTCTGGGGCCTATTAGGCCCCACTTTTCGTAGGAGTGTTAATGTTTTGTGCTTGTACATACGATGTTAACCCACATAAGAAAGACATAGCTACACGTGATATTTAAATGTTGAAACACATAGAGTAAACATATAAGGGTTCTATGATATCGCAGCTTGAAACTGATCATAAAAACCTAACAAATGCAAGTAAGAATAGCATTCTAAATAGTATCTTATTAAGTAGGGTCAGTGTTCTGAAATATAACTCCCATTGCAATTAGAGGATTTTGTTGCTATTTTAAACCCTTAATAAAACATTTAGCTTAATATGTATATATGTATACACACATACTTGTTTCAAAGGTCTTTTAAACACTATACACTTCTTGTGTTTGTGCCTCAACCGATGTGTTCCAAGTCTTCCCTACTAAAATATTTATTATATTTTATGATGAAAATTATATAATTTTCAGTGAGATAGTATTAACCTTGTGTTTCTTCACAACAAATGTATTTATTCAGTAAATTATTTGTTTGTTTTTCTTTGGTTTTTTATTAAATTTTACAAAAAGCTACTTGAAGACACAACAACACTCGCCATTTCGAATTTTGAAGTGATAAACTAGTGGGAAGTCAGCTAGTCGACATGTCTTCTACAAACCTACACTATGTTGTTGTTTTGAAAAAGAGTACTTTATTTGTTATCAACAACCCTGTATATCAATGGAAGTATAAAGGAAAGTATTTCTTCTGATTAATACTATCTAACCGCTAGGTGGCTCTGGTTGTATTAAAAATTACCTTTGCAATAAATACATATTATACCTTTATAATACTGTGCTGAAGTGTGAATTGTAAAAGAATTTTGGCTGACGGATTGTTAAGAATAGAATCTTTTGGATCATACGTGAACTGTGGTTAGCATATGTACTATGTTGTAGTTCTTGTAACACGGACAGAAGTATTGACATATACAGCAAACGCGAAACTAGTTACAGCAGCATCTAAATTTAGGTCCAAATTGTTGGTTGGTTTAAATGACGCAAAGCAACCAGGCTATCTGTGCCTTAATTATAGGTAAGTTTGACCTCTGATCTCAGTTTGGAAACGTAGCTCAACAAGAGTGATTACATTTTTTTGAGCATTAACAGGCGATTGGAGTACAACTCATATCAGTGGGACGCTTAACACGGGAAGAGAGCCAAACATACTGCATTATTGAAAATAAAAAAATATGCCTCTCTCTGAGTTATGTCTGAGTTTATAAAGTGTTTGTTGGTTTGTTATTAAGCACAAAGCTACACAATGGGCTATCTGTGCTGTGTTTACAACGGGCATTGATTGAAACCAGGTTTTTAGCGTCATAAGACTCTAGACTTGCCGTTAGGTGGTTTTTACATATTAGTGAAAAAAAATTTTTGATAAGACTGTAAAATCATAAAATTGTGAAAATAATCTATTTGTGATTTCTCTTAATAGTATACACGATCTCTTCAAAAGCTAGTTAATGTGTTGACAAATATAGTATGCGTTTGTAAGGGAATGATTTTATATAGGTTATATAAGCCATACCTCTGATAACCCGTAGTTACAAAGGATTTCTCATTGGCTTGTAGTAATCTTACACGTTGCAATGATGAGATACGATGGATCTTTCGAGGGTTTGGAAAACAACATTACTACAAATTTATTGTTGTTTGTTTGTTGAATTTCGCGTAAAACTACACGCTACCCGTCCCTAATTTCGCGATGTACGACTAGAGGGAAGGCAGCTAGTCAACACTACCCACCACCAAGTCTTGGGCTACTCTTTTACCAATGAATTGTGAGATTGACCGTCACATTATAACGCCCTCACGGCTGAGAGGGCGAGCAGGTTTGGTGTGACGGGGATTCGAACTCGCGACCCTCAGATTACGAGTCGAACGCCTTAACCCACCTGGCTATGCCGGGAGAAGTTTTTTTTGGATAACGTTTCGAACTGCTAGCACGGGTCTGATCTTCAGGGCCGGGTTATTTATTATGCATAAAAGCACATTATCTGGGTTCTACGAAAATTATGGGTCCATGAAATATTCCTTAAAAATTAATCTTTGGTTTTACTTATACGGCTAGTTACGAACAGAAGGTGCCCAGATTCTTCAATTGTCTTGATCCAGCTCATGATCTTGATGAAGGTCTGTTGAAGAGTGTTGTCAATGGACTGCATCTTTCTCGGAAGTTTTTTTTTAACTACATTTCCAGCTGCTAGTGCAGGCCTGGTTTTGATGAAGATCTGTTGAAAGACGTCAATGGACTCCATCAGTCAAGGATGCTGCAGAACTATCGTTCTTATAAAATAACTTTGCCCAGTGTTTTAAAGCTAACAGTGAAGAGATATTGACTTGTTTTAAAGCTAACAGTGAAGAGATATTGACTTGTTTTAAATCTAACAGTGAAGAGATATTGACTTGTTTTAAATCTAACAGTGAAGAGATATTGACTTGTTTTAAATCTAACAGTGAAGAGATATTGACTTGTTTTAAATCTAACAGTGAAGAGATATTGACTTGTTTTAAATCTAACAGTGAAGAGATATTGACTTGTTTTAAAGCTAACAGTGAAGAGATATTGACTTGTTTTAAAGCTAACAGTAAAGAGATATTGACTTGTTTTAAAGCTAACAGTGAAGAGATATTGACTTGTTTTAAAGCTAACAGTGAAGAGATATTGACTTGTTTTAAATCTAACAGTGAAGAGATATTGACTTGTTTTAAAGCTAACAGTGAAGAGATATTGACTTGTTTTAAAGCTAACAGTGAAGAGATATTGACTTGTTTTAAATCTAACAGTGAAGAGATATTGACTTGTTTTAAAGCTAACAGTGAAGAGATATTGACTTGTTTTAAAGCTAACAGTGAAGAGATATTGACTTGTTTTAAATCTAACAGTGAAGAGATATTGACTTGTTTTAAATCTAACAGTGAAGAGATATTGACTTGTTTTAAAGCTAACAGTGAAGAGATATTGACTTGTTTTAAAGCTAACAGTGAAGAGATATTGACTTGTTTTAAAGCTAACAGTGAAGAGATATTGACTTGTTTTAAAGCTAACAGTGAAGAGATATTGACTTGTTTTAAATCTAACAGTGAAGAGATATTGACTTGTTTTAAAGCTAACAGTGAAGAGATATTGACTTGTTTTAAAGCTAACAGTGAAGAGATATTGACTTGTTTTAAAGCTAACAGTGAAGAGATATTGACTTGTTTTAAATCTAACAGTGAAGAGATATTGACTTGTTTTAAATCTAACAGTGAAGAGATATTGACTTGTTTTAAATCTAACAGTGAAGAGATATTGACTTGTTTTAAAGCTAACAGTGAAGAGATATTGACTTGTTTTAAATCTAACAGTGAAGAGATATTGACTTGTTTTAAAGCTAACAGTGAAGAGATATTGACTTGTTTTAAAGCTAACAGTGAAGAGATATTGACTTGTTTTAAAGCTAACAGTGAAGAGATATTGACTTGTTTTAAAGCTAACAGTGAAGAGATATTGACTTGTTTTAAATCTAACAGTGAAGAGATATTGACTTGTTTTAAATCTAACAGTGAAGAGATATTGACTTGTTTTAAATCTAACAGTGAAGAGATATTGACTTGTTTTAAAGCTAACAGTGAAGAGATATTGACTTGTTTTAAAGCTAACAGTGAAGAGATATTGACTTGTTTTAAATCTAACAGTGAAGAGATATTGACTTGTTTTAAAGCTAACAGTGAAGAGATATTGACTTGTTTTAAAGCTAACAGTGAAGAGATATTGACTTGTTTTAAAGCTAACAGTGAAGAGATATTGACTTGTTTTAAAGCTAACAGTGAAGAGATATTGACTTGTTTTAAAGCTAACAGTGAAGAGATATTGACTTGTTTTAAAGCTAACAGTGAAGAGATATTGACTTGTTTTAAAGTAAATCTAACAGTGAAGAGATATTGACTTGTTTTAAATCTAACAGTGAAGAGATATTGACTTGTTTTAAACTTGTTTTAAAGCTAACAGTGAAGAGATATTGACTTGTTTTAAAGCTAACAGTGAAGAGATATTGACTTGTTTTAAAGCTAACAGTGAAGAGATATTGACTTGTTTTAAAGCTAACAGTGAAGAGATATTGACTTGTTTTAAAGCTAACAGTGAAGAGATATTGACTTGTTTTAAAGCTAACAGTGAAGAGATATTGACTTGTTTTAAAGCTAACAGTGAAGAGATATTGACTTGTTTTAAATCTAACAGTGAAGAGATATTGACTTGTTTTAAATCTAACAGTGAAGAGATATTGACTTGTTTTAAATCTAACAGTGAAGAGATATTGACTTGTTTTAAAGCTAACAGTGAAGAGATATTGACTTGTTTTAAAGCTAACAGTGAAGAGATATTGACTTGTTTTAAATCTAACAGTGAAGAGATATTGACTTGTTTTAAAGCTAACAGTGAAGAGATATTGACTTGTTTTAAAGCTAACAGTGAAGAGATATTGACTTGTTTTAAAGCTAACAGTGAAGAGATATTGACTTGTTTTAAAGCTAACAGTGAAGAGATATTGACTTGTTTTAAATCTAACAGTGAAGAGATATTGACTTGTTTTAAATCTAACAGTGAAGAGATATTGACTTGTTTTAAAGCTAACAGTGAAGAGATATTGACTTGTTTTAAAGCTAACAGTGAAGAGATATTGACTTGTTTTAAATCTAACAGTGAAGAGATATTGACTTGTTTTAAAGCTAACAGTGAAGAGATATTGACTTGTTTTAAAGCTAACAGTGAAGAGATATTGACTTGTTTTAAAGCTAACAGTGAAGAGATATTGACTTGTTTTAAATCTAACAGTGAAGAGATATTGACTTGTTTTAAAGCTAACAGTGAAGAGATATTGACTTGTTTTAAAGCTAACAGTGAAGAGATATTGACTTGTTTTAAATCTAACAGTGAAGAGATATTGACTTGTTTTAAATCTAACAGTGAAGAGATATTGACTTGTTTTAAAGCTAACAGTGAAGAGATATTGACTTGTACCATAAAGTGTCAATATCAACTTAATCGTAGCTGAACTTGAGCTCCTCTTCACTCTTTTAAAACACTCGAAATTCCGAAATGAAATTTTAATTTTCTTTCATAAGGTTATTCATGTACTATGAGTTACATTTTTTCCTAAGAATTTAAGAGGATTTTGACAGCTTGTACAGCTATAGGTTCTTGTAGGAACTGAGCTTCAATTTTATGCAAGCGCATGTTCACCAAGTGTTTAAAAATGTTTAACCTATAGTATAGGTTAACCTATTCATGACCTCTAATGGACCTCGGTTTTTTAGATGACCTCAACGGGTCACCATTACATGTAGTTAGTGAAACGTGATTTCTCACAAATACCTCTGTGTTGGCCCCAATAGCCCTCAGCTCGTGACTTCCTCAACAGTCAGTGTCTGTCATATAACCAGATAGAAACGGATTGGTCTAGTCACGTTTATACTATAGGTCCACATGGAAGTTACCTATAACATGATTTTGATTATGATTAAAGATCATGTTCTACTCCTCCCCAACCTTGTTTTTACAGAGTATTAATGTTAAGAATGTCCAAACAAAATCTTATTAGACCCCTTCTCTCTCTCATAAAAGCGCTTTATCTGCGTGGCTGACAAAGTAAAATTCCCGGTAACGTATCTCCAAACCTGCGTGGCTTAGCTTACACGTAACCAATATATTTTACGTTTCTTTCCTACGTACAACTTACAAACACTGTTGCGGTATTAAGAGATATTTGTTTTACGTCATTCTTTATTTGAAACCTACATGGTTGTGCTTACACGTAAACAATACACTTTACATTTCCTTCCTTTATAAAGCATGCAAAAACTGTTGGGGTATTTTTAAACTTTTTATTATTTTTCGTTTCGTTTTGGCCTGCAAAACTGCTGTCAATTTCAACGTAGTTGAAAAATAATCAACCAATAATATCTGAAAGAAAAAAATAGTTGTTTGTTTCTTTTCGGGTTTGCCCGGCAGGTGGGTTAAGGCATTCGACTTGCAAATTGAGGGTCGCGGGCTCGAATCCCCGTCGCACCAAATATGCTCGCCCTTTCACCCGTGGGGGCGTTATAATGTGACGGTCAATCTCACTATTCGTTGGCAAAAGAGTAGCCCAAGAGTTGGCGGTGGGGGATGATGACTAGCTGCCTTTCATCTAGTCTTACACTGCTAAATTAGGGACGGCTAGTGCAGATAGCCCTCGTGTAGTCTTGCGCGAAATAAAAATAAAATTTCAAGCTCGTAGTTTTATCATCAACGCAATTTTTCCAAAGATCAAAAAGGCGTGAATATATATATCATATGGCTCAGAAGGTTATCACGTTTCTTTGTTATGAAGTTCAAACAGTATACTGTTAACATAATAAATATATTTTCTGGCAAACAATAAACAGCTTTGATCGCTTTTGACATTTTCTTTTCATAAATAGTAATTACACACCACATTGTTTTGTAATTTGGGGTAAAGCACTATCTATACTTTAAGAGACAGTTAACATTTAAACATTATATTGTACAACAAGCAATTTATCTAATTGAAAGACAATGCAATTTGTGTATTTAAATCGAATTTGTCTTTTCGTATCACAAAGTATGTGGGTCCGCATATATAATAATACACACAACGAGGAAGTAGGCGTGGTATACTTTGTTTTATAAACGTGTCATACAATGGGCGTAACGTGAAGGTGGTTCATACTAACAAATATTTTCAAATAGCGAATCGAATGGGCTTCCGGATAATATATGTTAGATTTCTGAGAATAATAACAGCTAAATAAACAAAAGTCATGATAGGGTGCTCAACCAATTAAACATGTAGCCAGTAGACGCCTAAAAAATTCTAAGAAAATACAAATATTTAATTTCTATCTTTTTTCCTGTTCACACTTCTAAAAATTGGATTCGATATAAAACGTTAACGACTTTCTTCATTACTTGTGTTCTGTATGTTTGTTTTGAATTTCACGAAAACCTCCAGGAGGGCTATCTCTGCTAGCCGTCCCTAATTTAGCAGTGAAAGATCAGAGGGAAAGCAGGTAGTCATCACCAACTTCCACCAACTCTTGAGCTACTTATTTAGCGACAAACAGTGAGATTAATCGTTATATTTTAACGCTCACACGTCTGAAAGGACTACAGTGTTTGGTGGGACGGGGATTCGAACCTGCGACCCTCGGATTGCGAGTGAAACGCCCTAACCACCTCGCCAAGTTTAGTATTAGTGGCTGCCTGGCAGTAGTATAAAAGAAGGTTAATCTTGTTACAAAAACTAAACCCACAAAAAATAATTCATTAAAGGATTAACAATTCCTGTCAATGGTACAAATGTGAACTGCGGACTTATAACGTTAAAAACTAGGTTTCGATATCTGTTATGAGAAGAACATAAATTAAACATTGTTAGCCTGTGGTTAACTACGAACAAATAAACTATTTAAAAACACATTTTTTTTTCTGTTTAGTACATATTAACTCAACCAGAGTTCCGGCACGGCCAGGTGGTTAAGGCGTTCGACTCGTCATCTGAAGGTCGAGGGTTCGAATTCTCGTCACATCTTACATGCTCACCCCTTCAGTCGTGGGGACGTCATAAAGAGTAGCTCAAGAGTTGGTGGTGGGTGGTGATGACTACCTGCCTTCCATCTAGTCTTACACTGCTAAATTAGGGATGGCTAGCGCAAATTGCCCTCGTGTAGCTTTATGCAAAATTTAAAAAAAACAACAAAAACAAACAAAAAGAGAAAAATTCATCCAGAGCACATTGCCAGACACCAGCACACGGGGCCCACGTCCCGTTTCTATTGGACAGTGCACCGAAACCGCCGTTGACGTCTTTAAAAGTCAGAATAAAAACAAAACATGATTGGTTTCGTAATGTACCGCCGAATATTTCCGCACCTATGGGCCCGAGTCTTGAATCTTTTACGCAACTTTCGAGGCTTCTGAACTCATCATAAAATTAATATCATAAGATTTAAGGAAAAAATTAATGAACAACATAAACAATTTGGTAATGAATCAGTTTGAATGAAAGAAGCGGGCATGGCCAGGTGGTGAGGTCACTTGACTCTTAATCGGAAGGTCACGGTTTCGAATCACCGTCACAACAAACATGCTCTCCCCTTCGGCCGTAAGGACGTTACAAAGTTCGATCAATTCCACAATTTGTTGGTTAAAGAATAGCTCAAAAGTTGACGGTTAGTGGTGTTTTGTCACTTTTCAATAAAAGAAATTTATAGCATAAAGTTACTCATAAAGCTTCCACTGCTATCAATTTTATGTACAGTACGTGAGAGAAATGATAAAGAAACAGCTTCACCTAGTTGTTGCGAATGGCCAGTTAAAGTATTATTTTATTTTTATTTTATTTTATTTAAAATAAAAAAATATTTTGAGATACAATGACGATCCCGGCATCGTTCCATTTGCCTTTTTTATGACGTTTGAAGAACTCAACAAAAATAAACCTGTAGAAGGTAACCAACTGTTGCTTGATGCATCGTTAAGCTCCCCCTAGTGGTACAGCGGACGTCGATGGACTTATACTGCTAGAAACCGGATTTTGATACCCGTCGTAGACAAAGCACAGATAGCACATTGTGTAGTTTTGTGCTTAATTATAAACAAACAAACAAATAGAATTCTCAAAAGTAAAATTCATCCACTTATTTATATACTTAACTTTTAGAGACAGAAGAAACAGTTAAATAATGGGTTTCTTTGATCATGGTTAAGCGTAAAACCACTCAATAGTCCCTCTGTGCTCTTCCCGTCACAGGTATCGTAATCCTGCAGACTTACCTCTGAGCCAGCAAGTATTGGTAGACCCCATCCGTAATAAAGAATAAATAATTAAAATTATATGTTCTTCAGCCAAGATAAAACAAGCAAACAAACAAAATATTTATATTATAAATTTATAGAGAACGAAACATTTTTATATTTGATACTGAAGTATGTGGTGCTTTCATATGTGTATACATTTAATTTACAGATGTCTAAGTCATGCTAACGGTATATACAAATTTCCAGATTAACTGATTAATAAAGTTTTACTTGCGAAAAACATTAGCTAATCCATGAAAATGGATAAGTTGTTAGGTACTGAAGAAGTGGATAAGTTGTTAGGTACTGAAGAAGTGGATAAGTTGTTAGGTACTGAAGAAGTGGATAAGTTGTTAGGTACTGAAGAAGTGGATAAGTTGTTGGGTACTGAAGAAGTGGATAAGTTGTTAGGTACTGAAGAAGTGGATAAGTTGTTAGGTACTGAAGAAGTGGATAAGTTGTTAGGTACTGAAGAAGTGGATAAGTTGTTGGGTACTGAAGAAGTGGATAAGTTGTTAGGTACTGAAGAAGTGGATAAGTTGTTGGGTACTGAAGAAGTGGATAAGTTGTTGGGTACTGAAGAAGTGGATAAGTTGTTGGGTACTGAAGAAGTTGATAAGTTGTTAGGTACTGAAGAAGTTGATAAGTTGTTAGGTACTGAAGAAGTTGATAAGTTGTTGGGTACTGAAGAAGTTGATAAGTTGTTGGGTACTGAAGAAGTTACTTTCTCACATCGAATAATTAAAAATTGAGATTTGCAGTGTGGAACATCTGTTTTCTGTTCGAAATAAAACAAACAAACAAAATAATTACAGCACATAACTAATAGTAAAAATAATAATACAAATTTACTCATAACTCTAAAAGTGATAAAAATGAGATTGTTTTACTTCGGTAATAAGAGAGATGATGCCGTAAAAAGGCACCCAGTGGCACAGCGGTATGTTTGGGGACGTACGACATTAGAAACCGGGTTTCGGTACCAGTAATGGACAGCGCACAAATAACCCATTGTGTAGTTTTGTACTCAACGTTAAACATACAGTAAAAAATACGGATAAGATAGTTTTACTTCGTGGGATAGGTCAGATGGTAAGCAATAAAATTAATATTCGTTGGAAAGATCAGGTCATAAGATATAAAGATAAGATTATCTTTTCTTTGTTGGAAAGATCAGGTCATAAGATATAAAGATAAGATTATCTTTTCTTTGTTGGAAAGATCAGGTCATAATATATAAAGATAAGATTATCTTTTCTTTGTTGGAAAGATCAGGTCATAAGATACAAAGATAAGATTATCTTTTCTTTGTTGGAAAGATCAGGTCATAAGATATAAAGATAAGATTATCTTTTCTTTGTTGGAAAGATCGGGTCATAAGATACAAAGATAAAATAATTTTTTCACTGTTGGAAAGATCAAGTTCTAATAAATAAAAATAATATTGTTTTACTTCATTAGAAAGATCAGGTCCTAATCAATAAAAATAATATTGTTTTTTCTCTGTTGGAAAGATAAGGTCATAAGATATAAAGATAAGATTATCTTTTCTTTGTTGGAAAGATCAAGTCATAAGAAAGAGATAGGATTGTTTTACTTCTTTAGAAAGATCAAGTCATAAAAAAAAACAAGCCCACCGCTAGTATGGCGGTAAGTCTACGGATTTATAACGCTACAATCAAGGGTTCGATTCTTTTCGGTGGGCTCAGAAGATAGCCCAATGTTGCTTTGCTATAAGAAAACACACACACACACACACGAGAAATAACGATAATATTTTTTATTATTTGTTTGAAAGATCAGATCGTAAGAAAAAAATGTGAGATAGATCATACTGTAAACAAAGCTTGGTTTAATAGAATGATTACTATTCTATCAGCAGTTTCGGAGATATAGTCATGAAAACAACTTAAAGGTTGTACATTTTAGGCCTTAAAGTTACTGAATTCCTAAAACTTGTCATGAATGGAGAGGTCCTTAAAAACAACACAAAATTGTTAATGTGTTTATGATTGTGTGCATGCTTAGGTTGAAGGAATAGGTAGAAATGTTCTAGTACATTCCTAAAAGTGTTTCACATATTATCTCACTACGTGTCGGCCCGACATGGGCAGGTGGCTAAGGCGCCCGACTTGTAATCTGAGCATCGCGGGTTCGAATCTCCTTCATACCAAACATGTTCGTCCTTTCAGCCGTGGGGGCATTATAAGTGACGGTTAATCCCACTATTCGTTGATAAAAGAGTAACCCACGAGATGGGTGATGATGACTAGCTGCTTTTTCTCTAGTCTTGCACTGCTAAATTAGGGACAGCTAGCGCAGATATCCCTCGTGTAGTTTTGCGCGAAATTCAAAACAAACCACTATGTGTCATGTTTGCTAACGTGATAAAAAATTTGCTTTTATTTGAAGTTTATACACAATTGTTATTTATTTATATTAACCCTTCCGGAAGAATTTCCCTAAACCGCTCCACAGCTTGGTGTGAGAGAAGTAGGGCACATTAGAGACAAGCTGCAACAGCACTTGAGGTAACGTTGTAGCGATCAGATGTCAATCATGCTCTCATGGTCAGTATCATATACGATCACTTAAGTATAAGTAAAGCTTGTGCAAAATCTTACTGCTAGCAGAAAAGAAAAAAGTTAAAATATAAAATATTTACATGTCATTGTAACTGCAAAATGCAGCTCATATCGTGCGAATTAAGAGTATAATAAAAATATTTTTAAAATAAACCATATTAGGACCATCTGAAATATGTTTTTACCATTTCAATTTTGTTAGTATAAAATATCCCATGTACGGTATGGCCAGATGGTTATGACGCTCTATTCGTGAACTGAGGGTCGCAGGATCGAATTCTAACCACACCAAACATGTTCGCCCTTTCAGCCGTGGGGGCGATATATTGTGAGGGGCAATCTCACTATTTGTTGGTAAAAGAATCGCCCAAGAGCTGGGTGGTGATGACTAGCTGCTTTCATTCTAGTCTTACACTACTAAATTAGGGAGGGCTAGCGCAGTTAGCCCTCGTGTAGCTTTGCGTGAAATTCATAACAAAATAAATAACATATTCGCGTTCTGCTGTGAGCTTCACAGTTACTTTTGTAACTACATCAAGAAGGAAGGAATCGTACTTAAAATAATTCTGACCAAAAGCATTAGGAGATTCACCGATGTGATTCTACTACCTTATAAGTAGAAGTACTCACATATATTTATGATTGGCTTCCCTGTGATCCCCAAAATGACCAGGACTATAATTTCCGATGCAAAACTCGAGTTTAGCGATTCGACAAATCTACTTCTAGACTCTCGTTATGTTTCTTTTACCTTCCAGACGCTCTCTAGCCCTTTGGTACCCCAAAAGATGTCCGTATTTAAGAGAAAAACAAAACACAACAAACCTGTCAAGATACATAGCCGCGGTACCTAAGTACGTGTGCCAAGTTTAGTCTTACTGGCTTGTGAGTCGATGTTTAAACACGTTTTCAATAAATAGAAGAACAGGTCAAAGGACAGAAATTCTGATAACAAATTCCATTTCAGAGATCGGATATACCTACTAATAAACCTCCATCGTGCCGAGGTGACCTTTTGGCTTCGTCAGTTAGGATCTAAGCCATATAGGTAGCAACACTGCTTGGGTCCCCCCTGACTCAGTTTGTCAAGTTTGGTCATGCTATCTCTATTACTGTAAGAATGAGTTTGTGGAAAAAACAAACAAATAAACTTCACGTACAACTAGCCCGGCATGGCCAAGCGCGTTAAGGCGTGCGACTCTTAATCTGAGGGTCGCGGGTTTGCATCCGTGTCGCGCCAAACATGCTCCCCTCTCAGCCGTGGGAGCGTTATAATGTGACGATCAATCCCACTATTTGTTGGTAAAAGAGTAGTCCAAGAGTTGGCGGTGGGTGGTGATGACTAGCTGCCTTCCCTCTAGTCTTACACTGCTAAATTAGGGATGGCTAGCACAGATAGCCCTCGAGTAGCTTTGTGCGAAATTCCAAAACAAACAAACAATTCACGTACAACTAGAATAAATATAGGATAAATTTTTATTGACATTTATTTTTGTATTTATGGAAACGCTACTAAAGCTATATACCACCCTTCTTATTTTTTTAACAATTTACCAGAGAGAAGTCCCTACCCTCTACCATACATCCTATGGAATTGAGTTTCGCTTTCACAGTACATTAAAAGCTTAAAGTTCGGAAGATATTTTGTAGATTCAAACCCAACGAGTTTCGAAATCTAAAGCTTTACCATAAAACCATCTCCCGTCTTTCTTTACATTTAAACGTCTTCTTAAGAGAGTATCAATGAATAACTTTATATCGAGAGGTTACTTACTGCCATTAGCATCAAACCTGACTCTTTTTTTCCCGACATAAACGCATTACTTAATAAAGTATACCATTGCTGATTTACATATTTGTTATGAAGTTTCATAAGATGAATAAATAATAATCGATATTACTTTTTAAAAAGTGTAATTTAAGCAAACACAAAATTGTATTTTTAATTAAAAAGCAAATCGTTATTTATGTATACAAGTTTTGGAAGACGTTGCTACAAATAGTGAAATAAATATTAATATAGTAGTATCATATTATAACATTGCATAACATAACATAATGTTTAAGGAACAACAAATGACTTGATGGTAAATTTCGGCTGTTCTATCCTATAAAATAAACTATTATAAATTTAAAAACAAAATATTAAAGTTAACCTTTATTATTCATATTGTTTCCAGGTTTTCTTTTAAACTTGCTCGGCATGGTCAGGTGGGTTGAGGCGTTCGACTTGTAATCTGAGTCCAAGTGCACCAAACGTGCTTGCCATTTTAGCCGTGTGAGCGTTATAATGTTACGATCAATCCCATTACTCGTTGGTAAAAGAGTAGCCCAAGAATTAGCGGTGAGTATTGATGACTAGTTGCCTTCCCTCTAGTCTTACACTGCTAAATTAGGGACGGCTAGCGCAGATATACCTTGAGCAGCTTTGCGCGAAATTCAAAACAATCAAACTCTTAAACTTACTTAGATTTACTGCCTCCACGACAATCAAAAGAAGCCCATTCGAGAGGCCAACCTCCATGTTAGATTTGTTTATTTGTTATTTATTTCGCTATTTCAGTTTTTATTTCATGACTAAATATTTGAAAGACTATATATGGTATGATTACCATCAGAATAAAGATATGCAAAAATGCTTAATTTGTGAGTATTTACTGAAGTTGCATGAAAATATTTATTAAATACTATAATATATTTAAAAGTTTAATATTTTTTCTTGAGAAGAGGGCGCTAATGTATGACTTCACTTTGCGGTTCGTATTATTATTACAAGTTATCTTAGGCATTTTTTTCAATCTGATTTATATTTATTCTTTTTATTTGGCATTGGAGTTTTATTTTATTCATAAATTTATTCGTTCATCCCAATTTATGTGGTTATTTTAGTTTGTATAAATGGAATAGGTATGTGTGGTTTACTTGCAAGAATCAGCTATTTTCAGCACATGTTAAGCCTAACACGTTAGTATAGAACACGTGCAATTTAAAACAATTTTGTTGGTAAACTTATCTTTTAACTGGTAATATTATTATTAATGTATATTAGACATCACCTGAACCAGTTAGATAAAATGTGAAGGTTTTGATGGAAACTAATGATTAATTTTTAGAGACGTATTCTTCATATGGACGAGTTTAATTTTGAAGTACTGTAGTTCGTATATAGTACTAATCACTAATGTAATACCAATAGTACTTTATACTTAATACTGAAGTACTTTATATACTAGTACTACTGTTAATGTTATAACTAGTACCATACGTATTGAACCATTTATGATGATAATCAGTGATAAGAATGCACTCTGAAAAAAACAAACTAAAAAAGGTACAATGCTGCAATACATTCCATCCAATGTGGATTTGCACAAAACTACATTTTACTTCATTGTCTCTGCATATATAGCGTAGGTATATTTAAGCTCAACATTAGTCATCTCCCATCTTTCTCTAAATGTATGCTTACCATCACCTTTTCCAAATCAATTTAAACACTGGTCTAGATAATTAAAAAAATCGTTCCCTGGTTTTCTTAGTGTATAAAGTATGTTTATACTGATTGTCAGTGTTGGTGCTAAGCATGAAAACTGAAGCATAAAAGTAAGGGTTACAACAAGTTTTATGTGAAAATATATAATTAGAAGAAAGAAATTTATGGAAATTGTTACCATACTAGGTTTATCAGATTTCCAGAGTGAAAATCTATGACATTTTGGTCACCCTGAAAAGACTTTAAATTATAACCAAACACTTTTTGTTTTTTCTGTATAATCTGATAGTTCTCAATTTCTACAACTGTGCATTGACATGTGAAGTTAAAGAAATGTAGCTAAGAGGGAGGAAATGCTGTATCATATGATTAATGGCTTTGTTCATCAAAGGTTAACCAGTTTGAAGTGTGGGATTTGTAGTTTTAAATATCAATTGTGGCTGCTGGTTTTAACATTATGATGGTAGATTCTTGTTAGTTGCATTTGATTTTGTACAATCTTTTCATTTATCACCTTTAAAGGTAAAAATATCACATTATAAGCTATCATATTTTTTTGCCCTAGCTATGTAAAGGGAAATAGTGTTTGAAGTGCCTTATTTATTTTAATAGTTAATCCAGTTTTTGTTACTTGTTAACTTTGCAATCCATTTAATTCTTCCATAGAAATGTTTGAGGATGGAACTCTCACAACTTTGAGTGATTCCTGTTGTATTGGTTGATAATTTAAGTAACTTTTTTGTTGTAAAACAATTTCTTTAGCATGATAACCAAGATTTTTTGCTATGTTTTGTCTTTCAAAGCCTGTTAATATCTGTATATTAATATTGGATTTAATAGGCATGTAATATATCAAAGTATTAAACTATGCATATATTAGCATATGAGAAATATATATACATAAGTATATATTTAGTCAAAAAATACAAATAAGTTAAAAACAAACTGAAGAAAGTTATCTTAATTTACCATAGCTAAGTCAATTGTTTGAATACACATTATTAAACAAAACAAAAAAATACTCAAAGCTTTGAGTAGCAATTAAATATTATCAAACTTTTTCTTAAATTAAATGCATCTATGTTTGAAGGTAATTCATTTCAAATGCTAACCACCCTGTTAAAAGAGGAAAACTGTCTCAATAGATATTGATTTCTGACCATTCTTACCATTAAATTAACAAAAAAATGATGCGTTAACACTATCAATCCCTTTATCAGTCTTAAACACATTATATCCCTTCTTAAAATTTCAGAGATCTTAACTTTTCTACCCCAGGTATCATTTTGATAGCTCTCATTTAATAGTTACAACCTAAATGCTATTTACTCAGTCACTAACATCAGCAAGGATGGCTAAAGAGACTAATGAACTAAATGACTGACACCTTTCTCTTCCATAACACTCTTCAAGTTATTCCCATAAAGATTATACTCATATTTTGAATTGTGATATCTTCCATGCATCTAATATAACTAAAAATCATCTACTAATTTTTTTTGCCCAACTCATCCAATAATCCAAATCCTTTTGTACAGCAGTAGTATCCTCTTCATAGTTAGCAACACTCGGAACTTTAATATCATCAGAAAATTTAAATAATTATTGAACATTACTTGATCTTTGTCATTTTTATAAATGAAAAAAAAATCAAAAGTACTAACACTGAACCATGAAGTATCACACTTGTTACATTAATCCAGTTTGACTGAATTTCATTTATAAGAACCCTCTGGTTTCTTCCATCAATCCACTCTTCTTTCCAGTTAGTTAATTTATTCCCCTTACCTATAGAGATAAGTTTCTTTGAAAGTCTTTTAAATCCAGGTTTACCAAACCTACACCCGTACTTTCATCTATATTGGAAGTAATATTTTCAAAACATGTCAAACGATTTATAAGGCAAGATTTTCCCTTTGTGAAACCATGTTGACTAACCAATAAAATTCTAAATTTTGTTAAATGACTTTTTATAGGTCCCATGTCATTCCAAAACATTATGCTATATATATTTTTAAAGCTTTAGTTATAGAATTTTCTGTAATTTTATGCAGTGTAAGTCTTATTAGCGAATAGGACCAAAAGTGTTAAATATTTCTGACTAAAATATTAACATTTTCATATTTGTTTAATAACAGAAATTGTACTTAAGAGAACTCTACAGTAGTATACTTTTTTTTTTATGACTATCTTTTCATACTTATATTCTATTAGGTGGGATGGGGCTAGTATCTTCCTACATGGCTATTGTTTTTTTATAGTGTGTATTACTGAAATCTTTGTATAGATGTAGCTCCTTTTTTCATAAATTACACAATGATTCCAGTGTTTCTTACACATGCTAGAGTCTTTAAATATGAAGAAGGAACTATATTAACTTTATATTGTGATTACTTACATGGAAAGTTGGCCCAAGCAAAAAAAATCTATGATCCTAGCAGTCTCTATTATTGACTTATTGAAAAGAGTTCAGAAGTTGTCAGGGATGGGAGGGTTATCTTAGAAGGACAGATTAATGTTTTTAATCTTATTTTCTCTTAAGAAAAGAAGAGTAAGAGGTAACCATATGGATGTTTATAATATTATTTAGGAGCTCGAAGGAATAAAAGCCTATGATTTCTTTGTACTTGTATTGTTAGTACAATAAGATGAAGTGACACCAGTTTAAGATTTGGGAAATACAAGTTAGGCTCCAACTGAAAGTTTTATTTTTTATACAATATAATTAGTTTGTGCAATGATTTGCTATCAGCAGTAATGTAGACTGGCACTTTGTAAGAGTTTAGGAGGAAAAATCAAATATTTTGTGTAAAATAAAACATGGGTTACATTTTTCAATGGTTGGTGTGCAAGGACAGTTATAAAGGAGCAAATGGTTCCATTTTGTCTGTGCATGATGTTATGTTGTTATAAGCACCAAATGGTTCCATTTTGTCTGTGCGTGATGTTATGTTGTTATAAGCACCAAATGGTTTCATGGCATCTGCATGTGATGTTACATTATTATAATAAGCAAAAGGTTCCATGCTATCTGTATGTAATATTATTTGTTATTGCAGTGTAAGTCTCTGCATCATTATCATAATGAACAAATGGTTCCATGTTATATTATTAAAAGACCAATAGTTCCTTGTATTCCATATGTGACAGTACATTCTTATAAGGATTAGTTATACAAGAAAGAATGTGATTGATTATCTGGAATATTGAGGATGTTAGAGCTGAGCAGTTAGTGGAATGCATTCTACTACATAACTAAACTTGCATAAGATGTACATAGTTAAAATAATAAAAAAATAGCTGTGATTGGAAACAAGTTTTGATTAGTTGATTATTTTCTTGACATTAGTTGATTTAATTATAGTCAATGAATTGGTTGTTTTGTGTTATACTAAACAATGTAATTGATGGTTATAGGTAGTTTACTGAGTTAGTTGCTCGGTTCAAATGGATTTCTTTTAACATCCAAATTTCTGGTTGGCTAGTGAACTTTCGATTCATTGGTCAGTTACTTGTCCCATGGTATGACAGATGCATTTTGTATATTCAGACTTGTGCTAATAATGCATCAGAGTATAGAGGCCAAGACTTACAGAAAAGAAACATATTGAAGCCATGGATATTATCATGAAATTCACTGAAAAATACTCCCAATACAGATCCAGAGCTTATTTTATTAGATTTGGTAGAATCAAGAGTTGGATGTTGATTATGGACTACAGAAGCTTCATGGAAGTCAACTTGTACCTCAACATCTATAATATAGAGGAAAGGATTTCTTAGTGTTGACAGTTACATAAGGCTGCTTCGTGAAGATCAAGCTCTCCATCTACTGCAGGTTTTTGTACATACAATTGGAAGATGTACAGTAAGGTAAAAAATAGCAACAACAAAAAAGCTTGCAATGGATCAAACAGTTAAAGATGTTACTTTAAACAGTAATCTCTATTTTCTCTAAGATGAAAACCTGAACAGCTACAACTGTGTGAATTGAAAGTGTGAGCAGAATCTGGAAACTGTAGTTGTGAGCATTAGAAGAAGAAACTTGTGGGAGTGAAGGATTTTACAAGGATAAGCCAATGAGATTAGTGATTTACAGACTAACTTTATAGATTAAGACATTTACTTTTGTTTAAAAATACCAAAAGTATAATAAAAATGTGCTTTTTATTTTTGTGTAAAGAAAAACTGCTTAATAAGAAAATCATTTTGCTTCATAAAGGCCTGTAATTGACTTTATTGCAAACAATACTTTATGGTGTTTACCTTAAGTATTTAATAAAGTAAATCTGGTTTTAAAAAACAAAAGTGGGAAAACACTTTCTGGAAAGTTAGTATACATAGTAAAATTATGCCTAAAATAATATATGAATAACAAGGAACTAGTTGATATTTTAAGGCTGTCCTTCTTGCATCCATTCTTGAGAAAAGCAAACTTCACCTCATATTTTTGAGAAATCATTTATTCCTCTCTTAAAATATTATATAGTGCCATTCTTCACCACTCCTGATGTAGCTGATTCTGTAAGACAATCAATCAAACTGTTTTAACTGGAGTCTATCTTCTCTTTTTTTTTCCATATCTTAAGCTTGTATCCTTTATAAAGAAGTTGTGGGTGTTTATCATTCCTTAGATAATTTTATAAACTTCCATAAGACCATATCTTGCCTCTCTTTTCTCAAGAGAAAATAAGTTCATAGATCTTAATTCATTTCTGTTATATAACTCATGTCTAAAGATATCCTCATAGCCTTTTTTTTGTGAATCCTTCCCATTAAGTCAGTATCATTTCTTTGAAAAATTTTACTCTGTATCCTAAGTAAGGCCTAACAAATGATATGTACAGAAGAATGATTACAGTATATCTCTTGACTTCTTATGATTATTACTAAATATACATACTAAGTTGTATTACCTCTTGCATCATAATAGTAACAAGGTTCAGTGTGTATTCCCCCCTTGGGGAAGCCAGGGATTTCCCAAATATCCCTTCTTCTAAACTGCTGAACTCATCAACATCTTAGTTCCTTGACCCTGTAACTTGCACAAATATAAAACTTTTCATTTAACCACTTAAGGATATTGTGTGTTTTGTAAAAACTTTTACTGGGATTCCCTGAAAGCAGATCCCGAATTTGGCTTTGATTTATATTGCTGCATGTAAATAAATATGTTTATTAATTACAGTTTGTGACTTCTTAAAGAAATTAAATTTGCATTATAGTAGTAATGATTATTAAACTAAAAATGTGTGAAACAGTAGTTTAGGTATTAAATATGTATTACAGTGGTCCTGTAAATGTGAGTCGTAGTACTTAAACTATTCATCACTTTTGATAAGCATTTCATATTTGTCATACAGATGTATTTGAAGAATTACTATAGAAAATTCAGGTATACATTAAAGTTCGTTTTATCTTCACATTTTTTTACCTTTTGTGTGTGTAGTTTCTTTGAAATTAGTACTTTCTTATTTCTTGGTGAATTAATTTTTAATTTTTATTTATATTTTTCTTTTGTGAATTTTATGCTTTATTCTTGTTTTCCTTTTTTCTTTATAACCATGTTAACTTGAGCATTTTAAGTAATATGATTGTTGGATGTTTTCTGAATAATGGGTCACACCTTCACTTAAGTTCATGTGGATATAGCCCAGAAGTTTATGCTTATGGTCACATTTCTTAAAGTTATTCCATGAGTCAGTAACAGTTTTTTGTAATGATTTATTTTATGGTATTAAACAGATCATTCCTTTAAAACTTAGAACAGCTTAGGACACCCAAGTAATGATTAATATTAGTTGCACATGTATACCTAGTAATGAGCATAGTTAATTACAGGTTTGGGTAGCTCACAGATTTGTGATTATCCTGAATCCATATCTAAGCTAATCATGGAAAAGAATCATTATAATAAAATAATAAAAAATAAATTAGAAAAAATAAAAAATTAAAAATAGATATGTATATTCCAACCAACAGTGTTTATCTGCACTGTGGTAAAAGTTAGGCTTTGCTCAACTAGTTTAAGAGATTTAGATTAGTCCTAAATAATAAACTAAGTGAGTAATATGAAATAATATATAATAATAAAAGTAATAACTAATACTATTAATTAATCTTAAAGAAAGAATAGAATATAACTTATCTTAAGATCTGCTTAGAATAAAGGAAATAACTCAGATTAGTAAAGGTTATTTAAAGGTGCTAATCATATCTTGTGACATCATTGATGATGTGTAATTTTCCAGTTTGTATATGCAGCATATTTTTATATAAAATTGGTGCTTTATCTTAATTAAAGTTATAATTCAAATCTTGCAGGAGTGTCAGAAAACTACTTAAAATATGCCACCAAAGAAAAAAGACTCTGAAACTGGTAAACCTCTACTCATTGGACGAGTAGGAACAAATTTAAAAGTTGGAATTGTAGGACTCCCAAATGTTGGGTAAATAAACCATGAGATTTAATTGTATGGAACACTTTTATTAAGTTAAGATTTCAATATTTTGAGAGCATGTAAAAATTTTTGTGTTATTTTGATCACTTGTCTTTTGATGAGTATAATATGGTTAGGTTGTTTGTTGTACTTTAATGAATGTAGTACATTTGGATGTGTAAAATAAAACATTAGTGAGATGGAAAATCAAACTCTACACCATTTCTTTATATTTGATTTCATTTTGTGATGAAAAGTTCATATGATTAAAATTTGTGGGTTTGAATTTGGTTTGTTAAAACTGTTTTACCAACCATAGTCATTAACATTATTTACATACCTTTTCCTTGGTTTCAAAACTGGTCTTTTTGAAACATTGGATTGTTTTATCTTTTATTTCATTTTATTTTATAACTATATATTTAACTAAATATATGGAAGTAAAAAATAAAATCCTAACTGCTAAGTTTGTCAGCTGACACCAGCATTATTGTGGTATTTTTAGATAGTGATTTCCATTCAAGTATCAGATAGGTCTATTTAATAACAGGAGGGCTGAGCAGGAAGTTTACAAAATAGGTATTTTGAATTTCAAAACCAGCTGAATTTCAAGCTGGGTGAAAATAAACAGATCGGACACATCTGATGGCAATTGAAAACAATTTTTATCAGCAACACAGTAAATGAAAATAGTGTGAATATTTGTGTACACAAATGGATAATTTCCATTACCATTTAAGTGAAAGAATCAGGACTGTGGTGAACTAAACTCTTACACAAATGGATAGAACTGAGAACAGTATTTGTTGGTTGGAACACAGACATCATCCACTGGACTAGTAAAGGACATTAACGTCATTGAGCCTATCAATTTTTAAGTTGCAGTAATGTCCTACAGGGTATAGATATTTGTTACCAAAGGCAACTAGAATTAAACAATTTCAATGGTTTTCTGGAGCACGTTTTTACCAAGACTGTATAGAAACAGACTAAATGAGAATTTTAAATATTTCTCTGTTAATGAAGGCAGTGGAAAATGCATCCATCAATGGGGAATTCCTAATATTTTTGAAATTTTAGTGCATTTGCTAGTGTCAGAAGATTTCTTGAGATTTTCAACTGTTATTCAATTAATTTTAGGCATTAGTCTGCTGTCTCTTGAATTCAACATAATAATTTAAAATATAGAACCTCAGTGTGAAACTGCTAAGCCTACTAGTTCGTGGTGTTACCATTTTCCAGTTATTTTTCTTTTTATGATATTTTAGTGTGTTTGCATGTATGTTTAGTGAATTTCCTGAGATTTTGTTTTTCAACTGATTTATACAATATCAAATGTATAAAAAATTAAAATATTGAAACTGTTAATCATAAATACTTTTAGTGGCAGTTAGTGAACACTCATTTGCTTTGCAAATAATATATATACATGTTTCATTGAAAGTTTTGGTGGGTGAAATAGTACATGTGAATTAACTTGAGATTCAGTGAAGTGTTTGAATTTTCAAAACCCGTGTTTGTTTGGAAAGGTATATCATGCATTTTAAGTTTATATTAGGTGGTGGTCTACTACTTAGCTAAGTGAGCAAGATAGAGCGACTTTCAAAAAATATGTTATGGATAAAAAATTAGTGAATTTCATATTTTTGTATTAATTACCAATTGACTGTTACTTTTGAGTATTTCTTTAAAATTATAAAAATCTGATGTTTTTACATTAAAAAATGTTATATAGAATAATAAAATAACCTTTACATTCAAAATAGAATCTTTCTAATGAATGCACACCTACTTTAATATGAAAATGAAGAACAGGAAGACCACAATAATGTATCTAATATTCGAACTTTTCAGAATACACATTTACTGTCATTCGTAACCTGTAATTAAAGATATCAAGGTATTCTTAATTGTGATACAATGAGATAATGAAAAAATGTGAAAGAAAAAGAACAGAGTACAAGTAACTGAATAATAGATTTGTAAAACAAAGATTAAAATTTACTTTTCTGTATGCTTAGATTAGCCTTGTAAATAACCAGTTTACTGCTAGAAAATCTTTTGTGGTATCTATAGTGTTTTGACAGCCTTGTACAAAATCTAAAACAATTCATACAAACTTCTGTACCTTTCATTCAAAAATAACATTTCTACAGGACACTCTGAATAAGAACAGTTTCCCTAAACTCTTCTTAGAAAATGTAATAAATAAATTACCAGCAAACAACTTGGTGTTGCAAGGAAACCTCATTCTTTTTTCTAAGTTTTTACTAATTCTAATTCTTCCATTTTTAGGAAAGCAAAACAGTATTTTAAAAATTCCATAAACTGATTAAGAATATCTAAACTATATCATACATCATTTACAATTCAACTTTCTGGTTGATTCAGAACAAGTTTCATTACAATGACGTAATGTCTTGCATTCGTTAATTGGGGAAAGAGTAAGATACAGTGTCAGTTAAACATGAGCCTATGAAGATATGGGAATAACGTAAGTACTGTTTGGAATTATAACAAGTTTGTCTCCCCTGTCTGCACACTACATGTGAAGTAGTATTAACGTATTATATTTATAAATGACTTTAGAATTCTGGCATCAGAGTCATCTAATCAAGAATTGTTCACAAAAGTATTCTGCAAATATCCCATGAATGCCTAAATTTTAACAGTAAGCATAACAATAAATGTATGTAAATTAATATTGTACGTAATTGCAGATTACTGATGTTGGAAGAAGTATGTCTTGTAACAATTAAATATTAAGTATTTTTGTAAGCTGTGTTTTCAGTGTAGTAGTTTAAATGATGTCTGAATGAAGCTGCCAGTCTTAATTATATTTAGATACATAAATTTAAAAAGATAGGCCTGGAATACTTAGAAAGTTCTGAGGTTGTGATATAATAGTACATTCAAAGTTAGATTATAAATATAACACAGTTGTGAAGCATGCAGAGCTGTCTGAAGTTTTTCAAGAGCAGTGTGAGTTGAAAGAGATAGTGTGTAATTTTTTTTTTTTTTCAAAATAGAGGGTTGAAACATTCAGTGTGTTTTCATGAAGTGCTGGGATTTGTATTTGGTGTCACACTTATCCAGTTACTTTGTACAAATAAGTTGATTTGTTCTACAATAGTTAACGTCACTTGTTATGTAGGCTTATAAAAAGTTATGGCTGTGTACAAGTGTTCAATCTTGAAGAAATATTAGGAATGTATTATCAGTTAATGGACTGAACATTGAATTATTTTCAACAGATAATTTAACTGAACAAAGAAAGAACAATGCTACAACAATAAGTTATTAATCTTTTCATTCTTTTGAATTACATTCATATAATATGGTCACAAATGTTTGAACATTGTCTGTGAAACTTTTCACGGTTAGGTAATTTTCTTTAAAAAATTGAGCATAATTTACAAGTGCCTTAAAATTCGTGCTAAATTTAAATTTTAAAGTAGAAGTTTATGATGATGAATTTAGATGTTTTATTCAAAGAATCAGGCTTAAAGCTACTTATAAATCTGTGATAATGAAGCTGATGGAACCCCATTGATTAGTATTAATTTTGTTTTACTCCAGAAAATCCACGTTTTTTAACGTTCTCACAGCAAGTCAAGCTCAAGCAGAAAACTTCCCATTCTGCACCATAGATCCAAATGAAAATAAGTATTGATTTGATTTTATAATACGTTTTAAATTATCTAGTTGAAGGATGTATCGGTGTGTGGGGGAATGTTTTTATTTTAAAAATATATTGCAACATGATCAAGTAACTCTTTGCTGTGTGTTCAGGTTTACTACTCAACAAAAGGGAAATATTGGATATTACTTTGTTCTTTCATATTGGGAGATTTTCCAAATAAATCCTTTATCATATTTGGGTTAAATTTTAAGGTGTTGAAAATTGTCATGTATATATGTCACTAAAGGTAAAGACTTATGAGTTTCAGTTTGTTTTTTGAAGAGTGCTTTCTGTTGGTGTTGATTAATGGTAGAGCATATGTGTATGTGTGTGTATAAATGTATATATTTTTTCATTTCTAGATACGTCGAGTTCCTGTTCCTGATGCTAGGTTTGACTACTTGTGTGATTATTACAAACCTGCAAGGTGAGTGATACATTGTAACATTGTAATTTAAATTCTAGTTTTAATTGTTGAAATTGGATCTTATGACTTTTAAGAAGTTAAAAATATATTTTGAGCAGTCCTTACGCACACTTGTGTAACATTAAGTTTATTATGGAAAGTTAAAAAATAACTAAATGTTACTAATCAGTAATATATATATTTTTTCTGAATGGATAGACCTTCTGTAATTGGTAGTAGACACTTTACCTTTGCATAAACATTTATGTTTAATTACATGAAGTATAATTGTTTTCATTTGAAGTGTAGCAATATACACTGAGTTTAAAAAAGCTTTGCACTTTGTCGTATAGCACATTTATCAGTGTGTGATTCGAGTGCTTTACTGTATATCTGGACTACTTCAAAGTCAATAGTTAGTAGTTTAGTTTAACTACACGTTTTGGTCATTATGGGTATTTTAATGTCAACTTTAAGCAGAGATTTACCACTCAGTGATAAACCAATTTTATGTGTAATGTAATCTCAAAATCTTAATCTAATGCTTCAAGTGTGCTAGATATCTAAGGGTTTTAATATACAACATCTAACAGTATTTTTTGCATTTATTCTTTTCTGAGAACCACTTGTGTACTGTTTTCATCTGTAGTTTGTGTTATATAACACGTGTGTTTGTGTGTAATATATATTTTTTAGAGCTGTGGTTGTGTAGATGTGTTATCCCTTCAAAACTGTTCAAAGGCAAAAATTAATACTTTAGTAACCTGAAGAAGGTTGTATAGTACTGCTTGTCTGCAAACATTTTTGTTTTCTAGTTTTTATATATATATGCAGTGTAGTGAGTCTAAATACAATTTTTTGTGGTGAAAGTGAAACTTGCATGAGACATGAGATGAGAATCGTGTACTATGAGAATCATGTATTATACATATTTTTGTGGGTTGTCATTTATTTTTATTGTTTACTTTTACGTAAAAAAGCAAAGCTTTAAGTTTTATCTGTAGGATGAATATTTTTGTGCTGTTTTTTTTATGGAGAAAATTAAAACATCCCAAGCAAATGATGAAGTGTTATTTTGTGAAGAGAACTTGGATGAAGTTTTCTTTATTTTATTACTGTCTATTAAAAAACAATGTAAGGTTTCTATGAAGAGTTAAAGAATTTATATTACACGTGATAATATATTAGTTTTTTTGTTTCTTGTTATATCAGACCCTTCACCTTATAAGGTTGTGCTGTGTGAAGGTCTTTCAGTTTTATATCTCATCGTCCATTATTCCAGTATCTAGCAACTCAGAAGCTTTGGTGCCAGTTATCTAATCTTTCTAATCGTGCTGCGTTTGATCTTGATTACGTTACCTGGTGTAAACCATTAATCAGGTGTGGTGAGACAGGGATGTGGCTGAGCCCCGTAATAGTCCAGAGTTTCTCATTAATGGACTCTGTCATCAGTCAAATCAAACATGAAAATATTTATATAGATAAGGATGTCACTTTTAGAAAATTTTATTTTTAAAGTTAAGCATGTGTTATTTGCTTGAAAGCAAAATGTCTACAGCCAAGTAAGTTTTATGTAAGTATTACTCCAGCAAACAACAAAGTGAGAAAGAATATTCAAGTTGTTTTGAATTCTTGTTTGTATCATTAGTGAAGTATTGTCTTTTTAACGTTATGTAAACTGAGTTAATGTTCCCAGGTGTGATATTTAAGTGCTGACAAAATCATAAAAATAATCATTACCATTTATTTCCTAAATCAAATATAAGAGTGTCTTATAATACCTAGTTTTTATTGTTCAGCTAGTTTATAGACAACATATTTAGATGGTTTTAGTTGTAGTAACTATCGTTACAAATGCGTGTTTTACTGTCATTTATTTTGTGTTAGAAAAGTTCACACTTGGCTCCTTTGTTACTCTTTCCAAGTGATTGTTTAAATTCATTTGTGTTTCTGATGGTGTTTATTTAGGTAAAACTAGCCGTTTACCTAATAACAGCCAGTTAATAATGCTGGAAAATACAAAATTAATTACACTAGCTTTTACAGATAAGAGACAACTATAAATGTTTGCAAAGACTTTGGACATTTTGGGTTCGTTGCAAGAATTTTCAATAAAGGGTATTTTTTGTGTGCTATAGATACTATCAACAGTAGATTTTCCGTTTAAGTAACCACGTGTCTTCCAAACAATGTTTAATTAGTGGTAAGGTACACTGAAGGCTCCAAGGTTATCCACGAAATAAGATTGTAAGCTTACTGTTAGCGAGATAATTTTACCTATGATCTGTATCTATTTTATTTGGCTTATTATATAGTTATTTTCAAATTTTTGAATCAGATTAGTTTTCACGTCGTAAAACTGGTTTCGAAAAATAATTGGGAAACGTATTATAAACAATTCTCTTGCAAATTGGACGCCATTTTGTTTTTTTAATCAAACTTGAATCACGACTTGTTTTCGAATCAAAAGCCTTATTGTTATTAACAGTTTTCCGTCTTAACCTTTCCTAGGTGTTTTTGTAATTAAAATTTTTTTACAATTTTTTAAACAAACTTACGGGTCATAACTTCGAGGTACTTCAAAATGGTATTTCGAAAAAACCTTTCCTAGCGTAATAATACAACTGAAAGTTTCATGGCAGTTCAAAACATTTTAAATCTAGAATAAGTCATCACTGATAGTTTATTTCAAAATAATATGCCGAATTCTACACAGTTAATTGTACATACCTTAAAATGGTGAAAATGTAAGTCGTATTTTACAGTGTTAGGGTTATTCACGTATAGTTTCACAAAACGTTGAAAATGTAATCCGCGATTCACTGGTGTCGAGGTTTGTCGCAGTTTTCAACAGTGGTTGAACTATTCCTTATCCTGTTTTCGAAGAATAAAACACTACTCTTTGTTAATGTTTTGACGTGGCCCGGATGAGCTCTGATGGTAACTCTGAGGGTTCGTGGTTCGCGGTCTGTTATCGGAAAAACGCTCTCCGCCTTCTGAGTCCACAGTGCGTTACGTTAATGTTGGTCAAAACTCCAGTCTTAAGTTAGGTAAGAGTTGATAGTAGGTGCTGTTGTCTAGCTACCTTTCCTTTAGTCTGTCTGTCACTTCAAACTTAGGAACTGCTATCCCTACCTTGATAGCTTTTTGTTTACCTTTGCCTGAAAATTATGAAATAGACATTTTTCGCATTTTTTTTTTTCTCCTGGAGTATTATAATCTCCTTGAAGAGAACTACGATGATATCTCTACAAAATAATTACCATTTCACAATGCGTGTGACGTGATAGACGAGCTTTAAGCCTTTTTTCGAGTGCATAATAAAACCGTGCTTAATTTGTCGAACAACGTTTGAAGGTTCTAAGAGTCAACGCCAGCTGGTCAGCGCTGGACGTGATATTTTCAGTATTTGCTAGTGTTCCTCTCATTTACTTCTATAATTGGCAATATGCTAAGAGTAGATGTAATCAGGATGAGATCAGTGTATTTGATCTTGTAACTATGTTTCGTAAGTAAGCCCCCTCCCAACTGCCTCAGAACGATTTTTTTTTTCCTACTGCCAACTTGTGTGATCTCGTAACCTGATAACAGATGCCGCGCTAATAGTACTGGTTGATTGGAGGCACTTATCACTACAACGAATCTATCTCCGAGCTGACACTACTTAGAAGAGCAACACGTTTCGCTCGCATCGTGATCGTCTGTTATTAAGGAAATGCCATTTCTGATTGAACGAGTACATCATCAGTAAAATCTGAGTTGATTAGGGTGAGTTAAAAAATTAGCGAAAGTGTTTGCTGTAATTTTTATCTTTGTCCAGAATTCCCATTATTAGTGTATGGTATAGATACGTGTGTGTGTATGCATATGCTGTTTATTTTCTATGCACGTCATAGAAATACCTTACTCAAGCATATTTGAATTATATATAAAATAACATTTAATGTGTTAACATTATAATGGTGGTGTAGTTTTTTGTATAAATGTTTCCGGACATTCGTAGTTGTGCCGATGATGTATCCTAACAGCTGGTATGGGTATTAACACTTTTATTGGTTATCAGAGAACAACGTTTCGACCTACGTAGATTATCTTTAGGTTAACCTGAGATACGTTTTTGTTTCAAGTGGGTTTCTCGTCATCAAAAATGGATATCGATAAGGCGATCCAGAAATGTCTATTGTTTTGACCAGTTGCGAACTTTCCCATAGTTTATTATTTGTTTGTCTAGTAGAAGGTAAAATCGCCTATCTCATAATAGTAGGCGATATGATGCGTATCTGGATATAGAACTTTTGCCAACGGTTCGTTACAAAATTTGACAGTCTTATCTCTGTATCAGTATTATTAATATTGTCTTTTTTTAAGTGCTTCATACTTTAGAGTGCTTTTTCAAATTCGCAGATTTGATCAACTAATATGGCAGCTGGTAAGAGAAGTTAAAATATTATCTGTTTGTCTCTATTGTTAATTTGTTATGTTACTTTACACGTGATGTTTTCGGTATAAAAAACGAATATGGCGTGTAGTACTCAATACTTATCTTTATTTATTGAATCATTAATTATTACCAAAAATACGCTGTTGAAAGTTCTAATTTTTCGGTACAAGAAGTTCATTATGTTCACTGAAAGACTGCCATATTTGGTGAAAAAACATAAATCGTGTTGTATTATATCGGGCGATGTATCGATACGGAATTTGTATCGCTGTATTGACACACCTTTAGTAAAATTGAATGACTAATAAGGAAGTCCTCTGCTGACTGTGTGAGACTGAACGCTTTGAAACTATCACTATAAGTTGTGAGGGAAAACCTTGTAAGATAAATGATTGTAAATTCTTTTAGTAAACGTAATAACAGAACATTATATAACCGTAGCGGTACATATGTAGGGGTGACGTCATACAATTTCACTTGTGTTCTTGCAAGATGGTGCATAGTACCATGATGGATAAGTGATTCAACAAGTACAGGAACATAAACGTAGACGTACAACTGGAGATGTTGTCGTCTTTATTAGAACATGTATTTTGTTGAAGAATTCGGTTAAATTGAACTATTTGGCAACATTTGAAATTGTCCAACTTTATCATTTCAATGCACATGAGAAAGTTACAAGATTCCTAGAGCCACATACTTGCAGACCTGAAACTCATGGATTTTCAGCGGTTTTGAATAATCGAAATCAGAGAAACGAATCCGTTTTGGTTTAAGTATTCTCGTGTTTTTATGAAGCTAGACTTATTCACGTGGAGCAGTTTTATTAAAAATATTTAAACTGCTTTCCTCATCTAACGTAAAGTCTGGAAAGGATCTTTGTAACCATTGTACTTATGTCTGTAATGCCTATATTTGGTTACGAGTTCCTTGTTTGGAATGACTTTTCTCTTGTTAGGACTTAATTCTCCATAACTCTTACGTGCTAATCTGGTAGTAATGTCATGTATACCACTGAGCAGGGTAAAATTCTATCCATTATTTTAATCTGTTTTGCTTAAGTGATAAAATTATATGCATGATTTTAACCAATATTGTTCACTTGATAAAATTATATCCATGAATTTAACCAATCTTGGTTGTTTGAATAAAATGGTATACATTATTTCAGTCAGTCTTGGTTGCTTTATAAGAATATGCATAATTTCAACCATTCATGGTCGCTTGATGAAAGTATGCATGGTTTTACCCAAAAAAAAAAAAATCTTCGTCGCTCTATAAAATTGTATGCATGATATCAATCAATATTGTTCACTTAATGATGTTATATGCATGAATTCAAACAATCGTGGTCGCTTCAGTAAAATACGTTAATGATTTCAACTAGTCTCAATCACTTGATAAAAAATATATGCATAATTTCAACCGATCATATTCGATTTATAAAAAACGTGCATGAGTTCAGTCATCTGTTGGTAAACCTGTTCGCATGATTTCACCGTTTTTCAGTTTATAAAGAGAGAGTAAAAATTCGTTAAGTATTTTAAAAGTAGAATATATTATTTATTTTAAAATTACGAACGTTGTGTATTGGGTATATCTAACTATGCACATAGTACAGAAAAACGAACAGTTCACTGATAAGGAAAATGAAGCCAACCTTTTTTGTTTGCGAATTTCTGAACGAGTACAAACTTCGAGGTATTGTGAAGATTTATGTAACAAACATTCAGAACCGCCCCACCCACAAAGATGTTACACCTCGCGGCCTTGACCCTTAAACCGAGGACACCTGAAAATGTGCCTGTTGTACTAGTTACTATTCATGGTAATAAAATGTTCTAAACGGGGCTTCGAACTTGTAGAGGATTTGACATAAATCAAATAGACAGGCGTAAATTAGCGTGGTTGTGAATTAATCACGTGACTATTTTATAGCCCTATCATATTCAGTTTCCATAAACGAAGTGCTAGAGCAGTTCTTATCTGATGAGTTGTCTTGATGGACATCATGTGTTGAAGTCAGTGAAATACAAAATACAAGTGTGTAAATCACTGCAACAACTACAAACCTCCGGGAGATATACGACGTCATCATCAGAACAATCGAGAAAACTGTTAACTAATCGCCTTTTCTTCATTTTAACAATTTTTTTTTTTTTGGTGGGGGGGCTAAACTAAAGTGAAGATGTTAATAGTTTCGGAAACTTCGAAAACATCAACGAGGGTTAAAAAGTCCGTTGGATTGTTATAAGAGAGACTTGAGATTATAACAAACAAATAGACGATATTCGTCGGCCGTTTTTAACCCGGCAAACCTTACATATTAAGCACTACCGTGCATAAGGTTATATATGGATATCTTACTTGACCAAAAATGTATGATAAGGCAGGATAATATAAATGTCGACCGTTATTCATGATGCCCCCTTTCAAGTGGCTTAGCGTTAAGTCCTATAACGTCCAAAACCGATTTTTGACATCCATGGTGGTAACTTTGCGCTTAACGACAAAATAACGAACACCAGTATGATTTTCGAAGGCCATGTTTGCGTTTTGCTAATTACCTCTTTACTTTTTTTGTCTTGTTAAAATAATTTGTTCGAATTTCATTAACCCTTTAAGAATGCCTGAAGAGATCTGGTATTGCATGAAAGGCATCGTCGGCATTGGATATAGCAGATATAATGTGGTTCATATGTTAGTTTCATTTTACTTTCGCTCAAAAATTATGTTGTGATTTTCACGGTGCACGTATCGAACAAATATATGCTACTTTTCAATTGCCCAGTATGTCCTAGATATCAAAGCCTCAACGACGATGATTGTTGTGAAATTCAGATTAAATCAATTAGATACATCCGGCTTTTTTTTTCTTTTCGTCTAACAGCTTTTGTTTGTACGAATCTCACTTCAGTCATATGGAAACTTGTGTTATTAAACTGGTGTTGAAATTAGGGTAGAATTTCCGTCTAGGCATATCTGGGGGGGTTAGAGCTTTTGACTCGTAATCTGAGGTTCGCGGGTTCCAATCCTCGTCACATAAAACATGCTCTCCTTTTCAGCTGGGGGAGGATATAATGTTACGATCTTTTCCACTATTCGTTGGTAAAAGGGTACCTCAACAGTTGGCGTTGGGTGGTGATGATTAGCTGCCTTTCCCTTTGGTCTTACACTACTAAATTAGGGACAGCTATAGGATATATACATCGTGTAGCTTTGCACGAAATTAAAAAAGCAAGCAATCTAGAGTTTTAGAAGAGGTGGAAACAACTAGTAACCAAGGTGCACACATACATACTGAATGTTTTTTCTTTGGTAGACAAAAGAGTTGTATTTGAAACAATGATACGCTGTAAGTTTTTACTGTTGTTTTTTAACTTATAACTGCCAGGCAACTTGAATGTTATTTAACTTTTTCAAATAATTAGACAAGTTAACTCGATTCTTCGATGACGTGCTAATTTCCACCTGTTTCACACATGCGTAGTAAGTGTTACAAGAATTATTTCAATATCTTTTTCCCTCGATATATCTAATTTTAACTTTCTTTTTTTTACATATCACCATCGTGAAATTCGGTGAAATAAATACAATTATTATCACAACCAGAGTATTCGTAAAAAAACCTATGTTCCGAATTCGATGTATGTCTCATCGAACCGATTTGTGGGTATCGAATCCATTCTCACTTCGAACTCTGAAATGATTTTATTCTAACACGTAACGTTAGCTGGGCTAGGTACTAAACGGCCTGGAGATGTTTCGTGGGTCGCAATATTTAACTTACACCCAAACTGACAAGTGAATTAATTAATCATAGATGTCCTAACTTAGAACGTACCTGTAATTACGTCAACTGATAATTACCAAGGGGTGGGGGGAGGGCTTTGGTGTAACTACCCCCACTTCTTCAGCTAACCATAATTCATAGAATAGGAACAAACATTTAACGGGGAGTGGAGCAGAAGCTATCAGACCTATTACAGGTATGGTTTTCTTCGTAACTAATTTATCCAGCTTTGACTTGTTTTTTTAGCTGATGTAATAATGACTTCCCTGCTTTAGTCTCAACGCAAAAAAAAATCGTTTATATAGTTGATTACAGTTTTGATCACCTAAGGAGAAGCTAATAAGGCGATTGATCAGGTTCGCACTACATGTTGGACATCCTTTCAAGTTGTTCTTAAACCTGGTCTGCATATAATTAAATATATTGAGGCTGTGTTTATCATTTGTGCATCTGTACATGTCTCAATATGAATTGAGTTTTTAGTTTCTGACTGACCTTTTTGAGCCCAGGTAAGTCAGTAACACGTGTGATGTTTCTTTACTGTGTGTAAAAGAAAAAATTCGAATAATTTGTTTGTGAATGTTATCCGCGATTATTTTGATATTTTAGCAGATAGTGCAATCTAAGTTTCGAGTGCTACCGCAATTGTTTTGATAGTTTAACAGATAGTGCAATCTAAGTTTCGAGTATTACCGCGATTGTTTTGATATTTTAACAGATAGTGCAATCTAAGTTTCGAGTGCTACTGCGATTATTTTGATATTTTAACAAATGCTGTAGATCTAAGAAGATCGCTTTCTCGTCATGTGGAGCAGATGATATGAGTGAAAAGCGTGTTTGGACTCTGAATCTGGCAGTTCGTGGCTCAGATATTGCTGTCTGTAGATGTACTACGCCATCATGAAACTGTTGGAGTGCTTTAAGAGTGACGGTTAAATCGCACTATTCAATCATACAAGTGCTGGTGGCAGTTGCTGTTATGTAGTTATCATTTTTTTCTTCTAGTTCATCGGTTTAAAGTAAGGGACTAAGGGACCCGTACACCCCTTATGGTGGATTCACAAGAAAGGTTTACATAAGTAAACTAAATGTTCGTCGTGGAAACATCAAAACACTTTTAAAAATGCTGAAATGACTTAATAGGCAACGTATCTACTTATTACATAGGTATTTGTTCTTCAGATCATTTGTTAGATGTTAATTATAAACTACTATTATATATAGTATAAGTTTTGTAAGAGAAGGAACAAGGAGGAGAAAAACAAGGTTTTAAACTTAAACATCACCCTTAAAACTCGCTTGTTAAAGTGGGTAGTAGTAGTGGTGTTTGTTAAAGTGGATATTAGTAGCGATGTTTGAATTATGGTTGATAGTAGAAATTGAAAGACTGCTTGTTTCGACATTTAACAGGTCTGGCTTAGCCAGGTGGTTAAGACACTCGTCTTGTAATCTGAGGTTCATTGGTTCAAATTCCCCGTCACACGAAACATGCTCGGACTTCCAGCCGTGGGGGCGTTATAAAGTGAAGGTCAATTCAACTATTCGTTGGTAAAAGAGTAGCCTAACCTCTAATCTTACATTGCTGAAGTAGGGACGGCTATTGCAGATAACCCTCGTGTAGCTTTGCGCGAAATTCAGAACAAACAAATATTACACTTACACAAAATAATTCACGCTGAGAGACTAAAACTGTTTCATAATTCTGTACACATTATGAATTAATAAAGCAAACTTATTAGAATTGTAATAATATCTGACACCAGTCAAATGGGGTGCAAACACGGATTAAATCGATCTGTAAGTACATACATACTTCACAAAGAATGTCGTTCATTAAATAAATACGAAACATAGGGTACAAGAATATTTAGTTTGAAATAGGTTTATACATTGTATTTAGAAGATCCAAAATCTAGGGCCCGTGTGGGATTCCATTCCGCTTCTGGCGTAAAATTTCGGTGACGTTTGTCTCAAGAAGTTTTTTTGTTTGTAATGTCTTCATGGGGAATTGTGAACTATATGTTCCATTGGGTTTATATCCACTGGTCACTGGAGGATGGTTATTCGCTGACCTGCAAACAATCGTGTTGTGACTTGTGCAAAATTAGCATTAACTCCATCTTGTATTTAAAACTGACCATTGGTCTAAACAGATACGAGGCCTTGATCACGAATTATGTATCGAGCAGTTGTAACTGCCCTCTGCCAATGCCTTAGCATCACTACCATCACACACACCATGACAAGAATTTCATCGTATTTTGTCATGGCTTGCTGACGGTTCAACAAATGGTTTTGGAAGAATAGTCATATAATCCAGAATTGCGCGCGTGTACACTTGTTGAAATAATATTATAGTGCCCCTAAAACTAGGAGTATGCAGTTACATCTGTTATGCCCACTACAGGTACAATATTATTTGGTGTGAGGAGGTGTGGTTTTTTCTCCAGCTCTTCCTCCGTTATAACATGTTTTATGAAGACAACCCCTGGTGGCCTTGGGCCACACTCGCAATTTTCATGCAATAGTGACGTTTGATTGGTTTTGATTGATCTCCAAACTTATCCTCACAACAGGAATAGGACGAGCATGAGTTCCCCGTCACACCACACATTGCTCGTCCTTTCAGTCATGAGGGCTTTATAATGTTACGGTCAATCTCACTATTCGTTGGTAAAAGAGTAGCCCAAGAGTTGGCGGTAGGTGGTGATGACTAGCTGTCTTTCCTCTAGTCTTACACTGCTAAATTAGGGACGGCTATCGCAGATAGCCCTCGCGTAGCTTTGCACGAAATTCAAAAACCAAGCCAATCAGAAAAAAAAAAAAACATTCCTGTGAAAAACACATTCTGTCCTGTAGCAGATTGTTTTGACCACACCGTATGTTTTTCAAAATGAATTATTCATAATTTTTTGTGTTCATTTTCTAACTGTGATGATTCCATCTTTTGTTTTAAAAATTTAAATTGTCATTTTTCATTTGTTATTGTTTTTGTAGTATTCATCAGCAAAACTTTTTGTTAAGAAATTTCTGTTTTTAAACGAAAAACGGTTATCTCTGTAAACGTTCCATTTTTAAACGAAAAACGGTTATCTCTGTAAACGTTCCATCCAAAGTTCTGGTAAAATGATTTAAATCCGGGGACTTAGAGTTATAAAATTTATTATAAGCAGGCGCCAGAATAGTTGACAGGTGTTGAACTTACAAGCTAAAGTGATTTGTAGGCACGTTTAGAGTAATATTGGGTCTATTCTGTACAGGGTGACCCCCCCTTCCCTCAAAGTTTCTTTCTATAAAAAAGAAAGTGCTACTTTCAGAATTATTAAGTGACGTTGTTAAAGTTAAATATTTTTATAAATAACTGGTATGCACTTTTCAGAAACATTTCTTTTTTCAGTTGTTATTTATTGTCTTGTATGGGAGAAATTACTTCGTGATATCATGTTAAATAAACAAGTTTATAAGATACACTTGTTGAGAGCTGCATTATTTCAGATGCATTTTTGTTCATTTACTGAGCCTTGCCGTTAGTATTTGTTTATGGGTACTTCAGTTAACTTTCTGGACTAGAACTGAGGAAATTCACACTTGTTTTTGTTGGTTGTGCATGAGTAAAGCTTTTGTTATTTTGTTAACGACATTTCATCAGGTTTATTTAGCATCATCCGGATACAACAGAAGAACTTTTGTCAATTTTAAATAGTTGTTTCTAATATCTGAAAAAAAACACCAACAAATTTATGTTATTAACAATTGTCGTTGTGTGTTGGCTTTTATTTCTAGTGCAGCTAAAACATAGATGGATAGATTAGTGTTGTTTAGTCTCAACAATAGACGGGTTAATTGAGTTAAAAGAAGGACTTGTACAGAAAAAAACAAGGATTTATTGATGGATAAACTAATGAATATTTTAAAACCTTTTTAGTTTTCAGTAAACATTGTATTCCGTTAGATTCTATCTTTTATATCGCCAGGTGGATACAACCGAGTTATAAACAACATAACGTTGTTTTTATTTTTAAAACTCAGTTTTTAAACATATATTACTTTTAGAAATTCAAAAAAACTTTTAATAGACAGATGTGAATGTATAAGAGATGGAAGAATGTAAATTGATATGTGAGAATAACACGCAGCTGTAAGTTGTTATGTGAGAATGGCACTCCAATGTAAGTTGTTATGTGAGAATGGCACTCCAATGTAAGTTGTTATGTGAGAATGGCTCTCCAATGTAAGTTGTTATGTGAGAATGGCTCTCCAATGTAATATGTGAGAATGGCACTCCAATGTAAGTTGTTATGTGAGAATGGCACTCCAATGTAAGTTGTTGTGTGAGAATGGCTCTCCAATGTAAGTTGTTATGTGAGAATGGCACTCCAATGTAAGTTATGTGAGAATGGCACTCCAATGTAAGTTGTTATGTGAGAATGGCTCTCCAATGTGAGTTGTTATGTGAGAATGGCTCTCCAATGTGAGTTGTTATGTGAGAATGGCACTCCAATGTAATATGTGAGAATGGCACTCCAATGTAAGTTGTTATGTGAGAATGGCACTCCAATGTAAGTTGTTATGTGAGAATGACACTCCAATGTAATATGTGAGAATGGCACTCCAATGTAAGTTGTTATGTGAGAATGGCACTCCAATGTAAGTTGTTATGTGAGAATGGCTCTCCAATGTAAGTTGTTGTGTGAGAATGGCACTCCAATGTAAGTTGTTATGTGAGAATGGCTCTCCAATGTAAGTTGTTATGTGAGAATGGCACTCCAATGTAAGTTGTTATGTGAGAATGGCACTCCAATGTAAGTTGTTATGTGAGAATGGCTCTCCAATGTAAGTTATGTGAGAATGGCTCTCCAATGTAAGTTGTTATGTGAGAATGGCACTCCAATGTAAGTTGTTATGTGAGAATGGCACTCCAATGTAAGTTGTTATGTGAGAATGGCTCTCCAATGTAAGTTATGTGAGAATGGCTCTCCAATGTAAGTTGTTATGTGAGAATGGCACTCCAATGTAAGTTGTTATGTGAGAATGGCACTCCAATGTAAGTTGTTATGTGAGAATGGCTCTCAATGTAAGTTATGTGAGAATGGCTCTCAATGTAAGTTGTTATGTGAGAATGGCTCTCCAATGTAAGTTGTTATGTGAGAATGGCTCTCCAATGTAAGTTGTTATGTGAGAATGGCACTCCAATGTAAGTTGTTATGTGAGAATGGCTCTCCAATGTAAGTTGTTATGTGAGAATGGCTCTCCAATGTAAGTTGTTATGTGAGAATGACACTCCAATGTAATATGTGAGAATGGCACTCCAATGTAAGTTGTTATGTGAGAATGGCACTCCAATGTAAGTTGTTATGTGAGAATGGCTCTCCAATGTAAGTTGTTATGTGAGAATGGCTCTCAATGTAAGTTGTTATGTGAGAATGGCTCTCCAATGTAAGTTGTTATGTGAGAATGGCTCTCCAATGTAAGTTGTTATGTGAGAATGGCTCTCCAATGTAAGTTGTTATGTGAGAATGGCACTCCAATGTAAGTTGTTATGTGAGAATGGCTCTCCAATGTAAGTTGTTATGTGAGAATGACACTCCAATGTAAGTTGTTATGTGAGAATGACACTCCAATGTAAGTTGTTATGTGAGAATGGCACTCCAATGTAAGTTGTTATGTGAGAATGACACTCCAATGTAAGTTTTTATGTGAGAATGGCACTCCAATGTAAGTTGTTATGTGAGAATGGCTCTCCAATGTAAGTTCGTATTCATCAGTATGTAAATTCTGTAAAGAGTTAGAACACAGAACCACACGTAAACTATTCAAAAGCACTTTCCCATAGCTCAGTGGAAACTGAGGGCTTATAACACTAAAACACTGTTGAACTAACACCTTTTTATGTATCAAACAGCAAAGTTCCAGCCTTTTTGAATGTAGTGGACATAGCAGGACTCGTCAAGGGAGCCAGTGAGGGCCAAGGACTTGGAAATGCTTTTCTGTCTCATATCAAGGCCTGTGATGCAATTTTCCATCTGTGTCGTAAGTCCTAGTGTTTAATCTTGAACCTAGTACAATAAATGCACTTTAGCTGCTCTTCAGGTGAAATATACTACTATTACTGAAAGATAGAAGCAAAAGTGACAACGTAGAAAATGCCAAGAAGACCTTCAAGTTGTGCATTTGTTTTATTATTTGTATAGATGGTTAGGTTAGGATATTAATTCCACAAAGTTAAAGTCTGAGCATGATCTAGTGGTGTTAGGATATGTGAATCTGAGGGTTCATGGTTGATATGTCACTATTCGGTCATACAAAAGTGGTAGTAGCGTGTATGCTGTTGACTACCTTCTTGGTAAGCCTTACTATGGGGTGAATATACCAGATATATTATGGTTGACGTATTGATCCATAATATTTATATTAACTCATATATTCTAACATTGACCTCTGTTTTATTAGTTCAATATTTGGGACAGGGATATGCATATGACTAACATACATATGACTTACATACATTTAATTTTTTCATGTTTTTGTATGACTTTCTCCAAAACGCAGTCATAATCTGTATTTCAACTTAATACTTTATATAGATCGGTTTTTAAAGTTTACGAAGCCATGGAACCCCCTTATTTCATTCCTCCCATCACAGAACCCCTCTTAGGTGAAAATGACCAAGCTAATGACGTTATTTTTAAAGTTGTAAATAAATATACAAAAATATTCGTTCTTTTTTTTTTTTTTAAATGCATTTAGTCCTTTGGTGGGTTAACAATTGAAAAAAGCAACAACAAAACACTGGTATGTGTTAACCCTTTAGTAGCTTTGTGCGACAATCAAAATAAATGTGGCAATTGGCGACAGTACCGCCGATAGGGGAGGGGTGACAGGTAGATTACACCTCCGGATTTGAAGTCATCAGGGGGTCCGTAAAAAAAATTCGCCAAATTGACCTTTCAGAGTATATTAAAAACTTTGGTGTGAAAAATGCTAGGAAGGTTGCATTATGTAGTTAACTGATATAAATTTCAGACATCCCTGATTGAAGAATCATAGAACAGAGTTTGAAAATCACTAATTAGAGGTTATTGGACAGTCATCTGACTCCTCTTAGTAAAGTTAATGTTGCTTCAAGTTAACATGAGTGGAAGGATCGGCGACTCCTTCTGAAGGTTAATATTATTATTAAAGTTAACATGAATGGAAGGATCGGCGACTCCTTCTGAAGGTTAATATTATTAAAGTTAACATGAGTGGAAGGATCGGCGACTCCTTCTGAAGGTTAATATTACTTAAAGTTAACAGGTTTTGAAAGTCTTCAGATATTTAGATTTTACATTTTTTGAGGTTTTAACTTTATGCACTCATTATAACCAGATACAATATGAATGTCAGAACGTAGTTTAAATGGGAACACGGGGGGAGGTGTAGAGCTCAATCTACGGTAGCTGTTTTATAGCACTTAGCACCCCACAGGGTTCCAACATCATATGATACCTCCCGTTGTCTTTACCCTGCCGTAATAGAAAGTTAACGGCCATAGCTTCCACCAACTATACCTCCCAGGAGGAAAGTGGGTGGGTGGTGGCAATTCATGGGATATTGTAAATTTTATGTTTTCAAATCACATACACATGCATTAATAGTATAATGCATTCAAAGTGCTGATGGAATAGCAAGTGAAATATGCGGGTTGGTACCATGTGCTGATGACTAGCTGCCTTCCCTCTAGTCTTACACTGCTAAATTAGGGACGACTAGCGCAGATAGCCCTCGTGTAGATTTGCGCTAAATAAAAAACAAACAAAAAACACCATATGTAGCTCTCCAGTGGCACAGCGGGAATGTCTTTGGACTTAAAATGCTAGAAATCGAGTTTCGATACCCTTGGTGGGCAGAGCACAGATAGCCCATTGTTTAGCTTTATGCGTAATTACAAATGACAACAACAGCTATATGTATAATTTATTATAAAAGGGCAGTCAGTGGGCTCACCTATTTCTGAGTGATTTCTTTTATGCATTACTTCCTCTGTTTTCAGAGATAATCGTACGTTACACGTCTGAATTTCACCCACGCTTAAAGCTGTTAGAATCAAAATAAAAATTCATCGGCCAACTTATAGTTTTCTAATACTAGTGATCGTTTATATTGTCGAACAATAATTTTGGCCTTCCAAGTTCTCAGGAAGAGTAAATCGGCCTCTCGCATGTTGTCACACTGAATATTTAGTGATTGATACGTCAGGGCTTCTTATGGAAACCCGACGTGTTTGCAGAACAAGGCTGTCGCATTTATAATGTACACGAGTTAACCCTCAATTATAGCCGATCAGTGCATAGGCCGTGGCTAGAACGGGCGTGCTTAACATAAGCCTTATGAAATGCAACTAAGTAAATCATTGTGACGAATCGCTAGTCAACCAAGGTAGTTATTAAAACGTAAATGGATGAAACCTAACGTCTCGAATAAAACGGATTCAGGTATGCACTGCCAAAGGTCGCTGTTGTTGTGGCCTTGGAAACATGGCGGTCACGTGGACTACTCGCGCATCAGCGGCAAGGGTTCGGAAGCAAACAGGCGGTACTCTTGTGTTCTATAGACTTTTGAGAGTTATTACACATGTAGTACATTATAAAGGGTGTGCAACTGGACTTGGTTGTTCTTCTCTATTACCATACCCGAAGTTTTTATTGTTTGTTTTTCCTTTGATTTTAACACGTACAGCGTATTGTCTTTTGTACCATACATGTTGAATAGGGTTTACAGAAAATAGTAACATATTGATTACTGGTAGTTATTGAGAGCTAAACCGATTAATGACGAATTCTGCGACAAAACTTATTACTGAAACAGGATCTGTCTGTTTGTGTGATCACTGAGAAATTGTATAATAACACTCACTTAGAAACTGCACAACAACTCAATTAGAAATTATAGAACAACACTCACTTAGAAATTACAGAATAACTCATTTAAGAATTATAGAATAACAGTCACTTAAAAATTACAGAAAAACTCATTTAAGAATTATAGAATAACACTTAAAAGTTATAGAATAATACTCACTGAAAAATTATAGAATAGCTCATTTAAGAAATATAGAATAACAGTCACTGAAAAATTATAGAGTAACTCATTTAATAATTATGGAATAACAGTCACTTAAGAATTATAAATTAATGCTCACTTAAAAATTACAAAATAACAGTCACTTAAAAATTGTAGAATAGCTCATTTAAGAATTATAGAATAACAGTCACATAAAATTACACAATACCTCTTAAGAATTATAGAATAACAGTCACTTAATAATTGTAAAATAACTCACTTAAATATTATAGAATAACTCTCATTCTAAAGTTATATAATGCCACACTCTCTGGGACAAGCCTGAATGATTCTTAACAATTTCATTATACTGAAATAATTGTTCACTTCTTGATCCTGCAACAAGTCTTGCATCTTATAATGAAAGTTTCGTATGGGCAGGTGGTGAAGACATTCGATTCGTAATTCGAGGGTTGCAGGTTCGAATCGCCGTCACACCAAACATGCTCGCCCTATCAGCCGTGGGGTCGTTATAATGTGACGATCAATCCCACTATTCGTTGGTAAAAGAGTAGCCCAAGAGTTGGCTGTAGGTAGTGATGACTAGCTGCCTTCCTCTAGTTTTACACTGCTAAATTAGGGACGGCTAGCACAGATACCTCTCGAGTAGCTTTACGCGAAATTCAAAACTTTGACCATAAGTGCTTTTGTTAGAACAAATTTTTTTTTCATCGAGGGAGTGCACGCGCACACACAAATGTATGTATATATAAAGGTTTTTATACGAAAACATGCTTTTCCATGTAAATTACAAAAATAATAACGCACTTTAACATTTTATAAGTTCTCAGATCTTGACTATAGTGCATATTACCAAGAAGGGCGTTTCCCACTATTATCTTTGTGAGAATGCTCATTAGAATTAATCAGAACAGCATTTGGGTGGATCAGTGGATCATTCGCTAAAATTGGATTGATGCTGTGAATTAAAGGACTGCCTTTTTGGTTATTAAGCAACGTGTCATCTTCTCACATTTGGAAAGCCTAATAATTGCTTGTGTTATTAAATGTGCACATTTTTGTTGTTGTTAATTATTAGTTCATTATATTGTTTTTGTTAGAAGTTGTAACTCAACTTTTGGAAAGCTATTAACAGCCGTCAGTTGTCTCACCTCGGGTTTATTTGCATGCGAATTGCACGTTTAGTATTAACTTGAAAATGCTAAGTAATTAAAACGATACAAGTTTTCGCTCGTTTCCCAGTCCTTGTAACGAATTTTCAACGTTGAATAGTGTGGGTGCTCGTCCTGGCAAAGTCTGGGGGTATGGTCATCTGCGCCAAACCTATACGGCAGACAATCCATTTAACCAGCCATTTTTTTCTTCTTCATCCTGTCAAAGTTAAATTATAGGGTACGTCGGAGCATCCAGGGCGGGGGAGAGTGGTGGGGGTTGTATACAGGGGAATATAGCACAGGCGCCTATATTGGGGTTTAATTGCTGGAAATATTTCAGAACTGATGGCGAAAATTCGTTTGCCGGCATTCAGGCACGCCTCTGTCAGTCGTGGATGGTTTACAGTTTATTATACGACACTGGTACTGTCTGAAAAAAGTAGGGCGATTAAAACAGGGAGAAAAAGTAGTTAGATATCCATTTGTTCGTTTTTGTTTCTAATTCTGATATCAAGCGTGTAGAAAGCTAAATATATCGTACACTAAATCTATTTTTGTCATTAATTAATTTTACGTTTTTACATTTTGTTTGGGTAACCGTGAAGCACGTTTATTTTCATTATTTGGTATATGCTTTTTGCTTATGTATAGACAAGCACAGAATCAGCTAATCGTGTGTGTTTAAGTAAATAATTATTGCAATATTGACGGTATTATCACATAAATTACTTTGTTTCATATTTCACTAGGGGTCTCTGCAAACAAATAACAAAATTCTTGGACTCCCGAGCATTTTTTGGTTCATAAATCCCTTAGAAAAATGTGCTTAAAAGTTCATGGACCCCTTAAGTACTTAAGTGAAGGAGATACCAAACTTGGCAGATATATATTGCCGTTTCTTAGCTACTTTTTGTTGATTTAAAAAACAAAACAACCACCTATATCTCAGGTGTAAAAGTAAATTTTTAACAATTGTTTTGCAAGAATGTCAAACTGCATCCGTAACACTTCCAGTGAAGTTCAGAAAAATTACTTGAACATAACCTACTAAAGATATGCACTGAATTAGTTATGGGGGAGTGAAATTCATGATAATTTCAGACATTACAGAAGAGAGCTAACACGTCAGCAGTAATGTTCTTTTAATTTTTTTTGTGTATGGTAAAATCACAGTCCTATTCGTTGGAAAGACTGGTACTGTATGCTCACTAAGTTTGAATAATAACATTCTCAGTTCTGCTTTACTTAACCTTTCTTAACAAACTGTCTTAGGTCAGACACAAAAGTTGCTTTCTTAAAGATTTGATACATAACTGTTTTGTTGTTAATACATTAAACAGTGGCGTATTTAGGTAGGGGCTAGAGGGGGCTCAACTCTATAGCTTATGGTCTTAATGGGGGCCTATTGATAATTTTGTTCTATGTAAAATTACATGGCCCACACATCCATAAATCTGCTACTGATCTAAAATGGTTTTATTGAAATAAACAAAAAGGAATGATACGTTTCTAACAGAAACATTTAAATGTTTGTGATATTTCATACACAAAATATAAAAAAATAACATTTTTATTCTGTTTGTTTGAATGCTTATCAGGAACTTTTGAAGACAAAGAAGTGACTCATGTGGAAGGTGATATTAACCCTATTCGTGATATCGCGATAATCAATGAAGAACTTCGTTTGAAGGATGAAGATTATATTGTTGGAATTATTGATAAGATGGAACGTACAGTAATTAGAGGTGGTGACAAGAAAGCTAAGCCAGAATATGTAAGATTTCTTTTCTGAAAACTAATTGAAATGTGAGATGTTTATTTTAGGTTTCTGTTCTGAAAGCTAGATCGAACATGAGATATTTCTCTTAGGTTTCTGTTCTGAAAGCTAGATTGAACATAAGATATTTCTCTTAGGTTTCTGTTTGGAAAGCAAAACCATGTGTAAGATAGTTGTTTAAATTTCTCTTCCAAAATCTAAACCAGATGTAAAATAACTGTTTTAGGTTTATGCTCATAAAGCAAAGCCAAATACAAGATATTTGTACTAGGTTTCTGTTGAAGAATCGAAACCAAATGTAAAACGTTTCAGTTAAAGTTTCTGTTCAGAAGCTAAACTCAGAAAAAAAGCAGTTTGCTCACTTTAGGTTTCAGAAACTAAAGATATAAATGAATGAAACATGTTAAATGCTAATGTGCACTGTTTTCTGATTGTGTTTTTAACAAGCATGTGAACTGAAACATTCTGGTTAAGTTTACAATGTTGCTGTAAACCTAACTAATAGTTTATATGAAACAGCTATTGAGAAGCAAAAACTAGAGAGTTTTGGTTGAATACGTATTAACTCCATCATCTTTGTAAACTGTAATTATTGTGATTTCGTATTTTCTTTTTCAGGACATACTCTGTAAGATTAAACATCATCTTACTGAGGAAAAAAAACATGTACGGTTTAGTGATTGGAATGCTCACGAGGCAAGTTTTATTGAATTTATAATGTTTCATACACAGATATGTCTTAAATTCATTTACACTTATACGGATTTTGCAGATTTGGCTTAAAATCATGTATTAGTTCCTTGAAAAGTTATTGCTATAAATTTAGTAATATTTAAGGTTTTTTTCTTGTATAGGAATTACAATATATTTATCATAAACTTATGTTTCACGTTGACTATACTTCCACCTGATTCTGTTACTTCTGCTTTGTAGAACTTTATAATAGAAATGTGAACGAGGCTTATTTTAATTGTACCAGTTTCTTGTTGGAGTTTTGAGAATTTGCTTTTTTTTCTATTAGTTTTCATCTTATTACTATTGCTCATTATTTTGAACATTTCAGATTGAAGTACTCAATAAACATCTTCTTATTACTACTGCTCAGTATTTTGAACATTTCAGATTGAAGTACTCAATAAACATCTTCTCTTGACCTCCAAACCTATGATCTATCTTGTCAATCTGTCAGAGAAAGATTATCTTCGAAAAAAGAACAAATGGTAATTTTTTTTCGAGTCTGGTAGTTTATAATCTGTTAATGGGTAAGGATGTTACTTAATAAAATATTGGTTTATGGGTAATGATTACATAGCCTATGTGAGGAAGTGGTATTTGTATAACTCATATTCAGAGTATGGACTATTGTTGTAGGTCTACCTAATTTAAACACTATGGTGTCATTAATGATGCATACCTAAAATGATATGCTTTTTATTATTAGCACAGAGCTTTAACAATAAGCTATTTGCACAGTGCTAACTGTGGATAACTTAATACTATACTATAATATTATAGGCTGCAACATCTGTTACTGCAAGGAGACTTTATATAATAAAAATAGTTAGTACACTAAATATCTAATTACTCAATAAATTTGTGTGAGCTGTCACTACCAATTATTACTGGTGACTGTAGTGTCTGTCACCTGGCCTTAAGTTATAAAGCTGTTGAGTTGTTTATGCCATCTGTTAATAATTTTATTTATAACTGGTGTGTTTGTATCAGCTGTTACTTGTAATTGTTGTGCCTGTACCGGCTATTAATTGTAACTGTTGTTTTTTTGTACCAGCTATTATTTGTAACTGTTGTTTTTGTAACAGCTATTACTTGTAACTGTTGTTTTTGTACCATCTATTACTTGTAACTGTTGTGTTTGTACCAGCTGTTACGTACCAGCCTATTCTGTATGTGTGTATATGTACTAACCAGTACTTGTAACTGTTGTGTCTGTATCATTTGTCACACATGAGACTACTATAACTCTGTATCAACTATTACTGTAAAAGTGCTGTGATGTTTGTACCAACTATAACAAGAATAGTGTGTTATACTTTTTTTTTTCCATCCTATTTTACTGAATAGATTACACACTTCAGACTTTTCAAATCTGTTATTTACAGTAACATTCCACCAAGTGATCATCTAAATTAGGGAGGCCCTGATTAGTTACCAAGCTTCTAACACTCATCACCGACATTCCATCTACGAACCCATGTATTGCCTTTTCTGCTTGTGGATCACGTGATTGTCAGGATAGTAGATGCAACAGGAAGGGGTTTAAGATAGTCGTTGAGTCTCTTCTCTCTGTTTGATTAATGTCATAAGTACCTGGAAAATTTTTCTTTCTATAACAGAACTCGGTAATTGCAACTTGATCTTTTTGTAACCGCACCCGTCAAGTAACAAAAAAAAAAAAATTAACATAGGCGCGGCATGAGGGTCATTATGTACAAAACTTTTCTGTGGATTAGCTTGCATTCGATCAAAATACCTATCACTACCCCCTCCAAATATGTAGAAAAGCTAATGATAAAAGTTTGTTATCAGATAAGTGAAACGACTGGTAGTTATTCCCTCGTGTCATAGAGGGCACTTTTACTCCGTAAACTTTGGGTGTTTTCCATATTTTCTCTCTCTCTCTTTGTGCTATTGGTCTGGTTCTCCCCATCAATTTACACGTTTGTAAACAAAAATGACTATAGGTGGTGCACTTAAGGCTAGGCTTGTATGATTGCCTTTATAAGTAGAGATAAGTGATGAAGTACATTTACTACTTCTGTTTCCAGTTGTTCCAATTATCGTTTAATGACTGAAAACAGTGATATTGGTAATGTTTTGCATATTAAATTACAGTAGATGTTGCTAAACAACATATAATTATTATGAAAATTATTTTAACATAAATTTTAGGAAAGAAAATATTCATTTATGCAGAAATATTTGTATATGGGTATTTAAGATAACCATACAAAACCAAACAATTGCACATGATTACGGGCTGGGCATGGCCCAGTAGGTTTGAGGATTCATGGTTTATGTCCTATTACCACAAACAAATTGCAATCCATACTTTGGTGTTTACATATTATTCTATGAATCTGAGGATGCCAGGTTTACATCCTACGGCTGTTAAACTTTGCTACGAGCATAGTTGCTCATTCTTAATCTGTTAGTTGAAAATTACTTCACAGTTATTTATGTTTTGCACAAAAGTTCAGAAACACAGAGAACGTAGAGGCCTGATGAACTTAAATATTATTGTGTAGTAACACAGTTTAATCAAGAAACACGTGAGGAAGAAGTTTGCACTTTGCATTATATTATACATTATAGAAATATTAAAAAGTATGTTGTTTGTTTTGAATTTTGCTTAGAGCTACATGAGGGCTATCTATGCTAGCCATCCCTAATTTAGCAGTCTGAGACTAGAGAGAAGGCAGCTAGTCATCACCATCCATCGTCAACTGGTGGGCTACTCTTTTTATTGACAGATTTACTGTCACATTATAATGCCCTCTTGGCTGAAAGGACGAACATGTTTGGCGTGACAAAGATTCAAACCCATGACCTTCAGATTACAAGTTGAGCACCTTAACCATCTGGATCCTGTTATTTGTATTTGATTTTTATAACATTTTCTTTGTTTGTGACCTTTCAGCAGGAAAATTGTAAAAGGGACATGACTGTCTTGTTTGTTTGGACGTGTGTGTGTGTGGTCAGAGTTCCTTAAGAAAGAATACAGTGGTAACTTTGATCCAGTGAAGATTGTCATTAATATTTTGCAAATAATAATGTGTCCAGTGTTCATTCTTTTATCTGCAAATGGCTATATAACCATGATGGTTAATGACAGTGGCCAGTGAAATTTAATCTGAGTTGTCCTTCAGCCAGTTCCAATGTCAATGGGATTCTTATAATAACTAAATACAATAAATATCTTTAATTTTGTTAGATTTTCATTAAGATGTATAGCAGTTGCTTTGCTAAGCCAGTCAGGTCAAGTGTGGTCCAGTTGTTACCTTTTTGGACTTTGGGGTTGAGGTGCTGTGGTTTGTGCCAAAAAACAAAACAAGACATATACAGTGTGGGCTATTTAGTGCATTGTAGGAGTAATGGTCAAATCCCAGTACTCAGTTGCTGAACAAAGTAAATATGGCAGTTGGTGTGCTCGTTACTATGTCACATCGGAATTAGGGTAAACTAACACAGATGACCCCAGTGAAATTATAAAAACAAGCTGTGAAATTGATTCACAATTAAAACTCGTACTGAGAGTTTTCGTTTTTATCACAACTACCTCAGGTTATTGAAGATCAAGGAGTGGGTGGACACCAATGACCCTGGAGCTGCGGTGATTCCTTTCAGTGGGGCATTTGAGCTGAAAGTCACTGAAATGAAGGAACCCGAAGAAAAGGAGAAGTTTTTTAAGGAACACAACATTCAAAGGTAAACAGAAGAAAATCGACCCACAAATGATTGTTGTTGGGTGTTTTTTTTTCAACAATATTGCTTATTTAAGATTTGAATAGTGTTGATGTGTTGAATTAAGAAGTACAGATTCTGGACTTTTTAATTTGTGTTCAACAATATTGCTTATTAAGATTTGAATAGTGTTGATGTATTGAATTAAGAAGTACAGATTCTGGACTTTTTAATTTGTGTTCAACAATATTGCTTATTAAGATTTGAATAGTGTTGATGTATTGAATTAAGAAGTACAGATTCTGGACTTTTTAATTTGTGTGAAAAATAATATCGTGAGACATTATGAGCCTTGGTGGTAAAACCGAGTTTACCTTAAATGAAGAGAGGTTTGGTGATTTCAAGAGTCTTGACATATAATTGAAAAAAAAAAAGTTTCTAATTCAATAATTGTGGAGTAATTAACACAATTATCCATTTGTATGTTGTTAAAGTAATTAACATAATTATCCATCTGTATGTTGATAAAGTAATTAACATAATTATCCATCTATATGTTGTTAAAATAATTAACATAATTATCCATCTGTATGTTGTTAAAGTAATTAACATAATTAGCCATCTGTATGTTGTTAAAGTAATTAACATAATTATCCATCTGTATGTTGTTAAAGCCTTAGGATGTTCTGGTAGTTCTACATAAATAATACATAATTTATTGTAGAGGTTTAAAACTTCTGAGAAAAACTTATGGATTTACACGTTCCGTTTCTAAATATCAGTTTTTGTATGCCACACGATAAGAGTATTAAACTTTTCAATATTTGTAACAACAGTAGAATGGAAAGTTATGTGCTGTAAAAAAGACCTTTATTCATATAGATTTATGTATTTAAAATAATATGTGCAAGAATATGTGTTGTTTTGCTATACGCCACCAGAAGGCGAATGTCTAAAAATCGTGATGTAACTTGGTTTCCCGTCATGCTGAATTCTACCGTTTCTTCACGTAATATATTATATATTCCGAGTACAAAATTAGTATTTACCACGTGAATAAATATAATGTTTTGAGTATTTTAAAAATGGATTTTGAATATAAATTACATAAAGTACAGATTTTCTTAGTAACCAAGAAGTCATTCTGACCCATTATTAACGAAAAAAACTTTATATTCCTGTATAGAAGAAACGTGTGTAATCTGAACTTAAGTCAGAAAAGTAGACTTGATATAGGCATATAATCCGGACTTAACATAGGTAGAAAAACGGGTCATCTGAATTCATTATAAAAAAAAAACACACCTTTATCTAGACTGGTTATAGGTAGGGTAGGTGAATTGTCTGTTTGTTTTTTTGAATTTTGCACAAAGCTACTCGAGGGCTATCTGTGCTAGCTGTCCCTAATTTAGCAGTGTAAGACTAGAGAGAAGTCATCACCACCCACCGCCAACTCTTGGGCTACTATTTTACTAACTAATAGTGGGATTGACCGTAACATTATAACGCCCCCACGGCTAAAAGGGGCGAGCATGTTTGGCGCGACGGGGATGCGAACCCGCGACCCTCAGATTACGAGTCCCACGCCTTAACACGCTTGGCCGTGTCGGGCCGGGCAGGTGAAAAAATGGAATCTAAACTCATAATAGGTTGAATAAAGTGTGTGATCTGCAGATGCCATCTAAACTTGTTTATATAATTTGTAAAATCTGTACGCGCTTTATTTTTATTTTTTATACTTGAACAGTTAATCTTAACAAATTAATCAAATTCAAGTTCGCATTTGGTTGTTTGTGCTAAAATTTGTACATTACGATGAACGTAGTTTCCTCAGAGAGACAAACAAAGACCACCTGGCGGAAGCGTTTAAGTTTTATCTATTTCTTCTGACATGGCTGTTTTCTTAAACTAGTGCATCTTTCTTTCCTTGGTTTTATCCGTTGTTACTAACACCTACAGAGAGCTAGCAAAAGAACATTAAAATACGAAATTAAAATAAGAGAAGGTTAGGCCTGATTTTAAATGCCTTGGTAACCAGAAAACGTATATTTATCCTACGTGATATGACAAAGAATACGAACTTCTGACTTAATCTTGTAATTACAGAACAACCAGGATTATTTTTATCACGCTAATTATTACCGTCCACTCCTAGAACATGTCAGATACAGTGATCTAGGCCTAATTAATTGCTTATTGCACGAAAGGTTTTTGTTAGCACAATAAGTTAAAAGCTTCCACGAAATAACTGTCATTTTCCCGGGGGGGGGGGAGAAGTGGTGCGACCTTTTCATGAGAGAGGGGTTATCACGCATATTCCGTATAATTTCACCCAGTCCCATCTTTGGTGCTGGAGTTGGGATAGCGCGTGCTCGCCTGTACTGCCCAACTATCATGGACCTGGTTGTACGTAATTCATGTCACTGAGCGAGGCGTTATTACATCGGTTTTAGTTCCACTGATCTGACAACCCTGTATTATAGGAACTGTTCGTCTCTGTGATTTGCATAATAAATCATCGCTGGAAACGAAAAACGTGCTTCCTATTTATTGTTTTTCTTTTTTTTCAAACGCGACTGAAACACAAATACTTAATTCCCAATACCACCACTAGGAGTTATTTGTCTTTGTATTTTGAGTGGATGCTATGAAAGAAAAACTTCAGTATTAGGAGACATTGTATTTTTTTCCGGGAAGAAGAATTAGTTATGCTACTATAGTTTTAAGGATTGGTTATAAATTCCTTTCTGTTCCATCATTACTCATTTCACTTACAAATACAGGGATAATGATATGCTTGTTTAGCTGTCTTTCCCCTGGTCTTTCACTCCTAAATTTGGGACAACTAGCGCCAGATAGTCCTCGTGTATCATAGCGAGAAATTCAAATCAAATAATATGTTATAACAATACTTATTGATAGTCTCTGAACCACCTATCTGTATAGTTCACCTCTGAAGAAGAAAGGTTGACATTTCGAAAGTGCTCAGGTTAATAATGTGTATTAATGAAAGTATTTTCAGTACTGTTTACGTTTATGCATTTAAAATATTGTGCTAATTACGCACGTGCACTATAAAGCGAGTTGTTACGTAAAAAGAATTATTTGGGCTTGCGTGTAGATACTATAAGTATATACAACTTCATCGTGCCTTCCTCCCTTGTTTCCTTACTTATTAACCCAGCTGTCCGACTGCATGTTCCGACTTAGTAACGAGTTTTTCTTTTTCCTAAGTACCACGTGCTGTAGATTTTGTGTTTAATTTAATCACGTTATGAAATATTTTCGAATATTCCCGTGGTGTTCAGTTAATCAAACTGATATAGCTGGAAACAATTCTATTGTGTAAAAGTTATTCAGTCTCAAAGGAGGGAAACTGCCAAAAATAAAAGCCGCCGATATTGCATGCAAAGCCAAATTAAAGTCTGCACTAGTTTGGTTATCAGCAGAGATCTTCTCGTGATTCTATACATCACAATCAGTGAGGGCCCCTCTCACTCGTAGTCCGGCGGTAACGACTTGACACCCGCCACGGGCCCGAGACTCTGGGTGGAGACCGAGAAGCTGCACCGTGCCGTTTTCAACATACATCCGGCTCGATAAATTGTTGGCTGGTCTCTCTTCACCTACAAACCTCGCGCAGCGTGACGTCGCCGTAATGAACACCCAATTAATTTATGAAGAATATTCAACCCGGCGCAATGCATCATTTTAGCCTCTGTCATGAATCGCGTTTTTTTCTGTCAATATCTAAGCAGGATTCTCCCATTAACATCTGACCTTTCCGGACCATTTTGCTGTTTTCCGTGTCTTTCGACTGGATGCGGGTAATTGATGGGAATGGAAAAATCGTACTTATTTAATTTATTTCTAGTCTTGCAGTCTTCTTTGGAGCAACCGAATCGTGCAGTTGACTTAATTGAGAAAGTAGTAAAGTAAATATTGATTGTCAGTCAAAGAGTTGATTATAATGTTTTTCAGCATGAGTAATATATGTGTGGCTAAGAAACGGACTTGAACCATAAGTGGCAACTAGTTGTCAGTCTGTGGTCGAACTTAACAAAACAAAAAGAAAACGTGAGCCCAGGCTTTTATTCCTCGAGGAATTACGGGACAGCAGGAAGAAACAGAGAACAACAATTCGAGGGTTAACGACTTCTGTAACATGAAAATGACACCAATAACTTGGCCATAATTTAATAAATTGTGAGAAACAATAACGGTATAATTTGTTAATGCATTATATGTGTATCATAAAATTGTTCCTGTCTTAGCCTTACATTAATTTTGAAACTGCTTCTGTGAGGTCCTTATCTGGAACACCTGTTGCAGTTATATTTCAGCGCCGTATTTATTTATAAGAACTTCTAAGTGAAAGCAAAGACGAAAACGTGTAACGATATATTTCAACAGAACCATATCTGCCGACGAGGACCTTCGTTCAAAACCGGGGATCCTGAGCCAGCATGTTTGACATTGTATCACATTTTAATATCATCTTCTTGGACAGTAATCAGTAGAATGTGTTTGATTTGTTTGTAAATAGTGACGTAAGTTACCTGTGATTGGTGTATTTTTTGCCACTTTCAATCTTCCATACCTGTTTCTGTGTGCTTTCTTGTTATTAAGATAGCTTCTTTTGTGAAGTTTAGTACGTAGAAGAACAATAAATGGTAGTCATCCTTGAGGTGACAGACAAGACAGCTGTCAACTCTTTGGCTACTCAGATCGGATGATTTGACCGTTATTCTTATATTGTCCTCGGTCCAGATGTGCGCAGTACGTTTCCGGTAACGAGATGCGAACCATAGACCCTCGGGTTCACGGTTCGCCCGCTAGTTACTGTAATTAAATAATGTGATTTGACCGCTACTATTATAACGCCCTAGATCTAAACATACGAAGTGAGTTTATGGTAGCGAGATAAGAACCATAGACCTTCGGATTCACGATCCGCCCCGCTAAACGAAAAGGTCATGCCCGGCCATGTCTAAGGTGGAAGTGAGGTAACACTTACTTCTTATGGTAAAGCTGTACATCTGGCTGAGTACATTGATTTCTACCTTTAAGTTGCACTGCGTGCTTAGTTGCTCTTACAAGATTAAGTTTCTGTGGTATGTACAGAAAAAAGTACACTTGTTTTGTCGTTTTTCAGTTTAAGTTAACCTATAATAATGAAGCCAATCAAAAGTAGTTTCACTAATAACGCAATGGGGGGCATACTAAAACTAATCTCGTAATAACACGACGTAGAAAACCGGTACACTAAAAATGGACCCGCTAATAATGTAAATGAGAATACAAAATGGCCTCGATAATAAAGCAACATGGAAAAAACGTAATTTGTTTACACTTGTCATGAACCACAGTAGTGGCTCATAAAAAATATCCCCCCCCTTTTAAAGTGACAAGTTTTAATTACCATATTTATAACGAAACGCAATCTTACGAATGTACCACTGGGTCACTGAGTGGCTCGTGTGAAAGGAGTTACTCTGGTAACTTCTGTATACTTCCTGGTCCGGTAGAGTGAGCGACTTCTGTGTATTTTGACCCGATTGTTACTGTGATTTGAAAGTCACGCTGTTGCTACGAGAAAAAAAACAACAACAACAAAAAAACGTCACGTTCTGCACTTTGGTTTCGTGGTTGCGTTATAAGAGTGACGGTCAATTCCCACTGTCCGTTAAGACGAGGCGTAGCTCAAGAGATTAATAAATTATACTTTCCCCTGTATTTCAGCGGGAAGTTTATAACTTCAGAATCCGGGACCCCGATACCCTCATTGTGGGTAGAGGACATATAGCCCATCGGGTGGCTTTACGCTAAAATAAACGAACGAGGAAACAAGGGTGCTTAAGCGCCATCGGACGGCGTTGTTTAAGTTTACGAAAAGATTCACGTGCTTGTCGTGGGGAAGGATAACTTCCACGTATTTTCTTCATGTTGTTAAAGGAATTAAAGTACAGAAATCTATTCCTGTTTTAAAACTAGTAGCGTTGTTGTTGTTTCTCCACGGTGTTAGCAAACAAGTATAATCGCAATTTTTCTTATAGCTGTGTACCGTGACGTTGTACTACTGAAAGATTTGTTTACTCTGAGGGATCTTCACTACAGCTTTACCTTAACGGCGAAACGCAAAGATGTTTACACGTGAATTAGTTTGACTGCCGGGAGCTTTTTGGAGTTGATAGAGTGGCTTTCCGTATCCTAAACACAGGGTCGGTGTTCCCGGCGTGTTTACTTGCTAGAAAAGATCGCCTTGACTGTTCCGAACAAATCGATGGCGGGGTGCGTTATTTGTAAAAGTCAGCTTTCGAAGTTCTAGCATCTAATTTCAGAGTATTAATTATAGACCGCACTCGGGGGATGGTGACGTTGTTAATTTGGACAGTAGTTTTCTTACCCCCGACCCCATTCTCATTTACCCTCACTCCTTTAGTTTTTGTTGTATACTTTTACCGCACGGATTAAAGGACACAGGTGGACAGTGGTCAAGAGCACTCAGTGGGTGGTTTTGGTCGTGAGAACAGCCTCTTTCCTCTGTATTAAGAGTAACTCTAATCAGCGCAACCTCGCCCGCTCACGTGTGTGTGTTAAACACTTGAAACATTCACCTCGTGTTTCTGAAAATTTGACCTTCATCTATTTCGATTTGATTGTAGTGTAAAAATTATCGTATATAGAAACAGAAATGCTATACCTGGCGTGACTGGTGATACTTACAGGTGTTAATATTTTAATGCTGTTTGTTAATCCTTTAAATAGATCGTGCAAACACGTGTTGGGATTGTAGCTTCTGTACCTAGAAGCTGGACATTTAGTTATAACTGTGTTGTTAGCCTAGTTAACAAATAGCTACATACAGCAGTCTATATTCATTTAGGAATATCACACGTATACTGACATGATACAAGTACTTCCGGATATATATATATACACACACACACACAGATAATAGCCCCAATCTGAATGAAGTAAAATCTGATTTTGAAATATTTATACGTGATAGTGTAAGTACAACAGCATGTCAAAATATTTATATGGGGTAGTGTAAATACAACAGTATATTGAAAGTGTGCCTGCAATGTTCGAATGATATTCATTCCAAGGGCAGGATATAGGAGCTCACTCGCACGACTTCGTTGTTCCATTAAGTTTTATCCGTTCATTGACATACGTTCTGATTCGGGCCCTTCTTTACATCTGGCGTAACAAAAACACGCGCTAAACAACCTGCACTCGTAAATGTTTCGTGATGAAAACACGTTCACAAGATTTTGAGAAGCGACTGCTTTGAAATTCGACTAAATTTCGAATACGTTTGAAGATGGACTTCTCTTCCACTTACAAGAAAGGTGGTTGACACATACCTCAATTGTTGTGCCTTACAATGCCCTCTTGCGGATTTGTATTACCACATAAATATATATCAGATATCGACAATCAACCCTAAAAGCGTTTCAGGCTCAGGTGGTATATAGTTATAGGATAACTACGTCACAGTTCTGGCACTGATTTCCACAAACTGTTTCTTGTTTGTAACACTCAAACTTTGAACATTTCATAAACACACACATTAAATATTCAATAAACATGTTCTCTAGATTCGTGTTCTTATCTGTTATAGGTTGATCCGACGTCTCCCATTATGGGAGACCGTCGGTGAAAAATGTCCCCGGAAGTGAGCGTCCACGGTTCGATAAATTCGCCCCCGAAATACCCTTTCGAAGTCTTTCTTACATATTATGAATTGTGCAGCAGAAATACGTTCGAAATAAACATTTGTTTAGTTAATAATATTATAAGTTTCAGGTACAGAATGGACATATGACTGATGTAGTTTCAATAGTTACGACTTTATTTAAGAATATTTTCCTTTTTTCACAAGTGATGACGTATATCATTAAGGCGTGAGGTTAAGTAGTGCTTGAGTTTACTGTTGACAGCAGACTATCGTTGTCCAAGAAGTGTAAACATTACCTACATTAGGAATTATGATAGCTTATAATTACGAGTTGTTATACAAATGCCCTCCGTTTTTGTTTAGCGAATGTGGTCATCTTTCTTACTCGGTGGTTGTCTTTTCGTGTTTCAGCGCTCTGGACAAGATTATTGTGATTGGTTACAAGGCACTACAACTAATTTATTTCTTTACTGTCGGAAAGGACGAGGTGAAGGCCTGGACGATCCAGGTAAGTGTATAGCATAACCAAACATCACAAACCAGTTTTTGTTTATTTAAGAGGATTCCATAATAAAATAAACTGTAGAAAGAGTTTGACAAAATCTGTTTTAACGTAAAATTAACTCGGGTTTATAACACTTTTTTGTTGACGGTATTACGATGTAAATATGTAATTTGTTTTTAGTTTATAACTTTAATACAATACTAAGTAGCCTTATTAGAAAATAGGAAAACAGCAACAACGGCGGATCCTCAATAGCCGCGGCTGTTATTGGTTCTCAACTACCATGCTGTGGCTAAAAAAAAAGTACGTACTGCCTCGTTTCCGAACTTAAAATTAAGATAACGTCATTGAGTTTGTACTGATTTAGTTTGTTCAGTATTGAAAACCTTGGTTGTATTAAGTTATGAACCCGGTATGGTCTCGTGGATATGATGCTCGTCTTGCAATCTGCGGGTCTCAGGTTCGAAACCCTTCACCAAAAATGCTTGCTCTTTCAGCCACGAGGGTGTGTTCTAATGCGATGGCCAGCCCCATTCCCACTATTCGTTGGTAAAGAGCAGCCCGAGAAGTTGGCAGTGAGTAGCGTGGCGTTGACTAATTACTTTTTGTCTGGATGTCAGTTCAAAAGTAGGGTTGGGCTCACTAGCGCAGGTAGGTCGTGAGTAGGCTTTGGGCTAACATCTGAAAACAAATCAGATCAATATTTTATAGTGATTTATTTTTAGTTTGATTGTACGAGAATAAATAAAAAATCTTAATTAAAAAAACAAACAAACTCGAAGAACATTAAATAGATCAACCTGGATTCGTACAGTAATATGGAGGTTACACTTAGCTTTAGGCGTAGGAATCGGGCCCACATCTTTCTTGGTTTGAGAACCGTAACAGGCAGCAGTATCGGCCATATTAAAATAAAAAAATCGTTGATGAAGTCGTGTCTTCATTACTAATGGAGGTGCAGTAGGCCAGATTTTTATTTATTGCTCTATCGATGTGTGACTTTTTAAAATTTGTTTGGTATTGAAGACTTGTGGCCACATCACTGTAAAACTCGCAGAAAAGTCGTTGCGAGCACAATAATTTGGAATACAGGAGTTTACGTGAAACGCAACTGTTAGCATTGTGTGCCAGAACTTGGATTCTGATGTTAAAATAACCAAACGTTTTTGAAGCCAGTTTGGTGATCCTGTTATGAATGAAGTTACCAGCACTAGCATGTTATCTGGCTATAGTTTAGAATAAGAAACAAAATAATTACGCTTCTGTCTGACAGAAACTTGTATTTTACACCGAATGTTTGTTATGGCAACTGTCAGCCCGGTATTTTTTTTTTAAAGCCACACCTGTGTTGGACTGTATGATTGTTTCATCACGAGACCCGTGAGTAGTAGTGACGGCTAAAGGGGCGGAGCTATTGAGTTCCGCGAGCCAGCCATTTTTCTTTCCAAATTAACGCAATTGTGTCTTCACATTCTTGACGAACTTGTAAACCCCCATCAGATATCATGCTTGTTTACAGGTGTAGTGTATTAATACAATTTATTTAATATAAAAAATACTATAACGCATTTATACTCTGGAATATAGTATCTGGCCCGGCATGGCCAGGTGGTCAGGGCGCTTGACACGTAATTTGAGGGTAGTAACGGGTTCGAATCTTTGTCGCACCAAATATGCTCGCCCGTTCAGTCGTAGGTACGTTATAATGTTACGGTCGACCCCACTACCCGTTGGTAAAAAAGTAGCTCAAAAATTGGCGATGGGTCATGATGACTAGCCGCCTTCCCTCCAGTCTTACACTGCTAAATTATGGGAAGGCTAGCGGAGATAGCCCTGGTTTAGCTTTGCGCGAAATTCAAAATAAACGAACGAACATGGTCTCTTCTTCCTCGCACAGGTGTTTATAAAAAACAACAACAACCAATAATTCAGTGTAAAACAGAAAAAATCCAACATTTAAGGTACCTACAAGATGTGGTACTTTACTTCCTTTGGTATTGTAGGAGATTCTTCCTTCAAACTTGCTTGTTTGTTTCTGCACGTTAGCACGTGATCACATAAGGGGCTGTGTATTCATAGTCCTCCCTAAATTCGAACTAATAGGCGAGAGGGAAGGCATCTCTTGAATGACATCGACTGCTCAGTTCATGGGCTACCCACGTCTAATCGAATAATGAATGAGGTCTGACCGTCTTTCTTATAAAGGGAACCCGTGAATCGAAGTAGAGTCATTCCTAGATAGAATGGATGTAACCTTAGTATATTAATCTCGAAACCAAGGTTTTTGTTAAATTAACCAAAATTAACCCAGACTCGGTGGCCATAAAACATTTTTAATCGTAGCTTAGGTTCGTGTATTTGTATCTAGGTTGTATTTTACCTGTCGGTAAGTACTTGTGTGTAGGGGTGACTTTCTTACACACAGGTAGTAAAACCATAAAATATATGAAAGTCGCCCGTCATATAACATTTTAAACATTAGGATCAAAGATGAAACCAGTTAAACCTAGTTTAATGAAATTCGTCATTTATTTCGTATTTTATAACACAGGTTTACCGAGTGCTGCGAGACTTCTTCCATACAAGCTGATACGTTTAGACACGACGACAAACAATTTAACTATAAGTGTTCAACGACATAAACGGATTTACACGTGGAATGTTTTTATGACGAGAAACATGATCGTGACTTGTTGAAACCCGTTTAGGCGTGTAAATTAGTTTTACCACAAGAAATAGATAGGAACTTCACTTGTTAAAAACGTTTAGATGCGTTAACGTGTAAATATTTCTATAACGTGAAACAGTTGTGTAACGTGAATTGTTGAGACCGTTTAAATGCGTTGACATGTAAATATTATAATATGAATTGTTGAGACCGTTTAAATGCGTTGACACGTAAATATTATATGAATTGTTGAGACCGTTTAAATGCGTTGGCACGTAAATATTATAATATGAATTGTTGAGACCGTTTAAATGCATTGACACGTAAATATTATAATATGAATTGTTGTGACCGTTTAAATGCGTTGACACGTAAATATTATAATATGAATTGTTGAGACCGTTTAAATGCATTGACACGTAAATATTATAATATGAATTGTTGTGACCGTTTAAATGCGTTGACACGTAAATATTATAATATGAATTGTTGAGACCGTTTAAATGCTTTGGCACGTAAATATTATAATATGAATTGTTGAGACCGTTTAAATGCGTTGGCACGTAAATAGTATAATATGAATTGTTGAGACAGTTTAAATGCGTTGACACGTAAATATTATAATATGAATTGTTGAGACCGCTTAAATGCGTTGGCACGTAAATATTATAATATGAATTGTTGAGACCGTTTAAATGCGTTGACACGTAAATATTATAATATGAATTGTTGAGACAGTTTAAATGCGTTGACACGTAAATATTATAATATGAATTGTTGAGACCGTTTAAATGCGTTGACACGTAAATATAATATGAATTGTTGTGACCGTTTAAATGCGTTGACACGTAAATACTATATGAATTGTTGAGACAGTTTAAATGCGTTGACACGTAAATATTATAATATGAATTGTTGAGACCGTTTAAATGCGTTGACACGTAAATATTATAATATGAATTGTTGTGACCGTTTAAATGCGTTGACACGTAAATATTATAATATGAATTGTTGAGACAGTTTAAATGCGTTGACACGTAAATATTATAATATGAATTGTTGAGACCGTTTAAATGCGTTGACACGTAAATATTATATGAATTGTTGAGACCGTTTAAATGCGTTGACACGTAAATATTATAATATAAATTGTTAAGACAGTTTAAATGCGTTGACACGTATAATATTTTTTATAATGAAACAGGTAAAGAACGGATTGTTAAAAACTCGTTCAAACATGAGATAACCTCTGTTTTTTTAGATAGCCTTTGAATTTAATGGGGAAAACGAACCCTGTTTTAACCCGCAAAATACAAAGGAATTTTTGTTTGTTTGTTTGTTCATTCACCAAACCCTGGCGGAATATTGCATCGGCAAGAACAAAAGTTGCCGGTAACAAATTAACCAGCCGCCAACCTTCGACTCGCAATGATCTATTATCGGGGATCGGTGCCAGAAAGGTGCGAATCCCGCTGGCTCGATGTTTTTGCCAGCGGGCTATTTACCTGGCGTCTCCAAGTCTACAACTGGCCTCGTGGTTTGTTACGAAAAACGAGGAAACTTGAAACACGTGTTCTTAACTCGACACATTAGGACCGTGTGCGGTGAGTAATTATTTTAAGAGGAGATAGCAACAACACGATTAATTACTTAAATAAACAAAATACTTGCAAGGTTTGTTTTATTTTTTATAAACTCAACCGCTAATTTAAATAAAGAAGAAACTATAAATGAACGTGTTTGATTTGCTAAATCAGTGCCTGAAGTTATTTGTAATTATTATTCATCTCTGGACCTGACACAGTGCTCGCTGGAGACCACGTGATTTTCTGTCGATACCCCCACCACCACCAGTACACAAGTTAATAGTATCAAGCTATACCAAAAATTAGACGCTATGAACATTTGTTACTCAACAGCCATACCCGACAAGAACTCATGATGAAAAGAAACAGATCAGATTATTTTAAGTGTACCGGCCTGAAGTTAAAACATTAGGCTTTTCACAGCCTTTGTGTACGTGTACTACTTTCATTTGTAAGGCGCAGCAAATACACAAAAGCTGCATATACTAGTTGACAGTAAGAACTTTGTACATTATCCGCTATATCCATTGCTGCCGATGTCTTTCACACAGTATCAGGGCTCTTCCGATTGGCTGGAGTATGACAGTTGTGATCGGAACGTCATTTGTATTAGTAAATCGCTCGCCATTCTCTGTGAACAAGACTAAGTTGATGTACTGTAATTTGTAATCCATCTTGTTTATGTCACAGCACTTTAGAAGTAAGGCTATGATTAATTTATTCAGTTATGTAAACACCGAATGTTATTAGCTATTCTTGTGTTGAATTTCAGTCCATTCAGAAGAACTGGTGAACGAATAAACTCGTGGTCTTGATTCTGCCATCTTGAAATTAAACTAAATACTAGAGTTTGTAGTAACATCTCGACTACAACTACAGGATTGCTTTTTAGCCTTTTTTATATACAAAGTCCATACATACAATAATTTTAGTTGCACTGTTTGAAGATGAACTTTATATACAGTTGTTTGTTGTATTGTTTGGAGATGAAATCTCAGTATACGGGATTGGCTCTTATACACGCGACTTGACTCGTACACGCATGGGATATGATTATTCACGTGCTGCCCATATTTGGAAGTCTGTACGAAAACGAAAAGATTTCACCTCAAGAAATTATGTAGTGTTACAGGTGTTTTGTTTCGTAATACGTCATAACAAATACGGAGTAACCACGTATATCTGAATAAACCGTTTTTTCAAGTCGACAGACTTGCTTTTTGAATGTTTTATTGGTCTTTTGCGGTGGAAAGGTTTGTCACTAAACACGTAATCAAGCTCCCTAGGTAACGACAGATAAGTACAGGGGTTTACTGGAGAGATCCGCCTCTAATGATAAAAACACCCTAAATTAAACAGTATAATGCACTTTTTTCTTTTACCGGCATCGCCAAGTGGTTAAGGCGCTCGACTCGTAATGTGATGGTCGCGGGTGCGAATCCATGTCACACCAAACATGCCCTTTCAGCCGTGGGGTCGTTGTAATGTGACGTTCAATCTCACTATTCGTTGGTAAAAGAGCAGCTAAGGAGTTGGCGGTGAATGGTGATGACTACCTGCCTTCCCTCTATTTTTATACTGCTAAATTAGGGACGGCTGGCGCAGATAGTTCTCGTGTATCTTTGCGCGAAATTAAAAAAACAAATAATCAGCAGGAGGTAATAGGTATGATGAATTACACTAAATACTGATGGATGGATGTAGATTCGAATTTAAAATGTGTTATTTCTGAGCTTCCAAGAAGAGGATACTTGAAACTGAACATTTTTCAGCGTTTTGCTCAGTCATTATTCTTTTGCCCAAAATTACCCTCCTTTGTAACACTGTGAATAGTGCATAGATATAGACCGTTGTGTAGCTTTACTTTTAACGTCGAGTATACCAAAATTACGACCGTTGTGTTATGGAAAGCGCTTTTCCTCACTTGACACGTTTTGAAAAGTATTTTATTTCTCCTGTATTTATGTAGATAACGTGTTTGTTGCGCCATCTAGTTTTATCGTAGTAAATCATTCCTCAAGTCTCCAGGTGTTTTTTACGTGCTTATTGATAAAATAAGGAATGTATTGTTTTTATAGTTGGGGTCCTCTGGTAGCAAAGCGGATAGTCTGAAAGCTTGTAGTACTAAAAATTGAGTTTCGATACCCATAGTGCACACAGCACGAAGAGCCCACTGTGTAACTTTTGTGCTTGATTACAAACAAATAACAGTTGGGTACCCCCATTGTTAACGTTATTTTCGTACGTTGAATGTGTTTAAAGAGGCTGATATTTATTAGTTGATAAATAGTAGTAAAATATTCTACAAATTTATTCTTAGAAAAAAACAACTTCAATTTCTAATATTTGTATATTAAATATCGACTAATCCAGAGTCAAGTCGTCCATTTATGTGCTGGTGGTAATATTTTGGAGTGCTGTCTCGGGACCAAACACTAATTACACAGTCCGACATGGTTCTATTATCTTTAGATGTTTACACGTTTTGTTGTAAACATACAGATTTTTCACAAAACGTCATAATTACTTTTACGTAAGCGAATCATTTTCACTGAAATTCAGGTCATATTTTATTATGCTTAAAATCTTAACAACTACAAGCTATAGATTTCTCTAGATCAATTGTTCTAGAACCCGAGCATAGTAATAGAAAATATTCATTGTGGTAAACGAAATAATAATTTGATTTTAGTAAAAGTTTCTTTTTTCCTTCCAGATGTGTAAAAAGATCTTTGTTATAGAAAACAAATGAATGTTATTTTCACAATCTGCTTAGTAGAATTATGGAAAAACCTGTTAATGAAACGAAAACGACTTTTATGAAGTTTAAATTTCTAGGCCTGTGTTACCTCTTTGAAAATGTACAGCGGCTTTTTCAAAATTAATTTGTGTTAAATGCTAGAGTAAAGTAATTGGTAAAAACGATTTAACAACTAAACTGTATTTGTTTAATGTATGTTTGATGGGCTGTTTGGAACTGATGTGTGGATACCATATGGCTACCCAGGCTTAAAGTATGAAGCCTTCAAATATACTTATGACAAGCAACATTGTTTATTTATAACAGAAGAGGACACAGCTAAACTTTGCAGTTGTTGTTGTTGCTTCTTTACTTTCTGTGTGTTTCAGTTTTGATTAGGCCCAGCATAGCCAAGTGGTTAAGGCACTCGACTCCTAATCCGAGGGTCGCGGTTCGAATTCGCTGTTACACCAAACAAGTGCACTTGACCTCTCCCTCTTTCCTTTTGTTGGTGTGAACTGTTTAGTGTATTAATAATTACTACATGAGGGCCAGAGTGACCCACAGTTACTCAAGCCCCTATCAGGACAATGTCCATGTGTTTTGAACCATCAGTTCCTTCATTGATGTCTAGCACATAGGTGGCCTGTTTTTATTTTAGTACTTAATTATTATTATAATATATACTATTTTTTAATTTAACATTTTTTTCTTAATGATCTAATGTATAAGTTAATCGGGGAGAGGTGTTTAGGACTATCTTCATCGTATATGTATTATCTGTCGAGTTCGCATAGTAGCTCATTTTTTCTCCAATTTTTATCAAAATATTTTATTGTACTATGTAGGAGTGTATCTGCTATTGTTTGTGTGTTTGAATATTTATGTATAAACTTTGAAGAGGTAGTTCTAGGTACTCTATATGCTGTCGTAAGTAGTGTATTTTGTATTGTCTGTAATTTGGTTTTCAATTGTTCTTTGCTTACATTAATCCATGCTGGAGCTGCACAGTCTAATACAGGTCTTGTATATGTTTTGTATATTTTGAGGATGTTTTCAGGTGTTGCTCCACTGTTTTTACCAGTTAGACTCGTAGCATAGTTTGTTATTCGCCAAATTTTAGTTTTTATATTATTGAATGGTTTGTCCATGTAAGTTCAGAATCATGCGTTAATCCTAGGAGTTATGCAGATATAGCAGTCTGGAGAATTGCTCCATTTATGTAAATTAGTTATTACTCTTTCTCGGGTTTTAGGCCCGGCATAGCCAGGTAGGTTAAGGCGTTCGACTCGTGATCTGAGGGTCGCGAGTTCGAATCCCGGTCGCACCAAACATGTTCTCCCTTTCAGCCGTGGGGACATTATAATGGTACGGTCAATCCCGCTATTCGTTGGTAAAAGAGTATCCCAAGAGTTGGAGGTGGGTGGTGATGACTAGCTGCCTTCCGTCTAATCTTACATTGCGAAATTAGAGACCGCTAGCGCAGATAGCTTTGTGGGAAATTCAAAAACAAAGGTTGTTGTTTCGGCAATATACTTTAAATATATACCTTAGAAATGATATAATTTTATTTTGCTCTATAATAAATGAAAATGGAACGTATAGAAGTCTAAAACTTCTGGTTGTGACCCTTTCTGTTATAAATAAGTTTGTTTATTTTATGTATTGGTATTTTATTTATTATGAGGCTTTAAGAACTCGCATAAATTTCATAAAATATAAGTTGAGCATACAGATAATTGAGGGCGCCACATTGCATCGTTGTTTTAGACATTATTTTGAGTGTTACTACCGTGTAATACGCATGGGCGTTGAGCTTTTATAAAGAGTGCGAATACTATGTGCTTAACTTTTCAAAAACATCTAATGCCAACTCTTATATTTTGAAAGTAATTTAAGAATTACAATTTGCATAGTTAGGTGGTTATGGCACTCTTCCCTTCAATATGAGAAACTTTAGCGATTACCGAAACTACATTATCATTATCTTAGGTTGTTTATGTAACTAAGGTAGTTATTGATGGCTTGTAGGAATGGCCTGATAATTGTTTTTTATTATACAGTTCTCTCAATTCAATTAATACTTAAAGCAAAACCAATATGTATAATTCAAACTATCGGTAGATACAGATTTTCAGAAACTTTTGTTCTTTCATTTACATGTATCACTTTTAAAAGCTAATATTGAGGTAATGTTGATAATTAGTATATGTAGCAAATATGAGTATGTTTATACGACTGTAGAGAGGAACCAAGGTTGTGGTAAATGTGAATCTGTTTATATGAATGTAGAACAGAACAACACTTTTAGTAAATGTAGAAAGGAACTGAAGATGTGGTAAGTGTGAATCTGTTTATGTGGATGTAGAAAGGAACCAAAAGTTGTAGTAAATGTGAATCTGTTTATATGTTTGTAGAACAGAACAACACTTTTAGTAAATGTAGAAAGGAACTGAAGATGTGGTAAGTGTGAATCTGTTTATGTGGATGTAGAAAGGAACCAAAAGTTGTAGTAAATGTGAATCTGTTTATATGAACATAGAAAGGAACCAAAGCACCTCAAGCTGCTGGAAAGATCCACACTGATTTTGAGAAAGGGTTCATAATGGCCGAGGTGATGAAATACGATGATTTCAAGGAAGAAGGATCGGAAGCTGCAGTTAAGGTTTGTGTAGCAAACAATTCGTGCCCTTGTTTGTGTTACCTTCTGACATACACTTCCAAGATATTCCACTGAATTATTGTTTTCATAAATTATGCTGGTTATGTTTGATTAGCTTTTAAATGTAATGGATTTAAAATAACCGTAACAATTACCTGTTTGTTTTTAGTTTTCATGAAACTTTTATGTTTATTATACATGAAAGGTTCAGTATTTCCGGCCAGTTTCTGAATCGATAATGCAAGACTTTATGTGTGTGTTCTACACCTCTGAAAATGAAAGATCTCAAAACTCAATTGCTCTCATAAAATTCAACCGTTAATTATAAACAACCACTATGGTTTTTGTACTAACACTTGTTCTCATATTCAATAAACCGTTTTTCAGAGTGCTGGGAAATACAGACAACAGGGTAGAAATTACATCGTAGAAGATGGTGACATCATCTTGTTCAAATTTAACGCTGGAGCAGGTTTACAAGGGAAAAAGAAACAGTAACCCTTGATACTGGCTTATTAATGCAATCCACGTGATAATCACGTGCTTCAAGGCTTAATGCATCAGCACTTCATTGGCTTAAATAAAACTTGTATATTTATCTGAAACTGTAGTTTGTTTTCTTTCCTATATTCTCTTTGTCATATCACCAGTACATACTAAAACATATTTTCTAGAACTAATTGCAGAAATTCTAATGTAGAATCATGTGACAGTTAAGATCAATTTTAGAAATCTTTAAGTCACGTTAAGAGTTTGCGAATTATCTCTCAAAACTTCGTGTCAGCGATTAACGTCATTCTAAAAAAAAAAAAAAAGGAAGTGCTTTGATAATGTTACGTACATCTTTGAAACATTGAAATAAAACTTTCTCTTGTTTATCAAATAAAAATGATACATTTAAAACAATTAAAGTATACTGAAAAAAACAAAAAGTTACCCGTAAGTTAAAGCAGGGGAGGGAAACTTCATTGTGGTTACTAGCTCGAGTTTAGGAATCAACTTTTTTCATCACTTATTTTTTATCGCAAATTTTGGTAATCAGCAATTGCATTGCATCACGTCATCACTGCCATAGACTCCGCTCATTTTGTAACGTCAGTCTGGTTTAGATGTTATCGAGTGTGCGTTGTTTTGCATGCGCTTGCAAACATATTTTTATTGTGCAACTTTCAAGTGATTAAATATATTTTGTTTTTAATCCCATGATGTGGATAATTCGAAAACAAGAGAATCCAGATGATGGTGAACACTCAGAAAATAAAACAATTTCATTGATTCCGGTATTACTACCAGAAAGAGAATGAATGACACGTGACTGGAGAAATGTGAAAAGAGAATTTGATGAAAGTCGGAGTTAAAATTTGCAGTGACTGAAACAAATAGCAAGCCAGTGTGTCTTTTGTGTAACAGAGTTTTTAGGAATAATAAAGTATACAATCTTAAGCAATACTTTAACAATTTTCACAACGAATTTGATGTAAAATTTCCAGTTGATATCAAAAATCGTGTGAATGAAATTAACTGTTTGAAAGCACAACTTCATGAACAAAAGGGATTCCTAAAAAGATTTTTATCATTGAAAAAATTAGTTACGTTGGATAAAACATCTTTGATTCTAGCTAAAAAAACATTTTCTAATGCAGAACTGGTAAAAGAAATATTGATTGTGGTCATTGAAACTGCTGGAGAATTATGATTCAAAAATAAAAGGTATTATTCAAAAGGTAAATAATTTGCTGTGCCTCCGCTAGTACAGCAGCATATCTACGGATTTATAACGCTAAAATCAGGGGTTCGATTCCCTTCGGTGGGCTCAGTAGATAGCCCGATGCGGCTTTGCTGTAAGAAAAACACACTTTGGGCCCGGCATGGCCGAGCGTGTTAAGGTTCTCGACTCATAATCCGAGGGTTGCGGGTTCGAATTCCCGTCACAACAAACATGCCCGCCCATTCAGCCGTGGGGGCGTTATAATGTTGCGGTCAATCCCACTATTCGTTGGTAAAAGAGTAGCCCAAGAGTTGGGGGTGGGTGGTGATGACTAGCTGCCTTCCCTATAGTCTTACACTACTAAATTAGGGACGGCTAGCGCAGATAGCCCTCGAGTAGCTTTGCGCTAAATTAAAAAAAAATGCAATAAGTTGAGGAACAATTATACTCAGAATGCTAGAGCTAGCGAAAGACAGAGTAAATCAGTTACTTGAACAACTGAAAGACTGTTTGTATTTTTCTTTAGCACTGGATGAGTCAACAGATGTTAGTGACATTGCACAGTTGATATTTTGCTTTCGATATATAACTTCAGATCTTCGAGTGAGGGAAGAAATGCTTGGCCTTTGTGGATTATAAGATCGAACATGTGGAAAAACATCTTTGAGAAATTTCTTGAAATGTCAAAAAAAATCAAACTGTATTTTATAAAACTGGTTTATGTCACAATAGACGGTACTCCCGCCATGAGTGGGGCGAAATTAGGATTTGTTTCTCTTTTGAAGGAGCATTTAATTGAAAATAATGTGAAGTCCATGCTGCCATCTTTCAATTGCATTTAGCATAAGGAAAATTTATGTGCTCAGATGTCTAAAAGTGATGAACTGAAAAATTTGATAGACATTGTTGTAAAAATTGTAAATTATATTAGAAGTGGAAGTTCTCTCATCCACCGACAGTCTGTTGAGTTTTTGAAGAAAAGCAGTGACTGTACTTTTGATGATCTTACTGATTTTGCAAATGTAGGATGGTTAAGTAGAGGAAAAGTCTTGGAACGATTTACTTCCTTATTACCTCAAATAAAAGAGTATCTTGTTGAAAAAGGTTAGATTGAAAATTTCCCTGAAATTGAAACTTTGTCATGACAGTGTGATTTGCACATTCTGTGCGAAATGATGTCTCACTTGAATAATTTGAATACGAAGCTTCAGGAAAGAGGTAAAATAATACGCGAGCAATCACAGTCTATTCATGAATTTCAATTAAAGTTAAACTTCCTTACGGAATAATTACAAAATAATGATTTGACACATTTTGCAAAGTTAAATAGTTTTCTAGAAAATAATAAGGACCATGATCTCTTTGTAAACTGTATCAAAAATCTATCTCAAAATTTTGAACCACTTTTCTCCGAATTTAAAAATTTAAAATTGATATTTGAATTTTTGCATGATCCATTTCAATTTGGCTTAGAAAATTTGAGTAAGGAAATTACATCTTTTTTGTCTTTGGATAAGTGTGGATTTGAAGACGAGATGCTTACCATGCAAAGAACACATAAAAGGTAAAAATATTCTATCAGAGAGATGTGGCTTACTATTCTAATAAGTGAGTCTTCCAAATCTAAAGATAGCAATTTCAAAATTATTTTCCATGTTTGGATTCACATGGGTGCGTGAGTCAACATTTTGTACTCTAGATTTTTTCAAGTCTGGATACAGATCTCAACTTACTGACATAAATTTAGAGGCAGAGCTAAGGTGCTCATTGAGCAGAGATATTAAGCCAAATTTCACAAAACTTGTTGATGAAAACCCCCATCAATTTTCACATTAAAAATTAGTTGAAATGCAATTATTTTTATTAAACTAACATTTTTCAATTTTTTAAATAATGTGGCCAACGTTGTATTCAGTAGCCACGGTTGTGAGCACTGAAAAATAAGTTGTCCACTCCCGAGTTAAAGTCTGTGTTATAGTCATAACTTTTATTTTCATAGGAGTTTTTCATCCATTTATAGAAACTTAATTTGTAATGCAAAATGGACTGTTACTTAAAACGAATTTGCTGAGTCGTGAATGAAAGCAATTCTCTGTTTTGTCTGTTATATAGTAGAAACAAATATAAATGCATGTTTTTTAAAAGTTATATATGTTTATTATAATTTTATGAAAAAAACTGGGTATAATTTTATTATTCTTACATCAGAATGACTTCCACTGAGGTCTACCAATCACAAACGTACCACGCAGTTTTTGTAAACTGTTAACATCAGCTGAAGTGGACGACTCGTTAGCCATTGGCATGCTTCCCATGGTCGTTTTGTCAGATACGTCAATGTATTTGTTAACCTTAGATTACTGTATGTGTATTTCTATGATATTGTGTACCAGGATAATTGATATTATCTTCCCATCAGAGCAAACTACATACTTGATTCAAAACTGAAAATCAACCTGGTAATGAATATAGCTAATTGAACATATAATCCTTACTTGTAAGGATTAGAATGCATTGTTTTATCAGTTGGATACTGTCACTATTTAACGATGTTTTGGGCCGTAAACCCAACAATATCTCACTAGACATAGGTTTGTTCCAAGTAATGCATTAGGCTAACAATATAAAATAATCATTATAGTGAAATTATAATAATGAGTAAAAATAATAAATTATACATATTAAAAATTCTAATCAATTTTATTAATGATAATAAACTTAAAGAAAACAGTTTGTCTTGGTTTAAACACCAGCGAGCCACAAGTATTGTAAATTTAACGTTCGTTGAACAACGTAATTTCAGTATGACCTTTTATAAACAAAAGTTTTTTACAGTTCTCCCTAAAAATGTCTTTGATTAACAAAAATCCATTAACAGCTTCGATAGTGTGTATTTAGAATAGCCTGACATCTGAATTGTTTCGAAACGTGTTATCGTTTGGGTGTAGCAGGACGGTCATAAACTAACGTGTAGACACAAGATAAGAAATTAAATGATTACTTAAATCGTACAATAAATAAGTAGAATATTGATTATACAACTAAAATATAATTCTCTTAAATATAATAACGATATAATAAACATTTGCTCTTCATCCGGCCACATGATAGTTGTTAAAACACATTCTATTGTTTATTACTCCAGAAAAAAATTGTCAGCTGTTTCTAACGGAGATTAACGTAATTCTAAAAAACTTGTATTCCATGTTATGGCGTACATCTTCTGATGAGCTGATAATCCCAGTGTTCAATAAAGGATAATTAATTGGAGAGTTAAAAAGAACACAACGAGATACAGTTTTTATTTTTATTTTACCATTACCGTTGAGAAGTTGTAACCATGAGCTGATCACGTGATAGCAACAACTGAAGTCTTTTTTTTGTTGCTTTAGATGTTTCTTTTGCAATAAAATAATAGAAGCTTGAATAATATAAAACTTTACATTATTTTATCAATAGATTTTAATGGAATTATTATAATAAAGTGGTTTAATTAAATTTTGAACGTAATTCGATACCGGTGCAGAAAGGGATTAAAAACGGAGCTTGGGAGCAACAGAGTTTAACTGCTATAGTGATTCATTAAAAATATCAAAAATGTGTATAATATTGTAGTTCAGGACGTACAGTTTCCTAGACAATTTTTGTAAATAACTTTTTCTTTTGTTAAATGAAAAACCGAGACTCTATTTATTAGGTTTCGATATATGCTCAAATCTTGGCTATCAAGATCGGATACCATTCAAGTCAAACTAAGTACCACAGTTTGTTAATTCGCTCACAGACCACATTTTTGTTTAACCCAACATCCTCTGCGGACTTGCAATACCAGAAACTGGGTTTAGATATGCATATTGAGAAGAGCATGATAGCCAGTTTTGCTTGACCACAAACAAACAAACACCGTTTTTAAATTATTGGACTTTCATTCTCAGCGATAATTTGAGTCTAATGAGCACCACCTAGTATGAGAAATATGAGTGAGTCGTGGCCCATCTTCAGTGAAGCCAAACCTAAATATTGCATCTTAAATCAGATGCGCAATAAATATATGTGCGTTTCTGATTAATATACCTCGTATTACAGTTTACTACTTTGTGAAACTAAAGTGCAAATAAGCTTCTAGTGAAACTCTTTTAGCGTCACCCTTTGTTAAGTACAGTAACTAAAAAAATATTTTATAAATAATTCCTTTTTAAACAGTATTGTTTATTTTAGAGCAAAGCCACATTAGATCAACTTGCTATGTCCACCACGGAAAATCAAACACCACATTTTAGCGTTATAAATCCATAAACTTACCATACAACAATATTATATGTTGGGTTGTTCAGAAATATCGGAATTATCACGATAACATCTAGAAGCTGAATATTGAGTAACTTATCGTTGGTTGGTTTAATCCAATGTTTGTCGCTTAAAAGGTGTCTTAATTGTCTGTTGTTTCAACTCTACTCAGAGTAAGTTTCGCAACTCCCAAGGCAGCATGGACAAGAAAGACTTTCGTTTGATTTTCCTCTACGACTTCAAACTTGGACGAAAAGTTACAGAAACTACACGAAACATCAACCAGGATCATCAGCCATGGATCTGTTACTAAACGTACAGGTTTGGACACGAAAATGAAAGTTTTGAAGACAAGGTCGTAGAAGAAAGCCATCCTCAGATGAAAACACATTAAGGAGACAAACTCTCGCACAACAGTACATGAATTTGCAGAAAACTTAAACATAAGCAAATCAAGCATTGCCAACTTCCTGAGTGCGATTGAAAAGACAAAAAAGTTGGATAAGTGTATTCAGCATCAGCTGATTGAAGATCAACAAAATCGACGTTATGAGACCTGTCAGGGATTATGCTCCAAAATTTGAATGAATTGGGAATTGAGGTTCTGCCTCATCCATCTTATTCCTCAGACCTTTCCCCTACAGATTTTCATTTTTTCAACACGTTGACAACTTTTTGAACAATAAACGCTTTCAAAACCAGACAGCTGCAGAAACTTTCAGGGAGCTCATTGACCATGGAAACTGATTTCTACAGCATAGGCATAAACAGCATTGTTACACGTTGGCAAAAGTGTGTCGAAGCAAATGGTGCTCACTTTGATTGAAGCATGTTTTACAAAACTGGTTTATACTTTTCCAAACTTCGCTATTGAAAGCGACATTTATTTCTGGACAACCCAATACAACTTAAATTAAGCTTAAGGATTGTACTTAGTACAGTTACTGCTGTTCTACATACTTCGTTAATGAAATGAACGTGCTTGAGTATAGGAACCAATTAATTCTCTGCAGATATTCTATTCGTCAACATTGTAAAGATAGAATATTACTCAGTGTATCGGTTTCACAGATTTTACATTTAAGGTTTTCATAATCACTTCCAACTTTTTTTAAGAATGTAATTATTGTTTATAAATAAATTCAGAGGTATATCACAATTCAATTGATTTTGAAAACTCGCTGATTAAAAACCCCCGAAAACTATAATGTTTCTCTTTATTGTTATCGAGTCTTTTCTGAGTAGCTTTGGAAATACGTTTGTTTGAAAGCACAATATTTTATTTAAGTACATTTCGTGATTAGTGTAGTATACGCTGTGTATGAAAAATGGAAATAAGTAATAAATGAAATACACATTAGTTGTTTTAGTTGCCAACAGGTAACGTTAAAAATCTTTTAACAAATTATTTATTTAGGATTAACAGATGGCGTTATGGTTGAATATAACACTGTCAATAACACAATCGCAAAAGAAGAGTATTTATTAAACGTCTAATTTAAGAAGTAATTTCCATATTCGAAGAATAAATATAGTAATGTTTTGTAGGACGTAAGGACAATAAACCATAGCGGACAAATGCGATGCTCTTTATAGGGTAAAATACCTATTGTGATAAAATGTCCACAAAACAATTCAAAAGCTCAGACCTGTTAAAAGGTAAAATTTAAAAAGAGGGGGGATACTTTTAACAGTGTGTTACTAAGGGTTAGTCAACGAACCATTCGAGAGTAAGTTGAATGTGATTTGATCGGTTATGACATGGAGGATCAGATTTTTAGTTGATAACGAAAAAAAAAAAAAGTGTTAAAAGGATGAGGAAAGTGGCTCCACTACTAATAAGTTTGCAGCGTTTATTTATGAAGGAAGTGTCCATGTATATACCCAATGGCAAAGTTATCGTAGCTACAAGTACAGAACAAACAAGAGGGAACTTACATATACGTTTATTTTTTATTCTCCTCACTGTAAACATATATATTATGTTCTTAAAATAAAGTTATAGGTTAAATATTTAAATAAATATCACCCTACCGTTTTAACTGTCATTATAGTTCAGAAAAAAAGATCTTTTATTTACATCGTGTGAGGTCCAGAGGCATTATAAGTCACAATGGAATGATACTATTAGACCAAGCAAGAGTAGCCGTTACCTACTTACCTTTCGTTCTGACCTTACAGTTCGCAATTAAGAGCGGCTTTGCACAAATAACCCTCTTGTGGCTTTGAACGAATTTTTGAAAGCGACATCTGACGATTAAGTAGTACTTGCTTGGACGTTAAAATTTTAAGAGTTTTCCGTTTCAAGGTTCATCAAAGCTAATTTGTTTTAAGATATACATTGGACTATCTGTACTCTGTACTTTACAGGGATCGAACCCCAAATTTACCATGGCCAGGTAGTTTTAAAAACCATCAAACAAATATTTTCATTATAATTATTTGAAATTAACAACAAGTCACTGGAGATTGGGGTGGCTGTTGGTGGTGATGGAAAGTTAATGATGCTGGAATAATTGTTTACAGTGGGAGTACGTAAAAAACCATTGAAACTGTAAATACTGGTAACCCTCGTGAGGGTTTTTGAAAACAGAAACAAGGACAACAGATTACGCTGGTCAGTTTTGTTTTTGTATTGAATTTCGTGCAAAGCTACAGAAGGTCGATCTGCGCAAGTCGTCCCTAATTTAGCAGTGTAACACTAAAGGAAAGGCAGCTAGTCATCACCACTAGATTGCCAACTCTTGGGCTTCTCTTTTACCAACGAATAGTGCGATTGACCTTCACGTTATAACGCCCTACGACCGAAAGGGCGGGCATGTTTCATGTTATTGAAAATGCTGGTCGGAAAGAATAGTGAACATAAAAACAGAAGCATCTGTGGTTATACATCGCACTGAGTGGACGATGAAAACGGAGATTCCTATCCAAATAGTGGACAAGATGTTAAGTGGTTGTATTGTTATATCGTACTGTAAGCCTTTCTTAATCTATTTAACACGTGTTTATTTTTACCTTTTTAGTGTTTCAAATGTTCCGCTTTTGTGAAGTTTAGACTTTAATATCAATTTATCATCAAATTCTCTTTTGTTTACAAAGATGTTTTGTTAATACCCTGCAAGCGTGCATATTTCCCATCTAAATTCTGTGTAGCTGCACAAAGGGGTGTTATTATAATAAATAACCAGGAAATATTCAGCTGTGCAAATCAGAAACCAGAGGGCCAACTTTTCGTGCGCAGGCTGGTCACAGCACAACAAGTTTACTATTTGACTAACGCAGATATCGAGTTGGATTTATTCAGTTGTTACGCACGACACGCATTTACCCGCGTTTTATTTAGCTTATAGTTAACTCCAAAACGCTAGAATAAATGATTGCCTTCCTATCTTAGTTTTAAAATGTGTGTGTGTGCAAGCATACGTGGACGGCCTTAGAAATTTCTTCCAGGGGTTCCAAGTCTTCCATTTCTGAAGGGATAAAGCAGTGCGAAATTGTGAATTGAAATTTAAAAAAAAATCATATACATTCGCTGGATAAATAAATAAATAAAGAATTATGTTTCTTATTTTCCTGGTTGGGTAAATATCCCCTTTTCCCCCCTCCTCTCCTGCGGGCGCCCATGTGTGCATATGTATATATATATAGCAGTGTAATACTAGAAGGAAGGCAGCTAGTCATCACCACCCACCGCCAACTCTTGGGCTATTCTTTTACCAATGAATAGTGGGATGACCGTAAAATTATAACGCCCCTGATGTAATTTAAGGGCGATGGGTTTGAATCTCCATCACTCCAAACATGCTTGCCTTTTCAGCTGTGGGGGCGTTATAAAGTATCGGTCAATTCCCCTATTCGTTGGTAAAAGAGTAGCTCAAGGGTTGGCGGTGGGTGGTGATGACTAGCTGCCTTCCCTCTAGTCTTGCACTACTAAATTAGGGACGGCTGGTGCAGATAACTCTCTTTGCGCGAAATTCAAACCAAACCGAGCCACTTTGCAGTAATAATTAGAAAGCATTCAACACTGTATGGCACGATGGTCTGAGGTTCCGAATGAATGAAATGGGACTCTGCGTGGAATTATTCGCTGGCTATCTAACTTTTGGAAAATAGAAAGTGTAGAGTGAATGTAGAGGGTACCTTTTCTGAGTACTTTACTCCAGAAGCTGATGTCCCTCAGGGAGGGGTAGATAGCCCTATACTCTTCATCATGTATCTAAACAATATGCCATTGAAGGATCCAATTCACGGATTTTCTTCACAGTTCGCAGATGATGTAGCAGTCTGAAAAAGCAGCACAGCACCAACAATAGCAGCCACCAACATACAACCGCAACTAAATAGAATAAGTGAATACTGTCAAAAATATAGAATAAAAATAAATACAGCAAAAACACAACTTGTCGTCTTTACAAAGTGACAAAACACAAAAAACAACAGCCAGAATTATACATGAATGGCACACTAGTTCATACTGCCCCATCGGCAAAATTTTTAGGTCTGACCTATGATTCAAAATTAACTTGGATTAATCATGTCAACGAAAATAAAAATAAAGTCTGGCGAAGAACTAACTATGGTAGGAGTCTAACTGGCAAAAACAGTGGAGCATCCACAGACAACATACTAAAAATATCTAAAACATACATTAGACCAATAACAGATTATGCAGGTCCAGCATGGATAACTGTAAGTGATAAAATAATTAAAACTAAATTACAAACAATCCAAAACACACTCCTTACAACAGCATATAGAGTTCCCAGAGCAACATCATCTCAATTTATACATAAATATTCAAACATACCAACCATACCAGATAGACTCCTACATAGTACAATAACGTATTTTGATAAAAATTAGATGAAAAATGAATTACTATGCGAACCAGACAGGTACCGCATACATGATGAAGATAGTCCTAAACACCTCTCCCTGATTAACTTATACATTAGATTATTAGGAAAAAAATATTAAATAATTAAAAAATATATATAATAATTAAGTACTAAAATAAAAACAGGTCACCTATGAGCGAAACATTAGTGAAGGAACTGATGGTGCAAAACACATGGACATTGTCCTGATAGGGGCTGGAGTAACTGTGGGTCACTCTGGCCCTCATGTAGTAATTACACAGGTCAACAAATTTTTTCGAAATCTCAGTTGCATAAGATTTTTTTACTCATTCTTACCCTTTGTGACCTGCTATATTCAAATATGAAAACGGTTCAGCTCTACATGCTCTAGTTTTAATGCAATTTTAAGTTTTTCATTCTAGCCGTTTGTGGTCAAATTAACACGTTTCCTGCGATGCCTATATTGGCAAACCGGCAACTGCTGCGATGCTCTTGTACATCTAACAGCTTTAGTGCTGCATGAGCTATGATAACGTGAGGTTGTCGTTACATTTGTCTCTAGCCTGCAACTTAGTTAAAGGTAAGACAATAGTGGGACACCGGTAGGTCCCATCGCAGGAAACGTGTTAATTACTTACACGTTTATGTTATCAACAGAGATATTAATATTGTTTAGATTTTGTGGTCAAATTAATTACTTACACGTTTATGTTATTAACAGAGATATTAAAATTGTTTTGATTTTGTTTCAGATCTGATCATGACTACAAGGAGACGTCAATGTGAGAACAAGCCGGACGCTTTCTGTTATATTTGTGGATGCTTCACGCTTATTCGTCAAAGGCGTAATATAACATCGTTTGTGAGGCGTGCTTATAAAGCGTACTTTGGACTTGCTCTTGGTGACCAAGACATGAAATGGGCTTCACATATTGTGTGTCATAACTGCGAGGAAATGCTGCGTGACTGGACAAAAGGGAAACGTAAGGGTTTACCTTTCGGAATTCCCATGACCTGGCAAGAACCGATGGACCACACAACTGACTGCTATTTTTGTCTGGTCAATACAAAGGGCATTGGCAAGAAAAACAGACACAAAATCTCATATCCTAGTGTTCCCTCAGCAATCCGACCTGCTCTGCACTCTGATGAGCTCCCAATCCCAGTTTTTAAAGGATTTCTTCCATCTGAAGATGTGGGTAGTGACCAAGAGCAAGAGACTGCTGATGAAACTCAAGAACTACTTTCAGAATCTGGCGATCCTTCTTATGAGACCCCACAGTCATTAACTCCTCAACAGTTTAGCCAGCCAGAGTTGAATGACCTTGTGCGTGATTTGGGTCTCTCCAAAAATGCAGCTGAAGTGTTAGCTTCCAGGATGCAAGAAAAGAATCAGCTGAGCCATACAACTAAAGTGTCATACTTCTAAAATCGGGAGCAGCTTTTGTGCCATTTTTTACAGAGGAGAATATGTTTGTTTATTGTCATAATATCTCAGGTCTTCTCCAGGAATTAGGGATGCCAATATACCATCCAAATGACTGGCAATTATTTCTAGATTGTTCTAAGCAAAGTTTGAAGTGCGTTCTACTTCATAATGACAATGTCTATGCAGATGTTCCAATTGGACACTCTGTGTATTTACGAGAGGAATATAATGACGTTAAGACTGTGATTGACCTACTAAAATACCACGAGCACAACTGGACAATTTGTGTGGACCTCAAAATGGTTAATTTCCTCCTAGGTCAACAAAGAGGATTTACAAAGTACCCCTGCTATCTTTGCATGTGGGACAGCCGAGCTCGGGAAAAGCACTGGAACCAGAAGGAGTGGCCCATACGTGAGACTCTGAAGGCGGGTATGCCAAATATTGTCAACGATCCAATTGTCAGTCGAGTAAAGATCATATTTCCTCCTCTCCATATCAAGCTGGGCTTGATGAAACAGTTTATGAAGGCGTTGAATACTGACGGTGAATGCTTCCAACACATATTTTCTGTGCTCCCTGGTTTGTCCTTCGAGAAGATCAAGGCAGGTGTTTTTGATGGACCACAGATTCGTGCACTTGTGCGTGATCAAGAATTTGCTAGAAAGATGAACGACAAGGAAAGGACTGCATGGCTTTCATTTGTGGCGGTGATGGCAAACCTTCTCGGTAATAAAAAAGCTGACAACTATGAAACCCTTGTAGCGAATATGTTGTCAGCTTTTCGCGATCTTGGATGTAACATGAGTGTCAAACTCCATTACCTGTACAGTCATCTTGATAGATTCCCTGAGAACCCAGGAGCTGTAAGTGACGAGCAAGTCAAGCGGTTCCATTAGGACCTCAAGACCATGGAAGAGCGTCACCAAGGGAGATGGGACAAACATATGATGGCAGAGTACTGCTGGAGCATTAAACGAGAATGCCCTGAGACAGTCCACAAACGCAAGAGCTACAAGCGGAAATTCATGCCTGAGTAGACTGCAATTGAGCTTTGCCTCCTCATAGTAGCAAATGTCTTATCTATTAATCAGTTTTATATAAATAAATTGAATTATAACTTGATATAAAATTGAATTTATATAAATAACTTTAATACATTTATACTATATTGCATTTCCTTTTTTATTACCCAGCTATATTAAAGAGTTTTATAACATATTTTATCACACATTTTTCATGATAGACTACGACGTCAATGTGATGATAACGAAATTTTGAGATTTTTAAATACCTTGATTGCAAAAAAAGTAGAGCACTGAGGAAAAAACTAACTTCAGATCTGAAATCAGGGCAAGAAATTATGTAATACCAAGTTTTTGATATAAATGCAACAAAAACTTTGTTGACCAGTGTTATTAATACACTAAACAGTTCACACCAACATGGAAAAGGAAAGAGGGATATATACCTCCTGGGTATATACACATAAATACCCAAACAACGAGAGAGAGAGAGGGTAGTAATTGTATTTTACAGAAGCTTTTGTGAAACACTTAAGTTAAACACCTAGAAAATACAGTCGGAAACCTCTGTTCTCACCAACCAAATAAAATAAACATGTTGATTGTTTGATAACTATTTATATTGTAGATAAAAAAAAACAGTTTTCACGAGGACTCGCTTTTAGAAGAAAAGACGAAAAATTTTGTTTATTTGTTCGTTTGTTTTGAATTTTGCCCAAAGCTACTCGAGGGATATGCTAGCCGTCCTTAATTTAGCAGTGTAAGATTAGAAGAAAGGAAACTAGTCATCACCACCCACCGCCAACTCTTGGGCTGCTCTTTTACCAACGAATAATGGGATTGACCGTCACATTATAACGCCCCCCATAGCTGAAAGGACGAGCATGTTTGGTACGACGGGATTCGAACCCGCGACCCTCAGATTACGAGTCGAACGCCTTAACCCACCTGGCCATGCCGGGCCATGGCTCTAAAGAAGGCATACAGTTGTTGATAAATAAATTATTTAAGGTAATTAAAGTATACAGCTGACAACTGAGCTTTTATTTAACGGCACTTTACACATGACATGGAATTATGCAAAAGTTAATCCCAAGTTAATCTGGCAGGTGTTCTAATGGAAACCCATCGCTGTTTACACAATCCTGGCGTCTGCGTGCCACACTTCTGCAAGCCTTCTGACACAAATAAGCCTGTCTATTAATCTATTTAAATGCGTCTATGATTGTACCCAGAGGCGTAGATTTTTTACACCCAATGGGTAGGATGATTTTTGCAACAACTTATGTAGACTGTTCAATTTGCAAGTTGGAAATCTCGGATTACGTGAACCTGAAAGCTGTAAACATGTAATCACAGAGTAATCTTGTTACCACGATACTTGCATGTATACTTAGGCCTACTGACTGATACTTACGAACTATCACTTAGATCGAAAAGCTTAAAAGCACGCCTATATTAAAGATGTACATTTCGGCTACTGAAAAAGCCTACATCTAGGCCTAATTATGTAATTCGATTGGTAAGAACACGAGAATCACAAGAACAAACACAAAATTTGTAGGCCTGTGACGCAATAAAACAATTCAACAGACCAAACTGTAGGGGGGGGGATGATTGTATGCACCATACCCCACACCTAAAATGAAGGGGGGATGTATACCCTCATCTCCCCAGGATCTACGCCCCTGTTTGTACCCTTTCACTTCGTCAACATTTCATGATTTCCTACAGCACACCATTCAATAAGTTCAACATATGCAACTGTGTACCTACTTTTAGGCCACTCTGTATACTGCGAACGTTCGTCTGTCTCTCGTTTACGGCAGCCGCTTCTCGCTCTGCGTTTAAAAAGTTGCGCACGCAGACAAAACTCAACTTTTGAAATTTCAGAACAGGCACGAGTAATCTTGATACCGAATTTCATTTTACAGTAAATTTCTAGGAACTGACATTTCAAAATGTGACGTAATATAAAGAAGTAAAATGTAGATTTACCGTATGTTATTGTTGAGCAGCTCACATATGACTGAAATGTTCAAAAATAAATGTTCGTGCTGAGCAGTATAAGTTGCTTTGGTTCTGAGTGAAACCAAGAGTGGAACACAATTAACCTCATAAAAGTCCGTGAAATAATTTAAGTTCATAGATTAATTTAAACATTTTCAATCACTGGGGACGGGTAACTTTACCTCTAACCAATAAACGCTGAGAGTAACGTTGTTCGTATTATCTAACTTCATAGCTTGATGAAGAATAAAGAGTACCACACAGTCATAGAGATAAAACCAGAACACAAACTACAGGGTGAGAACTGTGAAACGTTCTGTACTGGTAAAACCAGAACAGAAACTACAGGGTGAGAACTGTGAAACGTTCTGTACTGGTAAAACTAGAACACAAACTACAGGGTGAGAACTGTGAAACGTTCTGTACTGGTAAAACTAGAACACAAACTACAGGGTGAGAACTGTGAAACGTTCTGTACTGGTAAAACTAGAACACAAACTACAGGGTGAGAACTGTGAAACGTTCTGTACTGGTAAAACCAGAGCACAAACTACAGGGTGAGAACTGTGAAACGTTCTGTACTGGTAAAACCAGAGCACAAACTACAGGGTGAGAACTGTGAAACGTTCTGTACTGGTAAAACTAGGACGCAAACTACGAAGATCTGTGAAACGATTGTTCTGCTAAAATTAGTTCGTAAACTATAGAGTGTAAGAACTGTATAACACGTTTGGTAGGGATACTAAAATCGTTCAAAGGTATAATATTCAGAGCAATAGTTTTTATTAAAGTATAAAAATTACACTACAATATATATATTTAAATTTATTTTAAAGCCCACTTAGGCGTGCGAGTAATGTAGCTAGGTAAATTAGCTTGAGCTCAATTTGTTTGCTTGAAGTCAAGTACAAAGCAACACTATGGGCTATCTGTGCTTTGTCCACCACTGGTAGCGAAACATGGATTCTAGCGTTGTAAGTCTGCAAACTGTGCCATTAGGGGGACAGCTCGAGCTGAAAGATAAATTTGTATTTGAGTATACGGTTCGTTCACAATATTAAATAAGTATACACTTGCCAGACAAACAAACTGCATAATGTAAGTTTTGATGTTTTCAGCTGAAAGTATAACTAAAAGTTCAATTAAACGTATATCAAAAGGTCCAAGGTTTGAGCCTGCGATATGCTGTTGAAGAGGACCAGCACCTTCAGCTGTTGGTGTGCCATAAAAATGGTCTATTTCCGCTATTCGGTTAAAAATAGCCTAGCAGGTAACGGTGACTGATCAACAGTACTAAATTTCAGTGATGTCAAGAAAACCCACTTGTAGAGAAATATATATGCAAAAACGGCTCGTTTGGGTTGAGAAAATATTTTACATAGAAGAGCGAACAACGTTTCGACCTTCTTCGGTCATCGTCAGGTTCACAAAGAAAGAGGTAACTGACCGGAAGCTGACCACATGTTTGGAAGGGGTTGTGTAACTGAGTGTCGGAATTTAGAGGGCGGTGTTAGATGTTTGAATATATAATTTTATTTATACTAAAATATATATACTAAATAAAGAAACAAACATAAACAAACGCAAAATTAAAGAAGCCTTACTTATACAACAACTTAAACCCAAAATAAACCAATATAAAGGAACGCCTTTATACCTATATTAACAAAATAAATAAAATTATATATTCAAACATCTAACACCGCCATCTACATTCCGACACTCAGTTACACAACCCCTTCCAAACATGTGGTCAGCTTCCGGTCAGTTACCTTTTTCTTTGTGAACCTGACGATGACCGAAGAAGGTCGAAACGTTGTTCGCTCTTCTATGTAAAATATTTTCTCAACCCAAACGAGTCGTTTTTGCATATATAGTACTAAATTTGGGGTCCACATAGGGAGTCCAGCAGATTTGACTCCTTGTAAGGTTAAATAATTTCATACAAAAATTAGGATTAACATCAATATTATTATACAATTTTAAAAATATGAAAAAGTCTTCAGGGTACTTAAGATTGGAGAATGCTTATTGATACGGAGTTGTTGATTTTTTTTTTTGTGTTGTTGTAGATAATCAATGATTCCAGATCAGTATTGGCCTCGCAGATGATGGTAAAATTAAATGTTCTTGATTTGTATATCTTTAAACATGCGGAGACTGTAAGGTTTCCAATGTTTGCAAATTCAAGCGCCACCTAAAAGTATAAACTCACGAACATAAATAAAAAAAAGATAAAAAAAGATGAGTAATCCCGGTGTTTCTTCAACACCCCAACATAGTGAAAAAATTGAACACCAACTAAATGTAGCTAATTTAAATAATCTATATGTGTGGGGTAGGGAGGAGGAGGCTTCAGGTCAGAATAGTTGGGAGGCGCTGGAGTTTCGTCCTCGAATGCCATAGGTGACATTTCGGTTGAAGATTCCAAACAACAATAATAAAACGCAATATCAAACAATGATTTTAAAATAAAACTCTGTAGATGGCGCTGAATATCATCTCTGCGAGCAATGTTGCTGGAACTCTCGTGCGCCCTAATTTTGCATTAGTGATAAGAAACAAAAACTACTGTCTTCATTGACATGCACTCGCACTGTTCAAACAGGCGCACAGACGTTGATTCGTTTTTTGTTTTGTTTTTAATTTTGCAGCATTTAAAACACTTCTAGACATGCACGCGTGTTCGTGTAAAATATCCTTAAGCAACGCGGAGCAAAACGAAAAACTGGGTATCTCATTGCGTTGCAAACACTGTGTAGGACCTGACGTTGACTGTCTAGCAGGTAACTTGTCATGCACCGTGAATCATGAACAACTGTGAAGGGAGGTAGACGTTCAAGCCATATTTTCACCGTTTCCCACGAGCAGCCGGTTGTGTGATAATAGAAGCAGGTGCGAGTTGGACGACGGAAGTTGTGCTTGGAAAGTCGTGACGTCATCGTATTTTGTCGTTTAAACAATAGTCTACCTGTTGCTCGCCGTTATATACTACCAACCCAGCTCGGTGAAGGCTGTTCGCGTATCACCTAGAAGGATTTGTGGTTTAGGCTTTTATACTTGCGTACGGTTCCCGTTCACAGACCACACACTTTGTTTTCGTTTTTCTGAAAGAGTGAAGGCTCATTTCATTAGTAAAAGTGTACCATTACCAGATAGTGCGATAGCAGTGAGAGCCCCACGCGACGTTTCGCCTGCTACTGAACACTCCCCTCGGGGAAAGAGAGGTCCGCCTACAGTAACAATTAAGTTCAGGTAAATATGCAATATCAATCAGATATTTTAAGCGTGATTATCCCTTGTTTTATTTTTTACATTGTTTGTGGTGCAGTCAATAATTTTAATATGATATTAGAAGTGTGCGCATTGTGTGCGCTGGTTTAAACTTGATAGCTAGATTTTTTTTTTCTCTGAAAACTAAAACATGGAATCCATTTATTAAACAAATACTAGCATTAAGCAAATACAGACAGAAAAAAAGGCGCATTTATAAATAGATTAAAAACAAATGGGCAAATATAAGACACTGGCTCTATCTATCTACATAAGACACATAGATAGGCAGGTACAAACAAAAACAGATATAAATTAACGTAAAAAGAAGAAGAAAATAGAAAAAAATGTCTCTATATGTATATAGGCAGATAGATAAATATATATACTATTTGAAGAGTGTTTCTATCCTGTACAGTTTTGTAATTTCTGTATAAACTATATCATTATAACAAAATTCGCATATACAATATATATATGAGTGCATAATGTTTCCGTGCATGTGTTTTGTGTGTCACAGCGTATAGGAGCGGACATAAACCTAACGGATGTACATCTGGGACATCAGGAATGTCTCCAGTCACACTGTCCCCAGGTACACGTTCTTTTATATGAAGTAAACGGTTGCAGACGTGAGGCGTTTCAGCCGCAACTACACTGATATCTCTTCTGTTTCCATACGGATGGAATTAAAACTTGCTTGTAGTGAAAGAAAGGCGCGCTTTCCGTGTTTGTTGTGACATACAACCCATACTAACAGATAATATGCCATGAAAAAGAAACAATTTGTTACAACCTATTCTGTTTAATTACAAACAAACGGAAGAAACAGCCGTCCTTAATTTAGTAGGGTAAGATTAGAGAGAAGGCAAATAGTCATCACCACTCACCGCCAACTCTTGGGCTACTCTTTTACTAAAAAATAGTGGGATTAAACATACATTATAACGCCCCCACGGATGAAAGGGCGAGCATGTTTGGTGTAACGGGAATTCGAACTCGTGACCCTCAGATTACGGGCCAGTACTATTGTTATTCTGATAACCGTACCAAGGTTCCTGATAACTTTTATAGAATAAAAATACGTATACTTTTTTATCTGTCAGTCCTTCCAACAGTCCATTCATTCTTCTCTCTACACTGGTAGGGCCCGGCATGGCCAAGTGGGTTAAGGCGTTCGACTCGTAATCTGAGGGTCGAATGTTCGAATCCAATTCGCACCAAACATGCTCGTTCTTTCAGCCGTGGGGGCGTTATAATGTGACGGTGAATCCCACTATTCGTTGGTAAAAGAGATGGAGGTGGGTAGTGATATCTAGTTTTCTTCCCTCTAGTCTTACACTGCTAAATTAGGGACGGCTAGCGCAGGTAGCACTCGTGTAACTTTTTGCGAAACTCAGAAACAAAAAATTCCTCTTGTAACTATTTTTAAGGTTTAATTTTTATAATCGTTTACACAACATATTAAAGGCTAACGGGTAGGTATCGAATCCTTTTGACAGTGATTTATTGGACAAGGTTTGGTTTGTTTTGAATTTCGCGCAAAACTATCCGAGGGCTATTTGCGCTAGCCGTCCCTAATTTTGTAGTGTAAGACTAGAGAGAAGGCAGATGGTCATCACCACCAACTCTTGAGCTACTCTTTTACCAACGAATGGAGGGATTGACTGTAACATTAAAATGTTCTCACGGCTGAAAGAGCGAGCATGTTTGGTGCGACGGGGATTCGAACCCGCGACCTACGGATTACGAGTTGAGCGCCTTAACTACCTGGCCATGTCGGGCTGATGGACACGGACAAAACACAATTCCTACTCAGTGGAGTTTCTAATAGTTACAACAGTACATATGTCGTGACGTTAGTGTCCATTTCTTCTTTGTTTAATTTAGAGCGAGAAAAAATACTGTTGTTCCATTGTAAAAAAGTTCGCTTCTTAAACAGACAACATGACTAGTGATCTCAGTATGGTACGAAAGCTTGGTGACGTCACACTGTGAGGTCAGATCATTGAGAAATATACGCGCTCAGCTATAACGACCTGGAGTCTTTGTTGTGTGACTTTCAATTGATAGACGTGGTCATTGTCTTTCTGACAATAAGGTTATGCCAGACCATGACTAACAATATTTCTCTCAAACTGAAGAGCCTTGGTGTTGGACAAAAGAATTCATGGATACAGCAGATGTATATTGTTATACACCCTTCGTTACACCCATGTGTTAAACAGAGTCTTCTTCCCGTTCTCCCACCCTCTTCCCATCATCTCTCGTTTATTTCAAGAGTAGAGAGAAGATAACAACCAGTGATTGGTTGTTATCTTTCAGAAAACCCTTTCTTTCGAGTGGAAATTAATTCCCGACAAGAGGGTTGACATGACCTGCAATGACCTACGTGAAACAGGATGGACTCCTGTAATGTCACCTTTGTCTAAGACGAACAAATAAATATCGTCCCTTTTATATAGTACCAAAGTGAAATAGCAGATTTTTGACGGTTCTTTTCACATCGGTGAATAACTCGCTAGACAACGGTGGTTGTGGGGGTGAACACAAATTGAAGGACAAATTTAGAGGGTTTAACCATTCAGTAACAAAGAAAGAAATAACTTTTTCATATTTTTTGAAGACAGAAAAAAAAAAGAACACAAGTTTAAGATTTGGAGAAAACAGATTGAGCTTCAAATATGACATTTATATTTTTCTAACAAGGTGTGGTCCGGCATGACCTGGTCATTAGGGCACCCGACTCGTAAGTTGAGGGTCGCATGTTCGAATCCTCCATCGCACTAAACATGCCCGCCCTTTCAGCTATAGAGTGTTATAATGTGACGGTCAATCCCACTATTGGTTGGTAAAAGGGTAGCCCAAGTGTTGGCGGTGGCAATGATGATTAGCTGCCTTCTCGCTAGATTTACACTGATAAATTAGAAATAGCTAGCGCAGATAGCTCTCGCGTAGCTTTGCGCGAAATAAAAAAAAACACAGGCATAGCAATAATGTGATTGATTAGCTTATGGAACGAGTGACATTAACAATAATGATGGCTGGCGATGGATAGGAGTGTGAAAGTGAAACTGATGACCTCCAGAAGAACCAAGGGTGGGTGAACAAGGTGTTTGATGAGGTCAAATGGTTCGTTTTCTCACCTTATTGTCATGCTTGTTTCTTAAAAGCAAAGTTTGCACAGGGGTTTGTTTATATGTACCTTATGTCTTTTAGCACTGTGAGCCATCAGTCTTACCAACAAACCAACGAGGGTGTGTGGGGGAAATGTAGTTATTCAAATACATAACTTGTTACTTATAAGAACTCATGCCACACTACATCAGATAATAAACTAGACTTGATGTTAACATTTCCCAGTGCATATTTGTCTTGCGTTAGAAAGTTTGTAACTTTTTCTTTTTATGTAAAAATGTGTATGTGTGTGTTTTCTTATAGCAAAGCCACATCGGGCTATCTACTGAGCCCACCGAGGGGAATCGAACCGCTGATTTTAGCGTTGTAAATCCGTAGACTTATCGCTGAACTAGCGGGGGACTTATGTGAAAATAGTTTTCATTATTATTACTGTGTTATTTAATGTCTCCGTATCTCTAAAGAAAATTTGGGTATTTTAAAAGTGTAAGGTCATGCTTTCTTTCATTATTCTATAGAGGTGTGAGGTATTTGAAATGTTATGTAGCGTCGTACATTTGAAACTTAAAGGTTAATGTCCATTGTGTGAAACGTCAGAAGACAGAAACGGGTATTGAGCACTATTTTTAGAACTGTTTTACAATATTTTGGTCATAGTCTGATAAACATGAGTTTCAAGGTACCACAGAAAGTATGAAAGAACTTAGAGTACGCACTAATTTGTTACACATCAAAAACTACACCAGCCTAAAAATGTGCGAGCGTGAACTTAACGTGAACTTAAATGTTAAATCAAATGTCTGTAGTTTATATACTGCGCCCCCCTCTGGTACAGCGGTAAGTCTACGGATTTACAACGCTAAAATCAGGGGTTCGGTTCCCTTCGGTGGGCTTCACAGATAGCCCGATATGGCTTTGATAAAAGAAAACACACACACCCACTCACTCATGTACTGCGTGGCCAGGTGGTTAAGACATACGATTCGTAATCTGAGGGTCGCGGGTTCGAATTGGTGTTATACCAAACATGCTCGCCCTTTCAGCGGTGGGGACGTTTCAATGTGACGATCGTTCCCACTATTTGTTGGTGAAAGAGTAGCCAAAGAGATGGTGGTGGGTGGTAATGACGACTTGCCTTTTGTTTAGTCTTACACTTCTAAATTAGAGGGCTGTCCCAGAAAACCCTTGTGAAGCTTTTCTATATATTCATGTAACTGTAAATATTTACGTGTAATAAAAAAGTTTGTTAATAACCATTAGTAGATTATACAGCTATTGTTTTTTTTTATTTAAAGAGGTAGAACTTGAATCAGCCGCAATATGTATGTGCGTATGTACATATATAATAGGCCCGGCATGGCCAGGTGGGTTAAGGCGTTCGACTCGTAATCTGAGGGTCGTGGGTTCGAATTCACGTCGCATCAAACATGCTAGGCCTTTCAGCTGTGGGGGTGTTATAATGTGACAGTCAATCCTACTAAAAGGGTAGCCCAAGAGTTGGCGGTGGGTGGTGATGACTAGCTGCCTTTCCTCTAGTCTTACAATGCTAGATCAGGGACGACTAGAGCAAATAGCCCTCGTGTAATTTTGCGCGAAATTCATAAACAAATATAAACAAACGTATAAAATAGAAACAAATACAAATTTCAAATAGTGGATACAAATATAAAAACACGTCAACAATCAAGTTAAAGAGTAGTTCTGTTTATGTGTGTATATAATTGAAAATGGTTCATTTTCTGAAAAACAACGTGTGCAGTTTCCTTTGTGTCACGCAAACTGTCCGTACCAGTACAATATAACCTTACACGAGATATGTACACATGCTTAACGCAGTAATTTAGAACAGGTTTGTGGACCTGAACTGTCACTTCCATAAAAGGCAATAAACATTCGCGCACGTATGTACTATTTTTTTCTACCTCCAATATGTCTGGAGTAAAGTTTCTTTGAAGAAACGAAAATAAAATAATGATTGGTTCTGTTTCTCCTATCGCCCATTACCTCCCTCCACCCCCGCTTATATATAAAACGTAGTTCAGAAGCTCAGCTGCCTCGTTATTCATCTGCACACGCAATACACGTCATTGCGGATTGTCATCGTTATTAGGACAACACAAACGTCAGGGATTTTTGATTGGGAAATTACGCCAGGTTATGAAAAGCAAAATGAAAAAGACTGAAATGAAACACGAAGCAGTTTCATAGGACTCTTTCAAATACTTGTTTATTTAATCGTGTAACTGGGTCGTTTGATTACGAAATCATGAAAGAAAAGTTAAATAAACGAGATATTTAACGTAGTACTTCAAATACTGCCTTCGCTGTATTATGCCCTACATGACAGCTGTATATTCTGAACTTATGTTTAACCTGAATATACATATGAAAGTTACAGAATGGACACAGTATTTTCTCCATATTATACACGATATTTTAAGAGTAACAAATTCGCCCACAGTAGAACAGCGGCGTATCTCCGGATTTACAACGCTAAAAACCGGGTTTTGATACCCGTGGTGTACATATCATCGTGTAGCTTCGTGCTTGATTCCAAACAAACAAATGTATTATGCTTTTCACGACGGTTTTGTATCGTTAGTTTGTTTGTTTTCAATTTCGCACAAAGCTACTCGAGGGCTATCTGCTCTACCCGTCCCTAATTTAGTAGTGTAAGACTAGAGGGAAGGCAGCTAGTCATCACCACCCACCGCCAACTTTTGGGCTACTCTTTTACCAACGAATAGTGGGATTGACTGTCACATTATAACGTCCCCACGGCTGGAAGGGCGAGCATGTTTGGTGCGACCGGGGTTCGAACCCACGACCCTCGGATTAGGAGTCGAACGCCTTAACACACTTGGCCATGCCGGGCCCCGGTTTTGTATTATGACATATTGTTTATGCTGAATATATATGTATTAAAGTTACCTCCTGGTAACAGTATTTCCTCTGTATTATATACCGTATTTCAAGACCTACTATCCGTTACATCTCAATTACTTGTGAACAGTTTCAGCGTTACTATAAGATATGAAGTGTGAAATTCCTTTCGAAGTTTCAAAGTGTACATTAAAAAATCGGATTTCATAAATTAGAATTTCTTTAGTTAATATTATAGATATGTGTGATGTAAAAAAGTGTCTTGCTGGGCCACGTGACACGGAAATAATTATTTTCATTCTTATTCCGTACGAAGTCATGCAAACAAAAACAACCCTAATATCTTGAATTAATAATCGTTGATGTTTTTAATCTTCGGTCAAGCATGGAATTAGTATATAAGTAATGATGAGCTTTGAACTCTACAGTCCTCACTATCAAGATTCTTTAGAAGAATCCCAACTTCCACAGTTATAATTTCTGTAGTTGAATCCTTGAAAATAGGCACTTCTGACACCGGTATTTGTTATAATGATACTTAATTTTTGTCTATTCTAAAAATGCGCATGCACTCCATTTCAACGCATGTAAAAAAATGGCGGGTGTAAATATACTTTTAGTATACATTTTGTACAACAACATATTAACAGTTTATTAAAATTCTTAAAATGGTTTAACGTCAGACGTTAGAATAACATTATAAGTTGACAGCCAATGTTCGGCGGATTCCCACTGGGGAAAACATAATAAACAGATTATGAACGTGATAGATTTGTTTTGTTTTTGAATTTCGCACAAAGCTACTCGAGGGCTATCTGTGCTAGCCGTCCCTAATTTTGCAGTGTAAGACTAGAGGGAAGGCAGCTAGTCATCACCATCCACCGCCAACTCTTGGGATACTCTTTTACCAACGAATAGTGGGATTGACCGTCACATTATAACGCACCCACGGCTGAAAAGGCGAGCATGTTTGATGTGATGGGGATTCGAACCCGCGACCCTCAGATTACGAGTCGAACTCCTTAACCCAACTGGTCATGCTGAACCAAAATCGGTTGTAAGTGACGTGGAAACTTGACAACATTAAACTTTTATTTGTTAAAACATAGATGACAAAATTCCAAATACAAATGGAATATAGTGCTATTTAAATATTATTTATTTCTTTAATTTTACAGTTTTCGTTTGTTCAACCCAAGTCATGGTTTTGTTTCATTTATTACACTCAATAAGACCCTTTCAAACTTAATTTGTGAAAGAAATGCATTAGTTGAAATGTTCAAAGGAAAAAAAAAATGCAACCAAACCTTTCAGATGCAACTAATACATACACACTAACATATACAGAGCAGAGTGGTTATAGAATCTATATAATAAACTATAATATAACAGTGTACATGACATCCGTGCAAAATAGTTTCTTCATGCGTGAGAAATTACGGCAAGCGCATTTCACTGTTTTTTAAGAATGCCACCAGAGGTACCACTGTAGGAATTATTATAACAATTTCATTATCGCTTCTATTCAACAACGGTGCTGGATATTACATAGTTGTGGATCTAGCAGGAACTGAGAGTTCGTGACCTCTCATCCTCTTTTTCTATGAACTACCAAAAAAAATCGCCCTTAGATTTGATAAAAAAACCTTTTTTTTTCCAAAATGCTTCATGGTCTGGTGAAGAACGCCCTGTTCCTCCTTATCAAAATTACTGTATCCACCTGTGTTTCAGTACCAAACGTTTCTCGAAGGAACCCAAAATGATTGTTGCAACGATATTTTTCAGTTTAAGAATGGTTGTAGTGGTCATATATGATGAAAGAAATGACCGTCTGGTCCTCATTTGAAATGCTGTTTTCCTAATCCCTAACGAATGCATGCAAAGTGTTTCAACTGCATTATACACGGTTCGCTCTACAGGTCGCCCCATATACTCACATTGACCTCATAACGGCTGTAGTCTGTCTCTTTCTGTCACAATGTATTCAACGGAAACGATCAGCAAAAAAGGAACGCGTTGTGCCAGAGGCAACGGAAATAGAATAATGTTAATGCACTTTGTAACACCATCCGCCCATATAATTACTGGAAGATGTCTTGCCCCTACTAGTTGTTTTGTAAGCTGCGTGGTGGTGTAGCTACACTAATCTGTCCTCTCCAAAATACTCAATTAAACCTTGTCTCCTGATTGGACAGCGATAAATCTGTGAACTTACAATGCCAAAATCCGGACGCAACAGATAATCTAATGTAACTTTACTTTAAAACAAATAAAATTATTAAATCCGTATTTATAAATTCCCTATTTAAATCTGACGAGCTTCTACTTTTAGTTCTAATATAAGATGTAACTCTCTTTGCTACGAAAATAAAACGTAGTTTTGTTTTACAATAATAATCATTTGAACTGTCTAACCCTGAAACCACCATTTATATCGTCCGCTAGGATCTACGTTTGTTTGTTTTGTATTTGAATTTCGCGCAAAGCTACTTGAGAGCTATTTGCGCTAGCCGTCCCTAATTTGGCAACTCTTGAGCTACTCTTTTACCAACGAATAGTGGGATTGACCGTAACATTATAACGCCACCACTACTGAAAGGGCGAGCATGTTTGGTGTGACATGGATTCGAACCCGCGACCCTCGAATTACGAATCGAGTGCCTTAACCACCTGCCCATGCCAGGCCTTGTCTGTTGCAAGGTTCACTTTAAAGAGCTGACCGAAAACTTAAAGGAACGTACCCATTTTTTTCTTAAAATATTCACTGGACACCAGCAGCAATTAGTGTTGTTTACATTTTTATGTATGATGTGTGTGCCTGAACCATCAAAGTCGTGGGTCCAACGGAAATTTTGGTGTGAATATAGTTTAGAAAAACGTGTTTAAAAATTCGATGGATGAGTGATTTTTAGGTTAAAGGAAATAAAAAGTGGAGATAGAGGGAGTGACTGTGTATAAACAGGATGTTTATGGTCTATCACTGCTAAATTAGGGACGGCTGACGGCTAGTGCAGACAGTCCCTCGTATAGCTATGCTCGAAATTGAATACAGAGAAAAACAACTGTTGTTTTGCTGTTTTGACCACCTAGCATCGTTAAGTAATACTAAAGCCATTTCGTTAGGGAATACAAACAATGCTACAACGCGCTAGAAGACGGTGTACCAGCAGTAACAAACGTCGACTGTTATCACAGTGATTCAATACGAGTTACTTCAGTTTCTCGGACTCTGCTTAGAAACGTTTATTATGATTTAAATCAGTAGGCTAGATACCCTGCAGCTTGTCGGAACAGGATATAACGCCTCCTGTGGCCTGTGATGGAGACAACAGAGTTCTGGTGTATATTTTGTAATTTTTTTTTTGGAAAACAAATATCCAAAATCATAATGAAATAAGGTTCTATTCCTTTTAGGTATCAAAACATATAGCTTCCATAGAAGGCCTAGTTACGAAGACATGGGTGAACTGAACAAAGGTCACATAGTATGATAACTTGACAATACTTGAGTGACAACCTAAAATAACAGCGACAACAATATCAGAGAACCCCGAATTCTGAAAGCTCTAACGAATTTTCCAGTAACTTCGTTGTGTGGTTACTACTACTTTGATGGTCTTACTTTGTACGGCCTGGCATGACCAAGCGCGTAAGGCGTGCGACTCGTAATCCGAGGGTCGCGGGTTCGAGCCCGCGTCGCGCTAAACATGCTCGCCCTCCCAGCCGTGGGGGCGTATAATGTGACGGTCAATCCCACTATTCGTTGGTAAAAGAGTAGCCCAAGAGTTGGCGGTGGGTGGTGATGACTAGCTGCCTTCCCTCTAGTCTTACACTGTTAGATTAGGGACGACTAGAGCAGATAGCCCTCGTGTAGCTTTGCGCGAAATTCAAAAAAAGACAAAGGAAGATCTAGCTAAAAGACTGGTGATTCACTTTAGACGAATTGAAAACAACAAAATAACGATAAATAACCACCAGGAAGAAGGTAACTTCGACAACAATTCCGCCGACAACCAAAAAACTACGTTATTGTCTTCAGGTCACCCATATAAAATCTTCGAAATTAGCTTGGTTATCTGGTTGTTTTAGAGAAAACTCATAGTGGGCTATTTGCTATGCCCATCATATTTTAGCGTTATAAGTCCGTACGCTTACCGCTGTTCTACCGGACTATGCTAAACTAGGGATAAAAAATATTTGTAGGATTTGTTCTTATGTAAAGATGGATATTTTGATGGAAATTATAGGGTCAAAGATAAACACAATGTTAATGACTCGTTCAACTTGTCGTGACTGTGAAGAGATAAGTGTCGTTACTAAGCCTACAAGGACTGTGGGTTTGTGTCGAGAATAAAAAAGAGAGCATAGAAACTGGAGGTTGACATTAGATTAGATTGAATTTATTTATTTTTATCTACCAGAAGTTTAGGAGAGAGTATGTAAGTCCGCGTTTCTAAACTCTCAAATATAACATGTTTCAAACATCTTATCTAAGTGGGTGAGCCATACAAAATGTTAGTGAGTTAAAATAGTTAATCGAAGGTGCAAAAAAGAAAAAGAAAAGCTTTGAAGAAAATTGTTTCATCCTCGTGATTATGTGATGTCCGTCCTACCAAGGAAAACGTTCAAATGTTACGTGATGTCCGTCCTACCAAGGAAAACGTTCAAATGTTACGTGATGTCCGTCCTATCAAGGAAAACGTTCAAATGGTGGTTACGTGATGTCCGTCCTACCAAGGAAAACGTTCAAATGGTGGTTACGTGATGTCCGTCCTACCAAGGAAAACGTTCAAATGGTGGTTACGTGATGTCCGTCCTATCAAGGAAAACGTTCAAATGGTGATTACGTGATGTATGTCCTATCAAGGAAAACGTTCAAATGTTACGTGATGTCCGTCCTACCAAGGAAAACGTTCAAATGTTGGTTACGTGATGTCCGTCCTATCAAGGAAAACGTTCAAATGGTGATTACGTGATGTATGTCCTATCAAGGAAAACGTTCAAATGTTACGTGATGTCCGTCCTATCAAGGAAAACGTTCAAATGTTACGTGATGTCCGTTCTACCAAGGAAAACGTTCAAATGTTACGTGATGTCCGTCCTATCAAGGAAAACGTTCAAATGGTGGTTACGTGATGTATGTCCTTCCAAGGAAGGAGTTTAATCGGTGGTTACGTGATGTATGTCCTACCAAGGAAGGAGTTTAAACGGTGGTTACGTAATCTTCACCTTGCTTAGGAAAATAAAAACTACTTTTAGTTTTGAGTTTCTACATATACAGTTTTTTAGTGCAAATGCGTTTGTTTGTTTTTTACTTCTTCTTATTATTTTAGTTATCTTTATTTTATATACACTGGAACATCCGTTTCCTGGCTGACATTTTTTTATTTGAAACACTGAGATCTGTGGGTCTGATGTCGGAATTTTAACTTAAAACAGTATCAAATCAACATGTAGAAACAGCACCAACGATTTTACAAAACAACAGACAACAACGAAACAGTTTTTGGTATTAGTTGAAACATACCACGTCAGGAATAAAAAATTCTTTGAAAATACCTGTGTAATTAGTCTGTATAAAGCATGACCTTCTTTGACCTTTCATAAGCGACTTATGGTGATGTTTACTTTGGGATTACAAATTTTGTGATGGGAAGGTCAAGTCATACTTCGGCTGAGTCACCTTCACATAGTCACGCGTGAGTGATTCAATTTGAATGCATTCTCTGATAGACATTCAAATCGCATCTTACCACATGTCTGTAACACCCAAGTCTCGATAATATTTTACTGTTTCGATCATACACTTCTATAGCATTAATATTATTCAGGTTGTTCTACTAAGGATTTGTTTTTTAATTTATCGTTCCGGTCTCTTTTATCGTTCTAAACATAGCCAAACCCCCAAGGTAATGGGAAAACAAGACGAGCTAAGGAAACTAAACAGTTCTCGGTTATCAACACGAAACCAAAACCAAGTGCTTTCAGAATTCGTAACTTGAGTATTATATTATTTATAAGTAATTCTGCCAATCTCCTTGTTACTACCTATCTAAGCAACAGATTTTCAGATTCGTTTTGATATATCATGCTTAAACTGGTGATGCAATGACCCGGATTAAGTTTAACAAACTTGTTGGAAAAATATGCCGCTTCGAGTACAGACGCCTTTCTTCGTATTTCGTTTAATAAGTGCACCATGGATTACAGCTCCATTAAGTGTTGAAACAGGAGTTCATTTCCCTCTTTCACAACCAGTACCAGCGCTGGGGGCTGGGTGTGAAAAGAATGCACTGCTCTACGATTCCCCGTCACCAGGGGCTCCAAAAAGTTTCATTTTTTGTACCTTTACCGTATCATGTAGAATTTTTGTTTTGATAAATTCTGTACTTTATTTTTTCAATATATATTTGTTTGGATCCGAAGCTACGACCCTCGGATTACGAGTCGAGTGCCTTAACCACCTGGCCATGCCGGGCCCAATTCCAAGAAGGAAACAAAATAAACAGACTCAAACACACTTATAGGTGTCTTACCATATCATAGCTATGTTACCAAAAACATCATAAAGATTTGGAAAAAAGCATACAAAATACACAAAATAAAGATCAAAGTTGCTTTTATTCAGACACAGAGCACTAAAATTAAAGGGCGTGTATATTAGATTTGTTGTGATAACTTCAAGGCAGAAGTATCTACAAGTATCGATAACACTTATATAGATGAAACGGGAAGTAACATGATCATAAGAATCAAAGAACATTACAATCTCTCATCATATACTTACGAACACAGTTCAACTAATCAATATTCAGTTAACATCAACAACTTTAATAAGATATTATGTAATGAGAACAGCATTAATAGAAGAAAAATAAAAGAAATATTAGTTATTCGTCAACTAAAACCTAATTTAAAATCAAAATACAGGTGTCGCCCTATATGTTTTATAAATTAAAACAAAATACTAGCGCAGTATTTCTGTACTATTTCACACGACAGACGATAGTTACTCAATGATAGCTTCATATTGGTCGAAACGTTGCGATTAATTTAAATAAAAATTCAAATAAACAACTCACTTAAAAATTATATCTCTGGGCTTTTCTTAAAGCATGTAGTGAATTTATTCTTTCCAAACAAGTGTCAAATTTATGAGAAGTCTAAAAACAGACACGTGCTGCTGAAGAGTATATATTATTTTTTAACGCTACAAAAATCAGTTTCTAAATTTAAGATTTTTATTTTACTTTTTTGTTGTTAGACGGCCTCCTCCTCCACGAACAAGCACCGCTGAACTTTTAACTTAAGTTAAAAAAAGAAGTAAATAGAATATTAATGTACTTTTATGTGTATACATATATATATCAGTAATTTACGTTTTACGAGGAAACAAATGGTTCAACAGATACAATATATTTTTAGTCAGTTGTTCTACAATTTCTTTCCATATAAAAATCATTTCAGCCAGAAGTAACATTTCAGAAAAAGATGTTAAATAACAGAGACATTGATGTATATTCCATTAAAACAGGTATAAAAAAACACCAGTTTCATCTCATGTTCACTGAGACGAAACACTTCTTTACGACTGTAAACTTATTGTCATTGTTCTTAGAGGGAAGAACGGATAGTACTTGAATTGTTTATAACTGACGTTCCATAGTGAACGGTTGAGGAAATATTCTATCCTCCCTAACAATGGGTAGATAGCACAGAATGATAATACTATGAAAGTAGACGCTTTGTGTCGGCATTTCTGTACTAAACAAAAATGGTTGAAATTGTAATTTAACATTCTCGCTGGGCCTACTGAGTTATGTATATATATATTGCTCATGGGAGAAATTGGACATAATGTTTATTTTGGTTTCGTTTCAATTTCTACACAAGGGCAATCTGCGCTAGCCGTCCCAAATTTAGCAGTGTAAGACTAGAAGGAAGGCAGCTAGTCATCACCACCCACCACCACCTTTTAGGCTACTCTTTTACCAATGACTAGTGGGATTCACCGTCACACTATAACACTCCCACTGCTGAAAGGGCGAACATGGTTGGTGTGATGGGGATTCGAACCCGCGACCGTCGGATTTCAAGTCGAGTGTCTTAACCACCTGTCCATGCCAGGCCTGAAGAAGTTTAAAGGCGAATCGAAGTTTCTAGTTGAATAAACAATGTTTTTCCCCTTATAAAAAGATAGAGAGAGAAAGAAGAAGCAAAATTGGGGATAAATATCAGAGATAAAGTGGGCACTGCATAAAATACCATCTCCAACTGTCTACTTATTAAAGACATAATTACTTAAAACGAAAATCTCTCTAACATTGAAATGATTTGTTTTAGATTGTGGTTGTTTTTCCTCGGCTCATGGTACCAAAGCAAGAGGCAAAAAAGATAACATTCCGTCAGGTTCTCTGATACAGACGAACAAGATTAAAACCAGTGCAGGCACACATCCGGTTCTCGTAAAATCGTGTTCCATAATTTGAGGCTATTGGTTTGGAAACAAGGACAAACCTACACAATGGGCTATCTGAACTCTGCCCATCACAGGTATCGGAACAAGGTTTCTAGTTGTGTGAGTACGCTGACATACCGCTGTGCCAAGGTTTCTAGTTGTGTGAGTACGCTGACATATCGCTGTGCCACTGAGGGGCAATTTATGGCTGTGAGTATAATACCACTATTCGGTTAGTCGAAGAGTTTAAGGTTGGCACTGTAGACTAGGTTTCTTTTCTCTTTAGTCTGACTCGGCATGGTCAAGCGTGTTAAGGCGTGCGACTCGTCGTAATCTGAGGGTCGCGGGTTCGCATCCCTGTCGGGCCAAACATGCTCGCCCTTTCAGCCGTGGGGGCGTCAATCCCACTATTCGTTGGTAAAAGAGTAGCCCAAGAGTTGGCGGTGGGTGGTGATGACTAGCTGCTTTCCCTCTAGTCTTACACTGCAAAATTAGGTACGGCTAGCACAGATAACCCTCGAATAACTTTTTGCGAAGTTCAAAAAACAAACAAAAACAAACAAATCTTACATTGCTATATTAGGGACGGCTAGCGCAGATAGCCCTCGTGTAGCTTTGCGCAAAATTAAAAAAAACAAACAAACAAATTTTCTTGTCTAAAATTCAAAAGTCGTAACAGAAAACGCTTAGCGATGGTACCAAAAACTAACTAGCAATTGTATATCCATCCATCCAAAAAAAAAGAATGTTAATGTTTGGTTAAAGAAAGCAGCCAAACAAGCACCAACTGAAATAAAGGTACATATAGAATGAATATATACCTTGTAGTTAAGTTAATAAATATTTCTTTTTGTCACCATTATCAACTTTTTTTTCATCTAGGTGGTCCAGCTCTCTTAAGGGCATCAATGATTGAGAGATATTTTTGGGATTACGGTCGAAAATATCGCTAACAGCGAGGGCACCGGAATGATAAATCAATACATTCTGTTTTGCGATTCGTCTTTTTTAGTGAAATTAAATACTTCTATATAATACTTATGAAATTACATACTCCTATATAATACTTAGTATAAATTAACTACACTTTATTTATTTATTTTAGTTCTAAACAATGGACATAGCTTGTTTTACCTGAAATTATTGATAAAGATTTATCGATAAAACATACAACTTTGCGAACTTCATTTTGTTTTCTGAGGGGGGTCCAGTTTGCTGATATCTATTGATAACACTTCCAAAGCACAGTGTTTTCGTTCGTTTGTTCTTGGTTCTAAGAGTATGAATTTTTCCAAAGTTCAACCTCTTAGAATTTATCACAAACAATGAATGTAACCCATGTTATTAGTTGTGTTATGAGGAACTTAATGATAAACTTAGTTTTCTGTTTAAGCCTATCCACCTTTTTCTTTTTTATCTCATCTGTAAATAATAGATGACGTTTTATTACTATTTAGTTTTCCTGTACTTATCTGACAGCTAGTTGATAAAATTTGCACTTGGAGACAAACACAAGAGCTTAAAAATGCAGTTGAACGTTTCTGTCACTATAATAAGCCATGTTAAAATGATCAGGCTAACAACCAAGAGAGACACGTTCGATCTCATGTAAGCCTAACACGAAACTAGTTTTTAACAATTCGAAAATTTTTGGTGTAACATATATCAATATTTATTAATATATATAAATAGTTTATGTATCTATGTATATGATCTTGATTATTACGACAGAGGGTTGAGAATCTGCCATACAATGTGTTATGTGCGTTAAATATTAATAAGGATTAAAAGAACTGATTAGAATAATATCACCCACAGCGAAAATATTAATTATTTCGATAAATACTATTACTTTATTGACTATTAAATTATTTTTCCTACGTATATCACATCAGTATTTCTTATAAATAACAGAGTTCAGCACTATATTTGCTTACTTTAGGTTTTTCCCAGCGAGAATTAGTTGAATTTCAAATCTGTTAAGCCTTCTTTATATGAACATAACTTTTAAGACACAAATTCTTGTGCTCCTAATAAGTTTTTACTGAAAGTTATTTACATTGTGGTTCGTATACGCTTTATTACAGTATATCTGCAGGCTCGCTGCTCTAGAAACCATGTTTCGATTCCCCTGGTGGGCAACGCACAGATACCCCTTAGTGTAGCTCTGTGCTTAATAAGAAATAACAACAGGAGCCTAAATATTTGTAGTGGTAGAATGTTATGTTTTTACTCTGTTCAATTTCATGTTACAATAAATAAAGGCAAAATGATATAAAACGTTTAGCGTATATTACATAATTTCGAAATGGATGTTTTAATTCAGAAACTTACAAAAATTCAGTGTGTTAGATACTGTATAGAATATAGAGGGTACTGCACTAATTGCAAATGCTCATTGTGTGATGCTACATAAATAATTGAAACTGTAACACAGTGCAGAAGGCGCTTTACGTCCAATGTGTGTGTGGTTTTATATAGAGGGCGCTATACTCGTTTCAAGAGAAATTTTATTTTTATCGCATAGCATTTGGTATTTATGTATCTCTGTGTTTGAAGAAGTTATAGTAATAGATACTTTAAGTGTTTATTTTATATGAGTGTACATGTATGTATTTATAGCTATACCACGATGTCTCAAGTTGATCCAGCGTTCCGCAATATTCCAAAGAATTCCACGTTTTTCATTATCTGGAGGATAGAGGTATGAATATGCTTGAATTATATCTTCTAGAAACCACTTACAAAAAATAAAAAAATAACGATTTAAAACGTTTAAATATTTGTTTTTATAAGTTAACTTGCATAATGGAACTGTTAACCAGTTATTCAAAATGTGTTTTTACGCTTCAAACATACATATGTTCTTCTGTTGTAAGCCTAAAATTCCCATGTTGATAGAAACAGTGGCAAAAGTTAGCAGTTCACTTAACGTATTTGTGTAATATAAAGACTCACTATAACTAACTGTACGTTTAATGTAAGAACTGGATGTGTAATGTAAGGAGTGACTTGGTCTATTAGATATTTATTGTAACAACTGACTGTGTTCTACTAAATGAGTGCTGTAAGAACTGATTATGATAAAGTAGATGTGTAATATAAGATCTGATTACATTAAAGTGAATGTGTAATGTAAGAACTGACTATGATCTATTGGACAGTAATGTAAGAACTGATTATGGTAAAGACAATGTGCAATATTAGAACTAACTTTGGTCTACTGGATGTGTAATATAAGAACTGATTATGTTAAAGTGAATGCGTAATGCAAGAACTGAATGTGGTCAACTGGATGTGTACTGTTAGAGCTAAATGTGGTCTACTGGATGTGTACTGTTAGAGCTGACTGTGGTCTGCTGGATGTGTACTGTTACAGTTGATTGTGGTCTACTGGATGTGTACTGTTAGAGTTGAATGTGGTCAACTGGATGTGTACTGTTAGAGCTGAATATGGTCTACTGGATGTGTACTGTTAGAGCTGACTGTGGTCTGCTGGATGTGTACTGTTACAGTTGATTGTGGTCTACTGGATGTGTATTGTTAGAGTTGAATGTACTTTATTGAATAATTGTAAAAAGAAAAGAAGAGTTAATTCACTTAAGAATAGTTTTGTATACGAACTGAAATTAAGAAGAAAAAGAGAGAGAAAGAATTAATTTTTGTTTTTGGTAATTTGTTTTTAAAAAAAAACGTTAACATAAGTACCAGTATAGCTGGACCACCAGAGTGACGAGTTTAATCACATGAAACGACTGAGGAACATTCTGTTAAAGTATGACAGAGATTTGGTTTTAATAAGATTGTTTTAATCTTTAGTGTTTTAAACTTAATTTTGTCTAGTGTATTAGTAAGAATGTAGTTAACGTGTGTGTATATGTATATTCTCGTACAAGTACGTTTCATTCTGTTTGGGGCACAACTGTAAGGTATCTACACTTTCATGCTGGTAGTTTTTAGCTCACGACAGTTAGTAGCTCAAACTTTTGACATGCAAAAGCCTCCACAAATTATTCCGCTTATCTACATAAAAATGCAAAGCCGTTACCTCATTGGACATTATCATAAAATACCCACGCTCCGCTGCAAAAATATCAGGTTTCCTCATGATTCACAGAGGTCTCAATGTACCAGTCAAGCGTCTCCATTATTATAATTACCTCTATTCCTACTTTGTTCTTTTAGTTGATTTGTCTGTTGCCATTTCCCGAACTTAACTCAATTCATCTCTTTTTAAAAACAAATCGTTTTAATTTAGATGCTCAGAGTCAATTCCATTCATTCTCCCAGTCCTTCAATAGTCTTCTCTGAATTGCATTTTTCTTCCTGTTGTTTGTTGCCATTTCGGCCCGGCATGGCCAGATGGTTAAGGCACTCGACTCGTAATCTGAGGGTCACAGGTTCGAATCTCTGTCACACAAAAAATGCTGGCCCTTTCAGCCGTAGGGGCGTTATAATGTGACGGTGAATCCCACTATTCGTTGATAAAATAGTAGCCCAAGAGTTGGCGGTGGGTGGTGATGACTAGCTTCCTTCCCTTACACTGCAAAATTATGATGGCTAGCGCAGATAGCCCTCGTGTAGCTTTGCGTGAACTTCAAAATCAAACAGACGTTTGTTGCCATTTCCTAAATTTAGTTCAGTTATCTTTTTTTTTTTTAATTTTCAGGTACGTATTTTGCTTCCCAGGTTTGTGGTTAAATTATTTACATGCGAAAAAATCCTTTAATTGTTTTGTTTGATGTCATTTCCCGAACTTTACCTATTTATACCTTCTATAGCATTCTGAGGGTCTGTTCCATGGGTACTTGGTGGTCTTGACTTCTTTGCCTTGGAATGGCAAAGAAAAATTTGACTCATACTCTTGGAACATCGTTCATTTTTTCTAAAACATGTTCTTTTTTCCTAATATTTGTCCAATTTTGGCAGATGTTTTGACAGTTTTTCACAAGTATTTGCCATAAAACTTCCACAAACTGTTTAGTCAGTGAGTGAGAATCAGAAAAAAAAACAAAAAAACTTTTCTATAGACCTTCAGGGAGATAAATGACGGAGCTTAATGGCTATATCGCAAAAAATGGTCAAAATTTGTTTTTGTCGAATCTAAAAAATAATCCTCAGAATCCCTGTAGTAAGCGTGAAATGTTTCAGGTTCTTTCATTTTGGACTTATGGCAGTCTTACACGTAGGCTTTTTTATTATAATAAATGAACTCATAATTACGTAACATTCAATTGTTTTACTTTGTTTTTGTTCATATTTGTTATTCATAAAATGCCGAGACAGTTGTCTATTTTACAAATGAAAAGGACATTGAGCAAGGAACAAATTCGAAGTTTATGCACATTGCTCTTGAGTACAGCTGCAATTACACGCACGATTACCTCAATATTACCAAATAACTAAAAATAAAATCACGTTCATTGCTATCTAGCTTGTCGTAGACGGCGGGAGTTGTATTCACTCAAGCGAACATATTTCTGTTCCTTAAACTGTAGGCGACAGTTTGCTCTTCTTCACATGCAAAATTATATAATTTTTTTTTACGATTAGCTGGCCAAAAAGTAAAATAAAATGTACACACGAATCAAAGCTCGTAGATAAAGTTGGATAAAGTTTCTAATTTCTAAAGACACACGTACACAGATAATATATATATTTGTATACAGGGTAGACGAAGTATAGTTTCTTATTTAATGCGGCTTATTTCTAACATAATTCAGATAAAAAAAAACGAAACGGCAAGGAATATCTATATTAAGAAGTACAAAACGTCTATAGAAATAATTATAGAGGCTTAAAAATTGTAAGTGACAATTAGAAAAAAACTATATAATACTTTTCTATAGACCTTTAGGAAGATGAATGACGTAGCTTAATGGCTATAGGGCAAAAAAATGGCCAGAATTGAATTAGGCCTATCTAGATGAAAAACTATATAATTACAGTAAGTCTGTAGTCGTTTGTTGTTTTTTTAATTGGAAACGTTGGATTTACTCATGTTGACTAGCGTTCCTCATGTGACTGGTTTGTTAAAAAATCTGTGAGACGAATCGAACATAATTCGGAAGCAACTGCTCAGTAGTGTAGGCTTGAGGTTTTGAAGCACTTAGACATGCCAGTAAAATTTCAGGTATAGGATAAAGAGAAGCTGTTTTTTTTTTTTGGTAAACATTTAGCATTTTATTAAGACTGGTATTTTTTTAGTTTACCTTTCATTATAGGCTTCAGAGTTGATCGAATTTATTTGTTGATATAGAACTGAGTTACTCTTTCTTAGAGACTTTAGTCATGAGGAGTCCGCCATCTTGAAAAACATCTAGGCACATATTATATATATAATAGCTTGTTTTGTATCATTCAATGAAATAGAAAATTCTTATAGACACTATAACATTTGATTTTATTTGTTTTAATGATCATTTGATTGAAGATGTAAATCAATTTTAGTTTGTTTTTTTATTTATTGGGCCCTTCCCCCCCAATTGGAAAACTTGGCTGCGCCACCGCTTCAAATTTGATTAGATTTATTCGTTGTTAGAGACTTTATATTTCACTGAGTTTATTTGTTATTGGAAGCTATATTTGATTGAGTTTACGTGAAATAGAAATAACAAGATCCAATAATTTATCTCCCTACACAAAATTATATTATTTTTGCGCGCTTTGACTAGCTGCTAGATTTTTAACGTACATGATGACCTTTTTACTTGTTGACAATTAACCAAATATGGACAAAACCAAAATCTTAGAGAGTGATACCACGTGCTACCCAGGACGTCACGTGTAAGATGAAAGAAAACTTTGTCCGTGTGATTACTTATCGTTATATTCAAATAACTCTACTCATTTTTTTTGCTAACTATGTTTCTTTTTATTGATAAATATTTTGATTTTATAAAAACCTTTTGAATAAATTTGTATTGTTAAAGAAAATTAGATCAGTCTACGATTTCATTATTTCAGAAAATGGAATTAGTCCTTCTTTCCCAAGAACATTACAGCACTTTCTACACAGGAGACTCTTACATCGTCGCTTGTGTAAGTAAATCACTGTATAATGTACAATATGTTGTAGTTAAAAATTTTAAATGTTTAGAAACTATCACCTGGCGGCAATTTAGTAAAACATTGAATTGGTCTGACGAGCTCTGGTATTGGATAAACGAACTTGGATGTAGCAAATATTGTGTAGTTACCATACTGTTAGTCTGTCTTCTTTACTTTCAATCACAAATTGTTTGACCAAGCATTTAAAAAACTGTTGTACTGCGACTTAGTCATTAAAACGAACTGTATGACAATACTTAGAATCTATTGGGAACTGGATTGCAAAGTAACATTGAATTCAACTAACAGCTGAGTTGAAGAAAGGAAATGAATAGACTGAACACCATGTGTTATACACACTGGAAACAGTTTTTATTAAAATCAATGGACAAACATAGTGTGAATGCTTGCTTTAGTAAGGCACTGGATGGTCTCCTTCTATTGATCCTGTGAATTGATCAACAGATTTACTTCACATAAAATATTTTTTCCGTAAACCAGCTTGCTTGATATTGTGCATAGACTGTTTAAATCCATCGTGTTTTGTTTAACAGGAAACGTTGGATTTACCCATATTGACTAGTGTACCTCATGTGACTGGTTGTTCTTATTCAACACAGAGGAGGCCGTATCGTCAAGACACAATTTTCTCTACTAGTGAAGGTCATTGCTGTATTTTACTTTTAAAACAAATTGCACTGTAACAGAGATACCATCTCTAGAGGATAATAAAGGAACAGATTGAGGTAAAAGATTGATGGTGAAATGCCACTATTCGGTCGGACAAAAGAATAGTTTGGTGGTGGTTGTTGTTGATTAGTTACCTTCCCTATATCCTAAAAGCTCGAAATTAATGATGGCTAAGGGCGGAAAATCCTTATGTAGCTTTTCACACACAGAACCTAAAGATAACGACGGCAACAAAACACAGTAATGCCAAAATGACGCTTCCAGCTTATTTACCCCAACCTATTTTATCATTGAAAATATTACAGTGATTTTGTTTCTTTATGGTTGAATCAACAACGGTGAGAACACTAGAATAAGCGCTCAATACATAACTTAAGTTACATATATTCTAAGAGGTATGTTTTTGATCGTTATGATTTTCATCATAGCTAAATTAGCTACTTAAAAGTTTTACACAGAGGATAATTCAGGTTTCTAGTGACTAAAAAAGAATCTAAACTGTATACAAGTTTTCGTTTGTAACAGAGTGTTTGTTTGGTTTGTTTTTTTTAATTTCACGCAAAGTTACTCGAGGGCTATCTGTGCAAACCGTCCCTAATTTAGTAGTGTAAGATAAGAGGAGAGGTAGCTAGTCATCACCCCTCATCGCCAACCATTTTACCAACGAATAGTGGAATTGACCGAAACATTATAACGCCCCCATGGCTGAAAGGGCGAGTATGTTTGGTGCGACAGGGATTCGAACCCGCGACCCTCTGATTACGAGTCTAGTGCTTTAAACACCTATCCATGCCGGGCCGTAACAGAGTGAATTATAATAATATAATTAATTTAAGGAGTATCATTATGTTTTTCCTACACATTGTGTATGTATTCTATGAACTTTGACTGCGCGATCAGCAATTTGACATCATGAGATTTCACTTAATGAACCCCTTGTTTAACCTTCTATTCATATTAAATGTAACCATTGTAAGGTGAATATGACAGTCAATTACATTATTTATTGGAAGAAAAAAAAAGTAGCCCAAGAGTTAGCGATGAGTGCGGTTGACTAGCTGCCTTCCCTTTGGTCTCCAAGGGTCGCGAGTTCGAATCTCCGTCACACCAAATATGCTCACCCTTTCAGCCGTGGGTGCGTTATAATGTGACGGTCAATCCCACTATTCGTTGGCAAAAGAGTAGCCCAAGAGTTGACGGTGGGTGGTGATGACTAGCTGCCTTCCTTTAGTCTTAACACTGCTAAATTAGGGACGGCTAGCGCAGATAGTCCTCGTGCAGTTTTGCGCGAAATTCAAAAACAAACAATCCCACTGGTTTGTCCCTCTTAAATTAAGGACGGCTAGCATAGATAACCCTCAAAACAAATCAAACCAATCAGCAAACTGTATCAGATCACGACTAACAGACTTACACTTACGCACATGATTTATCAACACAGTCTCTGTTCAGTTTGTTTCACATATTCCATCGTTTTCATACTAGTTTTATAAAACGTACACATGACGTAACGACTCAACTAGGCTATCAGATGTGTGTAAGATTATCCACACAGACTGTTCGTGAGAGGAATACAGAATATGAAAGTCGCAGGATGCAAGGTCAGAATCATGGAATAGAAAAGGTCTCGTCCTTCCACGTTTTTCAATTGTAGGCATTACAAGGCTAACAGTAAGGGTTTATTTGTTTGTGATTTTCGGTATTATCACGTTTTTACGAGCGGACGGATATCGACCAGTCCACACAGTCATTTGTTTATCGCTTTTTAATACTGCCAAGTGTATGTAAAAGTAAATTTTGTTCACTTTTTAATACTCCCTGTAGAGGGCGTGTGTGTGTTTTCGTATAGCAAAGCCACATCCGGCCATCTGCTGAGTCCACCGAGATATTCCTGGATATGATTGTCTTGAGAGATTTGCTAATAAATATATTTTTATGCCTTTAACCTTACGTTGGTTTAATAATTCGTTATGTTTTCTTATCAGAAATCGATTGAATACAGATAATTACTTATTTAGTTGTTGGCAATGAAATACCAATCAAGATATGTAAATAAATATTTAATATAGTTTTTTAAACAAAGAATAATATTGTTTATACTGAATTTACTTAACAACAGGCAACAGAACATGGTGAAAGAGGTGATTCGTCTATGAAGGTAAGACAAAGTTTGGGTTCTCAGTATGTTGCTATTGTTCATGAGATTAGATGAGTTAAGAAAACTATTGGGTTAAAGGTATGATTTATTAACAGTGAATTGTCGATTCACAAAAAAAGCATTCTTCATGATGAAATAACATCCTCAGATACTAATGACTAATACATGTGAAACGTTGAAATTAAATATCTAACAGACGGTAAAATTAGTTTTTATCTTAGTCGTGTAGTAAGAATGTTCAACGTAAAAATGCACAAGTAGTGTAATACACATTTCATAAAATAAAGACAATATTAACTGTTACCAAAAATGCTCTTTAATATATGTTAAAGAAGACGATAAAGTTATATGGCCTTAAATAATAAACATAGTTATTTGGTCTATTTCTGTCTTTTGGTTAACTATAACAGTGCCACGGCGAGGTGTAGCTGTTATCATGCTGAGCTGGGGAAAAAATATTTAAGGTTTACACGGCGATTCTGATAAACGTGTTTCGTACTTTCAGCTATGAGTGCGTTATAAAAGTAACAGTCAGCCACGTTTTTTTTTTTATTCCTGTTGCGGCGGGTTCCGCTACTCTGTTCAGTAGCTCAAAATTATAGACGACTGTATCTGTACTACGCCGTTTAGCCTCTGGGTGTATAAAGTTTCACTCAGGTTTAACATACCAAATATAAGTAGGAAAACAACGTGTGTGACACCGTTGTAAGGGCAGTAATATAATTTTCGTCTTTTTTTAAATGTTTCAAACATTTCAAATAAACTCAATATGTATAGTTTAGTTTCATAAATATTGTGTTTTTGTCCAGCCAAAGCCAGCTCGTCGTGGACTCGATATTCATATACACTTCTGGTTGGGCTCTCAAACTTCTCGAGTAAGTATGAACCTGTGAATCGAACAAAAATTGAATAACAAATATTATGATATTTTTGAATTAGTTATAATATTCAAGATTAGACTTACTTTTAAGCCATTCAGAATCTGAGATATATATATATAAGCAAAACAATTGTTAACGTTTAGTAAGAATGACTGTTAATTTAGTCCCAGGTAAAATTATGTATGTTTTCATTTATTTCCAACACTTCGGCTTACATTTTTATCAAACATACTTGGTGTTTGATCTTATTTTTCATCTGTTTATGTACTTAGAACCCTCAATGAATTAGTAATCAAACATACTTTAAAAGAAATAAAACAACGATTGCTTGCTAGTTAAAGATGTTAAGTGTTTTTTTTTTGTGTGTAAGAAAGTTATGGATTCACGTTGTCTTGTTCAAAATTATCATTGTTTGTAGAATATTCTAGCAGACTCGTGTGTTTTTAAAATTTGTTTCATCAGTAACAAATGAATAACTTGTACCCAAATAAACAAGGAAAATTTGCTAACGTAAGAACAGATTTCTAAACATGTTTCATTTGATTCTGGATTTTACCGAACTAAAAGTAAGTATAAAAGAGAAATGGAAGATTCATTTCTATACGTGTGATGACCCAGATTTTTCTTGACCTTATAAATAGGACGAAGCTGGAGTTGCAGCTTATAAGACTGTCGAACTTGACGAATTCCTCGGAGGTTCCCCTGTACAACATCGAGAGGTTGAAGGTCATGAATCCAAACAGTTTCTGTCGTACTTCAGGAAAGGAATCAGGTAATCAGGAAACCTAGTGTACTGTGATTGGTTTGTTTTGTTTTGAATTTCACGCAAAACTACACGAAGACTATCTGCGCTAGCCGCCCCTAATTTAGCAGTGTAAGACTAGAGGGAAGATAGCTAGTCATCATCACCCACCGCCAACTCTTGGGCTACTCTTTTACCGACGAATAGTGGGATTGACCGCCACTGTATAACGCCCCCACGGCTGAAAGGATGAGCATCTTTGGTGCGACATGGATCCGAACCCTCGATCCTCGGATTTCGAGTCGAGTGCCTTAATCACCTGGCCTTGCCGGGCCGTATTGTACTTTGAAGGAAGGGGTCAGGAGTATCAATGGTCCCTTCCCAGAAGCTTATAAGAACCTAACAATAAAGTGCATAACAATTGAACCAAATACTACATATTAGTACATTTTCACTCACAAAAAGCAAAAGTCTAATAGAAGTATCCAGTGTCAAGTGAAATTTGGAAAACTCCGTTTACAATTAGTCTAAGACTAGAGGTAAGGCAGCTAGTCGTCACCACTCACCGCTGACTGTTGAACTACTCTTTTACCAACGAATAATGGGATTGACCATATTATTATAACGTCCACATGACTTAAAGGGCGACCATGTTTGGTGTGACGATAACGAGTCGAGCAACCTAATTATCTGGCCACGCTGGGTCTCAATATCACTTTATGACACATTTTAGTATGATCCAATCATCTTTAGATCTGGTTATGTATATATACACTGCTCATCGTTTTATGTTTTACTGAAGGAGGGGAGAGTACAGGGGTAGATATATAGCACCCTCTCTTCAAGGGGACCTTTAATTAGCTTGTTTTCCGATATACCTAAGGATTCCCAAGATTGTCTCACATTAAATTTCAGAAGAAACCATCATAAATTAGCCAGATTAGTAGTCAGCTTCAGTTTGGCGGGTGCGAAAGATTTGTTTATTAAAATGCTGGAATGTTTTCATTAAAAGTCGCCAAGAAACTTAAATCATTGATATTGGGAGGCGGAAGGGGCAATTCCAAGTACATTTTGCAGAGGTGTGAAAGTAGATTAATTACTATAAATACAGGTTGGTCCAATATTATCTTTCTTGTTTTAAAGTTAAACAATTAATTTACGAAAGAAATACAGTCATGAAATTTCGACAACATGTGGCCAAACTCAAACTATTTTATTGACATGTCACCATTATTGGCTTTTGGAACATCTAAACGATATTTGATTTCAGTACACCTTAGCTGCAGCATACCCAGAGTTACAGAGATCATGGTATCTGTTATTCTGGTCTTTAGCTCCATCATGTTTGCCATAGGCATGCGATAGACGATCTCCTTAACATATCCCCATACTTACCTCCTGTGCAGGCGTCTGTAATTACGTTGCACCGCAGTCACTGAGTTGTTCTTTGCAAGCCAAACGATGCATTGAGTCTTTCTTTGCACAACTGCCATTTTACGGGGTAACAATATTCATTGCAGTAAAAGGAAACAAACAACAACAACATGTCAACAGAAATTGTTAGAGTTGGTCTTCAAAACTTTGAAAACTGAATGGTTGCATTTCATTAGTTATTTAATTATTAAATTTTGAAAAGGGAAGATAATATGGGTCACGTAAACATTCCTCACGATAAAAGATATATAAATATATTGTGATACAAAGCCCCTCGGTGTGGATTCCTGTACGTGGTGAGGGGACCTCCCAGGGAAGGTTCTGTTCTATCTGGTTACCTTCTCTGGGATCTAAACATCCACCCACGTGTTTGCCGTGCGTGGCGACCCGTGAAGGGGAGGAGAGGATCCTGGTGGTTGAGAGGTTCAACCCTAACACACCACTTTAGCCTCGAATTCCTGTAGACGGGCGGCCTTTGGGTGGCCCCCCTTGGGTCAATCGGCTGGTCCACTTGGGCTAGAGTCAACCAAGTACCAGTGTTGGAAGTTCTCAACGGGTGTTGTGGACATTGTGCCTGATGCTGGTGTTTGGGTATAGTGCTCACGAAACCCTGGCGTTGCTGCATTGTCCTTGCGTGACTTTGTAGTGCGTCCCCTTTTAGGGCTCCATGGTGGGTGGGGTCAGTGGGTACCGAAATTTTTTCTTTTTCCTATGGATTCTCTAAAAAATTTAAATAAAATTGTAAAAAAACAGTCAATGGGTAAGCAACCACGTCTTGAATACTCAGAACAGCAATCTTCAACATCAGTAATACACGTACCTCATTTTCTTCTATTACATTCTCTTTCGGAAAAACCTTTAGGGCAAATGTCCCCTTTTTTTATTCAAAAGGGACTAGAGGGACTTGCTGGCTCTCCAAAGTCAGTAAAGAAACTTCGATCTGGTGACATATTGGTTGAAACATCCACATCCCAACACAGTGAACTCCTCTTGAATTCAGAGGCAATTGGGGATATACCTATTGAGGTTACACCCCATGCTACCTTGAATTCTTCACGAGGAGTTATTGTTGAAAGAGATTTGAAGAACGTTCTTGAGTCAGAGATTCTCGCTGGTCTCTCCACTCAAGGAGTTTCTGCAGTGAGGCGCATCTCCACTCGCAAAGATGGAGTTACACTGCCAACAAATACCCTCGTTTTAACATTTACTTCACCATGTGCACCTGCCACCATCAAGGCAGGTTATCTCATTTGCAGGGTTCGGCCATACATACCAAACCCTCTTCGATGTTTCCAATGTCAGAGATTCGGCCACTCAAAGACATCTTGTCGTGGTTCCCTGACATGTGCTCGTTGTGGAGGCAAGGACCACGATGCCTATGACTGTGACATGAACCCACATTGCGTAAACTGCAATGGTTCTCACCCCTCTTACTTTCATTCTTGCCCAAAATGGTTGGAGGAAAAATAGGTGCAGCGTTTGAAAACGACACATAACATTAGTTATCCTGAGGCTCGGAAATTGCTGTCCACAACTCCATCTCGGACATATGCTGCTGCACTTCATTCCACAACTACAGTGGGAGTGCAGACAGATCTCTCTGTGCCTCCAAGAGAATCGTTTTCAAAACAAATGAAAAGCCTTTTGACCTCCATGGTTAAAAAGGTTGATGAATCGACTTCCACACCCATTTCTGTTCCTCCCATACATTCCAACAAACCTAAAGATCCACGTCCTTCAGTTTCAAATACAGGCATTTCTTCTGATACATCTTTTTCTCCCACCACAAGAGACAAAACAATTATTCGTTCGCCTCCTCAGTCACTGGATTCTCCTTCCAATAACAAAAACCTGCCCACCCGACCCAGAGCAGAATCCATGGAGGTTGATAGACCTCCTCCGACTAAAGACAGTAAAGAAAAAAGACGTGGTCGTCAATAGAAGGGTTCTCCAGCCACTTCACCTACCCGTTCTTAAAAATGGCCACCTTGATACAATGGAACTGTTGAGGTTTACGTTCTAATCTGGATGATATCAAAACGCTGATTGCTTCCTACCATCCCGTTTGTCTTTCTTTACAAGAAACATTTCTCAAAACTGCTGATACTGTCTCCATTCGGCAGTTTTCTCTGTACAGAAATGACAGGTTGTGTGTTGGTCGAGTACATGGAGGGGTGGCACTGTTAGTTGATCAACACGTGCCCACCCTGTCTTTGTCACTCAACACACCCTTGGAGGCTGTAGCCATCCGTGTTTCCTTGGGTCATACCATCACTGTTTGTTCTCTGTACCTGTCCCCTGGAGAGACATATGATCAATCAGATCTTGATGCTCTCGTTGAACAATTGCCATCTCCATTTCTAATCCTAGGGGATTTTAATGGACATCATCCCCTCTGGGGAAGTGCTATTATTGATGGGAGGGGCCGATCTGTAGAGCGTATGCTCTCTGATCAGAACCTTTCTCTTTTCAATACTGGTTCTTCCACTTACTTTCATGCACCTAGTCAGTCCTTTACTGCTATTGATCTCTCAGTTTGCTCCCCTTCATTATTCTCCCATTTTTCATGGAGGGTTGACAATAATCCACTAGGCAGTGATCATTTTCCGATCCTTTTGAGAGAGACTGGCCGTGGTCGATGCCACCCTACCCGCGTGCCCCAGTGGAAGCTGGATCAGGCAGACTGGTCCACTTTCACTGCTCTCGCAGAACTTGATCCTGCCATCGTAAATCAGCCATCAATAGACGACTGTGTAGCAGCGGTAACTGACTGTATTACACATGCAGCTGCTCAGTGTATTTCTAAAACCTCGACACGTTTTCCACGATATCCTCGTCCGTGGTGGAATCCTGCTTGCCACTTAGCACGGAAGGCTCAAAAGCGGGCCTGGGATACTTTTCGTAGATATCCCACACCTTCAAACCGGGTTGCTTTCCAATGGGCCCGTGCACATGCTAGGTGGGTAAGACGTCAAAGCCAGAAGGAATCTTGGATTAAGTTCACAACCAGCATATCTTCTACCACCAGTTCCAAGATCATATGGGACAGGATTCGAAAGGTTAATGGGCACTACAATTCTATCCCCCTCTCGATCTTACTCTCTGATGGTCAGGAGGTGACTGATGTTCGAAACATCGCTAACACTCTAGGTGAAAGCTTTTGCCGGGTATCTAGCACTTCTGCTTGCTCCTCCACCTTCCTGACCATCAAGACTCGGGCAAAGCGATCACCTCTTTCCTTTCGAACTGACTGTTTCTTTGAATATAATTGTCCCTTTACCCTGGTGGAACTAAAAATGGCCCTTCCTCGGTCTGCCAGTACGTCTGTTGGACCTGATGATATTCATTATGACATGCTGCACCATCTATCTCCTGCTTCTCTTGATGTCCTTCTGATTGTTTTCAACCGGATCTGGCAGGAGAATGTTTTTCCTGATGCCTGGCGCCAGGCTATTATTTTACCTTTCTCTAAGCCAGGGAAAGATCCCAAGATTCCTTCAAACTACCGTCCAATTGCTTTGACGAGCTGTCTCTGTATGACATTAGAAAGGATGGTTAATGCTCGTCTTGTTTGATTCCTTGAATCAAACAACCTCCTCTCGCCCACCCAGTGTGGGTTCCGTCGACAGCACTCCACCACAGACCACCTAATTCGTCTTGAAACATCTATCAGAGAAGCCTTTCTCAACCGCCAACATCTTGTATCAGTATTCTTTGACATAGAGAAGGCTTACGACACAACATGGAGGTATGGTGTTTTGCGAGACCTCCATACATATGGGTTACCTGGCCATCTACCCATGTTTATTTTAATGGACAGGATATTCCAAGTTCGTGTGGGTTCGTCACTTTCCCGTTCTTTTGTACAGGAACTTGGAGTCCCTCAAGGCTGTGTATTGAGTGTTACACTCTTCAGTATAAAGATAAATGCCATCACTGAACAACTCCCTCTCACTGTTGCGAATGGGCTGTATGTCGACGACTTTCACATCTCATGTCAGTCGTCAAACATGAGATATATTGAGCGGCAACTACAAACCGCCCTCAATTGTGTACGGAAGTGGGCTCTGGCGAACGGCTTTAATTTCTCTCTCTCCAAAACTGTATGCATGCACTTTTGCCGTCGACGGGGTATTCACCCTGATCCTGAACTTCATATCGGTGAAGTTTTGCTGCCATTGGTCCCGGAGACCAAGTTCTTGGGGCTTATCTTTGATCGTAAACTGACCTTTATACCACACTTAAAGCAGCTTCGGGTCAAATGCACAAGAGCACTGAACATCCCTCGTGTTCTCTCTTCTACCAGTTGGGGGGGGGGGCAGATCGCTGTTCAATGTTAAAGGTATATCGCGCTCTTATTAGATCGAAACTCGATTATGGATCAATGGTCTATGGCTCTGCCAGACCCTCGGCCTTAAAGATGCTGGACCCCATTCATCACCAAGGACTTCGACTCTGCACTGGGGCTTTCCGTACATCTCCAGTTCAAAGTATATACATTGAATCTTATGAACTTTCTCTACTCCTTCGCCGTTTGCAACTATCTTTACAATATACTTCGAAACTTCATTCCTTACCAAAGCATCCCACCTGGAAATGTGTTTTCCTTCCTCGGTGGGCAGTACTTTTTCAGAACAGACGATCTGTCATTGCTCCGTTTGGCCTTCGCATCCGGGCACAATTGGATGAATTGGGTCTGTCCTTGGATAACATTGCAGATTCCACAGGTTGACCCATCCCACCATGGCTTATTACAGCCCCCAAATGTGACCTTTCTTTCAGTCACCTAAAAAAGGCAGATACTCCAAATTGGAAGTACCGTCTTTTATTCAATGAATATCTTTCAAACAATCATTCAGTTCCCATTTATACAGATGGTTCCAAATCAGATAATTCAGTGGGCTCTGCTATGGTTTGCTATGGGTCAGTAGTTGCGCGCAGAATCCCTTCTACAGCTTCTGTGTTCACTGCTGAACTGTATGCCATATCTCTTGCCCTGGATCATATTGCAGCTGAGCAGTACTCCAACTGCACTATTTATACTGATTCGTTTAGTTTTATACTTGCCTTGGAATCGCTACACGTTAGCTCACACCCTGTTCTCGCTGATATTCAAAACCGACTGGCCCATTTCTCATTAGCAGCTACTTCAATCCAGTTTTTCTGGATACCAGGCCATGTTGGTATTCGCGGGAACGAGCTTGCAGACATGGCAGCTAAATATGTCTGCTTCAGCACCATCACTCCTATGCCTATTCCGTACATGGACTATGGTGTTGTCTTCAAGGCTCGGCTCCGTGCCAGCTGGCAGTCCACTTGGAGTGAGCAACGTGACAACAAACTTTTTCAAATCAAACCCAAAATTGGACTTTGGCCATCTAGCTTCCGTAAAGTTCGGAAGGAGGAAGTTGTTCTCACTAGGCTACGCATTGGTCTCAGTTTTTTAACTCATCCTTTTCTTTTATCTGGAACTGATGCACCAATGTGTAATTTGTGTAACACTCAAATCACTATCAGCCACGTTTTACTTTCTTGCCATCGTTACAATTCTCAACGACGGCATTATTTTAAACATATTTTTTGCCAGGGTCAGTCTGTAACATTGGACAGAGTTATTAGTGATGGTGACTCTGTCCACCTTGATAATGTTTTTAATTTTTTAATGGCCATTAATCTTTTTAATCTCATTTAAGTGTTGCATATTTATTCATTACACCTTTTTAATTGTGGTTCCTTTTTTACAGTTTTAATCTCTCTCCTTCAGTTTGACATTATACTTTTTTGTTTTACCTTCATTTCCATCTATGTCTATAACTACATTTATTTATGGCGCAGATAGCCTCGCTGCTTTGTGCCATAAAACACTAAATCAATCAATCAATCAATCAAATGTGATACAAAGTGGCGAAAACAGAAATCTTGAAACCACAGACAAAACAATCGAACTTAGTATTATCTGCTGTTACGACAAGCAAAACTACCATTCTTATCAGTACTGGCCAGTACTGTGTAAGGTCATTCAGAGTTTGACCTACTAAACATAAAATGAGTGAGATTTGTCCTCGGACCCCTGAAAATATGGCAAAGGATAAAATTTTGTAAGTCTTGTCATATCTGTCTCAGTAGCTTCGCCCACCACCACCAACAAAAATAAACATAATTGTGCAGATGTTTTAAAAGACATTTTAAGACCTTTGTCCTTAATATTAAACAACAACAATCTTGAGGCCTAGTCTCATGAACAGCAACCTATTAAAGACAACATTTATAGTTGAAATGTTAACGTGGATTGATTTTACTAACTTTTTGTGCAATTGTTTCTTGTATATAATAATACAATGTCATGTTTCATTTTCCGCTGCAATTGAATTAATCTGATCTATTTGTTTTTGCACACATACACGAGAGCTATCTGCGCTAGCCATCCACAATTTAGAAGTGTAAGAGTAGAGGAAAGGCAGCTAGTCATCACCACCAAGTCTTGGGCTACTCTTTTACCAACGAGTAACGGGATTGACCGTAATATAACGCCCCCATATGTTTGGTGTGACAGGGATTCGAACCCGCGACCCTCGGATTACGAGGCGAGCGCCTTAATCACCTAGCTATGCCGGACCTTGATCTCTTTGTTGAACGAAATGTGAAGATTATATATCAAGACCTCAATTTCATGTTGCAAAACTAGTTGTATTACCTCACTCATATGTGTTTCGCTGGTTAACGAGATAGTTTAAAAAGGGAATATCTTTATCATATCGTCAAATTAAACTCAAGTGTTCATTGTATTTAACGATAACAGATGTTCTAGGAAAAAAAAACATCAATGAGAGAACTCGTTCACTTGTGGTTTATATCTGAGTTAAGATGTTTTCCAACTGAGCGTTTAATAACGTACTTATACAGGAATATCCTGGAAGCTATAACTAAACATTAATCAGTTACATTGTTTGCTAGCTCAGTTATAGTTCATTTACGAAAAGTACAGATTTCCAGAGCAGGTGTATAGATGGTTTGTTGTAAACAAAGGTCGAACAAACTTATCAAGGTTTATATCTAAGTGAAATATTGAAACACTGTGTGAGTTATTAAATATATCAGATTTTTTTACTTTGAAACCGCCTGAACAGACACTGGGAGGCATGTAGCCACTTTTTGCTCAATTACAAGAACAAAGTGAGCCTTTAGAATTGAGTATAAGCGTAAACAACGCAATGAATATAAATTGGCTTAATTCGTTTCAAAGCAGAAGTTTTTAATATTGTCCCCCACTTGCACTGCGGACTTGTACTGCTATAAACCGGGTTTCAATATCCTTGATAGCCAGAGCACAGCTAGTCATTTGTGTAGCTTTGTGCTTAATACCAAATAACATTATTTTAAAGCACAGTTATTGCCAACCTCAGATTACAGTTTACGGAGAAGGGGTCACGTTGCCCCCAAAAGAAATGATTTCAAATTAAGGCTTCAATTAGCCTCCTAACTTCTATTTATTCGATTAAAGTAAGCATTAAATATTTTGTTCCGTTTTGCGAGCAATACAAGATAATCAATATATTTTTAATAAAAAGGTTTAATTTTAACTCGCTAGAGGGCCCTACTACTCAAGATGGGTGAAGAATTGGCAGATTATCAGAGTAAGGCTTTACGGAGCTACCATGAAGGGAAAATTTATGTGAAATATTCGTAAGAGACTGTGGATCCCATTTACACAGATAGTACACATGGTTGTAGCACCATAACATAAACAAATATATAATTTTTTCAGTCATTTTTTTGGAAGAGCGCAAGGCTCTCACAAGTCGCTTGTTTTGCTTGCACTTCAGGCCTGCTTCTAACTCAGTATGTTGAGCTATGCATCGATAGTTATACAACCTTGGCAGATAGCAGAAGGAAGTTTTCACAGTATATTGGCAAAAGGACTAAATTTGTAACGAATAATCACTTCGTCAAAATATACATGTTATAGTACAGTGAACCTATATCAGATTAAACATCTTATTTCCATACACATTGACTGGTTTGTGGCCAATATTTAAGGCTATAGGCTACTTTTAGTGATACTACACAATATTTTTAGCACCCCAAATTAACGGTGCTCACCAGTATGTTGTACGCAGTTTGTTTGCACGAAGTAAGTATATACCTTCAGACACTTTTTAAAACTGTCAAATTTTAAAAGCATAGATACGGGTTGAACAAATAGTAGGGCTCTGAATTTCGGTTTTGACGAGTCGGGTTTGGTGAACCCGTGCGATAACACAAACTATTCCTAGCATTTTAATAAGCTGTGGGTGCGTGATAAGAGCGACAATCACTTCTTTAGTGTGGATGGTAGAGTGTTACTACTGGTTAGTAGAGCAAAATTAGGGACGACCACAGGTGTCTTTGCTATACATACAAAATCATAATAGAAAAGCTCTTCTAAGCATTTTCCCAAAAATCTTTAGAATTATCATAAAAGCTCATCTCTATAGTTACTTGTAAGTGGAATGGCTTATTGTAATATTTTATGTTTTGTGGGTATATTCCCTTCCAAAAGATTGCAACTCAATTCAAAATATTTTATGGTAGTCTACTTGTAGTTTTAAGACAATCACGTTTATTTTTAAGTGACTTAATACTGTGTATGTGCCTGTCTTTCCATTGGGGAGTGGGTGTAAAATTCCCCAAAGATATTTTGTTTATGTGCCCAAACAAATATTAAAGACTGTTACTATCTCACTGAAATTTTACTTAGCTGTACAGTTATAGAAACACTTTCTTTAAGATAGTATCTGAACGAATGTTGATTTACTGGCACCTCAGCAATTAGTTTGGGAGGCTTATAACGCTACAATTCGAAGCTCGATCTATGCGATAGGCACAAAACAGATATCCAGCATATAAAGAAACTGACTAATGCGTTACGTGTAAGCAATTAACCGGAAGTTAACATTTTATACATTCAAATATAAATGTAACTGTATGCATGCATGTAAGGAGGAGGAATCGGCCAAATCCCCTGTTTTTGTGATGTAAAAAATTATAATTATCTAGTTATAGCGCAGCTGCTTATGGTACTTAATGTTTCCTACATAGTTTATATCCTTGAGACAAAAGATCAGTATTTATTTTGGCTTGAAGCAGTTGCATGCAATTGCTTTTATTCACACTTCATAATTGGAATCCCAAGTCACGCTGTTACTGTCAGGTTTTGTAAGTCAAATATTTACAGTAGGTGTCTGTAACTTGTTGGCAATAAATTTTAACAATAAACAAACAGCAGCACAGTCCATTTGTTTTAAAATAATATATTAAAACAAGCCAAACGTATATATAAGTATTCATTACATTGTTAGGTATCACAATTGTATCTAAAGCTTTCAGTAATTGGCTCTTTTTCTGTCAAAGAGTTTCTTAAGAATATCGAATATCATTATGTCTCTGGAACTCTTTGCTACACTGATATTAAGTTCATGGGCCCGGCATGGCCAAGCGTGTTAAGGCGTGCGACTCGTAATCTGAGGGTCGCGGGTTCGCATCCCGGTCGCGCCAAACATGCACGCCCTTTCAGCCGTGGGGGCGTTATAATGTTACAGTCAATCCCACTATTCGTTGGTAAAAGAGTAGCCCAAGAGTTGACGGTGGGTGATGATGACTAGCTGCCTTCCCTTTAGTCTTACACTACTAAATTAGGGATGGCTAGCACAGATAGCCCTCGAGTAGTTTTGTGCGAAATTCAAAAAACAAACAAACAAACAATTAAGTTCATGTTCACGTAAACGTTCGGCATCTGTCATCTGCCGGTTAATTAAATAATTACCTGATGTGTACATGAACTGAATAAAGACTGAGTGATCTAGTTTTAATGCATAATTATTATGACACTGCTGTGAACACTGAAACTGTACTTACATTTTTATGGAGAAGTACCGTAGAAGAATGGAGCATGCTAACATGTTATTTCAGTAGTACATAGATTTACATATGTGATAGCCATAGCTAATATACTATTATTGTACAGAGTTGTTTCAGTTAGTAATATAATTTAACAATTAATAACTACTGTGTATATAGATAGTACAGTACTTTACTATAATAAAACAAACATATTTACGGTAATTTAAATCCAGCTCCTCGTGCATTGTTAGAAAAGAATAATTATTTGTTGACTTTTAACTGGTTGTTTGCGGATTTTATGTGAACAGCCATGCAATTGTTTAAGCTATACTTTATGCAAAATTGCTTCCATATTTAATCTCATAACACCTTTTTTTATATAAATTTTATGGTAAGGGATGTCCACAGCCGACCCCCTCCTCCCACATAGGATGCTTTGTACATTGATGGTGTCAATATTTGTTGGTTTTCAAACATTCTGCGCACGGGCCTGAACTGCTTTAAAAATAAGACTTGATCTTAGACGTTTTTCTTCGCGTTAAATTGGGTTTTATTCGGTATTTAAGTTAAAAAAAATCCAACAGACGTATACAACGACAGTTCTTCAACTGTCGCATCAAACATGCTCGCCCTTTCAGCCGTGGGGCGATATTAGTGACGGTCAATCCTACTATACGTTGGTAAAAAAGCACCCCAAGAGTTGGCGGTGGGTGGTAATGACTAGCTGCCTTCCTTCTAGTCTTACGTTGCTAAACAAGAGACGGCTATTGCAGATAGCTCTTGTGCATCTTTGAGCGAAATTCAAAACAAACCATACCAATCGTTAACTGTTACTCATCTCAGGAGTATTCCTTTAGTACACTCTGGGAAATTTAACGTGACTGTCAGAATACTTGATTATATAAGAAGGCTTCTCATGCAGTTCTAGGGTTGGCAGACGGCTTAATGAAGTGGTTGTGAATATATTATTGTAACTTGTCAATTTCTCTATGTAATATAGTGTTTATGTCCCTCGCTACACACAGGCTGTTATCCGGAGGAATATCCAGCGGCTTGAAGCATGTGGACACTTCCTTTCAACCACGACTGTTCCACGTTAAGGGCAAACGAAGACCTGTTGTACGACAGGTAAGATACTTCGTGGTTCAATACCTTTTGCAGTTAAACTCAGAATATAGTAGCTATCTTTTCAAAATACGTTGTCATAAATTACACACCAGTATAAAATTATGAAGAGTAATAAACCATCTCTAATCCCACCTTAGGTTGCAGAAGTGCTCCAGGTCATTGTGTAAATAGTTGTTTTCAGTTCCTAGTTGTAAGATATGGTATACGAAAAGTTGATCATTATAAAGAATGGTAGCACCGCAGAAATTATATAAAATAAAACAAAATGAATGTAAAATTGAGAAAATAAAAACAAAATTTACTTATAACTTCAATGAGTTTTAACTTCATAAATGTAAACATATATCAACCATAAATATTAATATTTGTGTTCTACTTAAATTTATCTTATATCTAGTAAGTTGTGTGTGAAAATCGAGAGAATAAGGAATTTGAGGTTTTTAATAAGTGTTCAAAGACAATTGTTTTTAAGCGTTTCGAATGGGTGTTGATTTAAATATACCAAAACAAAAACACCTGCAAAAAAAATCAATACATTTCTTTTTTATTTACAGAACAGTTTGTTTGTTTTGAATTTCGCGATAAGCTACTCGAGGGCTATCTACGCTAGCCGGCCCTAATTTAGTAGTGTAAGACTAGAGGGAAGGCAGCTAGTCATCACCACCCACCGCCAACTCTTGGGCTACTCTTTTACCAACGTATAGTGGGATTGACCGTCACATTATAACGCCCTAACGGCTGAAAGGGCGAGCATGTTTGGTGCGACCGGGATTCGAACCCGAGACCCTAGGATTACGAGTCGAACGCCTTAACACACTTGGCCATGTCGGGCCCTTACAGAATACTAACTATCCTGCTCTACACACACACACGCACGCACATATATGAATAAGTTGAAGAAAAAAGTTTAAAACCGATTTTAGTGGCACATGAGAAAAAATATTTAGTTAAGCCTAATTTTTAAATATTCTGGTTTTATTAGATTTTTAACATATGTTGTGAATATAAGCTTGCAGTGACAACAGTGATATTTAAAGTAAAAGTGAAGACCTTATTTGAAAACTGTAATTCGAAAACAAGTATAACTTAAAGGGGTACTCAGTAGAGCGTATATCTTCTACACGCAGGGCCTGGCGTGGCCAGGTGGTTAAGGCACTCGACCCGTAATCCGAGGGCTACGGATTCGAATCTCCGTTACACCAAACATGCTTGCCCTTTTAGATGTGGGGGCGTTATAATATGACGGTCAATCCAACTATTCATTGGTAAAAGAATAGCCCAAGAATTGGCAGTGGGTGGTGATGACTGGTTGCCTTTCCTCTAGTCTTACACTACTAAATTAGGGACGGCTAGCGCAGATAGCCCTCGAGTAGCTTTGCGCGAAATTCCAAAAAAAAACACAAAAAAAACAAACCTGCGGTGGCGGAGATAGTAAGTTGAATTTCGAAAAAAGTTCGATTAAATATATTCTATTCTTATACAATAATATTTTAACATTTTCTTAACTTGTTGTATTGTGTTTTGTACCACTAACTGAAAAAAAAAGAACCTTCAAATTAACTCTTTGTATCTACAGACAGAAAGTTTGAAATTAACATCAAATTATTAAAGTAGTTTTAAAAAGTTGAATACATATATTTATATATATATATATATAATATGTGTTAAAATAGTAATGAAAAATATCTTATTATAGTAATGGGATTTTTTTCTCTTTAATCTGAAATCCACATGTAGACACAATATGGGATTTTGTTAATTTTCCCCAACTTTCTGTTTTTTTTTACCCGTCTCTCTTTAGATAAATGATATAACGTGGAATAATATGAACGATGGAGACGTCTTTGTTTTGGAAGCAGGAAAACTGATATTCGTGTGGAGTGGCAGGTATGCCAACAACATGGAAAAGATTCAGGTGAGATAAGTTATTAAACCTACATTTAATTTGTAGGGGTGTTGGGTAACTTGGAGACTTTTTGTGATTTGTTTTATGTGCCTACCACGTTGAAGAAGGTGTTTCAAGTTGGTAGAACATGTAGTCAACAGGTTCATGAAGCATCGGTCAATCCCTGATCGTAGTCAGTTTCAGTCTAACAATAAAAGCAATTCATTTATTTACCATTCGATATAAATATATTGACGTAAACAAGGTAAGCCTATTTTTGCTTCTGCTTTGAGATTGTCAGTCCAGTTGTGTCGTCTGTTGTTTAGGGCAACTACTGTTTCTGAAGTCGTTAACTGATTATGAAAAATATTGTTGTATTTCGATATGCTTGGGATCAGGATATATATTATTTAATGCAGATTACTGCATTTATCTAACATGTTGCTAGGGGCACGAATGACCAGAGTACTGATATTTGTTTAATCTAGATTATAATGTTAGTTTAATATGTTGCTAGGGAGCACGGTTGGCACAAGAGTTGAAAGCAGAAGGTGGGGAAGGTTCTATTGTCACTGTTGATGATGGGAAAGAAAAAAGCCTCACGAATGCTGAGAAGGAGGTAAAATTTTGTCGATTTTTTTTTTGAAATATGTGATTGTTTATGATTTCAGAACTTCAAACAGGCAGGTCAATAAATTATACAACACTTAATTCATCTAATCAACATTTAATTCTATAATTATTAGTTATGAAATTTAAGACTAGTTGAATTTGTTTGGACAGATTAATACGATCATTGTTTTTGTTTAACTCTGCACAACCAGTTTCAGTAATGTTTTGTTAAAGGCATGAACTACAGAACCAGTTTCAGTGATGTTTTTCTTGAAAGAAACGGTCAAGCAAACATTTTGTTGCAGGTTTAATGTAGAATAAGTGTAAATCTCAAAAAACAGAACAAAATCAAATTGAAACCTTTGCTTCCAGTACTTCAAGAGTACGATTGTTTCCTTCTCCATTTTTTGTTTGTGAAGCCAACTATTAATAGTTAGAGTGTCAAGTTCAGACCAAAAGGTTCAAGGTTCGAGACGCGATGCCGTTGATAAAAATAACAACAAATATTCCGCACTTTTAGCTGTGTGCGCATTATAAAATTGATACAAATATTCAGATATTCACCCTTGTGATGCCGTATGTTGCTGATTGGCTGTCCTTCTGGTTGGTATTTCTAAATTAGGACGGTTGTACCTGAGCTCTCGGCCATGCTGGTCCTTGCAGGCATAAGGTACGGTTCAAAAATATACAGATTGATAAGTGCCGTAGCCATGAAAATTAATGGTGGTGGAATAGAGAAGGGGCGTTGTTAAAGCCTGGTATACGTCCCTTCACAACCCCTCGCAATATAAGGGTCGCATGTTCGAATCACCGTCCCTTCACACATGTTCGCCCTTTCAGCCATGGGCCAGTTCCACTATTCGTTGGTGAAAGAGTAACCAAAGAATTGGCGTTGGGTGGTGATGACTATCTGCCCTCCCTCTAGTTTTTCACTGCTAGTTTAGGGACGGCTAGCGCAGATGGCCCTTATGCATCTTTGCGCGATGTTCGAACCAAATCAACCTGATGACATACGAGTTGTTTGTTACTGTATAACTTTACTTATATGGAAGTGTTTCACTAGTGATTGCTGTTTTATCATCACTGATATCATAATTGATAAGTGATCTGTTGAGGTTACAGGAGTCCATTGGAATGGCACTCAGCTAATCACGAGTCTTTTACTTTTACATGAATATTCATAACATTAATAACAGTTATAGCATTTCTGACAATCATTAAAAAAAACCCACTAATCTTCACCAAAATATGTTTAGCACCACGATATTTGTTAATATCATTTAACTGTTCGTCTATCTTTTAATAGGCCTGGTATGGCTAGGTGGTATGGCTCGACTCGTAATCTGAAAATCGCAGGTTCAAATTCCCGCCACACCAAACATGCTCGCCCTTTCAGCCGTGGGGACGTTATAATGTTACGGTCAATCCCACTATTCGTTAATAAAAGAGTAGCCCAACAGTTGGCGGTGGGTGGTGATGACTAGCTGCCTTACACTGCTAAATTAGGGACGGCTAGCGCAGATAGCCCTCGTGTAGCTTTACGCGAAATTCAAAAACAAATAAACTCTCTTCTAATTTCGAATAAATAGTAATGTCATATTATACTAACAAATTACTTACCGGTCTTCTAAAATAATAGATGTTTCATGTATAGTATGTATTTTATTTAAAGGCTTTATTTAGGGAATTTTTAATAACTGTAGCAACTGCTTAGCCTTGTTTTGATCGAGAAGTGCTGCATATATATATTTATCGACTCCATTTTATCAGCCTTTAAATAATTGTATATGTTGTTTAGCTTCGTTTTGATCGTAGTATGTATTCATCTGATGGTTTTTGTTAATAAAGTGGCAAAACTGATTATATAATTTTTGATTAAGAACATAGTTTAATTTCGAAGTGTAACTTTGAAACAAACAATAATTAAATTGGTTTGAGATGTCTTTGTAATATTTTACTTAATACCCAATGTGCCATTCGTATAGTAACAGTTGTAACCCCATATGTATACCTATCTATATACGTGTATTCTCTGTTCTAACTGATCCTAGGTGTTCAATAAATGGCTTCCAATAACAGAAAAAAAACTGAAGAGTTACAAAGATGTAGTTGCTGATGACGTAATTGAAAGAAAGCTTAGAAAAGAACTGAAACTCTACAAGTGAGTACAGTAGCACAAGGTGGAACGATAGTATGTCAGTTTCTTGTATAAATAGCCTAGTCAACGAGCTTAATCGCATGTTCTGGTCAAGTGAGATTATACAACTGATTTTCGATGATGATTGGAATATACGAAGCTCGTGTGCTGAGCGTGACATTTCTAGTCATCACCTAGTTATCACGCCCTTGTAATTTAAAAAGTAACAAAAATTTATCATTGACGTTTTGTTTTTAATCGAATACTTACATATAAAACTGTTTCACAAACGAACTTGTGTATGTTGTATTAATTTATGAAGTTACAGCTATAAAGGATAAATATTAACAAAAGAAAAATTATATATATGTGTGGCAAACCAAGTATTGAGAAATTAGTAATGCATAAATACACATCAGATTTCAATCTACTTAAATAATAAACAAAACTTAAAACTCGAAACAAAGGATATCTTGGACAGCATTAAATACGTGACGAAAGTAACATAAACATTTCCTAGAGCGGATTAACGTGTCAGAGTTAAACTAGCCTTGGCAACACAAATGAGGCGGTGAACAGACCTGTTAAAGAAAGAGTATCGTTTGGTTTGTTTTGAATTTCGCGCAAAGCTACTCGAGGGCTATCTGTCCTTAATTTAGCAGTGTAAGACTATTGGAAGGCAGCTAGTCATCACCAACCATCCCCAACTCTTGGGCTACTCTTTTACTAACGAATAGTAGAATTGACGGTCACAATACAACGCCTTCACGGCTGAAAGAGTGAGTAAGTAGTTCGTATTTCATAATTATGTTAAAAATAGTTGCTTTATATGGAAGACCTATCTTTAGCCCCAATACTTTCTTTTGCAAAACCCAGATAGGTCGTAACACACCACAGTGTGAATGTGTTTGTTATGAGACACAAAGCTACACAAAGGGCTATCTATGCTCAGCCCATCACGGGTAACGAAGCCCGGTTTCTAGCAGTATAAGTCCGCAGATATGCTGCTGTGCCACTGATGGGGTCATAGTGTGAGTCCCAAACACTTAAATAATTAGCAAGATGACTATAGAAGATAGCATAATAGATTTAACAAAAGGCCCGAAACATACAAACCCTTTTATACAATGTTATTATATAGACTACCCTGATAAGTTTTTTTAAAAATCATTTCAGTTTATTGGTTCCATCTGAGATACTCCAAAATAATAACCTCTAGAATCGTTATTGAATCAACCCTGGACAGAGTGACGCCATTAAAACTGTAATTGTCATTCACCAGTTCCTTTGATGTGCCCCCCGCTAGTACAGCGGTATGTCTCCGGATTTACAACGCTAAAATTAGGGGTTCGATTCCCCTCGGTGGGCTGAGCAGATAGCCCTATGTGGCTTTGCTATAAGAAAAACACACACACTCCTTTGATGTTATAATATGTCGTGATTGACAGCTATTTAAAACCAGGCAGGTGTTGTCAAGATGCCAGGTAGCAATAAAAAACACTCCTTTATTTGTAAAGAAATGGGACTTCATTAGTTGAAGTGTAACATTGCCTATTTATCAGGTGCGTTTTAAGAATAATATGGTAAATATTACTAAGTAGACTTTACTTTACAAATGTGTTCAAAACAAATGTATGATTAACAATTTTCAAATGTCTTGGGCAATACCTAGGCCACTAAATGAAACTCATTTTGTGGCCTCATAAGCCTTTGTAGTGATTGCCAGTATATTGTTTTCAGCAGATTTCTGATTACAGAAACCAGATTGCGAATAACTCAAGACCTTATTTTTCTGAAAAAAACGCAACAATTATGTTACAAAGGATACGCTTGACAATACGAGAAATGCAGATCAGATAGGAAATAGGCCCATAATTTTAGAAACGACCAAGATTCCGTACGATCCTAGCAATTTGAAGACTCTTAGGAAATTTGCCAGTAATATATACTTTATTACCAAGTATAGTTATGTGTTCAATAATTAGATCACTAGCAGCTTTAACCACTGATGATAGAATATCATCCCATCCAGCAGAAGGAGAGATCCTGAATTACAGTGTGATTTCAGTGACAGTTACAAGACAGAGACTGGACTATAGGTGTATTCTGGAACTTTTTAGTGAGAGTAACATCCTGTCGAAAGAATGACCGTTAAAAATATTAGCAATACCAGCAAGATTCTCGTGGATACAAATTAATTTAATCTTGGTCTTATATTGTTTCGGCTTATCCAGTCATTTGTTAATGGACCGCCATATGCAATGAAAGAGTTTTTATCCTGAAAACATTTGTTAAAATAACTAGCTTTGCAATTGGCAACTTGATGCCGAACAAGCATCTTAGGTTCCAATTATTTATTGTAAGCACAAATATCACCTGTAAGCTTACGTTTAATCACAGTATTAAAATCACAGCCATCCAAAGTGGGTAGCTGGCATTATTCAACTTAACAACGTTAGCAAATGGAAACATGGTACAGTTAATGACAATGCTATACAAAAGAGGACATTAGGTTTTCCATTTGTAATAGGGTTCCAAGTAACGTCACTTAAGACTAAAATTTTCAGTGTGTCAGTATTAATTAATCAGTCATTTTTGTATAGATGTAAACTTTGCTGGAATTAATGACACAGTAACAGATAAAAATTGCACATAACGATATGAAATTTTACAACAAATTACGCCAGGAACTACATCACAACAATTTGTAAAAAAAACATTATCGGGTGTCAATATAGATAGAGCTGCCCATACTACCCAAGTTGGTTGGCAAATACAATAATTTGTAATAATGACAGACATCTAATTATTTAATTCAGTCACACGACTTCGACCAGTGAAGGTTTGAGTATACTTAGAAAAAAACGTTGCATTAAAATCACCCACCCAAAAAAAAATACCGAATTATATGAATTAACATCATCAACGAGTGGACCACAATCATTATGTCTGAAAAATCACACCATTTACCAGAAGGGCCCGGCATGGCCAGGTGGTTAAGACGCTCGACTCGTAATCTGAGGGGCGCTTGTTCGAATTCCCGCCACACCAAACATGCTCGCCCTTTCAGCCGAAGGGACGTTATAATGTGATGGCAATCCCACGATTCGTTGGTAAAAGAGTAGCTCAAGAGTTGGCGGTAAATAGTGATGACTAGCTGCCTTCCCTCTAGTTTTACACCACTAAATTAGGGACGGCTCGCGCAGATAGCCCTCGTGTAGCTTTGCGTGAAATTCAAAAAACAAACAAACAAATTTACCAGAAGGTGAACGATGAACACAATAAAAGCTATGAAACCCTTCAATTCTAAAACAACATAATTCAGTATGATTGGTTACAATAACAGAATTGAAATTACATTTATACTTGAGGTCAGAACATGTATATATAAAAATTCCGCCATCATGCTCATAGGGTCTGCCAAAAAGAATCTACATTATAACTTGGTATAGGGGGAGGTAGCTTTTCTTGACAACACTATGACTTAAGTTGATTGTTTAGAATTAAGAACAAGGCTACACAATGGGCAATCTACTTTTCGCCCATCAAAAGTATCGAAACCCGGTTTCTAGAGGCGTGAGTCTACAGACATAACACTGGGAGGTCATGATTTATGAAATGTTATTCAATATATTAGTTTTAAATTCTCAATAAAAATTGTGTTATCACATCATCAATATTAGGCCTAATACTTCTAATGTTTGAACATCTTATGTTTGTAGTTAGTTGTTAATCTTATTAATTGCTTCGTCTTTATCCTGGGTGGAAAATAAAATCCGACAATTATACCCTCAAGTTAAAGTTCAGGCAAAAAAATGTTGCTATTTCTAAAGACACAAAATTTAAATGTATAATGTGGATCTTAATATTTATTTGCAATTGTGTGTTGTTGTTTATTCCTAGAGTATACGTTAGTTTCTTTGAAATAACCACAAAATATAAGTAATGCTGTCAACATAATCTAAATCAATTCTTTGATAGATGCTGTGATGAGGGGGGTACTTTAAAGGTTACAGAGGTTAAAAGTGGACCTCTTGATCAGTCTGATTTAACCTCGCAGGTAGGAAAACCTGTTTAATCTCCTTAATATTTGTTAGATTAATTGTTAATAACATTACAGTCAGACAGGTAATTTGAAAGGTGATAATTCTATTCTGTTAGTTAAATTTTGTAAAAAGTGTTATTTCATTATAATATGCAAATACTTAAAATTTACAGAAAAAATATGTAGTAATTTACTATGGTCAGGATTTGTTTTCAAATCTTCTGCCAAAATAGAACTCGTTCAGTAACATATATTTCCTTTCAAATGTGATGAAACAAAGGGTTAAAGCACTGTAATGGTTTGTCGAGGATGTCATCCATAGTGTTCCACAAAAGACATCGCTGTTGTTGTTTTAACCCTAAAGTTTGTTCGTTATTTTGTACAGGATTCGTACATAATAGATAACGGGGAAGCAGGAATATGGGTGTGGGTAGGAAAACGAGCCAATACAAAAGAGAGAACAGAAGCCATGAGAAATGCCCAGGTGAGAATCTTTTTAGGTACTTTTGATGACGTCAAATGTAGTGTCGTTTTTCAGTATGATTTTGGACACTTAAAAACTAAGGTAGAAAGAAACAAGCATTACTTATTTTTATAGTACTCGAAAATGATACTGTCTGTTGAACTTAGTTTGTATATATATATTAACTTTAAGTTTGCTAACAAAATAGAAATAAGGTTATTGTTAACATGAGAACAAAATGATCTACAGTCGGTGGAATGTGCAATGGAATATTGTCTAAATTAGTTTGTGTTTAACTATGTGCACGTGGAACATATTCACAACATTATTAATATTATTATTTTTCGACTAAATTGAAAAAATAATTGAAAATAAAGACCAACAACTTTGTAGTACATATTATGATCCGCAAGATTCACTTGAATATGAATCGTGTTTGCTTAATAAAATAAAAATAGCTATAATAAATAAGTGCATTGATAATAATGCATAAAAAATGGTGAATATACGTGATTTTAAGTACACTATAACAAAATTAACTATATAATATTTCATGTTTAAGTATTCATAAGTTTCAATTTCAAGCCCCCCCACCCCGGTTGGATAGCGGTAAATATGGACTTAAAAAATAAACTCCAAGATGCGATTTTCCGCAGTGTACATAGTAAATAACCCAATGTGGCTTTGCCGTAAAACAGATATTTCAATTTAAATTATTTTTAATACTTTTAAATTGTTTGTTATTAATATATTTTTAGGTTTACCATTAACAGTTACGAATTTCTTCAACGCCAATTTAATATATATGTTTCTACAACTGGATGGTAATCTTATTTTATTTGGAATATTTTTGTAAAGTTTTGCTGTTTTATATAAATATTTTTTTTATTTTCTAAATATTTTCTATTCTACTTAAATTATGTAATTGGTAAATACCCAAGCTCTTCAGTTCTTGTTTCATACATTAGTTTAATTCTTTTTAACAATTCTATTACATTTTGTTAAATTTGTTTACTGTTTTATCTCTAGGTATAAAAAGCTTTTTGATTCTTTATTTTTTCATGACTTCTACGATATAACAACAAAGTAGTTTAATTCGGGAGTTTTATAACATTGAGTTGTAGGCAAAAGAAAAATGAAATTTACTTTCAGCTAAGCCTTAAGTTACGTTCATATATTAAGCCTAATGCTTGAATTAGATTACAAATAGGACTACTATTACTAACCTTATAGTCAGTGTTTAAAGTTTTTTTAAGTGGTGAATAAATGTTAATTAATAATTTTTAGTATTTTAACACATTACCAACTAGGTCGTAAAAAACAAAGAAAAACAAACGTTTTATCCAATAATTGTTGTTACTTTTATATATTCACCATTTCTTTATGTATTATTAACAACTGCTTCCCGTCATTTTTGATAGACTATTATTTGATACTATTAAATATATAATTTAGATAATGGTAATACATTTAAATTTTCAAATATAATTTATATTACCATACTGCAATAATGATAACATACATATTATAATACTTTTATAATTGATTTTGGCATTCAAATTTATTTAAATGAGTATACCCACTCACCCTACTAGGTTATACCACACTAAAAGATAAAATCAAACCAGACGTATGTGGTTAAAAAATAACTTTTCGAAGTAATAAAACTTTACTGTAACCTTTTTCAATTTTGTTTCTGTTATTTTAATTTGTCTTTCTAATTAATTCTATAGTACATCGCTATTTCAAGATATTTTAATACATTTTGATTTTTCTAAAATGGTTTGGATTATTTTCAATTATTTGTTTGATTCTTTTAATTAAAGAAAATATTATATAGACTGTTTTATTAACATTAAAACACATTTTAATATATTTTAAATTATCATTTAGTTGTGTGATAACGTCCCTATCATATTTTAATTATAAATCAATACTGAAGTATCTGAAAAACTACCATTAAGGTGAATTCCACAGTGAAAATAACAACTGCTCCAAACCTGATCGGACGAACCTGGAAAAAAAATTAGACGTTATTATAGAATACTTATGAATATAATTTGAAGCCACTATAAAAGTAACCCAAAGTCGATTCTATCCAGCTCTAGAGAATGGTACATCATTCCATGAAGCTAATATTTTTCTTAAGTAATGGGGTAAAGATTCAGTGTTGTAGTATTCGAGGTACCATGACTTAGTTTATTAAACAAATACATATAGTTATTGGTTCGAATACTACCAATATTATCAGGAAATAAAACTTAAAAAATATTCATAATCAAAATTTCAAATGCATATTGCTAAATATTGCACCTGGGGATTAGGATGCCATATATTGTCAAATAATGTTCGTTTATCTACGTAGGGGTTTATCAAGAAAAAAAACTATCGAAACTACACTCAAGTAACCAGAGTTATCGAAGGTGGAGAACCACCAGAATTCCAGTGTCTGTTCAGAACATGGAGAGATCCTCACCACACTATAGGTCTTGGTAAAACTCACAACGTTGGAAAGATTGGTAAATATTTAGTTAAAAAAACTGGGGTAGTGTACTGACATGTTGAATGGTCTCTCATGGATTATTCCTCCCTCTTTTTCTGGTTTTAGAGACGTTTGAGATTTTGTGTTGAATCTTGCGTGATGTCCGAATGTAGGAGCTGTCATAGCTAACTGGTCAATCGACTAACGGAATATTAATTTTAAAGCATTTTAAAATAGTTATGATAAGTAAGAATTTTATTATAATAATAAATTAACTCTAAGAGAAGGCGGTATACATTTTTAAAGAAAAATATGTTCTTATATATTTACTTCTACACAAGTACAAGTTGTGTTAATTGAGGTGTCTTTAAAAAACCAATAAATTCTTGTCATAATCACCCCCCGCTAGTACAGCGGTAAGTCTACGGATTTACAACGCCAAACTCAGGGGTTCGATTCCCCTCGGTGGGCTCAGCACATGGCCTGATGTGGCTTTGCTATAAAACACACACACACTTATTATAATTTCAATATCTCCGGTTCTTTATGATTTAGTAAAACGTACAGGCCAAGTGTTATTTTTTGTACTTTCTGTAAACTAATTTCCTGATTATTTATTTATAGCCAAGACAATTCAGACAAAGTTTGATGCTACTACACTGCACTCAAACATCCATCTGGCAGCGGAGGTGCAGATGGTGGATGACGGTAAAGGAACTAAAGAGGTATTTGTTCACCAGACCACTAGAGATTTAAATTTGCAACAGTGAAAATAGTTTTAATTCGTCACATGCAGAGAAAGACTTGTCTTTTAGAGTGCGTAAAGAGGACTAGGTACTTTGAAATCATGCAACTGCTAATAACAACAAATAGAAGTCCTTTTGTTAAATAGTGGTGCAATGAAAACTATATCAAGCCAGTGTAGAGTGTGTGTATTTCACCTTACTCGAACTTCGTGTAGCCAGTTCATTAACGTGCCCGAACTGTGAATCCAAAAGTTCGAGTTTCACAGTTCATTAAAAAAAAACCAAAAAAAAAACGCACTCTGCCTTATAGGAAGGAAGAAACACTCTAGAGTTAAAGTCAACTCCCATTCTTCGAGTACACAAAACTAACGTAAGAGTTAGATGTCGGTGCTACTGAACAGTTGCTTTCCTTCTAGACTAATAGCTCAGAACTGAAGATAGCAATGCGCAGTTTGTTAAATTAATAGATTAGAAGGGAGGAGGCTAGTCAACATTATTAACCTCCGATCTTTGCCGACTACTGTCTACTCACGAATAACGCGATTGATCGTCTCATCATAAACCTGTCACGACTGAGATGGGATTCTACCAGATATGCAGACTTGAAAGCCGATCCTATTTGATGAGAACTGCAAATTATAGTTAGATATAAAAGACGATGTCGTACAACGCATGTATTATATTTAAGAAGCAGAAAGTAAATATATATATATACACCACTGACGGTTTATAGAAAATCCAGTCATATGCTTAATTAACTGGGCTGGTTATGTAGTGTTTCGCACTATTGGAGCAAGTGTTTCTCCCCCCCTTTTGTTTTTACATCAACAGCCCCCCCCCCCTCCATTGGTTCTGTGGCAAACCTGGTTTACACTCTGGAAACCGATTTCAATCACAGATAGCTCATTATGCAGCTTTTTGCTTAACAATAAATAAACAAACAAACAACAATAGCAACAAGAAAACACGTGTAGTGTATGGGGAAACTTCATTGTTCGTGAGGCTTAGCGTTAATTTTATCGTTTGTAAAGAACGGCTCATTCTTCCTTTAAAACCGGATTCTGCGATTTCGCAATGTTATACAAAACTACAGGATATCTTCATGATCACTGCTAAGCCTAGTTCACAGAAATATATAAAGAGATTGCTACTGTTATGATAAGGAACAACAATTATATTTTCTGTGACAGGTTTTAAACTCTAGTGCTTTCAGTTTAATATTAACTGCGAGGATAATATCAACATTCCAGAATAATTAACTAAATCCTACAAAGATATTTAGAATAAAATACACCCTATGAAATTATTTTGAAATTTATATAAAAGTTATTTTTATAATGTATAGTTCTACATAAAATTGTTAAATTGTAGATACTTTTTTTTTTTTTTTTGCTGGCTTTTGAAAATCCAGAAATGGAGATTTTGAACTCAATATGTATCACTGGATTTGAATATGCAGGTTTTTCGAATTCAGAGCTTCGACCTAGTACGAGTTGATCAGAAGGAAATTGGGAAGTTTTTCAGTGGAGACTGCTACGTTGTTGTGTACGCTTATAACAATGATGAAAAAGACAACTTCATGATCTACTACTGGTTGGTAAGTTACCTAAACCAAATGAGATTCAATTGATGTCACTAGGACTTTATAAAAATTGATAAATGGATTTCTTCTCTACGAAAAGACTGAAAATTTAAGAAATATTCTGGACCAGAGCAGTACCGGAGCCATCTGATTTTTGTAAAGATTAGCCTGTGTATAATCGGATGAAACTTTCAAATGCACTGCTGGAACAAAACAACAATGTATAACCAGAGCCAGTTTTATAACAATTGATGTGAAATACTATTGTTGTTAAGTTTAGTGCTAACTTTATCAGTTGTAGAGAACTATCTAGTCGAAACTAGCTTTAACATTTTAATTGTAACAGGTTGCTTGATCAAACATGTCTGACAGGGCAAGTGATTAAATTACATTAATATACAGAAATACTGCTCGTATCAATGGTAATGTCCTCTATTAATATAAAAAATTGAACTCAATAATGTGCAACCGCCTCTTTATAGAGGATTAAATCTAAGACTTGTGTCTAAAAGTTTCAATGTTATTATCATAGAGATTTTTACGTCAAAATACACTTGCAAAATATATGTAATAAATGTCGCCCCTTCTGCAGGGAGCCAAGTCTACAGCAGATGAACAAGGAACGGCAGCTTTTAAAACAATCGAGTTGGATGAGAAGTTGAACGGAAGAGCTGTCCAAGTAAGTTCTCGATCTCGTCGTGTTAGTGTGGTGGTAATTGACCCAAAGTTTTGTCGATGATTCGTCATCGAGGTAGCTATTTTAGTTTTAAAACCAGAGGTGTTAAGAACTTTGGATTTCTCTTTGCCTCGTGCTGGACAATACTTTCCTGTTTATTTTAGGACTTTCTAAAATTGTCTCAGTGGCTTGTGGGAGTGAATGTAGGTGAGTAATTTTCATTTTATTATATACTCTCTCACGCATCCAATATAAACACCACTACTATCCCTCCCCTATGTCACTGTGTGGGGTCCTAAGGATATGCTTGGTTTGATGACAATCGGTTCAGCTGTTCTCCAGTCATAAACGGAAACATTTACACAAACTCAAACAAATAACCCATTTTTTTTTAGGAAATAAAAGTTTGGAAACAGTTTAAACAGATGTTGAAGAAACTTTATTATAAACGTACAAAATTTCAACAAGGTTATACCATCATCAAGCTATGTCGAAACGTTTTGAATTTACACTAAAGTTTCCTTCATTACCCATTCCAGCCGTCTCCAAACTTTTACGCAAACTTTGTTAAACAACTATTAAAAAGTTAAACTTCTGATTTTCCTCAACCATTATGCACTGACATGTTCGGTATGTGTTTTTTACTAATGTTTAAATGAGGTATTCTAAAGAGTTAAAAAGCATACATTATAACATTAACTATAAACAGTTGTTTCTTCAATGTAACTTTAACTTTTCTAATTCCACTATTGCTTCACAAGTAGTGACCAGTGGCCAGTTTTGCTTAGAAAGGTACTTTACATTATCTTAAACGTGTTTAATCGCTTTTAATTTTGTATCCATGATGAAATATTAAAAAAAATACATATATTATTTTAAAAATGTTCAACTTACCTTGCAAGCAACACACTTAGAAACACTCAAGTTTAACGCTTTATGCACTTCGTCTTTGTCTGTAGTTTACCAATAAAAAAAATTAAATCAGTTTAAATAACGCCTTTTTTTCACTACAATTTACAAAAGTACTCATAGGAGTGTTGAGATATAGTTCAGAACTCTCTAGATGGCCCGGTATGGCCAGATGGTTAAGGCACTTGACTCCTAATCCGAGGGTTGCGGGTTCGTATCCCACTCACACGAAACACGTTCACCCTTTCAATTGTGGAAGCGTTATAATGTGACGGTCAAACCCACTATTCATTAGTGAAAGAGTAGCTCGAGAGTTAGCGGTGGGTGGTGATATCTTACTGTTTTCACTCTAATCTTACAGTACTCATACTGCTAAATTAGGGACGGATAGCGCAGATAGTCCTTATGTAGTTCAAAATTCAAAACAAACAAACAATAATACAGACTCTTTTATAAGAAAAGACCTTACGATCTATTATATTAGACCTGTTATAGAATGTGAATGTCCAATCTGGATAAACGTAACACAAAAAAATACAAAATTCAATTTTAACTTCATCCTATAAAGTACCATGTAGCACTTCATCCACATTCATGTACAAGTATGCAAACACAGAGACAGTATCTGAAAGACTCTTGCATAATGCACTAAATTATTATAATAAAAATTGATATAAAAATGATTTATGTGATCTCAAGAGAATCCACGTACATGATAAACATAGTCCTAAGTACCTCTCTCTTATGAATATATATTTAAGAAATAGAAATCAAGCTGGCCGTCATGCACTAGACGTTTAGGATTAGTATAATATTCATACTTTTGTGTGTGTATTATTATTATTATTAATGTTTTTTTTTTGTTTTCTCGTTCTCCTTTTCCGTTAATTATATATTAAAAATAAATAAAAGTAATAATGGGAAAATAAAACATAAATAAAAAAAGGGCAAATCAAGACAATGTATGGACATTGCCCTGGAAAGGGCCGGAATACTCTGTGTTATTCTGGCTCAAAAGCACTAAAACTACAATATAGTAGTAACCGACATGAAAGTTAGGGATGGAGGAAGAGGTCTTGTGCACCTGACCCTTCTGAGTATTTAGAATTTAACATACTCAAATACCCACAAAGAAGAAGCGAACAAACTTATTTATTCTTGTGCTTTCCACCAAGAAGACTTGTTAGTCTTGTTGGACAATTAAACGTCATACAAATTCCGTAAATTTACAGAAGGAATATAAACTTCTCTGCTTAACCATGGCAGCTAAATGTGCTGGTTTCTTCAGATCATTTTCTCTGTTAAATTTTTAGGCCTAGTAACCTTAATTGTGAATTTTCTTCTCACTAAAATTTCGCTCAACGGAGAAAAGAAAAAATCCATGAACGACGTAAAGACCTAATCTATTATTTCTTTATATTAGGTTAGTAATGATAAGTAAAGGACTTTGTCAAATCCTAAAAAACAAACCAAAAACACGAATTCTTCTTAAAACTAGCAGCATCTAGTTTATAGTTAAAACTATTAAGAAAATGTATTTTTTTTCTATCTGGTATTATTTGTTTGTTACATAACGCGTTTACTTTTAAACTATACTCTAAGACAAGAGTTATGACAATTGCTTGGAATGAAACCTCGTCTTGACCGGTTAAGTAGTGTGTTACGATACCTTAGATTTTCTTGTTTAATGAACTTCAAACCCACTCCCTTGTCATTACATCTAATCTTTACTTTGCCTGATGGGTAAATGCCTCATGTAGATAGTAACCGTCGTTAAGGGTTAATAATAGTCACTCGTAAATTAGCACTGCGTGTCTATAGGTACACTGATGAAGTTGAAAATACAAACAAATTCGAGTCTTATCTAGGAAAAAACAAAGGAAATACAGCTATAAACCAGAGATGCCAACTATTTCAAATGACTGAGCGTAATGATTGTAGACAGAGCCCGTACAGATATCGTACAACCACTGGATACAGTTTTGAGTCATCCATGTCTGGATCCATCTGTGGCTAAATTGTAAACACTGTTAGTAAGTATACTTGAAATCATTTTGTCATCTTCACAACCCAACATTTGTACAATGGCTGTAGTTTTGGTTCCAGCACAGCCATATTTTTTCGCTATATTAGACTTTGGGAACATTTTTCTGAATAGATGTCCTGCATGATTGGCTACAGCTAGAGGTAAATTATGAGTAATGACGAATTGCGTGAACATCACTTCTGCTTTTATGGTTTCATATTCTGAATTCTTACTCATAAATGTCGTTATCTGCATCGTTTTTGTCTTCGCCTCAGTCTTTTGTTGGTGAGATGCTGATTTTGTATGTCTGAAACAATCGTTTATCCCGCCATGCGCCTCAGAAAAATTGATGTGACACACTGTACAAAACGCATGACTGTCACTGACTTTTGATGCAATTACCGGATATTTTGTACTATACTCTTTCCTAAATTTTGGATTCACAGTTTTAGTCCTTTCAGATTTGCCAGAAACAAGACAATCTGGTGAACCAGGCCTCTTTTTTTTCCATCTTGTGAACGATCGCATTGGTGTTTCAATGTCGCTGAGAAAACGAGAAATACCCATCTACGCGAGCGCTGACTGGCTGACAAGCACTAATGACGTAACTATGGATTCACCCACGTACCCAGTATGGAAAAGCACCGCACTCAAACTATTGGTAGACATCGGAGATACAAATATTTTTGATTATTTCAAGCACAAACATGATTATAGCAAGTAGCCATTTGGACTATATCTTTTATTTATTATCAAAATTTATTTGTATCTCACTAAAAATTTTCTTTTCACCCCTTTCAAGCCCTGGGGGAACAATTTATCACTATTGTGTAGGCCTATATATTATATAACAATTTGGGAGCTGCAACAAGTAATATTTGTCTGTATGAGCGTATAGTCGTGATGTATACACCAAAATCGTAATGATTGGCATCTCTGATAAATGTGTATAGTTCAAACTATGCATGAAGTAAAAGAATGACTTTTCAGAAGAAAAAAATCATAACCTTTTGCTTGTGTACGAGTGAGAAAGTAACGCAGTATACAAGGGTTATAAAAAGTTTCATTGTTCGGTCCATATTTCGCATACACTGTGAGAAAAGAAAGGTAGAATGGTATTAAGAAAATAATACCATAAGTTGTAACGTTTTTAGGATTTTTTTTGGGGGGGGGGCGTAAGAAGGAAATAATTATTTTGGAGTCAGAATAATTTAATTCGTGTCTATGGGAGTCACAATTTAGAGGATTTGAAAATATTTAGGGATTATATTTCAGATCAAGAGTGTGTGTGTGCGTTTTTGTTTGGGGGGGTAGAACTTTCCAACAGAGAACCGCTGCTGACCATAAGGATGACCCCTCAGCACAACTATATTAAAGGAACAACAAATAGCTAACCAGACCTCGGAAAACTGGAATTAGTTGGACTTGTTGGACAAAGTTCATTTGAGAATACTCGTTCGATCCCAGATGAGATAAGAAGTCTATTATTTAGGGTAGCTGGTTTACGAGCCTATGAATTTATTGATGGGGAGGTAAAATTCGCAGTATGTCAATCAACACTGGCTCTATATCTATAATTATTCGACCTAATTTGATAATGAAGAGATGAAGAAAGTTAGACTGATGCCAATAACAAGTGGACACAAGGTTCAGCAAGAGGATGTGTGGTTAGCTGATGTCGAAGAAGAATAGACAAACTGATCTTACCCGGGTGCGAGGCTAGGCTAAAATACTCAAACACCTTAACAATATGTGACCAGGAAATAAATCCCTGTATGTTATACGACAACAAGCAGTGGTACCCGTTCTATGTGCCAGTTATAAACCATTAGAAAGAATGTAGATGGATACTATGGTAAATAACGCAAAAATCCCAAGTTCGCCAACATTTATTTATAACCTAGCATATTCTACTCTGATCGAATAGTCATTGCTATAAAACACCCACAGTTCCAACGTGTAGAGTATGTTATATATAATGAGGGTGGAAGCTGGGAGTAACTTGTATGAGATTTTTTAGGGTGGTTATTATTCTACTTGAATATTTTGTTTTGAACTTTTAAAGGCGAATGATGGTAGGTAATGTTTAGTAGAAATATTTTAGGGTGGTTTTATTTTGACTTCAATACGTATCTCTACGGGTAACTGCCTTGGGATATCCCCAGTGTTTGTTTTTTTTTAGTGCTAACTATATGGGTTAATCACTCGGCCACGTTCAGCTCATTAGCTTAAGAAAAAATAAATTCCATTCTTCTATATACTACCAGTGAATACTTAAGTTCAAAAGCACATTTCAAACTTTGAAATACTGACATAATATCGAGTCTGTCTCGATATCGAAAAAAACAGTTTGAGTGAACAAAGTATTAAGCTAGTGGATTACAGTATCAAACTGTTCAGTTTTTACAGCTACTGCTATTTGTCTTTACAGGTCAGAGTTGTACAAGGGAAAGAACCGCCACATTTTATGGCCATATTTGGTGGAAAAATGATCATCTTAGAGGTAACTGTTTTTTAAAAGCGTCTCGATGCTTAACTTTACAATATTAGTTGTGGGTTAATAATATCAGTAATTGTACAAATAATAAGTAGGGTGTATTTATTATTATTAAATTTCAGCTGTTACATCGGTTAACTTTATCAGTTTTTAATACAGACAAATATATATCTCAAATATATTTAATCTGATATTTATATATGAATGAGGAATAATTAAAACAGTGTATGGATTTTTTCAATATATTTTGGTCGAGCGGGGGCGTGTCTACCCGTGGTCTATGGACATGACGTCACTGGCGTAAGAATGAACTCTGGGCTTAAGGACGTAAATACTAATATTTTTTAAAATTAAATAAGCAAAATATTATAGCTTTCTGGAAGAATTAAAATAAAGAAAACTGTCGTTATTCAAGTAATTTATTTTTGTAATATTTCAAATTATAGAATGACATTTTATGAATAGCTCACAACCCCCACAATTATTAGGTAATTACAATAACTCGTAGCTTTTCACGTTAGACATAGAAAACTTGTATATTGCTGAGATGGCTTAACAGTTGTGACCCCTGGAAACAGTGACGAAGGATCTTCCCTTTTTTTTAGGGAACCGACTTTTACCGACCCTGATATTGTTGGGTATCACTTAAACCAAAAGGGTATTGTTATTGTGTAACTAATGATATACATAATATGACACACACACACACTCTCTCTCTCTCTCTCTCTTTTTTTATAATGAATATAAATTAAGAATCTATAAATGAAATTTTTCGGTCTCGTGGAAGCTCTTCCACTCGTCTGCTTGCTCCCTCTACATCAACACTAACCACAACAAAAATGACTATTAACTTGCATCTTTGGTTTCTTACAGAATTTTCGCGAGTTTGAATTCCCGTAACACTAAATATGCTCGCTCGCCCTTTCAGCTGTGGAGTCGCTATAATGCGACAGTCAATCCCACTATTCGTTGGTAAAAGAGTATTCCAACAGTTGGCGGTGATTTGTGATAACTAACCGCCTTTCCTCTAGTCTCACACTGATAAATTAAGGACGGCTAGCGCAGATAGCCCTCGTTTAGCTTTGCGCAAAAATTCAAAAACAAACAAACTTACCGATTTTTACATACATTCTATGCAGGGAGGATATGCCAGTGGATTTAGAAACGTAGAGAACAATAACTCCTGTTATTCTGAGACTTCTCGACTTCTTCATGTCCGAGGAACATCAGATTACAATACCAAGGCCATCCAAGTGGAAAAACGAGCTGCTTCATTGAATTCCAATGATGTTTTTGTTTTATTAACCACACAGTTTGCTTATGTGTGGGCTGGAAAGGTAAGAAATGTTACTGAAAAAATAATGTATAACTTGGAAGAATGTTATCTCCAATACTAATGCCAAATAGGCTTAAAATTTACGATAATAAATCTCATAGATTAAAGTATTTTTGGTTTTTGTAAAAATAACCATATTATTGAGTAAACTAACGAAATAAACAGAAAGGGTAAGAAAGAAAATCGACTAATGGCATATTTGTTTACGAAACAACAAAAATGTATTGCTGGAAAGAGCTCTCGGGAAATATTTTGTACCTCTCGAGAAAGTGTTAAGAAAACTGTTGGAGATTGAGAAGATTGTGTTATATCGTTCATTGGGAAGCTCTTATCAATACGGGAAACAATAACGCTATTCTTCTCAGGGCGCATGTGCTACAACGTCACTGTAATCCCATAAGTAAAAGTCTTCAGGTTTTTTTCCTTGAATACTAGAATTCATCAGTGTGTGTTTTTTGTATGTATGTATAAGTTATTTATATGCAAAAACGGCTCGTTTGGGCTGAGAAAACACTTTTACATAGAAGAGCGAACAACGTTTCGACCTTCTTCGGTCATCGTCAAGTTCACAAAGAAAGAGGTAACTGACCGGAAGCTGACCACATGTTTGAAAGGGGTTGTGTAACTGTGTGTCGAAATGTAGAGGGCGGTATTAGATGTTTGAATATATAATTTTATTTATTTTATTTTATTAATAAAGGAACGCCTTTATACCTATATACCTAAACGGCCCAAACGAGCCGTTTTTGCATATAAATTTTCTCAACAAGTGGGTTTCTCGTCATCACTGATTGTATAAGTTATGTATGTGTGAATGTATAACTTCTATTTCTACAAAAATGAGCTAGATCTTTCTAACTCTTTTATCGAGTCAAAACGTCTATTATTATAGAATGTTGTTTTTTGGCGAAAAACTGCAAAATGGGTTGCTTTCATTCAGTCTACCGTGGGAATTTTATCATTCTAAAAGCATAAACTTACTGCTGACCTCAACGGGGACCATTACAGTGGAATCGAGACTTGGTGTTGACCTTTTAGTGGGCTTGTGATCTGGTTTTGTCCTTCTGGAAATGAGAGTTAATTTTATATTTTTCTAATGGAACTACGACTTAGTTTTGCATCTTACTAGAACTGTTATAGTTTTGTATTATTTAGTGAAACTGTGACTAAATTCGGCATCTTTCTAGTAAGGCAATGACTTGGTTTTGTTTTCCTCTAGTGAAGTGATGACTTGATTATGTATCCTATCTAGTGGAACTATGATCTACAGTTGAAATCTACCAATCTGTGCACGACTGATGTTAAATTTGAAGTGTACACACTTAATGTTAATGGGCAGTACACATGGAAATATTCACCAATTACTAGCGCCTACCAATACAATTTCACGTACATAGACGTAACTTATTAAAATGAATTTCATAAATTGCTTCCTTCAGTTCGGCCAAATAGGAATCTCAGATTAACTCTTGATAACATCTGCCATTTCTTTTGTTACTATTCTCATTTGTAAGGTTATCGGTAGGCCCGAGAGTATCGCAAGATTATCACAAGACACTGGAATCTTTTGCCATAAAACATGCCATGTTATTTAATCCCATTTACTTTTCAGGGGAGTACTGGAGATGAGAGAGAAATGGCAAAGAAGATAGTCTCACAGTCAGGAAGGTTAGCGTTTTTTTTTCTTCTCTGTAACTTTATTTCCCATGTAGAACTGTAATTGTTGGTTAACCCAGATACATTTTTAATTGATATCCATATATATATAATGATATTTTCTAAGTTTTTTTTCCTTCAAAGATGTTGAATTTGAGGGTCATAAACTTTGGTCAAAAGAAAGTGTGTTATAAATATTGTTTTTTTACAATAAAATAGCGTAAAAACATTTTGATACCGAATCTCAATTTTCTAAGTTAGTGAACTTGGAGAAAGAAAGTTATTTTCAAATTTAAATCATAATTTGTGTGTGAAATACTACATTGAATACGAACTACTTTAGTAGTCTAATACCGCAGGAAGTTCTCACTCGCAAGATATGATAATTTGTCTCTCCGTAAGCAAATCTTGAAAGAAATAAACACTAGTCATTTTCCTGCGTTTAGAATGTTTCTTGTTGGTTATAAACATTTTGCACAGTATCATGAAATAGCCAAATTGAGGATGATAATTTATTTTGCATAACCTGACCTTCTTATGTTTTTGAGGCAGTGGCATATAGCATAAGAAACCCGCCAATATGAAACGTTGTTAAAGACCAAAAACTGAAGTACTTAAGAAGTATGGCCTGGCATGGCCATGTGGTTAAGGCACACGACTCGTAATTCGAGAGTCACGGGTCCGAATCCCCATCACACCAAAAATGCTCGCCCTTTAAGTTATAAAGTGACGGTTAATCCCACTGTTCGTTAATAATAATAATAATAATAAAAAAAGTAGCCCAAGAGTTGGCGGTGGGTGGTGATGACTAACTGCCTTGTTATATATATCTCGTTTCATTTAATTGTTTTTATTTTCAGAGAAATAGTGCTAGTGTCTGAAGGACAAGAAAAACAGGAATTCTGGAATGCTTTGGGTGGCAAAGAACATTACGCAAACAACCAACAACTTCAGGTGCGTACAAGAGGTTCTGCATGTGTTATACGTATTATGATACTTATCCTTGTGAACTCTGAAGTTATTCCATTACAAATAAATACGTAAAATCTGCAATTTCATTTAACAATACAACTTCAGAGTAACGTTTTATTTGCAATATTTCCATACATTGACATTGTTTTGACATTAATAGTTTAAGCAAACCTTTAAGTATTAATAAATTATGAACCTAAAATGTGTAAATTATACTATTTTTCTGTATTTTTGTAACCATGAACTGCAGGCTAAAACTTTTTTTTTGAATTGTAAGGAAATATTACTTTATACTTTGTTTACAATAATTATCTGTAAAATGTTCCTTCTTCCATCGTTTAGTTTTGCAAGTAATTACAGATTTTTACATTTTTCATCTTGTTATCTCTTAAATTTAATATCATATTCGTGTCTGTTATGCAAAACTAATGAATAAATTTTACTTTGTACCCTTTCTAGATGACAGATGACAATCATCAACCAAGACTGTTTCAGTGTTCTAATGCCAGTGGTCGGTTTGTTGTTGAAGAAATTATCGGTTTTATTCAAAGTGACTTGGTGGAAGATGACATAATGCTACTAGATGCCTGGAACACAATCTTTATTTGGATTGGTAACAGAGCAAATGCAGAAGAAAAGCGTCGGGCCATGTCTGTCGCAGAGGTACAAACTGTTTTTGCTTCACATATTTGTGATTTTAAATCTTAAACTAAAAAAGTTTATTTTAAAAGTCGTGATGTTGAAAAAAAATCCACGTTAGCCACAAGACTTACTTTAAATCATTCAGGTTTGATTGATTATTTGGAATTATGCACAAAGCTACACAATGAACTGTGATCTGCTTACCATGGGTATCGAAACTCGGTTTCTAATAGTGTGAGTCCGCAGATATACCAATGTGCAACTGGAGGGCAAATCATTCATGAAGGGTATGTTTTCCAAATGATAGGCCAAATTTATTTCGTAAGAAAAGTTTCATTTTTAATATTTATTTATATGTTGACAATGGCCTTTTATTTAGATATAATTTATGCATCAGTAAAACCCGAGTTTGTTTTCGCAAAATATTGTTAGTTTTGTAACAAAATATAATGAAATGTATAGCAGTGTTGTTCGTCTTATTACAAAGTGTAACAAATTATATAGGTTTACGTGAAAACTGTAAGCCTTCAATCATATTTATATTATGTACGATTCAGGAGAGTAACCCAACACACAAATGAGGGCACGTTTTTCTGTTTTCTACAGCTAAACCTGTCTTTATTTAAATGTATATTATAGATCTTAAAAACTTCTCTTTCATATCTAAACGTGAGAAGGAATCAGGGAATGTTGTATTTCACACGATATGATTAATGCAAAGATCAAATTTAGTTTATCACATGACAAGTTTCACAAGCCCAGTCCAATTGAAATGCAATTTCTTTAAATAATAAAAAAACAAACAATAACAACAACGAAAAATAATAAGTCTCTAATACAATTGCATGGATTATTCTATATTATCATTTCATCTTATTAGGAATATTTGCAAACAGATCCTAGTGGGAGAGAGAGCAGTACACCAATTGTCAAAGTTAAACAGGGTCTAGAACCTCCTAACTTTACAGGATTTTTTGGTGTTTGGGATAGAAGCCTCTGGAACGTAAGTTATTGTAATTTCAAATAAATTGGGCTTCACAATTTATTTTATTATGAGAGTTTAGTTGTTTAATTACAGGCTTGAAATCACAAATCATTATAAAATTGTTAAGCAAAATTCAGAATAAATGTATTGTATTAAAACCTTTTGTTTCAGCTTCTTTTAAATCATACTATTTGATAACATAACTTTATTTGCATTTTTTTCACATTAAAACTTTATAAATGTTGGTAAAAATGTATTAATTTGTATTTTATTATGAAGTATAATCATTTTGATTAGACCTAATATCTCAGTAAATTTTATATTTGTTTTTTAAAGTTATTTCTTTCTCTGTAACTTCCACTTTCTATTTCTACATTTACGTATATTATTAAATTATATTATGCAAGTATATTTCGTTGTTGTATTATGTTCTTTTCTATAACGTATCACATGTTGATATAACGTTTTAAAAAAAGGTGTAAACGAATGCGTTGAATAACAATACAAAATAAATTTCCTTTTTGATTTTTGTGGTTGTAATATTTGTAAGGAAAACAATTAGTTTTGAATATATTTTGTGGCAGCCCTCTTGAGCATGATTCATAATTAACTGTTTTACTGCAGGTGATCATTAAAAATTCCTTGATATGTTAATCTATTGATAGTACCAACAAGGAAAAACTTTATTTTTAGAAGGTAACATTACTTTTTTCATTGACACAGAAAAACAAAACATATGACGAAGTAAAAGCAGAATTAGCACAGGAGAACCCTGGGGTAATTGTAGTTCGGGTGAGTACCAGCATTAGAATCTTTTATAATAGACTTTTACTTTTAATCTTTAATTTAATTATATAAAAAATAAAAGTTTTTTATCCATAATTGTTTAACTTTTGTATTTCAAAATTCTAGCCTCAAACTAATGGCAAGATTTCCAGTCCTGATGTTGATAAGTTTCCACTGGAGATTTTACAGATTAAAGATCCAGAAGAACTTCCCGAGTCAGTTGATCCCTCGTCAAAAGAAGTCAGTTTGCACTTTCTTTTGCAATATAACAACTGTAAATGTTAATATTGACCAACCAATTAGACTGTTGCCACTGTAGCTTTTATAAACAAACATTTTTTTTAATTTTTTATTAAACTTAAACAACCTGATAGGTTAGTATGCAAAATTCAAATTCATTTTAAACAATAAAGCTTTTAAACTACTCTTTTGGATACATAATTTTAATATAGCTTTATTATCTAGTTTTTACCTAATAGTAGCTTCTGTACAAAACAAATTACTTACCTGGATCCTAACTGACAATCAACCCAGTAATGAATATAATTAATTGAAGATACTGCTCTTATATTGTTACTTATAAACATTAGAATGTATCATGGATGCTAGCAATGTTTTCAGCAGTAACCCCAATAATATCTTGCAAGAATACAAATAAATGATCACAAACTTGAGAATCTTGTAAGGTTTTGTTTTGCTCAACATCTTAGCTTTCACCAGGAGCATGTCATTCCTGAAGAAAGCATGAGGATAAAACACTCAACAAATAAAACAACCTGTAAAACTCTAGTTGTTTTGTTTAGCTGCAATTACGTGTATTCTGCTCTAGTAAGCATTACATAAATTAAAAATGTAACAATAGCTTGGAAGATTTGGGTTAGTTCTAAATCCATACAGTAAACTGATGCTGCAAAGTCGTAAAAATTAAAATAAATATTAAACATTATAGTTAATATTGTTTATGAAACTAGACATATTTCAAGCATACACACACCACAGACTGATAATTAACTCGTATCTGAATTCCTATCATATTTAATACTTCCTTAGTTGTTTTTTTTTCCTTTTTATTTAGATTCATCTTACAGATGAAGACTTTTTAGAGGCCTTTGGCATCTCATTTTCATCTTTTCAGGACTTACCCAAATGGAGGCAGGTAGAAATGAAGAAAAAAATTGGCTTATTTTGAAAAAAAAAAACTTTTAATAAATAATCCTGTAAAGAGTCCATCCCAGTACTGTTAGCCCCAAGGAAAGGGAAACTATATATAGAGTAACATGTTATGTCCATAGAGATTTTATTCAATATATATAATATTCATAATTGTTTTTGATAAAGTTAATTATTTTGATATACATATGAATAAAGAGTACAATTTGTATTGTCATATTACTTTTGATATTCATGTTACGAAAGTTCAGTTTAGATTCTAAAAATTTATCTAGCTTGTTGATCACTATGAATGGATAATTACAAACCAGTTGTGTAAAATTCATCTTGCAGTTTTAAAACGTATATAAAATAAATCCTGTTTCATTTGTGCAGTCACACATCCTTGTTTTTCTTAAAACATAAATATCCAATCAAACTGCAATTTCTTTAATACAAAAAATTCGACATATGACATTGCCAAGCCATATTTTTCTTGGTTGTGTGTGTGGCCTAAGACCTATAATATATTACTGGATATTAAATGACCACCTTATAAGTTGTATTTTTCTTGCATATACTGTCCGTTAATTTGTTTTTAAAAAATTTTGGGTACTTCTAAAAAAAATACTCTAATTTTAATAAATATTTAATAGGGAAGTGTTAGAGACACTTGTGTATATTTATTAATAAAATTTTGTTCACTGTTTCATTACTATGTTATTGTGAACTGGAACAGTTAGATGAATCCTTAAACAAAAATATAGTTAAATCTTTTCTTCACTATTTCAGAATTTGGCAGTTTGTTCATTAATTCAGAAAGGTCCAGTAAGTCATTCATGCAAATCCTATCTTCTAGGTCAAGAAATATAGGTTATTGAAGAGCAAACATGAACAGAAGTTACCAAACTATGTTCATGTTTTCAATAAATTTTATTTCTTATTATTTGAACAAAAATCAAAGTCATTAAGTTGTGTAAAAATACGTAACAGTTCAGTAACAATTTTATTTTAGAGTTTGTCTCAAAAGATGGTTCATAATACAACAAAATGTAATTCCATGTCCTCAACACAAAACCAGTATGTTAGTTTCAAGTAATATTCACAGTCTTCATGAACCATTTAATGAAAAAAAAAACGTAATACACCTTGCCAACCAACAAACATTCAAGCCTTGTGAATATCCACCTTTTAAAACTGTAAAAAAATAACATTTATCAACAAAACAAATTATTATATTGTGGAAGTGACTTCTCGTATATTCAGTGCCATCAGTGCACACTATATAACAAGTGTAAATAACTTGGTAATCCAAGGAGACTTAAACCCCTCCAAAAACAAAACACATATTTGAATGTTAAACTGTATAGTTCTGGGCCTACAGTATCATAGAATTATTGAAAGCGATAGAGATACAACATCTCTGGACTTTACACACGTGTAAATTTATCACGTTACAAAGCCTAGAACAACTCTACTGTACATATTTATTAAGTTTATTTCTTCTCTGTTTTGTGTTTTTGCTGCACTATACCATAATTACATATATTGCTAGGCATACTCTAACAAAACCTTCATTAAGGTGTGATGATCTTGGATAGGAGAAAGTTTTGTTCCCTTTACTATTAAAAATACTTTATTGAATTTTGATAAATTACAGGAAAAATAGTCTTTTTAACATATTAATGAAAGTAAACCATGAATATGCAGGAATAAATCTGTGAAGCCTTAGGATATCTCTGATACATATTTTAGATTTAGAGCATAAAAAATGCAGACAGATGTATTTCCAGCAAACCACTTATTCCATCCACTACTGACTTTAGTAACAATATAGTTCACTTAAACTCCTAAAGAAATGAATGACATATTAAGCCAATCCAACCATACATCTTAGAAAATATTAGTTCTTATAACTTTTATTTGTAAGCTCTTTTAAAACACTATTAAAAATACCAAGAGTAAGATGTCTATGTAAGACACGTTGCTGTTGATAGCAACGGAGGAACCCTGGGTTCTAAATGTTTAGTATTATTATATTCCAACAAAAACTAATGATAATAAAGTTGTGAACTGTTGTATTTGAGATTTAGCAGCATTTAAGCAATTAGAATACATGTCCTTAAGTTTCCAGAAAAATCTTAAAACATCAAATATTATGTATTTCTTGTAATTACAAAATGACTTCAGATTACATGAATGTAAAAGAAAACAATTTGAAGATTCACAAAGCAATATGACTAACTTTTCCTTTTCTTCTGACTAGAATATTTGAACAAGAGATCAAAATAGAGTTGTTCACAGTTCTACCAATCACAGAATTATAACTCAAGTAAAAAAAGTCAGTTGTTAAAAATTGTTCTTTTTTTAATAAAATTTAGGAATTTCCTTTTCTACAGCTCTTGGCCATTAAGGTAGATCTTTCTGAGTTATTTTCATTTGCTAGACCAGTTTATCAGTAAAAACTGTTTTTAGTACCAGCTACTAAACCAAGAGTTTTTTGTTGGCTTTTTTTTAAGATCTAGTTAATTGAAATTTACTATAAAACTTTAGCTTCTACAGTTCTATTATAACACATTCTTCTAAATGTGAATAACTAATTCTAGCTGTAACAATGCTATACAGTGCTTTGATACACTGATTTAACTTATTAATAACTTTATTATTTTAAAATAAACAATTAATAAGAAAGTATATTAAACACACAAAAAGTACAAGTGTTAATGGGCACAGCTGCTCCTTTGGTGGGTGTTTGAAAATTCTTATAATTTTACCAGATCTTACAGATACACTTGCTGCTCTTTCAGGTCTTCAAGAGAAAGCCTTCAAATCATTTTATAGTAAGAATTCTGCAGAAATACTATTTTTCAGTATAGTTCAAAAGAGATTGCAGTAGGTGTCATAATGTTCATTTTATATAACCCATGTCATTCAACTCACAAAAATCTCAAACTACATCCACTTAAAGCAGTGAAACTCAGACACATTTCAGTAATACCTCTAACAAGAGCTTAATAATAAGAATGTGCTAGCTATCATACTTAATTATGATCAAAAGTATTCCTATTGTTTTAAATGTTATGTGTTGAATATCAGATATAAAACATAACCTTCAAGACATTAAAAAGGTAATTGATAAGCAATAGAATATTAACTTTCCTTTTACTTTCTGTATGTTTTCTAATTCCTATAGAAGCATATTCCCAAGCCTTGTGGCACAGTCTTTAGTTAAAGCCAGTTAGGATTATTTTTAATGGTGGTGTAATCATTACAATGGAAATACAGGATTTTATTACACATTTTATATTAAATAACTGAATAGACAGACAGTTCTTAAACTACAGTACAAAACCTTAATGAATCAAAACCCAGTTGCTGTGGAAGTTGTAAGCAAGAAGAATCGGGCAGTGGAGTAACAGTGAGAGGCTGCGATCTGGAACAAAGAATGTGAGGCCAAGTGTTTCAAATTACCACCAAGTACAACATAAATTATTTTAAAGCCTAACTAACTTAACTATTAATTATTACTGAAATTAAATGAGTACCGTTTTATAGATGAAATCACCAACAGATGACGCCAGGGAATTGCAAACCCATTTTGCAATAAGAAAAATCATAAACATTATCTTCCTTGAAAACATTAATTATAGTTGAAATACTTTATCCAACAACTACTTAATACAAGTAGTCTACTATTTTTAAAAATTAACTCACAATATCCTGATGACATTAAATAAAAATGTATAGTTTCCAAACAAATACATCTCAATGATTCTAAATGTAACATGAAAGGCCAGAAAAGTAGGCCATTTCAAACTCCATCCATATAAAAAAGTATATCATATCATGATGAGAGCAGTTAAAAAGATTACTTGTCATATCGACAGGTGTTTGTGTTTACATGCTAGTGAGCCAAGAAAGATCATATATTTAAGTCATTTCTTATTATTTCTTTAAAAAAATGTTTGTTCATCTCTTTTTAAGAGGCACAATTTTAAAATATACTCGTAAACTTGGCATATTAACTAATTAACTATAATATTTTAGCATTCCTCAATAGAGAACTAATTTATATAACACTATGATATAGATGCAAAAATGAAATGAAATGAAATGGCTTACTGTCAATGTTCTTGGCTATATAAGTCCACTGTTCTAGCCACATAATCATCTCAGACTTTGGTAATCCAAGGGGACTTAAACCTCTCAGAAAGCAAGCCTACAAATAATAATAATAATAATAATTATAAGTGTTAACAGTATTTGATTCTAAAACCAACAAACTGTTGTTTTAGTATCATTATATTGGCAGTCCTACAAACGTTATGTACAGAAATTACACAGAATGCCCTTTGTTTGATTATAATGTCTTATAGAGTAAAGCTTCTCAAAAATGGTGCATTATTCTTTCAAGTTTAATGTTTAGTTTGTTTTCTTGTTAATTTATTTCAACATATAAAAATATACTTAACTGCATTTAAATATGTAGGTGACAAAAACTATAAGGGATATTTGGCTGGATGAAATAAATGCAAAATAATCTTTGATATGGAGAAAATTTAATTTTGAACCAGAAGAATTCTGAAGTACCATAATAATAATAAGTGTTGGTTTATAATGTAATCATTGAAGTAACAAAACAAAAACTGAATATGATTTTCAAGAAGTGTAATAGTAGAACACAACCTCGTCAACAAAGAAATGCAACATGTCTTTCTAGCTTTGGTACATCTCTCTTGTCTCTCTTAACCTGAAACATGTACATCTCTCTTGTCTCTCTAAACCTGAAACACACTCTCCTGGTACATCTGAAACACACTCTCCTGGTACATCTCTCTTGTCTCTCTTAACCTGAAACACACTCTCCTGGTACATCTCTCTTAACCTGAAACACACTCTCCTGGTACATCTCTCTTGCCTCTCTTAACCTGAAACACACTGTCCACTTTGTTAGACTGAGGAAGACATTAGTTAAGCTTGAGTTTAACAGATGAATTTATGGAATAGAAGTGCATGTGTTATTCTGGTAGAATAAAATGAGCTAAGAGTAGGTATTGCAAGTAAATACTGCTCTAGATGTCATGCACAAAGTGCAGTTTTGTATGATCAAATCATTACTAATTAGGTATTGAATATACTAGTTACAATTATTCACTTGATATATACAACGTTTTCTTCCTTCAAGCCATTTTTTTTATTCAAGTCTTGAAATTACTAAAAAAAACTAAAAAAAATTGCAGTATTGAATTATATTCAAACATTGTTATAAACTCCATGTAATACATCATAGTTTTTACTGCTACACAGTAAGAAATTAAAACTGCTGAAGATTATTCCCTAAGAATTTTATTTTTGAGTCAGTATTTATTATATCTGTATATCATTTATCTATAATAATGTAACATTATTTTACATATATTTATTTCTTATTACCAGTTTCTTTAAATTCTTTAACAAATGTAAAGCATGTAATACAATCTTCACTGGAAACCTGATGACAACATTGTTTTCATGTTTGTCACTAAACCAAGTTAAACTTGGTATGTGTTTCACTTTGTTCATTTTCTTAAGCACTCATATTGAGTTCCAGCACTTGGGATATCTGTGTGTAAAGTGAAAGCAGTAATCAGTGAGTCAGTGTCATGTAAAGAAATATGTCATTCCCATCATGATAGTGACATCTCTTGCCATTTAATCTGAGTTTGTAAAGAAAAACCTTTTTCTGAATCATGCACATTTGAGGGTAAACCAAAAAAAAAAGAAAAAACAATGAGCTACATGGGGCAAAAACTGTACACACGGAAGCAGGCAACCAAAGTTGAAAACTATGGTTAGAATAATAAATACCATTTTTTAAAAAACTCTTGAACAAAAAAATCAGAAAAAAGATTTCATTTTAAAAACGTGTTACTTTTTTTTAATGTACCCCTGATTGAACCATAAACCGTCATTACACAGAACTGTATTAAAAATTTTATTTCTTTTAAAGAATGAACCAACAATACAAAACAGAACTAATTCACTGAATAGATAAATAACTATATTATTGCAATTAATGCTACTACAATTTCTGGTTCTTCAAAAAATATTCACAACAAAATTCTTAAAACATTTTAAAACTACTTACCCACCGTAACTCATCAAGCTTCATGTTACTCAGTCCTTCTCTTATAATTGCCAAATCCATTTCCCTAACAAACCCAGCATGACTCCACAACCGATATCGCTTTCCAGGAAGTGTGGACAGTCCATGCATCCGACATAAACTGTGCTAGAATGAAGGTCATATAGTACATTATTTTTAATGTATTGGTGAAAACTATTTTCATCAAAATGGTTGTATATGTTTCCTTATTGAACAAGGACCACTACAGATTCCAGTTAATATCTACGTATATTATAGGTAGAAATGAATCTACAAAAACAGTACTGAAAGTAAGCACAATTACATGAAGTTACAAGTTTATCTATTAAATCATACTATAAGAATCAGACTTGTTTGGTGATTGCACACTCCAGAGCATGTAAAATCATAACAAAAAGGTTAAAATAGCTGTTGGAACAGCTGCTATTCTAAGCCAAAACCTTATAAAAATTTCATAACAAGGCAGGATGGAGCTGCAACAAGGTGATGGGTCAGGTGTTTCATAAATCCTCCAATGTTTTCTTTGTTGTGTTTTGTGTTATTTGATAACACTAAATAACACATTCATATGATGTTAATATTTACATTAGAAAATTATGCTCTTCAAGTGATAACTAAGCTCAGTCTGTGACAATACTGAGTGAGCTGTTATACTCTACCTTGGAGAAGATGTGAGCCAAAACAATGACAAATGATCAATTACTCTAGAAATTAGCTCACTTGCCTTACTTACTGAGTCCTGTATTAAAGTATTCACTGTGATACATAAACAATTTTTAGTGTTAATTTTTATGAGGTTTAAAGTCCTGAGAAAATTGATCTAAATATGAAAACCTTAAAAATCTTTACTAATTATTGTGCAAGTCATATTCTGCCAATATTGACTACAATGACAATTGTAATTTCTGTAGTAATAAATAATATTGGTTTCAGCCTCAAATATTTGAAAGGTTGCTGCTACCTGTATAACAATTTATTAAAATGTTTTGCAAGTTCACGTGTAACTTCTCACTAAATTAAATCTTTATCACAGTTTAAGCAAAAGATGACTGAATTAAAAAGAAACAATAAATTTAGCATATTAACAAATGCTTTCATTTAGACAGTAGCTAACAAGGAAAGTAAAAAACACCAACAATGTATGCCACACATATTTCCAAAAAAACAACAAAGCAATGAAATATGAAAATATTGATAGGTACAATAACAAAACCTTAAACCTTTAAATATGCATTCTGTTTTAAAAAGGAGTGTTTAGCACAGTATGTAAAACAGTGAGATTCTCTCTACTGTTTCAAAGACTCAGCTGAGGGCCATAACCTTATGGAGGTAAACATAAATGGTAGAGGATTTAAGAGGGTACTGATAAAGTTATTAAATCACTTCACCACTTCAGTACACTTATCTTTAACACAATAACTTACTGATTTTCACGTAAATATGGGTTAAGAACCACGAATACACAGCATCTTATTTTACCACATGATTGTTTCCTATTTATTATGGTGTAATATGAATATGGAGGTTTCTAGCATATCCCGTGACTCTTTTTATATTTTATAAATACCGTGAATACAGATCCGCTTGCAATTAAGAACGAAAAAAATAATAAAATACAACTGGATATTAATTTTATGATGAACTACATAATTAGACAACGTTTTCATCACTGGATCATCTCACAATAATAAGCAGGAATGACACTAGTCGCATGTGGGCCACACACAATATGTATTGTATCATCCAACCCACTGATGCTTTATTGTAGTTAAAGATAGTCATTAACTAACCTACATAAACATCACAACTACAGCAAATACACCTAAAACAACAGTCTCAGCAGGGTATTAAGGGGTACAAACCACTGTTTCATGATACCTCATTATCTTAAATGCCATGCCACAGCTGCTCATGTGGAACTGTAAATTCTATGTCCATCTTTATTAAGAATTGAAAAAAAACTGAAAAAGTAGCTATCAAACTAGTACAGTATATTATATTGAATCACATTATATTATATAATTACATTACATTGAATTACACTTCACATTTGTAGCATACATTCAGTACCTACAGTCACATCTATCTACTCCTTATCTTATGGATACTTATGTGTCCAAATTTCAACCAAATCATTGTTCCATCCCTACTTACAATGTAACTTATCATATCCACAAACCGTATGGATCATCCATAAAGAGTGATTTAATGTAACTATTTTCTATTCTTTAGTGTAAATACCACAAATAAAGAATGACTTACAATGTAACTTATCATATCCACAAACCATATGGATCATCAACAATGAGTGATTTAATGTAACTATTTTCTATTCTTTAGTGTAAATACCACAAATACAGAATGACTTACAATGTAACTTATCATATCCACAAACTGTATGGATCATCTACAACGAGTGATTTAATGTAACTATTTTCTATTCTTTAGTGTAAATACCACAAATAAAGAATGACTTACAATGTAACTTATCATATCCACAAACCATATGGATCATCCACAACGAGTGATTTAATGTAACTATTTTCTATTCTTTAGTGTAAATACCACAAATACAGAATGACTTACAATGTAACTTATCATATCCACAAACTGTATGGATCATCAACAATGAGTGATTTAATGTAACTATTTTCTATTCTTCGGTGTAAATACCACAAATACAGAATGACTTACAATGTAACTTATCATGTAACTATTTTCTATTCTTTAGTGTAAATACCACAAATATAGAATAGACATAGTTTACCATGTGATTATCTTTTAATGTCCATAAACCATACGGATCATCCACAAAGAGTGATTTAATCTTTAAAATTTCATCTACTCTGGGGTGAACACCGCTACCTATCTGAAAATATCAAAAAATACAACATCCATTAATACATGACACAGGTCTGTTATATAGCATAACTTAGTCCAAAACTCTTTTTAACAACATGCAATCATTTTGTTTTTTAACTATTGTTTTACAAGAAGCAATTTTTACATCTGTCTGGACACTAGGGATGTACCAGAGCAACAGCAGTTGTAAGATACTATGAACATTACCTATTGCACTCATGCATAGTTTAAAAATTTTAACATTTTTTTTTGTCTTTTCACAATATAGAATATGTTCTTTAATTCATGAAGCATGTGTATGGAAAGTGCCTTATAATGCAGTAACTTACAGAGAAGACTCACTATTTGTTATATGTCTGGAAACAATTCAGATTCTCTTCTTCTCTTTAGTTTTAATGTGCATTACATTTGCTTTCAATAAAAAGTGATCATAAAACCCAATACAACAAGTACTCCAACTTGATAAATCCAAAGATATTGAATTTAGTGAAGAGTTAATTGTTTTTAACTGTTGCCAAGAGTATTCAAACCCTAATTCTGCTTTTAAATATACAGTGTTTTGTTATTTACTGTTACAGCCGAATTCAACAGCATAATAAATTATTTACTCCAAACCTAATAAGCTGGTAAGCTTTAAAAGTAGGCTAATTCTAACTTCTAGGACTCAACATCAGATCTAAAATAACACATGCAACATACTTGGGAAAGTATGGCTGCACATCTATTTCTTAGGTTATCATCTGAGGCGGTCAAAACTTTAGACTGTAAGTGACGAAAAACTGGTCTGTAATTATAAAGTTTCTTCTTATGACGTTGAAGGGCAAAGTCAACTCTTTGTTGGATAGTCCAGAAATGTGTTGAAAGCACATAACGTGGAAACCAGATCCTTAAATACAAATTCAATAATTTAATAATTTTGGATGGTAGACATTTAATAATAAATTCTCCTACTGTTATAAAGCCATAGATTTCATACTGGGCAACTTTAAGTAACATGTACTTTGTCTGAATTTTTCAGGAAACAGTAATATTATTCAACCAATTCTACAAGTACATAGATTACAGTTAAATAACTTTGTCTCAGTATTATTTCTTAACACAAATGCAGTCTAATAATGTAAATATTAAGCAGCCTAAAGCACAAACACAAACAATTTTACTTTTCTCTTTGTGGTTCTTGCATCATCTTACATCTTATTGTAGGTTCTCTTTAATGCACCCTGAATTTTTAAAATTACAACAGAATTTCCTAATTTTTTTCACATGAATGTAAGTACAAATGGTAATAAAATATCACATGAATAATCCAATTGATAAACATTTGTAAGAGTCATTAACTAATTATTTGGCTGAAGAGCTATATACAAATAGAAACACAAGGAAAAGAGGCTTGTAAAATGCAACTAGTGTTATACCTAAACATATTAAAATGACAAACAGAAATAATAAGAGCATATAACAACACATAGATAAAAACAGAAGTAGTACCTAAGAGTAAATAATTTAAAGTGAAAAGTATGATAGGACAGCAATGAGTGAAACAAACATTAGACAAATTTTACAGAGAAAAAAATTAATTAATATAGTAATTTCACAATCATCAAACTTCAAGTGGTTGAAATACAGAGTTACTAAAAGTTATGACCACATGGAATCTAAAGCATGCTATACTTACACAAGAGGAAGTATAATGTAATTAGTAAAAGGTAAAGCAGTTATGACCACATGGAATCTAAAGCATGCTATACTTACACAAGAGGAAGTATAATGTAATTAGTAAAAGGTAAAGCAGTTATGACCACATGGAATCTAAAGCATGCTATACTTACACAAGAGGAAGTATAATGTAATTAGTAAAAGGTAAAGCAGCTATGATCAACATGGGAGCCACTTTCTTCATGTCTTTAGGAGTCTAGGAAAAGAAAATAACTCAAAAATAAACACCTTAATTACAGAATAATACACACACATAAACATTATAAAATCCTGCTAATTTTGATGCTCTCAAATTATTGGTTCCTAAAAATAATTAAGCCAGTTTTATTGTGAGTATTAAAGAAATATGCTAAAAATCTTTAAAATTATATTAAAAGAGTAAATACAATATAGCATGATTCAAGTACATATACTTACTTTTAACGTTATATTTAATATTTTAACTTTCAGAAAAATATAATACTCCCAACCCATTTTCTACAGACAATTAATAAATGTATTATTCAGGAAATGTCAAAAGCATTAGCTATTCTAAGTCACAAAAAGAAAATTTGATTTCTTCAAATATTTTAAAAACTACATCTTTCAGTTGACACTTCAGCACTCCGAGTGAATAAAACTTGAAAGATGGAGTAGAAGACATTTAATGATTGAGAATACTTTAAACTAATAATATATTCAAATGACTTAAAACATCAAAAGCACTGACAGACACTTTTTGAAGTACTGAGTGATTCCTTATTATAAATCTTATTAGATTTTTCTCTTTTAACTATTTTTTTAATCATATTAAATTTCATCAGTTATAACTTGTGTTTAATCTAGATGTTCTAATATTATTGTCATACCAACAACTTGTGGTACACAAAGCTACTCAGTCCCCTACCAAGTAAAACAGAAATAAACAAACATTATTTTAAAATTAAAATGCCTTCAAATCTCAAACCCAGTAGAAACTACTTATTGCACAACTTTTTCAGAGTAACTTCTTTGCTCTAATTGTTTGAATCCTCTGGTTACATTCATGTCAGACTAGGTTGGGCCAACTCTTAGCATTCTAGTACTTTATTTAACACTACATGGAAAAGGAAGAACATATATACTGTTTGCTTTTTAATTTTGGGCAAAGCTACATGAGGGCTATCTGCACTAGCCATCCCTAATTTAGCAGTGTAAGACTGGAGGGAAGGCAGCTAGACATTACCACCCACTGCCAACTCTTGGACTACTATTTTACCAAGGAATAGTGGGATTGGCTATGACATTATAATGCCCCCGCAACTGAAAGGGTGAGGCGTTTGGTGTGATGGGGATTTGATATATATATTCTCCTCCCCACACACATACATAAAAAGAGAAAATATTTAAAAGGCTAATGATACTGAGGTACAATTTACTGCAATAGCCACAAGGATAAATACATTAGAAGTTTTTCAACCCTATATTGTAACTTCTCAGTAACTGTAGTAATGAATAAATACTCACATAAAGCACTTTACCCTAATATTTTGTGTATAATGCCTAAGAATATTTGTAACAGAACATGATTACATTCCACAGATGGAAGAATATTAGAAGAATAGTGTTTTATACTTCTGAAGAATATGTTTATTTGGAACTTAAAAGTTGATGTTTGTTTACAATTACAATAGGATTTGGTCTTTTTGATAGTGAATTACTATAGTTTTGTTAATGATAAAAGGACCTACTATATTGGCATTTTATGATGTTGGCTTTACGATATGCACTTTATGGGGAATTTGGTATCAGATAAATTGAAAGTCAGTTTACTCATTCTGTGTCAAAATTAAATCCACAGACTTTACAATAAAATAATTTTAATATAATGAAAAAAAGCACTTAATTTGATGAAGTGCAAAAAGAAAACATTTACACCCTCACTGATGAGCTTTGGGACTGAATAAAAGGTTTTCTGGACACTGACTCATAGCACAGAAAATAAAAAAATTGAAAATGCTATTTTAAGATAGCTCTAAATTGAAATTATTAAAGAATTACGTGAAATGTGATAAAATAAAACACTGCAGCTACACATGATGTTTCATCATATTCATGAAAGCTAAAACAATAATAGTTTACTAGTTACATAACCTTTGGAATATTGAAAGAAACAGATATTGACTGTCTTAAAGTTATAAACAAGAATATGGCAAGAACTACAAATTACTGCCATAGAAGTATTAGAGAAAATGTGTTATGATGTTTCAGGGAACTGCTTTCAGCCCAGCTTACCTGTCAACTGCAAATGATTAGTTAATGAAATTGTTTGTTCAAATGAAACTTCTTTGTTATTTCTTTTGTAACATAACTTCTAGGTCTTCATGTGAATGCTAAGCTATAGATGGCTTCTACATATGATAAATATAAAATGCTAGTTAAATATGCAGGAAATTCAAGAGGCATTATACACACAAAATAACAATTTATCTTAAATGTATGTAAGTGATGACTACAATCTATATTATATACCTGAAAATATGTCTCCAATTCTTTCCTTGTGAGATCACGTACAGACTTTCCATGTCGTAGTTCGTGTGATATGAGGAGATATTCCTTCATATCTGTTAACAGGTCTTTTGTACCTAAAAATATAACATGAAGGGTGGGCCAAAGGTGATGCCTTTGAGATTTTGTGAAAACACTGAACTCTAAATTCAGACCAGAAAATTACCTTATATTCATTCAAATTAACTCTAACCCAGTAATGCTTTTAGATGCTTGTTTTGAGCCAATTTCACTCGAATATAGTTTATAAAGGAAAACATAATATCCAGTGTTTGGGCACTTGTATGCTTAACTATCCACCCACATATCCAAATGTTTTGAAAGTGCAAGCAAAACATCAAAAATGCTCCATAAGCAATTTTACTGATTACATTTTTGTATCTGATTAGCTGTTAATATTCTACATAAATAATATATTGATGATTCTCTGTAGATTGAAACATATCTAATGTAATAAGCAACCCATGATTTAATTTAGCTATGTTCTTAAGGTTTTATATATATACACTATAATTTCATTTGTTACTTTTTTCTTTTCTTTCCAAATGTGGTTAATACACACATTATACACAACTGAATGTTTTAAAACTGAAATATGGTGATACATGTTTTTGGAAGATACTAGAATGCCTACTTAGCAGCTGTAAATGTATAAATAATATTTTTTTTTTCAGAGAAGAATTTACCTAATAATGTTTTAACATGCAATCTATTTATGATAAACATTTTGATGTAAATAATTTAAAAATTCAATCCTTAGTTCTAGAAATTGATACCAGTTAATCAACTGTTACAAACTATAGTTTCCAATACACTTATGTGCTTATGTGTATTTAATAATTCTGTTTTAAAGAAATTCTCAAATATTTTATAAATATATATACACACACACACACCATTTAGTGCATTATATATGCTATCTTGTTTAAATCACTGTTAAACATGTACTAGCAACAAAAATAAAAGTTACATTTCAAATACAAACCAATAGAAAATATTTGATATATCCTGAAAGCAGAAGGGAAATTTTTCTGTAGAATTTGTTCATATCCTTCAACAAAGGCAGAATACTTCTGGGCAATATATTTCTTGATTCCAAGTAAAGGTTTGACGTACCTGCTGCCTGGTTGTGGCGTCTCAACATTTCCACTGAAATAAGCAGAAACAAACATGTGAATACTGCAACTTTATAATAATATTATTTACTAGTCTTCCAAAACAGTGACATCTGTAGTATATTGTCAAACTAAAATATTACAATTTCATTCACAGTTAATGCAAAAACAAAGAAGTTACTGACAAGTTACAAACTACTGTTTCTCTATATAATATCGAACTATTACTGTCATAACCAGATGCTATAGAAGCATTTAAAAACACTGAAAATATTAATAATTTAATAATATCACACCTTGTTGTTCTAGAGAATATATCTGTTTAAAAATGTCCAGTGTATATCAAAAACCAAACAAACATGACCATAATCATATAATAAACAGTTGTTTTAATTATTAAACAGAAAAAAAAACAAACTTTTTGCATAAAATATTGTTATAAATGTTTGAATATGACTAGATTATTTTACTGATTTTAATAATGGAATATTTATTTAAAAATGTGAGTTACTCTGGGCCTTCATCACAGAAAAAACAGGTACGATGTATTACACATATGGTAGTTGTCCTAAAATGTTCCACTTAGAAAATTACTGGAGTGATATATTCTATAAGTGACACAATATTCAGTGAGTACATGAACTTGTTTATTTCTGAATGAAATATATATATTTTTCACCACATTTTCTTTACTGACCTTTTATGCTCTTGAATGCTTATTTCCGGTAACTTTGCAAAACGTGTTGTTTTCTTTCAAAACTTTCTATAAGTATCACATATAATTAATAATACTTGTTTCTGAAGTTCATTAAAATGAAACAATTTTCAATATATTATATCCCTAGTTGTAATGGAGATTACCATACCTTTAATAACTCATAGTTTTATTATGTTACTTATTTATTAAAGTTTGCAAGGTAACTTGATGTTTGTTTTATTTCTGTATTTATCCAAAACTATCTCATGTTACTAAATTACACCACATTTTTTTTTCAGTAGTGACTCTAAATATGTAAGAGATTCTGGATTGTAGGCAGGCATTTTACACAAGCCCACCCAATAAATAATATCAAAAGTCATGCAATAACCATAATAGCTGATCCCTAACTATCAATAATGCTCCAAACATGTGGTGAAGGAGGTCATTACTGTACATGGGCCATAGCAAATGGTTAGCATAAACCTGCAAGCTGTTGGATGGGGCCTCCAAACACTGGTGGGGTCTAGGTGGTTGTCTAGCTCACTTAGACCTGTACTACCAGTGCAACTGAAAAAAAAAAAATGTATATAGCTGTAATTTTGTATCTGTTACTTTTAGGATTTTATTTTAAAGTCTATAGTAGCTTACAAGCCAAAAATGACATTAGAGAAATAGTCAGTAATGTCAGTTGTGATCATATTTATTATAGATGGCATACTGAATATCGGCTTAAAGCAATGGTCAGCATGTGTTTTAGATGTGTGTGACCAATAGCCATAATCATAAATGTAACATGTGAAGCATAACTAAAAACGCTAAACCTCAAAAAATGCATTGGTTTCAAGTTCAGCCTGCTAGGTATCACCTTTCATTAAAGTAATTCATTATATCAAGAATAAGTATGCTTTAAGGCAATTTTGTGGTGTTATCAACATTAAAATCATCCATGCAGACAGAATAATTACTATGAAATATATTTTCACAAATTAATTTAGTAGGATTCAATACATTATCAGTAATTACCTTAATTTATGAGGTTTCTTCTCTTTTAAGGTGATTTTCAAAATTCCTCCAGTATACCTCCACTAAGGAAGGATGACTGTTTCCCAAATATAAAACCCCCAAATGCTCAACTCTTTAACATTTTCACCTGTATATTTACACATGTCAAACATCATTTTTCAGTGTCTTATGTTCCTGGTTTATCTGGATGATAAAGGGATAAAGCCAGGTATCATTATCACTCTTGTACTATGTCAGATATTTGCAATATAATTGATATAATTAGGTAGGGCACACATTGATAAGGCAAATGTTTATAATATTAATATAAATGGGTTTGCCTATTGCCAAAAGTAAAATATAATCTACCAATTGTTTCATGTGGACCTGAAGATTTGCATTGTTATTACAAGTGGATAATCAATGTCAAACATTTTTTTGAATAGTTAAAACATTTGTAGAAGTTTTGCCATGTTCCCAGTTTAAGCAATAAATAACGAAAACTACAGAAAACACAGGAACAGTATGTCTGCTATGTGTCTGTAAATGTTTGGAAATGTGTTATTATAAATTACCATTATTTAACATGGTGTATTATCATATACCTTATTCAGTCCTCTGATTCAATATTTGATTTTGAGGTGTACTGGTGGACGGATGTTTTTTGTATTTTTAAATTCATTTCAAAGTTGGTAGCCCTAACTTAGTAATTATGAATTTACAAAGTATCGAAGATTCCAGATGTTCTACCACAATAAGATATCCAGTTTAAGTTAACTGACTTAACGTCACACATTGCTAAGATTTACCACAACAGTCAACATAGTAAAGCACATTGCAAGTCAATTATTTTACCATTAATCTACGTTTAAAGTAGCTAAGTAATTCAAATTTTTAGTAAAAAATTAACCCCCAGTTTTAGTTTCTGTAAAATGTCAACACCATCTTCACTCTGCATATAAAGTAAAACAGCTATTTATAAAGCAACTCTGGTTAGCTGAAATACCATTCATCTTAAAAATTTATTTGAAAATTACCTCAGCCGTTGACTAAAATACAAAGCATTATATTTTCGAGATAACTTAGGTATCTGACCTTTCAAAACGGACAGCGCCATTACGTGCTGTTGCTATAAGGTGGAAAAGAGCGTCACCACTTAAACAAAAGGAAATTTCATTCTGAAGCTTATATCGAAAGAATTTTAAAAATCTTCTGAGCAAAATGCTGTAACTTAAGTTTATAACTCAAGTTAAAATTATCTGCTGCATTTAACTTGAACAGAACGAAAACCAAACGAACAAAATAAAAAGGCAAACAAATTTTCTATTTGGTGGTGTATTCAAGAAATATTCAGAAGTTTGTTTGTTTGTTTAGAATGGCTCGGCATAGCCAAGCGTGTTAAGGCGTGCAACTCGTAATCTGAGGGTCGTGGTTTCGAATCTCCGTTGCACCAAACATGCTCGCCCTTTCAGTCGTGGAGGCGTTATAATGGTACGGTCAATCCCACTATTCGTTGGTAAAAGAGTAGCCCAAGAGTTGGCGGTGGGTGGTGATGACTAGCTGCCTTCCCTCTAGTCTTACACTGTTAAATTAGGGACGGCTAGCACAGATAGCCCTCGTGTAGCTTTGCGCAAAAAACAAAACAAACAAATGTTATCGCAATCATATTCTGCTATGTGAACTACTGCACAATCCGAATACTTTACTTCTATTTCATTTTGCCTCCCCATTAAATAATTCACTCACAAAGTTCATATTTTTTGTTTTTATACGTTTCTTAAAATAAAACAAAGTATCTTGAAAACTGAATTTTTAATTCGTCTCAGTTCCACGCTATAAACACAACTTATCTTTCATTTCTTTCTTCAAATAATACGTATAAACACTTTAAGTATTTAACCGTATTCTATTATGTATAAGGCATTCTATCCATAGATCTCCGTTAGTCCAGCGGAAAGTCTGAAGGCTTACAGTTCTACGATTCTGACTTCGATAGTCACGATGAGGGTATAAACAAACAAATCCGACCATATGTATCTTATGACGGCTAATATGGATATTAACACTTACTAATATTAACACTTTTACTAATAAAGCAGAGAACAACGTTTCGATCTTCTTGGGTCATATTCAGGTTAACAAAGGAAATGTTGTCACATCTTATGAAATACATTTCTTGGAATGATGTTTTAATTTCTGTATCATATAATCATAGGATGGGATTAAGTTGCTATAAATTATTTGAAATAATATTATTTACTACTTACACCAAAGAGGGCAGTGAGAATAATGACCAGTTCTACTCCTCTAAGCCGATGCGTTTGTTCGTGGTTAAGCTCAAAGCTACAAAACAGGCTATCTGTGCTGTGATAACTACGGGTATTAATACCTAGTTTTTAGCGTTATAAGCCTTTGGACTTGCCATTCTGCCACCTGGGATCAGTCACCTAGTAATAATGGAAGTTGAAATAAATCAAAATGACATTTTACGTTATGATGGGTTTAGTAAGTTTCAGAGAAGGATTTTTAAATGAAATGACATTTATTACGAAAAGTTGTTACTTTAAAATAGAAAATTCAAGTTTGGCATTTTCGATTTATGTGTATATTTAGAATTTTTACACAAAGAACATTAACCACAAGCCTCGCCGTCACTGCGCTAGCCGTCACTGATTTAGCAATGTAAGACTAGAGGGAAAGAAGCTAGTCATCATCAACCGCTGCCAACTCTTGGGCATCTCTTTTACCAACGAATAGTGGGATTGACCATCACATTATAACGTCCCACGGTTGAAAGAGCGAGCATGTTTGGTGTGATAAGAATTCAAACCTGCAACCCTCATATTGCGAGCCGAGCGCCTTAACCCACCTGGCCATGCCAGGCTTCTCCTACAACTGAAAATCTAAAGCTTGCTCAACGATATGTTGTGGTTCGAACCTTAAACCTTCAGATTCGGATTCCGGTTCCACAGCCATAAACTTCCCCATGTCGTGAAAGATTAGCTGAAATATACGCACTCAGGGAGTATCAATAAGCTGTCTGTGCATTATGAGTAACGTGAGCATGGCGGCCGGTGTAGGCTCGCTGGACCCGCTGATTTCCTTTAATAGTCATTTTTTTCACACAGACGGCATCATTAGCTGTGTTTTGCAGTACGGTTGATCTATTTTTGGGATATATGACCAAATTTTGAGGAATATTACGTCATTCGAAATTGCGTTAGAAGGGCAAAGAGACCAGTCAAAAAACAACTTCTTACCAACTCAATGAAGAAAAAACGGTACCAATGGGGTCTAAAATACAAGAACTGAATGCAAGAACAATGGAGAAAGGTGTTATTCAGTGACGAGACTCATTTCTTTGTACAGGGTCAAAAAAGTCTGCATGTTCGCAGATCTCCAGGCGTCGGAGGCTTACATAGTGTAGAAGGTATGATGCAAGGACCACGGTACATCAAAGTTTTGCAGAGAAGAGTCGTTCCGGAATTGAAAAAGAGATTTCCAGATGCATCTGGCATTTTCCAGCATGATCTGGCTTCATGCCAGACATCGAAACTTGTGACGAATGTTAGGACTACAACGCGAATAAAGGTGCTGGACTGGCCTGGAAACTCTCCGGACTTAAATCCTATTGAAAATTGTTGGGCGATTTGTAAAGAAAGACTTCGGGGAAAAGACTGTACTACGAAAGATAAGCTAATTGAGGCCATAATTGAGGTGTGGTACCGCGATCCAAAAAAATAGTAAAGATTGCAGTCAACTCATGAACTCGATGCCAAAGTGGATTAATAATCTTCTGAAAAGTAAAGGCGGTCATATCATGAATTAATTTGTGAGTAAATTTTGGATTCTCAGAAAAAAAACGCAAAAAACTGAAAAAATCGTAATTTTCCGTCTTGTTTCAATTAATTTGCACAAGGGTGTATATATATATATATATATGTATATGTATACTTATACAGTTTGTAATCCCATTATACTCAGCCGGAGCTATAACACTACATTAATCTTAGAATTTTTCTCAATTGTTTGTAACACCAGCTGGTTTTAAGCAAAATTTTTTTAAAAAAGTTTTTCTTTTTTCATTACTCGCCGAATAAAAAATAATTTCAATTTCAATTGAACGTCTTCAGTTTGTCGGCTAGAAATAACTAATAAGAATTAACAATTGATGGATCGACTAAAAACAAGGGAAGGTTAGTTACTTTGCTCTTCCCCTTGAGACTGAATTAATGAAATACATGTAATCACAGTTTCTTTTATTCACTATGTTTTCTAGTTGTTGTTGTTTAAGTGTAACATTACATTAACTCTATTTACAAGCGATATTTTTATATTATATTATTCTGGAAGCGCAACTGTTTCAGCTAAATGGTTAAGCGTACGGAACAAATTAGGCTCGGCATGGCCAATCGTGTTAAAGCATTCGACTCGTAATCCGAGGGTCGCGGGTTCGAATCACCGTCGCAACAAATATGCTCGCCCTTTCAGCCGTGGGGGCGTTATAATGTGACGATCAATCCCACTATTCGTTGGTAAAAGAGTAGCCCCAGAGTTGGCGGTGGGTGGTGATGACTAGCTGCCTTCCCTCTAGTCTTACATTGCTAAATTAGGGACGGCTAGCGCAGATAGCCTTCGTGTAGCTTTGTGCGAAATTTAAAACAAACAAACAGAATAAATTTTGCTCATCATTTAACTAAAAAAAAATGTCTCTAATGGCCCATTTTAGCCTAGTTATTGCTATACGTTTCGGTTTTATATAATTCAGACCGTTCTAAAAAATTGTTACAGAGGGTGGATAGTGATTTTGTTGTGAGATAATCTGGGTAAAATATCTAATGCCTGCTCCAGATTATAGTATGGACTCTTTATCAATATTAAAACACGCTCATTGTAACAATTCTGAGCTTATTTTTCTGACTTCTCTGTTCGATAATCCTGGTTCTTGGTTTATACTTCTATATACAGCTATAAGCAGTCATCTTCCCACAACTGTCTGCAGACAATGAAGGGTGATATAGATGTGGGACGTTGTGGGCTTGAGCACCCACATCACGTTCTCCTAATTTTTATTCCTTTGATTATTTGATTATTTTTCGTGTGAAACTGGCGAATGGAGGTTAGAACTGATAGATGGTATATCCCCACCGCAATTTGGGTCCTACTTCTTTAGTCACCTCCTCAACCTATGGTACATTTTATATCTCGCATTATAGTTTGTACCCTGGAGATCATTTCGATTAGTGCAGCGTTTTTTATTTTTGTTTATAACAAACTACCATTAGTCGGAGATTTGGATTTGTTGTTTTTAACGCAGTTTTTCTTTTGATTTGTTTTATTTTACATGACTGTTCATTATTAATATTATATGTGCATACATACATTTTCATACATATATTCAGAAAGACACACCATTTGTGATGTATAGGTGTAGAGACCTGTACAGTTTCACAGTTTTATTTGAAATGTTCCTTACGTCTCTTTCTACAGACTATGAGAACAACAGTGTCACTCTTCACTACAGCTTCCAGAGAAAATCTCAGAAAGTCTCCTATCGACCGTTGGTCTTTTCAGTCATCTTTGTTTTACTTCATGAATTAAAGTTGTTTTTTTTATTTCGCCCAAAGCTACTCGAGGGCTATCTGCGCTAGCCGTTCCTAATTTTGCAGTGTAAGACTAGAGGGAAGGCAGCTAGTTATCACCACCCACCGCCAACTCCTGGGCTACTCTTTTACCAACGAATAGTGGGATTGACCGTCACATTATAATGCCCCCACGGCTGAAAGATTTTTGTTTGTTTTGGAATTTCGCACAAAGCTACTCGAGGGCTATCTGTACTAGCCGTCCCTAATTTAGCAGTGTAAGACTAGAGGGAAGGCAGCTAGTCATCACCACCCACCGCCAACTCTTGGTCTACTCTTTTACCAACGAATAGTGGGATTGACCGTCACATTATACACCCCCACGGCTGAAAGAGCGAGCATGTTTGGCGCGACGGAGATGCGAACCCGCGACCCTCAGAATACGAGTCGCACACCTTAACCCACCTGGCCATGCCGGGCTTGGATTAATGGTTACAATAAAACAATCGTGGGCTATACTTCATACCACATTTTCGTTTTCGTCACCTCACTTCTAATTCCAAAATTTTCACTTTGGATTAACAGCTGTAAGCATTTAATATCCAGAATTATGATATTTCAAAATCAGCAAGAAAGCATATTTTAAATGTTAACTCCGAGCCCGTTAAATAAACGGATATAAAAGTATATTAAGCTTTTAAGAGTGTCGGACAACAAACCTGGTAATTGTGATTGTAACTTTGCAATTTTTCTTAACTTATAGAATTATTACGACGTATATAGATTCACAAACAGTAGAGTACTGTTAAATTCAGTATCGAATTCGCTGGCCTTATTTTACTGGGGAGCAGTGAATCGTTAATTCCAGCGAATTTAACAGTACACTACTGTTTGTGAGTCTATATACGTAGTAAGGATTCTATAAGTTACGAAAAATTTTTTGTTTTGAAACTGCCATGTAATAGTTAAATCACACAGCAAGTTAAGGAACTGATTTTTAATGCAAGTGACCCATTACACCACGTCATGAGATATCTCGTGAACTCATTACGATATACCCCAGTGCGTGTCGTAGTTTTTCGGAACAACCGAAAGAAAATGACAATGGGAAACATAAATTAAAAATAAAAATAATCAATGAAACTGGAAAAAAAAACTCACGATACTCCGATATAATAGAATAACATTACTGGAAGAATTGTTTTATTATTTGAAAGTAGTGGACAAAAATTGTCTATTTCAGCTTTATTTAATGCATAAATTATAGAGATAGAATTAAAAATAGTTTATTGTGTTATGACACCCATTAATTAGTAATGTTTACAAAGCAGCATCTCCCTAGTGGCACAGAAGTATGTCTGCGGACTTGCATCGCGAAAAATCAGGTTTCGATACACGTGATGGGCAGAGCACAGCTAACTCATTGCGTAGTTTTGTGCTTGATTCTAAACAAACAAATAATAAAAATTATACTGTTTATTCGAGGCTTAAAAACACTAAATGTTTATCCAAGAACTGAGAGGCGAATTATTAGGTTATTGTTATTAAACAATAACTGGCTCATTATAAAACTACCAGGTTATCTACTGTTGTCCCTATTTTTGAACCAATAACCAGAGGGAAGACAATCAGTCAACAACACCCTACCACCTTTCACTTACACTGTGGATTTAACTGTCACTCTTATAGCGCATCTACAGTTTAAAGTGCAATGAGAGTGTCGCAGTGTCACACGGACTCTAATCCAATTCGCCATCTCCACAAATCAAGGCTCTTGACAAAATTTGTTAGGGTTTTAAAGAAAAATCTACGCTTTACACTTGTCTTGAGTTTATAACTATGTTTACCTATAAGAAGATACATTTTTTACTTGCTTTAATGTAAAACACATTATTTATTTCAAATTTATTTCAAATTTCATTATTTATTAACAAATGTTATTTTATATTTTTATATATTATATGGAATTATAAATCGATATTACATATCCTATCCTGGTAGTACAGCGGTAGTTTAGGGACTTATAACGCTAAAATTCAGGATTAGATTCTTCGCAGTGGGCACAGCAGATAGCCCCAATGGCTTTGCTCTAAAAACAAAGATATTGCATATCACTTATGCAGCAGGACTAGGTATGACCCAGTAATTACGACACCGATCTACTCATCCAGAAATTCCATAGTTCGAGTCGTGACGCGGTTGAACACATATCATACAATCAGCTGTAGAGGGGTTTCTAGAGCAGGAATCAATCCAATTATTTGGTTCAAAGAGCTTGTGGCAATGGGTGCTACCAACTGGCTGCTTTCCTTTTTATACGGAGTTCGAAATTGAGGACAGCTTTAACTAACCCCCAGGAGCTTCTGATTAGACAGTTTGATCCATGTGCAAATACTGTGTCATTTAAATCGAAACTTCTTTTCCTTGCACACTGATAACTCTTTATTTTAAGTAGCAATGAATGTATTGAATATAAATTTAACAGTTAAAACACACATACACACACAAAAGAAATGTAATCCGAAGCGTTTATTATTCCTCATTTTGAATCCAATGTTTAAGCCTATATTCAGTTGTAAACGTATTTTGTTAGAACACTGAAGGTGACATTATTCAGTCAAAATCTATTCATGTGTTACATTGAACGAACCTTTGTAATCTATTCACAGGACATTATGCTCTGTGATACCAACTATTCAATGTTTGTTTCATCTTCCATCTACGTTACATAATCACACTGTAGTTCATGATCCAGAAAAAAAATGTGCGAACAAAAGACTGGAAAGAATAGGTCTTTAAATCATTAACTTAACCCCTCACGTTAGCACCAACAACGAACACCGCATACCTAAACTGACTATAAGTTGTGAATGAAACTGGTTTAGCTTCGTGGTACTGTTTGAATAGACGAGGTACTAAACCTGTGAAAAGTATCACAGTTGTACCCTGGGACATAACGTTAAGGGTTTGATTTTTTGTGGCGAACACATCAGATAGTCCAATGTGGCTTTGCCCTAAAACAAAGAATACATTTACATTTAGTTTTGTTTATTCACAGAAGAAGTTTCAAAGTGATATTTCTGTAATAGAAATTTGTAAAAATGTAACACAACAATATTTATAACGTACTCAACTCCTGCTCCATGATAAACAGAGATTTTAAACATTACATAAAGTAGGAAAATAAAGAATATTTAATAAGCTTCATTTGTCTGAGTCTGTAAACCCTACTTATAACAAATGAATAAAACTGTATACATAAAACGATGGCAGATTTGATCGAGTGAATGGTGTTTCGGACAGTATATCAACTGTTCCAACTGAGTTTTCTTTGGTAAATATTTTGTCGTCTACACAGCACTACTTTTTCAAAGATCCACTAGTTTCCGCGTTTGTTCCGGCATAACCAAGTGGTTAGGGCGTTTGACTCGCAATATGAAGGCCGCTCGGTTCGAATTATCTTTCTGGCAAACATACTTTCTCTCTTGTCGTTATAATCTCCGTTCAATCCCATTATTTGTTGGTAGCAGAAGTCTTCTCTCTAGTCTTACACTACTAAATTAGTGACGGCTAGCGCAAATAGACCACGTGTAGCTCTGCGCGAAGTAAAACAAACAAACAAACAAATTTATCTTATTTTTATTTTAAAAATTGTTTAGAAACCAATGTAGATAAATGTGAACTACCGTAAAGAAACGTTTAACATTTTCCCGTTATAATAAGTTCTTAGCATAACGTTATTCACATGATATACTGGCGCATGAATTTATGGGAGTTGTTTTTCCTAAGAAAGTTTTGAATATTCACGAAAGTTTCATAAAATCTACACTTTATAAATATTCATACTACAAATGGAAAATGTCATATTTTATAGAGAGAGACTGCATTGGTGGCAACAGCTGTAACGTTGAAGTCTCGATTGTGCGCAAACAAATTATGCTATGTAAAATTTCAACAAATCAGAGAACGCCTCTGTTTTTAATGTAAACTTTGTTTTTAAAGAATTATATGAATTGAGACGATACACTTTTGCTGAATGTGTTTAGATGTATACGATGTTCATAGAATTTTATGTTTTTAACATGAAAATCGTGTAGATTGTTACACTTTCACCTTACCATGGAGCTAATATAATTGGTTGTTTCTCTCGAAAGAAATAGAGCCCGCCCCTTTACTGTTTTAACTTAAAAAGTTCAATACAAATGGCCATCATGAAACCTGTACAGTGGTTTTTGTACTGTTTTGTTAGCTTAATAAGAAAACGATGCTATGGAAACGAAATCGAACGATTCCAATGTGTAACTAAACAAACTAGTAACAACCTGATTTCAAACAAATTGGTTCTTGTTGACGTCTCGAACATGTGATTCACGTCGGAATAAACTATGACATTAATACACAACTGAATTAAATTAAGGTCTTAAAAATTCTAGCGAAAAAAACATTTTTCTTTTCACAGTGATATCTGTAATACACAAACAATTAGCGATTAGTTTTCATTCATTATTATAATGAGCTAGACCAAAAATATTATAACGTTGGGAAACATATGTAGTCTAATGCAAAATTTGTGGAGTACCTACTCTGATAATAAAAGGGTTAAGCAGACCACCCATCTTTCTTGTTTGGTGAATTATGTTTTATCCTATGTAAAATGAAGATTTTTCAGATTTTATAGGAATAAATATCCTTAACTTTTAATCAGCTTTTTACTGAATTCAATCAAATCTGAACTCGGTTACATAATGATCATTTAACGTCTTGGTACTGGTGTTGCACTAGTGTTACATAGAACTCAAAATGCCCCTCAGTGGCTTAGCGGTGTCTGCGGACTTACAACGCTAAAAACCTGGTTTCGATACCTGTGGTGGGCAGAGCACAGATAGCCCATTGTGTAGCTTTGTGCTTAATTCAAAACAACAACAATAACAGAACTCAAAATAGAGTTAGTGGTCAGCTCTGCCTGATGTAATAGATCACATTTTAAACAGTTATTCCTCTCTCTTTCTATATATGTATCTCACTTTCATTCTTTTAATAGTGGATAGATTTTTCGTCCACTAGAGGTATTTATTATACGTCTATTAGTTTAATCTTTAATCACAAATTTATTCGACTGGGCTTCAGTGGAGAAATTTAATTATAAGATGCTGGCTTGAATGAAAAAGTTTTGATTAGATATGTTTTCTAGTAGTACACTTTTTATTTATTATTGTTGTGAATAGTTTCAGGCAGTGTTGAACATTCTCTGAGGTAGAAAATGTCGTTTCAGATATGGGAATCGGAAGTTATCCATCATTGTGTGCAGTTTGGAATAGCAACAGAACTAAATGATTCTCATAAATATTTTAGTTAGGCCTAAAACAAAAACAAAAAACAACAGAATCCTGCTGTAACGTTTGTTAAACGTTTCCTGCATGTTTATGAAACACAACGTTCACATACACGACAGGAATTACTCTGATTTCAGAAATAAAAAAGTTACGAACATAAACCGGTAGAGCTAAAAGGAGTTGAATTTTTTCCACATCCAATCATGTGTATTTTTCTAAAAATAAATTCAGTTATTTTTCGTTTTATCGGTTTTAGGCGATCTTTAGGCGATTTGTCCTCCAATTCGATTAAATAGAGAGACAGAAACGCGGCGAAGTATTAAGAAATACTGATATTGGGAAATACTGCAATTGTATTGATATAACTAATTATCTTTTCATTGTTTAATGCAGTGGTTCTTAACCTGGGTTCAATCGAATTCCAGGGATTCGGTGAGTCAGTCTCAGGAGTTCGGCGCAGGTCAAGACACACACACTCTGAGTGTGTCCGTTCCGTTCACCCCACTCGTATGATTCGTGACGTCATGCTCCACTTGGCCATCATTGGCTGCGGCTGATCACGTCACATCACTTGGCCTTAATATCTGCGTTGCAGGGAACTTCGTGCGCTTAGCAGCCGACTTGTGACTGTAGTAATTGTGCGTCATTTGTGATTTTTTTCCTAATCTTTCAATACCTTCACACTAACTATGTCGAGCAAAAACAGAAAATGGTTGGACGAATACGTACAATATGGATTCTCGTGTATAACGGAAAATGATGGGGTCAGCGTCCTCAATGCATGATTTGCAATGCCAAGTTGAGCAATTCTAGTCTAGCACCGGCAAAACTAAGAGAACACTCCCTAAAGCTGCATGGAGATGGGAAATACAAGAACACAACGCTTGTTGAATTCAAGGTAAAGAGAGGCTACTTTGTACCCACACCAACAAACCGATCCTCACAGCATCGTACGAAGTTGCGCACTTGATCGTAAAGAAGGGCAAACCACACACCATTAGTGAAGCACTCGTAAAACCAGCTGCGTTGAAGATGGCGAATATCATGCTGGGAAAAGCTGCTGGAAATAAGTTATCCCAAACTCCTCTTTCAAATGACACCATCAGCAGCAGAATAGATGACATGAGCAATGACATCTTGGCTCAAGTAGTTGCAGATCTGATTTCAAGCCCAGAAAAATTTCCTATCTAAGCCAGCTTGTTGTATTCGTGCGCTATGTGAAGAAAAATGAGATAAAATATTTTTTATTTTGTAAGCCTCTTACAACAACAATTAAGGCAGCTGACGTGAAGAAACTTGTGGATGACTTCTTCAGAGACAACGATCTTTCGTGGGATATGGTTTCTGCAGTTTGTTCAGACGGAGCTCCAGTCATGCTGGGACGAAACTCTGGTTTTGGTGCGCTGGTGAAAGCTGATGTACCACACATCATTGTAACGCACTGTGTTCTGCACAGGCATGCGTTGGCAACAAAAACCTTGCCTTCAAAACTGGCAGAAGCATTAAAAATTGTAGTGAAATGCGTGAACTTTGTGTGAAATAGTGCCCTGAAGCACCGCATCTTCAAAGAGCTGAATAATGAAATGGGCTCTGAATTCGAGATACTTCTGTACCATTCCAACGTTCGGTGGTTATCCCGGGGTAAGGTGCTGAATCGTGCTTTTGCCATGCGTGTGGACTTAGCCCTGTTTTTGCGAGAACACCAACATTGTCATGCAGATTGCTTCGAAAAATCTTCACCGATGTCTTCAATGCTCTCAATCATCTCAATCAACAGATGCAGGGCGGTGGAGTCAACATCATCGAAGCGGAAAAAAACCTGAAAGCTTTTCAAAAAAAACTACAGTTATGTAAACAACGAACAGAGAATGATAACTTCGCAAACTTTCCCCTGCTGGACGACTGCGTAAGTAAGATCGAAGATGTGTCTGAAATCGGAGACATTTCTGTACCCGGGGAGCTGAAGCAAACAATTTCCATGCACTTAGATGACCTCATATTTTATTTTTCCAATTACAAAGAGTTCAGTGAATGCAACTACGAAACTTCCGGGGTTCAGTACCTCCAACAAGGTTAAGAACCACTGGTTTAATGTATTTGAATTTTGTTTTTACGGTAAATTTACTAAGCCTACCTGCCGCCGACCCTAAGTTTGAGTTTCTGACCAAAGGAAATGATGATAGTCAGCCAGAAGCACTCTGTACTAAGAGATTAACTGCTACTCTTATTATATTAAAAATAAAAATGCCAATTTTGAAAAAAGTAACACAAAAGATATATTTAAAAGCTGCAAGTTTAGAAATAACGTAACAAACCTATATACAGCAACCTCTTTGCACCCTGTTCATCATGCGGAATCAAACCCCATATCTTACCATAAAGATTGGTAAACTTATTGCTGATCCATCGAGACAAGTGTCCTCTGTACAATATATATATATATATATATGTATGCATTGCTTCTATAGTACTATATATTTTGTGCTTGTTTCAATAATATTAGGCCGAATGTTAATATAGTTTGTGAACATTATGTTATTAAAATAAAAAAAAATAACACTCGAAACGTCTGTTCTTATTTACAAAGACAATTCATCTTACTTGATTCTAAATTTCTCCAGTGACATCAGGCTGAGAATACAGTTTAATTTTTATTACGCTTAAAATGCATTTATTGATTATTTTCTACCAGAGGACAGCAGTGCGGTACAATTTTCCCGAAGAGCTTCGCAACACAATTAGATTCTCAATATTTAAATTGCACCAATATTTTCCACGCAAATTTTAAGACTTCCTTGTAAACTGTATTTTCCTTTTTTTAAAGGGTATGGGTTGGCCAAGAGGCAAAGCTTTGGATTTCGGAGGTGGCAAGCATAATCTAACTCTGCGCTATGCCACAAAACAGTTCCTATGTTTTAAGCTTGGACTGTGATAATAGTTGCTGTACATGTATTAGCGTGGATGGTGGGTTGTTGGGTGCTGACGAGGACATGACAGATAGACCTAATAGCTTTGCCATAAATACTTGGTTTGGTTTGTTTTGAATTTTGCACAAAGCTACACGAGGGCTGTTTGTACTAGCTGTCCCAAATTTAGCAGTGTAAGACCAGAAGGAAGTCAGCTAGTCATCACACATCACAACCCACTGCCAACTCTTGGGCTGCTCTTTTGCCAACGAATAGTGGGATTGGCCGTAACATTATAACGTCTACAAGGTGTGACGGGGATTCGAATCTGCGACCCTCACAATGAAAACGTAATACAAATTCTTTGTTATTTCTAACTAAAATTATCATTACTGCATAGTCTTTTCTAACAGAATTTGAAGATCTAGTAAAATGTTAATTTAACTTGAGTTAGCTATCCTCTTTACGCTCGCTGTTGCTTAATAATAATATTACACGGAAAACAGAAACAAGCAAATAATAAGCATTGGTTTGTTTTGAATTTCGCGCAAAGCTTCACGAGGGCCATTTGTGCTAGCTGTCCCTAATTTAAAAGTGTAAGACTAGAGGGAAGGCAACTAGTTATCACCACCCACCGCCAACTCTTGGAATTGACCGTCACATTATCACGCCCCCACGGCTGAAAGGGCGAGCATGCTTGGTGCGACGGGGATTCGAAGTCGCAACCCTCAGATTACGAGTCGAGTACCTTAACCACCTGGCCATAAATAAAAAGTACAATATTAGTTTGTACTTCTATCATTATAAAAACAAACAATTTCCCGCGGCTACAGCGGTAAGTCTACAAATTTACAACGCTAAAATCAAGGGTTCCATTCTCATCGGTAGACTCAGCAGATAGCCCCATGTGGTTTTGCTATAAGAAAACACACATAAAAACAAACAAAACCAGTTCCCTGGTGGCTCAGCAGTCAACTTCAAGTCTTTTTAACGCTCGAAATAAACAAGAACAAAAAAGACAAAATAACGAGATCATGGTAAGTTTCCCATCAGAGAAACAAAACTGTCGCAGTTTTGTCGTTGTTATTGTTGAACACACAGCTACGCAAAAAACTCTCAAAGCTCTACCTGCTTGTTGGTATCGATACCTGAACTGGTGTCATTAGTTTTCAGAATCAACTGTGACATTAGGATAATACCAACTGAAAAAAAAAGACTCTCAACCCATTTAATTATTTTAAACCAGTAAATAAACCTTCTCCAGCATAGATGTAGATTGAACTTATTTTTGTATCTTTAAAAGGAAGAAATATATGTTTTTGTGTCATCACAACGGTTTGTTTTTATATTTATAATTGCCAGGTGGGTTAAGGCGTTCGACTCGTAATCTGAGGGTCGTGGGTTCGCATCCCGGTCGCGCCAAACATGCTCGCCCTTTCAGCCGTGGGGGCGTTATAATGTGACGGTCAATCCCAACTATTCGTTGGTAAAAGAGTAGCCTAAAAGTTAGCGGCGGGTGGTGATGACTAGCTACTTTCCATTTAGTCTTACACTGCTAAATTAGGGACGACTTGAGTGGCTTTGCGCGAAATTAAACAAAACAATTATATTTATATAGTTTTAACCAAACTTGTAATACGAATATTTAATAATTTAAGCTCTATTTATTCCCAAACGTTTTCTTATTTGAGGTTGTTCAGTTTTACAGAAAAAAGTTGCATATATTTACATTTATAACACTTATTAACATATTTTACAAAATATGCACTTTGAATGTATAATTACCATAAATACGTATAACGAAAAAAATATTTCCAGTAAGTATTGGAAATGCTTTCACTGTAAAAAATTAGCACGATAAATTTATTATAATGCAAAAAACATCCATAAAATATATTGTTTTCAAAGCGAAATGATTAAAGTGTTAATCATATTAGAAGGAAACAACAACACAATTTACTGTAGTGGTTTTCGATTTCTCAGCCCTTAACGTTCTTTTAGTTTTTTGTGGTGGCGCCCTATTATTTTTTGTGTGTATAATGAAATTCAATATTGTAGATGGTGCTATCTTTGTTCTGTGGTAGAAAAATGATCTAACACGTTCGAGTTTTGTAATTTGGATATGGTGATTTGTTTCTATTCTGAATATAAGTTTGGAACAGTTTTGTTCTTCGATGTGTAATCTGGTATGGTAGTTTTATTTTAGTTTAAAATGACCAGTGTATTCTGGTTTATCAAAACGAAGTGTTAAGTAATAAAATATGAAATTTAATAACATTCTTAATGGTGTGTACTGATCTTTAAACAAAGCAAAATGTGTTAAAACTTAATGAGTTTACGGCGAAATGTTAACTAATTCACTAATTCAAACCAATAGGCCTAAAACTTTATCTCTCTATGTATTTTTATTTCACCATATAGTCACCTAGATTATCTTGCATATGTACATATTTAACATTTTTTATGTACAAGTTATAAAAATTGTTACAAAAATAATACTGATTTTTGTAAGTAAATATTACTTAATTTTCTTAAAGATAGATTAAAATAGCCATCGCCGTTGACTAAAACAATAATGTAGTAAAATTAAAGTTGTTTATGCCTTCATACATAATATAAAGGATTAGGTTGGGTAAAAAAGCAGTAAGTTTGAATAGGCTTATAAGACAGAGTGAGCTATATTACGAGAACGCAAAAAAAACAACAAAAGACGCTATTAATCAAGATCGTATCCAGTCGTTTGCATTTAGTGAGGCAAAGATATTTCCAAACCCAATGCTAAAAAAATTGATTTACCCACACTTTTATGCAAATTTTATAATTAATTAGTTATACTGGGGAAGGCGCTGAACAAAACCTGTAACAATAAAATATATTTATTTCAGTCTAATATTCGTTTTTCCTTTCAGAATGATTGCAGTTTTAATAATATTATTTTTTCTGAAAAAAACACACAAAAACTTAATGAGCCATTTACCTCTTTATCTACTGCCTGCGTTAATAACAGAAACATGTCACGTCTAGAAATGATCCTCACGTTTTCGCAATTCAGAGAAAGCATTTTAAATTATTCATGTGTACTTTGAAATGACTATATTGTTTCACACATACCAGTGAATAAAGAAAAAGAGAGGTTAGCCTACACTTCCATGCGTTTTGGTTCATTACTACACTTTGAGCGAAGAATTACAATTACGTCGTGTTTAATGTTATTTACAAAATACAGTAAAATAAACAGTACTAAAAAGCTTTTATGGCCACGGCATGGCCAGGTGGTTAAGACGCTGGTACGAATCCCCGTCACGCCAAACATGCTCGCCCTTTCAGCTGTGGGGGCGTTATAATGCGACGGTCAATCCCACTATTCGTTGGTAAAAGAGTAGCCCAAGAGCTGGTGGTGGATGGTGATGACTAGCTGCCTTCCCTCTAGCCTTACACTGCTCAATTAGGGACGGCTAGCGCAGATAGCCCTCGTGTAGCTTTGTGCGAAATTCAAAAACAAACAAACAAACAAAAAGATCATCAGTGATGTCGAGAAAACCCACTTGTAGAGAAAAATCTATATGTAAAAACGATAACGATGACCGAAGAAGGTCGTAAAAAAATTTCTCAACCTAAACGCGCCGCTTTTACATACATATATAAACAAACAGTCATACCTTAGGAGAGAAGAAAGACTATATATTTCTTATGGATTTGATATTAATTAACTAAATATTGTAATATATTTTTAGTTTGTTATATTCTATAAAAAAAACTAGCAGTATAACAACCATTATTATTATTTCACAGATAACTTGGAAAATATAAACCTTCTATTGTTTTAATTATAATGACAGTTTAATTCCAAGTATGAACTTAAATCAGAAATTGATTTACTAAAGCTACTACACTGTATTTGTGAAGCTTACAATGCCTTGTTTTAGATACTGTTTTTCATCAACAAATTATTTTATAAAAACTTGTATATCATTATTTAGAGTTTTATTCAAGTATATTAAGTATGACTGCGTCATGTAAACATATGTGTTTGGTATCCTCTTGTTTTAATAAAGAAATAAAAAAATTAAATATTCTGATATAAGATATTTTCATACAGAATATAGGTTAAGAAACTCGCCAAATTCCGTATGCTCTTTATACCTATTGTTCTGAGCCACTGACCTAAGGTATCACCTTTGTTTACCCGTGAGAAAGTTTTGTGAAAGAGAGAAAAAGAAGAAAAATATATCTACTACTTTTATTTTTACATAAACATCATTTTAAATAAAAACTACTACTATTTCGTTGGCGATCTGCCCAGTGGTATGGGGCCGTAGGTTATAAAACGAGTTTGTTAGTTTTAGTGGTGTGAATTACTTAGGCTTATGTTCATAATTACGTACTCACGGCCCCAAAGCTCAAAGCGCGGTTTTGCGTCAACGGAAAGCAAACCGCGGACTCTCGGATTCATAGCCCGGATAGCCATACAGGTGGTAACGGAACGCGAACCACAGATACTTGGGTTCAAGCCCGGCACGCTAACTAATTAGGACACGCCCTGGCCATTCTATTTGTTCCTCCAGTTTTTCTAGAGAAACAGATGTTTCAGATTATTTTAATAGAACTTGCTCATGTAACGTGCATTGTTTTGTCTGTTGAACTTCTTATTATCAATTAAACAACAACCATAACTTTTCATATAAAATATAACTTGAAATGCAACGAAGCAAGTGTATCATGTCCATGAGGTTTTACACAGTATTTATATTATTTGTAACTTGAACCTCTTCCGTTAGTGTCAAAGCGGCTCGAGAAAAGAATAAGGAACCCCAAAAAATGGCTACAGCTTAATTTGCCTAGATGGAAAGCATTCAAATCTGAATAGAAACTCTGAATTGCAGATATATATGTTTATGTATATATAAAAAGAGACGGAATAAGACATTTTTCAATATTTACATTTCTGTTTTCGTTTTTGAATCTCGTGCAAAATTACACGAGGGCTATTTGCGCTAGCCGTCCCTAATTTAGCAGTGTAAGACTAAAGGGAAGATAGCTAGTCATCACCACCCACCGCAAACTCTTAGGCTACTCTTTTACGAACGAATAGTGGAATCGACCGTACATTATAACGCCCCTACGGCTGAAAGGGCGAAGATGTTTGGTCCAATGAGGATTCGAACCCCCGACCCTCAGATTACGAGTCGAGCGCCTTAGCTATCTGGCCATACGGGGCCTTTCTATTTTCGAAAACAAAAATTAGGATGATGCAAATAATACGAAAGACTGTTCTGATAGTTTGGCAGATTCAAACAGAATCATGAAATCCTTATTTTAAAACGGAATGAGTGGCCAGGTGGTTGAGTTGCTCGGGCTGTAAATCTGAGGATTTATGGTTCATTTCCGTTGCTGCAAACACACGATGTACTGTGTATGAGCAACCGACAAATTACGCCATTCGATTACATCAGAGGAGTTCAACACTTAACGATGGCTGCAGTTGTCACTTTGTATTCTTTCTTGTATTATCAGGACAAATGTTTTGAAATATCGACGAAACATGGAGTATTAACGAAACGAGTTTTAAAGAGAATGAATGAAAAACTGTCTTATATAACCTTTTTCTTTTTACGAAAAATAAACTGGTTGGACGTTTTGTTACATTTCGTGCAAAGCTACACGAGGGCTATTTGTTCTAGACGTCACTTTTTATTAGTAGTGAAAGTAGAGGGAAGAAAGCTAGTCATCACTATCCACCGCCAACTTTTGGAATTGACTATCACATTATAACGTTGCGACGACTGAAAGGATGAGCATGTTTGGTTGAATGGGGATTTGAACCCCCGATCCACAGATCTTTCTAAGCCATTTCTGTGTATATATTGGTATTACAAATTTTTAGATTTATGATTAGTATTATCGTATTTACGCAGATTACACATATGTAATGTAAACATTATTAGATTTGTCTTTACCCTAACCATCACAATACGTTTATACTTTAATGTGCAATTTGATTTAACTCCTACGTGCTGTCCTTTATCTGCTTGACCACATATTGTAGACAGTGGACACAGCAGATAGCCCATTGTGGCTTTGTTCCAGAGCAAACAAACTAATCAAATTCGAGGTTATTTAGCTGCTAAAACGTTTTAAAGTAATTTAGCGCCGTGGAATGTTTGATGTACTGTTTCCGATTTATGCATGCATGGCAGGAAAAAAATGCGCCGTCCAAATATCAAATTTCACTCTCTTGGTCGTTCTTGCAAATTCGACCAAAAACATGATACGTATTTCACGAGCTTTTATATAAGAGGACTGGGTAAAATAAAACCAGTGGAAACACAAGGTACCATAGTTCATTCCCTCCTCACCCACATTATATGCACATTGCTTCCTCTATTATATGAGGCTTAGTTATTGTTATTCAGTGAGGGAAAATAAAAAAATCAGCGCCACAGAGTTTTGTATAAATCGATAGATGTTATTAAAGTTTATAAAGAATCATTACCGAGCTGGGAAACTTATTGTAATGTTTAATGTACATATACATATTATGGGAGTAACGGAAATAGACCGACCAACTTAACTTAGACGTCATGGTTAATTTAGTTACTGGTCTGAAAATTTGAATAAAGTATGTTTTTATTCATCTTACACAACGTACATTCGACAGTTTAATGTTGTTTTTTTATAACTGGAAACAAAGAATCCATGATTTGTCCTTTAGGTCCAAAGATAGAGTATAAGACACATATATGCATAGACAATTGCGGTAAACAACAGCTAGAATATTATTACTATTACAACTATTTTCCGAGTAGGAATCAATCAGAATCCACTATAACAAAATTTCCTTAAGACGAACTTGGCAGGTTATCAAATACACTTGTACATCAAAATATACAGCGAAACGTAACTCTCTTATTGGATGCAGAAACATAGCGAATAGATAACCAAACATAAGAGCAGTGTATATCTCAGCAATAATAGGTTTTCTCATTGAGAGAGAATGTGTGGATTTGTTTCTATTGGATTTAACGGACGGAGAAGGCAAGAAGCGCAGTCTCGTAAGCATTGAGTTTTCTTCAGAGTAAGAAATTCATTTTAGTGAAAAGTAAGGTTTGGTTTGTTTTGAATTTCGCGCAAAGCTACACGAGGACTATCTGCGCTAACCGTACCTAATTTAGCAGTGTAATATTAGAGCTAGTCATCACTACCCACCGCCAACTCTTGGTCTACTTTTTTACCAACGAATAGTGGGAGTGACTGTAACATTATAACGCCCCCACAGCTGAAAGGGTGAGCACGTTTGGTGTGACGGGAATTTGAACCCGCGACTCTCAGATTACAAGTCGAGTACCTTAACCGCTTGGCCATGCAGGGCCTGTGAAGAGTAAGAGAAACTCGAATTGTGAGTTTTTTTTTCTCATAAAAGTAATTCCAGATTTAAAAAAATTTGAACACAAAGAAATTACTAGCAACATCTCTATTTATTAAATAAAATTATTAAATGCACTGATCAAATCAGTTTGATCTTATGAATATTGAAATGGTATTGCATTAAAATTTTGATTTATCCAAAGTTTGTACTTATGCTGCTGCTGTTTTTTTGAATTAAGCATAAAGCTACACAATGCTCTGCCCACCACGGGTATCAAAACCCGGTTTTTAGCATTGTAAATCTGCAGACATAGCGCTAAGCCACTGGGGAGCTGTACTTTTGCTAATTACTGAGTTAGTATGATGTGATATGTACCGAATTAAGTTATTGAACTGGTATAATGTCAGAAGTACGACTCAAGAGGTAAAATAAAACCAGAGGAAACACAAAGTACCATAGTTGATCCCTTACGCACACATTGTGTGCACATTACTTCCTTCATTATTATTGAACCCATGCAATCCTATTCACATTATATCATTCAGCTGGTTTTAATATCATTGGTTCTGAAGTAAATGGCCCAGCATGGCCAGGTGGTTAGGGGCGCTCGACTCGTAATCTGAGGGTCACGAGTTCGAATCCCTTTCACATCAGACATGCTCGTCCTTTCAGTCTTGGGGACGTTATAACATTACATCCAATTCCACTATTCGACGATAAAAGAGTAGCCCAAGAGTTAGCGGTGGGTGGTGAAGACTATTTGCCTTTTCTCTAGTCTTACACAGCTAAATCAGGGGTAGATAGCCTTCGCGTAGTTTTGCGCAGAAATTCAAAACAAACAAACTGAAGTAAATTGTTGAGTTCGTCTCATCTCGCATCTACTAAATCAATAAGCTTAATAATAAATATATCATTCTCGGGTTTCTCAAGAATATTGTTTTATTTATTGACTTTAAAAACTTCACTATCTTTAAATTGAACTAAACATTTAACAGAACAGACTGATACATTTCACCATTTTCACTGGCGCGTCCTGAAATTGAGTTACCTTCAGAAATTTAAATGGTGAGACACCGTTCAGTAGCTTGGAATTTTTATGAAGTGTAAATTAAGATCTTGAAACGTTTTAAGTGATACGATGTTTGTGCATGAAGCGAATAACTAATTTGTTTATGTCTTATGTAAATTATACTTTACTATGTCTACGTTAGTTTCATAAGTTTCATTTGTTAAGTATACTTATTTTTATTACTTCTCATTTTTTATTGTTAGTTTATATACTCTTCAAAAAAAAAAACGCAAAAGGAATATTTTTGTTATTTTAAAGAGAAATATATGTAATAACATTACAAGCTCGGAGTATATGATGTTACACGTGTTAAGGCACTAATTGTCAGATCAAAATGACAATAAAAGTTGTGCACTTTGAAAACGGAGGAAAACATCGGATTTTTCGCCAAAACGCATGCGTGTCCAATAAATTTGTTTGAGAGATCTGCATGTTCTGCAAGTGCAACATGTTCAAAATCCCTATAAAAGTGACGGGTTCTTGGTTTCCATACCTCAGTGTTAAGCCACCGACAAGCAATAAAGTTAAGTCAAGACTGACTGAAGCACAACGCAACAACGCCATTGGTCGTTTGGAAGCAGGCGAATCTCGATCAGATATTGCCAGAGCTGTGAATGTCCACCAAAGCACCATCACAAGGCTATGGAATCGTCACCAACAACATGGATCAACTCGTGACCGTCCACGATCTGGCAGACCTCGTGTGACCACGCCCACACAAGATCGCAACATCCGGTTACGTCATCTTCGGAAAAGGACCACCACTGCGACGTCTACTGCCTCAACCATACCAGGGCTGCGTAGGATTTCCGATCAGACCGTACGCAACCGTCTACGAGATTCTTAGGCCCCATGTGCAACCCATCATTGTGAACTTCAACAACGTTTTTCAACATGACAACGCCCGTCCTCACACAGCCCGACTCACCACTGTCTTCTTGAGACACCACAACATCAACGTTCTTCCGTGGCCCTCCAGATCACCAGATTTAAACCCCATCGAACATCTTTGGGACGAGTTGGACTGACGTCTGCAAAGGCGACAACCTCAACCGCAGACTCTACCTCAGCTTGCATCAGCTTTGCAGGCTGAGTGGACAGCCATTCCACAGGATGTGATTCGTCATCTCATCGCTTCCATGGGCAGGAGATGCTAAGCAGTTATTGATGCTCACGGGGGGCATACTCGTTATTGACGTTGAGTGACGTTAAACTTCACCTAGTGAGCGTGGACTTCGCCTTTGCAGACTTTGGATGTTCATCAGTGAATGTGCAAAGTTTCACACATGTCATACAGAACTACCCGGAATAAACTTGTTAACAATTTCTCTCATATTTTGCCTTTTGCGTTTCTTTTTTTGAAGAGAATATTTGGATTTAGAACTAACTTACATCACCTAATCTGACCGAATCTCGTCAGAATTGGGATTACGGTAGAAAATATTGATGATGGATATATTCAGCGGATAGATCAATGCATTATCTTCATTAAAGGTATTTGGCCCGGCATGGCCAGGTGGTTATGGCGCTCGACTCATAATTTGAAGGTCGCTGGTTCGAATTCCCGTCACACCAAACATGATCGCCCTTTCAGCCCTGGAGGCGTTATAATGTTACGGTCGATTCCACTATTCGTTGATAAAAGAGTAGCCCAAGAGTTGGCGGAGGGTGGTGATGAATAGCTGCCTTCTTTCTAGTCTTATACTTTTAAATTAGGGACGGCTAGCGCAGATAGCTTTCGTTTAGCTTTGCGCAAATTAAAAAAAAACAAATAAACATTAAAGGTAAGAAAGGTATATAAAATTAAATGACAGAAATAGCCCCATCGTTTCATACCATAAAGTAATCCAATCAACCAAAGTAAATGAGCTGAGGTTCCTTTCAGGGCTAAATTTAAGAGAAACTAAACAACTTTATGCCAACTTTTGTCAGTATCCAATTAGCTGTTTTCGACAAAACTTGCTGATGAACACATAATCTCATTCGGTGGTGAAGGTAATTAAAATATTGCTGTTTCTTATCTTGTACTTTTTACCCAAACGGAAAAGAAAACAAAAACACCAGACAGTTGAAATAGAGTTGGTGACTAAACACATCGTGGACTAACCGTGTAGATATCAAAATACATTCACAATGCTATACTGCTGATTCAATGTATATATAAAGAAAATCGTTTACATGGTCTTTGTGAAAGCGACAATAAATCTTTAATCACAAAGTACACACGTGTTTCGTAATAATCTATCACATTAGGTCATTGGTCCCGGCAGAAATGTTAAAAAAAATGACAGCTGTTTGTCATTTGAAAGTGAGGCTTTCATAATCCAGAGGTATCATCAAAGATTGATTGCATTATTCCTCCAGGAAATATTGTGACAACTGAAGAACAGGAAGGATGAAAGACACACGCGATCCACTCATTCAATGTCTCACGAGCACGTTCGAGAAAGCTTTTACCATCAAATGGAACAGAGTTAAAACGTGCAAGTAGGTTCCAGTAACCAGAGTAGGTTAGTCAGAGGACCGTAGCCAGTCATTACAGAAATATTTAACATCATGCTATCTTTAACTTATTTTCCAATATCATCAGGTTTAACATGAACGTCGCAAGGGGGTTTATCGAATCATGTTGCACTGAGTACTTACATAAAGAGGAAATTAGAGAGAAATTCATTCCCTTTCACTTTTCGAATGAGTATCATTAAAATCCTTGGCTAAATTTGAAATACATCAAACTAAGCAAGACAAATTACTAGAAAATGACGAACACGAAATCTGAAGGCACCATTTAACGTAAGTTTAGATTATATCCATTCAAGTCATATTTATCTCTGTTTCGTGATGACGTGATATCGATTTTAATGAGGTAACTTAAGAACTTTCAAAACACGACATAGGTTTGAAAAAGTAAAGCAACTAATATTGTAAGAACCAGAAAATATTTTATGAATCAATCTGAACATGAAAGTACGTGACAGCTTGTTTTGTAGTGTAGTAACGTAGTGTTCGTTTTCATAGCCCCCCCAGTGGCTCAGCGGTATGTCTGCGGACTTACAACGCTAAAATCCGGGTTTCAATACCCGTGGTGGTCAGAGCAGAGATAGCCCATTGTGTAGCATGGTGCTTAATTCAAAACAACAACAACAACAACAACAGCGTTTTAATATGTTGATTAAAATTGAACGTTAGCTGAACAGATGAATTAATAAAACATAGTTTTAATTATATTTTAAATGTTTTACGATATTAAATACTACAACCAGTTTTTTTGTGAATGCATTTTGTTGAAAATCGCACAAAACTAGATGAGGGTTATCAGAACTAGTCGACCATAATTTAGTTATGAGAGGGTAGAGGGAAGGCAGACAGTCAACGTCACTCACCGCCATTTCTTTAGCAACAATTACTGGAGTTGATCGTCGCATTACAACACCCTCTCGGCTGAAAGGGCGAATGTGTTCAGTGAAAAGATTCGAACCCGCGATTTGCACATGCTCCCCCAGTGGCTGAGCGGTATGTCTGCGGACTTACAACGCTAAAACCTGGGTTTCGATACCCGTCGTGGGCAGAGCATAGATAGCCCATTGTGTAGCTTTGTGCTTAATTTTAAACAACAACAACGACTTGCACGTTGCGAGTTGAGCACCATACCATCGGCCATAAGAGGTCTGAAGTACATGTACTTATATATAAGGAAAGCTGTTACTGTTTATTGTAATAGATATTGGTTGTAATTATAAAGTTTTAGAAGATAAAAAGGCAAAGAAAAATGATATATGTGAAGGAAATATGAAGTGGGTATTTGTTGATAACCCCAAAGCTTTGCAACAGGGATCAAACTTTAATATCACAGTTATAAGTCCTCAAACTCACCTCTGTTCTATTGGCACAATGAAATATAAACACGTTTTTGTTTGTTTTAAAATCTGCACTAGCCGTCCCTAATTTAGCAGTGTAGGACTAGAGGGAAGGCAGCTAGTCGTCACCGCCCACCGCCAACACTTAGGCTACTCTTATGAACGAATAGTAGGATTGACCGTCACATTATAGCACCCCCACAGCTGAAAAGGCGAGCATTTTGGTGTGACGGAGATTCGTAATCACGACCCTCAGATTACGAGGCGAATGCCTCAACCACCTGGCCATGTCGGGCCTATAAGGCCAGAGATAATGCAAATGCAACTCTATAAATGGAGACCTTAGCCAATTGAAGAATGAATTATTATAATAATAAATGGTTTAGTTTACGCCCCGAATAAGAATTCTATATAAATTAATGAGCAGTCGCTACTAGTGATGAGTTTTACATTTAAAGGCATGAGTGTATTAGAAATAGTGACTGTTGTAAAAGGAACCACCTATGTTGATGCGTCGTTGCTTTTACGTACTTAACGGCGAGAACAGAAGCAGAAGGGAACTCGAACACCATTTAAAGCGAGGTAGGAATCATCTTCAGTTGAGACAGTTTTATTGTCAACCAGGATGGTTGGCCTATGACATGGGTTGCCTTAGGATATTGTAGAGGCAGTAAATTTAAGTAAGTTTAAAAGAAAGCTTGATAAGAACTGGATTTAAGATTTTTTTTAAAGTTCTTTTATTTAATAGGTTTGAAACTAGGACGGTCATAATGGGTCAATAGGTCTCTTGTTGTTATCAAACATTATGTAATGTTATGATAGGTCTCTTGTTGTTATCAAACATTATGTAATGTTATGATAGGTCTCTTGTTGTTATCAAACATTATGTAATGTTATGATAGGTCTCTTGTTGTTATCAAACATTATGTAATGTTATGATAGGTCTCTTGTTGTTAACAAACATTATGTAATGTTATGATAGGTCTCTTGTTGTTATCAAACATTATGTAATGTTATGATAGGTCTCTTGTTAACAAACATTATGTAATGTTATGATAGGTCTCTTGTTGTTATCAAACATTATGTAATGTTATGATAGGTCTCTTGTTAACAAACATTATGTAATGTTATGATAGGTCTCTTGTTATCAAACATTATGTAATGTTATGATAGGTCTCTTGTTATCAAACATTATGTAATGTTATGATAGGTCTCTTGTTGTTAACAAACATTATGTAATGTTATGATAGGTCACTTGTTGTTATCAAACATTATGTAATGTTATGATAGGTCTCTTGTTGTTATCAAACATTATGTAATGTTATGATAGGTCTCTTGTTGTTATCAAACATTATGTAATGTTATGATAGGTCTCTTGTTGTTATCAAACATTATGTAATGTTATGATAGGTCTCTTGTTGTTAACAAATATTATGTAATGTTATGATAGGTCTCTTGTTGTTAACAAACATTATGTAATGTTATGATAGGTCTCTTGTTGTTAACAAACATTATGTAATGTTATGATAGATCTCTTGTTGTTATCAAACATTATGTAATGTTATGATAGGTCTCTTGTTGTTATCAAACATTATGTAATGTTATGATAGGTCTCTTGTTGTTATCAAACATTATGTAATGTTATGATAGGTCTCTTGTTGTTATCAAACATTATGTAATGTTATGATAGGTCTCTTGTTGTTAACAAACATTATGTAATGTTATGATAGGTCTCTTGTTGTTATCAAACATTATGTAATGTTATGATAGGTCTCTTGTTAACAAACATTATGTAATGTTATGATAGGTCTCTTGTTGTTATCAAACATTATGTAATGTTATGATAGGTCTCTTGTTAACAAACATTATGTAATGTTATGATAGGTCTCTTGTTATCAAACATTATGTAATGTTATGATAGGTCTCTTGTTGTTATCAAACATTATGTAATGTTATGATAGGTCTCTTGTTGTTAACAAACATTATGTAATGTTATGATAGGTCTCTTGTTATCAAACATTATGTAATGTTATGATAGGTCTCTTGTTGTTATCAAACATTATGTAATGTTATGATAGGTCTCTTGTTGTTAACAAACATTATGTAATGTTATGATAGGTAGCTTGTTGTTAACAAACATTATGTAATGTTATGATAGGTCTCTTGTTGTTAACAAACATTATGTAATGTTATGATAGGTCTCTTGTTATCAAACATTATGTAATGTTATGATAGGTCTCTTGTTGTTAACAAACATTATGTAATGTTATGATAGGTCTCTTGTTGTTATCAAACATTATGTAATGTTATGATAGGTCTCTTGTTGTTATCAAACATTATGTAATGTTATGATAGGTCTCTTGTTGTTAACAAACATTATGTAATGTTATGATAGGTCTCTTGTTGTTAACAAACATTATGTAATGTTATGATAGGTCTCTTGTTGTTATCAAACATTATGTAATGTTATGATAGGTCTCTTGTTAACAAACATTATGTAATGTTATGATAGGTCTCTTGTTGTTATCAAACATTATGTAATGTTATGATAGGTCTCTTGTTGTTATCAAACATTATGTAATGTTATGATAGGTCTCTTGTTGCTATCAAACATTATGTAATGTTATGATAGGTCTCTTGTTGTTAACAAACATTATGTAATGTTATGATAGGTCTCTTGTTGTTAACAAACATTATGTAATGTTATGATAGGTCTCTTGTTGTTAACAAACATTATGTAATGTTATGATAGGTCTCTTGTTGTTATCAAACATTATGTAATGTTATGATAGGTCTCTTGTTGTTATCAAACATTATGTAATGTTATGATAGGTCTCTTGTTGTTATCAAACATTATGTAATGTTATGATAGGTCTCTTCTTGTTAACAAACATTATGTAATGTTATGATAGGTCTCTTGTTGTTAACAAACATTATGTAATGTTATGATAGGTCTCTTGTTGTTATCAAACATTATGTAATGTTATGATAGGTCTCTTGTTGTTAACAAATATTATGTACTGTTATGATAGGTCTCTTGTTGTTAACAAACATTATGTATTGTTATGATAGGTCTCTTGTTGTTAACAAACATTATGTAATGTTATGATAGGTCTCTTGTTGTTAACAAACATTATGTAATGTTATGATAGGTCACTTGTTGTTATCAAACATTATGTAATGTTATGATAGGTCTCTTCTTGTTAACAAACATTATGTAATGTTATGATAGGTCTCTTGTTGTTAACAAACATTATGTAATGTTATGATAGGTCTCTTGTTGTTAACAAACATTATGTAATGTTATGATAGGTCTCTTGTTGTTATCAAACATTATGTAATGTTATGATAGGTCTCTTGTTAACAAACATTATGTAATGTTATGATAGGTCTCTTGTTGTTATCAAACATTATGTAATGTTATGATAGGTCTCTTGTTGTTAACAAACATTATGTAATGTTATGATAGGTCTCTTGTTGTTAACAAACATTATGTAATGTTATGATAGGTCTCTTGTTAACAAACATTATGTAATGTTATGATAGGTCTCTTGTTGTTATCAAACATTATGTAATGTTATGATAGGTCTCTTGTTGTTAACAAACATTATGTAATGTTATGATAGGTCTCTTGTTGTTATCAAACATTATGTAATATAATGATAGGTCTCTTGTTGTTAACAAACATTATGTAATGTTATGATAGGTCTCTTGTTGTTATCAAACATTATGTAATGTTATGATAGGTCTCTTGTTGTTAACAAACATTATGTAATGTTATGATAGGTCTCTTGTTAACAAACATTATGTAATGTTATGATAGGTCTCTTGTTGTTAACAAACATTATGTAATGTTATGATAGGTCTCTTGTTGTTAACAAACATTATGTAATGTTATGATAGGTTTCTTGTTAACAAACATTATGTAATGTTATGATAGGTCTCTTCTTGTTAACAAACATTATGTAATGTTATGATAGGTCTCTTCTTGTTAACAAACATTATGTAATGTTATGATAGGTCTCTTGTTGTTAACAAACATTATGTAATGTTATGATAATGGTACTGAATAAATTTCGTTCATTTATGAGCAAGTTACTTTCACTGCATAGTTATTATTATTTCCTTATGATTGGATGCTGTCTTATTGGTAGATAAACGTATTAAAAATGATGATTATATATTTAGACTAAGAGAAAAAAAACTTTGTTATTGACGTTACGAAGAAAACTGTATCATGTTTATTCGATCTCATTATCCGGAATATTGATCATGTATATAATCTGGCTTGTCGTATTCTGTTTCCTTTAGAAAGACTCATATAAAATACATTGTTGTAATTTAAATGTAAATGATGTTGCAAACTGAAGTTAGCGGACTCTGTAATGACAAATATATTAAAATAAAAACGTAAATTAACTCGACGCGTTTCAGTTTAAACCTTATGGTTGACAGTATAAACTCGTATCGATATACGATTTAATGCCAGTCAGTTATGGTCACGTTTAACCCCTTTGATATAAATTCGAAAACTTTAGTTATCGAAACTTGCTTAATGAAGAAACTATGGAGCCCCTTTAGAGAACGAAAATGTTCACATGTACAACTTTACAAACATCCACTAATCTGGTCACTGTTATCATTTTGTAGCACATTGCATCGAAATTTATTTACGTTTAGTTGGTTTGTTAGCTCATTTTCCAGAATTTTTTCGAAGTATTTTATTCTGACAAAACCAAACCAAACGAACTATTATTAATTAAGCTTTTGTGGTAATACTATTTTATTGAAATAACTTTCTACGTATATAAGGTGTTATGTATAGATTTCCTGGCAGAATTTTAGGTCAAGTCAAAAGATCTTTAATTCAGTCGAATGTTTCAAGCAATAGGAATGGAAGTCAACTTCACCAGTCCAAAGTAACAATTTCAAATACTGCGTATTAATAATAAAAACTTGTAAAACTCGAATTACTCACACGGTCTTGACGTTCAATAAACCGTGTACTGTTAAAAATTAGTGAGATTTAAAAAAACAAACTTTTCTTACACTATGAATAAAAGCATTACGTACTAAGCTTATAGTAAATACGATTGTAATATTTTAGTCACTGACATATATATATATATATATACACTATTTGTTTTTCTTATTTTAATATTTGAAGCATTGTTTGCTAGTTCGTTGCAGACCGAAGCCATATTTGTTGTGCCTACCACGGGGAATCAGAAGCCAGATTTTACCGTTGTAAGCCGATAAACTTATTTTTTTTACCATAATAGCCGAACATGTTGGACGCAGAATGTCTCACGTACACAACGTGCAGAACTGTCGAGTACAGTGAAATTTCCGCTAATTCGTTCCCCCCCATTGACTCAGCGGTAGGTTTCAAACTAACGACGCTAAAAGTCGAGTTTCGATACCCGTAGTGAGAAGAGAACTGTGTAGCTTTGCGGTTAACGACAACCAAATGAAATCCGCCAATTCCATTATGTGGATTAACGGACAAGATGACGTTGGCTTGGCTGGGTTGTGTAGAATAATTTATGACCAAGTGGACAAGACAGAAATCATGCACGTCAAGTCCTTTCATTCACTTAAACAGGTGGATAGAGTATATAAAAGCCTCCACAACATTATATAAAGTGCATACGCAGAAGTTCTTCTAAAGACACTGATAAATATGTTACAAAGTAATGTTGGTAAAACACGCAGGTCTCTTCAGCTCTTCCTGTTCACGCAAATCTCTAACAATAATCACTTGAAGTAGACGTTGGTAGAGAGAGAACCAAGTCCAGTCTGGTCAGCAGATTTTCGCCAAAGACTAACGATAAGGCTGCCTCAGGTTGAAATAGTAATTGGATAGAAGACTAGAAAAGGTCAGTAGCGCAACATATAGCATACTCCACTTTTTTGTTTAATTTATGTATTAAGAAATGAAATGATGTTGTCAGTGTACGAGTGATTTGTGTTTTGCTTTCACACTTGATTAAAATTTAACCATTACAAGTGGCTGTATAATATACATATATATATATATTGATCTTGCAACAGCGAGAAAAAGTACATGAAAGTTTTTGGATACATCAATTTCTTGATGGATGGCCGTTTCAAAATTCTGATAACACTTTTCCTTATAGCTCACAATTTGATCTGAAACGAACCTGGTCACCCTATGTACATACATATATGCATCATTCTAAACAATATAATCTAATCAGTTTATTCACACGTAATATATTCTAAATAATGTATTCACAACATAATATATCGTAAATAGAGCATTAAGCATTCCTTTTGCGATGGGGCTAACTATTAAGTTAGATGTAACATTTAGTCCAACTAAGCTTCTGCCACTTTAAAAATCCTTGAGTTATGCATAACACACTGAATGCAGTGATTTTGTTCTAATATCTTCCTTTGTTGTATCAACTAATACTGAAACCGATGAATAAACCAATGACAGTCCAACGTGGACTGCAGATCTAGTATGTTATCAGTATTTCAGTGATTTTTTGTTTGTTTTGAGTTAAGCATAAAGGTACACAATGGGCTACCTGTTTTCTGCTCATCACAGGTATCGAAACCCGGTTTATAGTGGTATAAATCCCCAGACATACATACCACTGTGCTACTGGGAGGCTCAGAGTGATTTAAATTATTCGAAGATGCTATAGAGTGCATGCAATTATTTTGGCATTTATAACGTTTATTGGTTGTCTAAACAACTGGTTCTCAATGAGTCTTTTCGGAGGACTGCTGAATTTTCACGACTAGAAAAGGGGGGTACTGATGGCACTAATGAGGAGCTTTGTTGAAATGTTATTAAAGGAAGAAAACGCACCTTTGTCATCGTCTAACTAATTACATGTATCATTACTGAATAGAAGCCAAGTCTTTTTATTAGACTTTTCTTAAACAATGCTTAATAAAGGAGAAATTCGGACTGGAACCAGTTTGTTTGTTTTGAATTTCGCGCAGAGCTACATGAGGGCTATCTGCGCTAGCCGTCCCTAATTTTGCAGTGCAAGACTAGAGGGAGGGCAGCTAGTCATCACCATCCACCACCAGCTCTTGGGCTACTCTTTTACCAACGAATAGTGGGACTGACACTCACATTATAACGCCCCCATTGCTGAAAGGGCGAGCATGTTTAGTGTGACGGACATTTGAACCCGCGATCCTCAGATTACGAGTCGAGTGCATTAACCATCTGGCTTTGCCGGGCCGACTGGAACCAGAACTTTCGGTGGTCAATGTGACTCACGAACATTCTAGACTGGAAATTAGTGAAGTTTGGGTAACTGTTTCCCCTCAAGCTTCAGTACGAGATCTTCAGAGGTGTTCGATTTAATCTGCTAAAAAAATACACGAAAATTTATAAAGTTTTTATGAGCAAAAAACAAAGAAAAAAGTTTGAATGACCTCTAAGTACAGGAAATATATTGTTTATACACATATATGAAGAGTTTTTCTAAGTTTTATTGCATTATTAGGTACTGAAAAATGTAAAAGAAACTGCAGATTTGCTTCTGAAATATGCACCTTTTTCTATAAAAAAACAGTTTTGACAAAAATAACGTTTTGATAGAGCAGTGGCTTAAACATGCTTATGGCAGTGTGCTTACTAAAATCTTTATGAACGCGCACTTCAAGCTATAATAAACAGGGCATGGTGATTGTCCTTCATATATTTTTCAGTTTAGCTAGTGTACATCTCAGAAATTATTAATTACGTAAGGTAATTATGTTCTGATGGACCAAGCTGAAAGTAGGATGGACTAATTAAACTACTGTAATTATTAATTAGATTAACTTTGAATAACGTGGATTGTGTGATAAATTATTTCTAGAGAAACTCTTCAGAAGAGAAGAAAACACTTCGATTAACGTCACAGAAGCAGCGACTTGTAGCAGTCCCAGAACTCTAGTTACCACAAAGTCCTCTTGCAACAATAAACTGTACTAGGAGCTGATTTAACAAACCGCAGTGTTTGTAGTTTGAAATATCAACTGCAGGTGGTACTAACCAAGGTTCTTCTACAAATCAGTCTCAAGAACATGAATTTATCAACAAACTTAGGAGAATGCTGCAGCTTGTCCTCATCAAGTAGTGTAGATAGTTTTGACTGTTGTAGCTGTTACTGCAATATTGACGAGTGTTACGCTCCAAACAGTCCAGTGAAGTATCAACAGTGCTTATGTGAACAGTGTTCTTATGCACATATTCACACAGAATATACTTTGACTTCCTGTGACAGACAGAAAGATGGTGAAAATGAAGTAGTAGAGGCCCCTTTCGATGTCCTACCATTGGTTAACGACCTATGTGGACTCTGCCAGTTTTTATCAAATGGCAAGCATGTTCATTGGAACGACTTACGTGAAGACACGAGAAAGTTCTCGACGTTTCTTGAGCAACTACGATCTTTGGCAGAAGACCGAGCAACCGAAAACGGGCAAGAAATTTGCACGCGAATAGCAGGGAAACTATACCAAGTTCAAAGTGAGTGTTATAGCTTACTTCTAATGGAACTAATGATTCATTTCCAAAGGTGACTTAAAGGTAAACACTTGTTTGTTTTTTATGGGGTATAATAATATTAAACTGATAGTACTAGTGATCAGGGTGCAAGACTCGTATTTAAATTATTTCGAGTTTGAAACTTGACAGCGTCTTGCCCATATGGCTGCAAAAATAGTACCAGCTGGACCACTGTCACTCAGTTGTGCCATTGAGTTAAGCAACGAGCCATCTTGGCACTGGTTGAACATAACTCTTAAATTGAAGTTAGGATAAAATTGGTTTAGCCTAATGAAAATTTGGATGTTGTATGTATATATTTTTAGAAGGGTCAATTTTGGGACTTAAACGCTAAAATCTGGGGTTAGATTCCACGCAATAGATGGGAGTACAGATACACATCAAAAAGCTTTGTAAGAAATTAAACAACTTAACAAACTTAACATTAAAGCTTGTTAAAAAGAAATTATAAATTTAACAATTCTGTGTTCGTGAACTTCGTTTTTATTTGATTGTAGTTATTTTTTAGAAACTTCTTGCAAAGTTACAGAAAGGCCTATATGTGCTAGCTGTCTGTAATTTTGAAGTGATAGACTAGACGAAAGACACTTATGTAACAATGCCCACCACCAAATGTTTGGCTACTCCAACGGAATAGTTTGATTTGACCGTCACTTCTGTTTGGAATCCACGGTTCAGAAGTTCGAAGCACCCACCGTGTTGCTGCGACAGGGCAACAGAGAGCCCTGTTCCAGAGAGAAAGCAGCTAGATAAAAACATTCACTAGTTTCTCTTAGGCTTTTCCTAAATGGCCAAATATTGAAACTTATTATTACTCTTATAGTGAACTGTAAGAATGACGATAAGTTATATTGTTTAGCTAAATAGGAAAAGCCGAGAAACGGGCCGCAACCTGTGATCACTCGGAAATACAGTCTGCGCCATCTGACGGTTAGGCCAAGACCGGTTTAGTCAGGTTATAAGAACTTCAATAGGTTGAGGAATCAATTGAGGGTACCATAAATGAGGAAGTAAGAATATTTAACACCAAAAGTGGCCACCAGAAACAGCATCAATCATCTTATTTTTCAATTCTGTTACTATTGTCAGTTTGCAATTAAGCACAAAGTCATACAATGGGCCATCCGTGCTCTGCCCACCTCGGATATCGAAACCCGGTTTCTAGCAGAGTGAGCCCGCAAACATACTGCTGTGCCACTGGAAAGTTTAGTCTGTGCTAATCCAAACTTATGCCTAATTTTTCGAAATTTCTTGTGTAAAAAAATTATAAGGTTTCTTTAGAGTTAATTACGAAGCCGCACAGTGGGCTATCTCTGTTCTTTCCGCTACGGGTATAGAAACCGGTTTCTAGAGTTGTAAAGTCCGCATACAACCCGCTGAGGTACTTGAAAGGGCTATTTTATAAAGATAATGTTTGTTTGTTTGTCTGTAACTAACATAAAGCTATACAATGGTCTCTTTGTGCTTTGCCCACCGCGGGTATTGAAACTCGGATTTTAACGTTGCGCCACTAGGGGACAACATAAGAAATATTCGCTGAATTATATACTGAGATATCTAACATCTAATGTGATGTCTTCTTTTTTTTTTTTTGCTTAAAGTTTCGTAAAAGAAATCAAAACGTAGTATCTGTATAATTTTAATTTTGTTTTTGTTTCTCCCTTCCCAATGGCACAGCTTCATGTCTGCAGAATTACGACGCTAGAAACCGGTTGGCCCGGCATGGCCAGGTGGTTGAGGCAGTTGACTCGTAATCTGAGGGTCACGGGTTCGAATCCTTATCGCATCAAACATGCTCGCCCTTTCAGCCGTGGGGGCGTTATAATCTAACGTTCAATCTCACTATTTCTTGGTGAAGGAATAACCCAAGAGTTGTCAGTGGGTGGTGATGACTAGCTGCCTCCCCTCTAGTCTTACACTGCTAAATTAGGGACGGCTAGCACAGATAGCCCTTGTGCAGCTTTGCGCAAAAGTTAAAAACAAGAAAACAAACAAAGAGACCAGTTTTCGATACCCGGTGAGAGCAGAGCACAGATAACCCATTTTTAAAGATTTTTTGCTTAAATATAAACAATTTTTTTCCGTTTAACAGGTCATCTGCTGGTATAGCAGTAAGTCTACGAATTTACAATGCTAAAATCAGGTGTTCGATTCCTCTCAGTGGACTCAGCAGATTGCACGATGTGACTTTGCTATAAGAAAACACACAAACACACTGTTCATCAGCATAATGTAAATAAGCATGGATAATGAAGTTTTGCTTTGAAAGTAAATCTCGCTGCGTGTTAATCGAAAGTTGCTATCTGTGGAGAACCAAACCCTTAATTTTAGCGTTAGAAGTCTGTGTACTTCTGCTAATATTATAAGAATAATCCTCACAAATGCCTTTGTTTTTAACTTTTGACCCTTGTTTCATATTCATATATGTTGTAGCTGTTTACAAGTAATGAAATGTTTGATATCGTTAGAAATGTTAAACCTATTTCTGATCGTTTCCAGCCAATCATTATAAGTCACACGATGATCAATATTAACGCCTTTATGAAACCGAAAGCAAAAAGTTAACTTTTATAGGCACCACTATTTTAAGTAATCTTTGGCTAGCTTGTGTATAACTTTAACGTTACGTAAATCGGTAAAATGTATTTAATTAGATCAATTGCTTAGTAACACGGCATTTTTTTTTTTCGTTTTAAGGTTGTACCTAACTGTAAGAAAAAAATTAAATTTGAGGTTAATTTAGATATAAGACACAATAGTTAAGTTCTCTGATTACTTCTGATAGTGATGGTGGAAGTAGATTATGTTATCACCCCTGTATGTGTGTTTGTCAGCATGACGGCTGATTGGACTTTAATTAGTATATATTTTGACTATGATCCAACTCGGAAGTGTTTAGGTTTTGGAGGCTCAAGGTCACGAAACATCCCTATATCTTAATATGTGAACACATTTTCCACACTATTTTAATGAAACATGATGGGCACATGTAGAATATTATTCTTCATTGTCATACCAAAAGTGACCATTAACAATGACGGTCATACTGACACATTTTCATATTTTTTGAGAGCCAAATATGCATGGCGGAGATAGGTACTCCGCTGAGTGTCCCTCTAGGTTTGTCCAGCCTCTACTTAAACTGGCTTTCTGTTTGTTTTTTATCCTTCCGCCCTACAAAATTATTTAAAAGCTGACTCGGTGTTATTCGTTTTAAGGACATTATGGTTTTTATTTTACCCACTGTTCATTACGGGCACTACTTTGTCTAAAGTGTGTAATTTCGCTACTTCATGATGACAAGAAACTCACTCGAAGTAGAAATGTATACCCAAGACAGCTGGTATGGGTATCAAAACTTTAATTAAAATAAAGTACAGAACATTAATATCCATACTAGCCGTTTTGAGAATACAATTTCACTACTTGTCTATATGTAAAATTGTTTGTTTGTTTTGAAGTTTACGCAAAGCTACTCGAGGGCTATCTGCGCTAGCCGTCCCTAATTTAGCAGTGTAGGACTAGAGGGAAGGCAGCTAGTCATCACCGCCCACCGACAACTCTTGGGCTACTCGTTTACCAACGAATAGTGGGATTGACTGTAACATTATAACGCCCCCACGGCTGAAAGTCTATATTTAAAATACTGGAAGTAAAAATGCAGTGTTTAAAAATATTTATATGGACGAATGCTTTATGTTCCCTTATCTATCGACTAAGAATGCTTCTATGAATGTACTGAGTGTTATTCCGTTTAACCTTTACAGAATTTCAGGAATGTTTAAAAAATCGCCAATAGTCTACATATATTTCTATATACGAGTTATACGAGTTTCCGATTCAAGGAAGCTGAACTTCGCCAGCTTCGATTGCAGCATTTATATTTATACATAAATGTTTGTGATGTAATCAAAACTGGTTCGTTCTTTAACTGTCCCCATTATTTTAGCCTGTTTTAACACACATTGATGCTAGTACATCCTTATAAATAAACATTAATTATTTATGAAAGAATTTCGTAAGTGATCGTTAAGTTTCTTGAGATGTGCAAAATGAAGTTTACTTGATAAAATATCGTGGGTGGCTGAGATGTAGGATAAAAGGCTTATAATACAAAAATTGAGGTTCGATACTTTCGGCTGACTCATTATATAGCCTACTGTGCACTTTTGTGACGAATGACAAATAAACAAGTAATTGTGAAAAATATAACACTGGTTTTTCTATTCATAATTGGAGTTTTAGAATCCTTTGTTTCGGTATGGATAATAAAAACACATTTTACTGTAGACTGATTTTGAGTCTTATTAAAGGTAAGATGAAAGAAGTCAAGGTATAGCTCCACTTGTTCGTGATGAAGATAAACTCGCTTCTTTTTAAGCGATTTATGGATGCAATTCTTAACTTATCGAACAATCATTTTTACATATACAAGAGCTGATTCGATTGGAATTTCATCTACACCGTTTTCTTTCGAAATTGATTGATCGTGCAGTGTAACTGTTTATTATTAAGATTACAAAACCATATATTTTTTACAGTTTATATCCACTTGATAAAAATATCTAGACTTCAGTAATCGTGAAAACGTGGACCTTTGAATTACGAGGTCTGTTCAAAAAATTCGCGGACTGTTTGAATTTCGCGGCTCCAGTTGGTTCCAGGGGAATCCTCTTGGTGTCGCTAGGTTCGCACAGATCAAGTGATTATAACGCCATTTCCCGATTGCAGATATCTTCATTTGTGTATTAGCTACGCGGTTTTAAGTGAAGTGCGATTTTTTCGTTTGACGGATTTCAGAATGAATGACCTGAAGGAGCAACGACTTGCTATGAAATTTTGTGTTAAACTTGGAAAATCTGCGACTGAAACTTTTGCTATGCTTAACACGGCTTACGGTGATGTTGCTATGAAGCGTACGGCATGTTTCAAGTGGCATGAACGTTTTAAGGATGGTCGACAGTCCATTGAAGATGATGAGCGTCCTGGACGTCCTTCCACGTCAACTAACGACCCACACGTCGACAAAATCAACACCCTGGTGCGAGAAAATCGACGTCTGACTGTCATGGAGCTTGCTGAAGAGTGTGGGATATCAGTTGGATCTTGTTACGAGATTTTGACCGAAAAATTAAAGATGCACCGCATTGCTGTGAAATTTCTGCCCATTCAGCTCTCAGAACTCGTGAGTTTTTGACCAAACACTTGATCACTGTTCTTCCCCACCCCTACACACCTGACCTTGCTCCTTGTGATTTTTTTTTGTTCCCCAAACTCAAAAGACCCTTGAAAGGAAGAAGATTTGAGACGATTCCTGAGATTAAGGCAAATGCGACGAAGGAGCTGGAAGACATTACTAAAGAAGCGTACCAGGACTCTTTCAACAAGTGGAAACACCATTGGGATAAGTGTGTGCGTTGGGGAGGAGAGTACTTTGAAGGGGTCCCAGACCTGTAACTTCTAAATAAAGTACATTTTGTTTTATAACGTCAGTCCGCGTATTTTTTTAACAGCCCTCTTAGTCTGCTAAGATGACTGTGTTAGTGACGTATACCTATGACGTGGTTTTGTAAAGTGTTTCAGTGTTTTTATCTGCCGGTAGGTGTCCTCACGCAGAAGTTAAACGTCACTAGTGGTACTAGTCAGTTTTGTGCTACTTACCGAATATAAGTGTCACCTGTTTTGACTGATTCCGTCATATTATGCTCTCAGAATATCCTCATATTATAGTATGGAATAAAATATGTTGATCCATCCTCATTAAAACTGGTGAACAAATCACATATTTTGAATAATTACATTAAATCACAGTACCATCTATCTCGTGGACTTATATGACGTATATATAAATACTTACGTGAGAGTTTCAGAACAATATAATTAGGTACAAACGAGGCAAAAAGTGTCAGAATGTCGACTACATAAATGTTTTTAACACACTTTCAACGACAAAGTTCAGTTTTTTAAAGTTTTATTTTATTACAAGTTAGAGTTATTACATCGTGAAAGAATACTTTCAAAACGACGTTTTGCTCATTGTTGTGATCATTCTGAAGTACCCAAGTTTTAACTGTAACGGAAGTTTCACTGACCAAAACGTTGAATCTGTTTGATAAATATTCTTCCTTACTGTAAAACCTGTAACTATAAATAAAATAATAATATTATAGTCAGCAAGTAAGCTTACAGTGTAGCTATTAAATTGTACTAAATAACAACAACTTTCAACTCATCGTAATGTATATACTTTATGATGTCATGGTCATGCTGTTGAAACTTAAAAGAAAAATCAAAGAAATGATAAAAGATCACTGTAATAGAAAAATAAATATAGTATTGGAAATAATTACGTAATCATTTAATTGAAATGACACGAATTATAAATATCAGGACGTTGCTTCCTGTACATTGTACGAAAATGAACTACCCCAGAATTTACTCGCTCGTTGATAGTTTGCTCTGTGAATGGCTTTAACCCAACCAATCAGACAGTGCCACGTCAGCATAATGTATATGAACGTAGTGACAGATATACTATTCCCAGTAGTAGTGTGGTGATTACAATCCCTCAAAGCTAGAATCGTTGATAATAAAACCTGCCTAAGTTCAAACGTGATATTAAGTAACTCAGTAGATCTTGCCAATGATTTAGATGCAAGGACAGGCGATAAATGTTATCTTCTGAAGAGTACTATAAATAGTGGTACAAAGTAGCTCTAATGGATATGCAACTGTTTAAAAATCACTGATTACAAAATGTAAACCAAAAGGCTAAAATGTGTATGAGATTTCAAGCAATAGGATTAGGGTGAGTTTTATAGATGAATCTGAATTACAATTACTATGACAACAACTTAGGATGTTTGTTCGATGACAGAAAGACGCATCTCACCGTTAGCGTAAAATATTTACAGCAAAGTATGCCAGTAGTGCCGGACGTTACATAAAATTAATAGCACCTCGAAAAATGAGGACATGACATGTTGGACAGTAATTAACCTCCCAGCAAGACAATTATTCCAAGCATGCACCAAATGTAATAAAACGACACTCGAAAATAAAATAAAGGTTAATAAAATACTTGAAACCATGGCTTGGCCTGCACAAATTTCTGCTATGAACGTTATTAGAACTGTATAAGCTTGTTTTGACACTAAGAAGATCAAACGGTAACCAAACATCTTGCATGAGTTAGAAGGAATAGCACAAAATCGAGAGCAACCTATTCCTTCAATACATTTATTTAGGCAAGTACAAACCATTTTAGCAATTGTAAATAATCTTTCACTGCTTGTAAAGTTTCTTCTTTTACTTATATTACTGTTTAATCTGATGTGTTCGCAAAACATTGTTTGTTTTTTGAATTTCGCACACGAGAGCTATCTATGCTAGCCGTCCCTAATTTAGCAGTGTAAGACTAGAGGTAAGGCAGCTAGTCATCACCACCCACCGCCAACTCGTGGGCTACTCTTTTACCAACGAATAGTGGGATTGACCGTCACTTTATAACGCTCCCATGGCTGAAAGGGCGAGTATGTTTGGTGCGACGGGGATTCGAACCTGCGACCCTTACATTACGAGTCGAACGTCTTAACCAACTTGGCCATGCCGGGCCTTCGCAAATCAATAACAACACGTACATACATCTGTATATTGTCGATACCCTAATACAGTTGATGAACCAATGCTAGGCTACAAAAAAGCACGTGCGTGTAGTGCGTGTAGGCTAAAAACGACTGCGATCGCTTATATAATGAATTGTCGCAGGTGGTAGTTAGGCATTAACAAGTTGTAACTCATCATAGTATATATAAACAGATAAAAAAACGTCACAGGATATTCATGTTTCAGCCGTATTTAAGCCTATGTAATAAATTATTAAACACTAGAACTTTGAGTGGTGTGGACTGTACCCATGGTAGAGCTCTGTATTTGGGTTTTGGCAAGTCGGGATCTAATCCATGCGATACAATAAGGTATTCCCCCCATTTTAAGCTGTGGGTGTATTATAAGAGTAACTGTTAACCCCCTATATTAACTTATATTTGTCAGTAACACATCCTTAGGTATCGTATTTGCGAACACGAGTACTGATTTATAGATGTAAGGAAAAAGATTTCTTCTTGACCATTTGAACTTGTAAGAAATTGTTATTTTTGTGTTAGAACAAAAAGTATGTTCTATAAGTTTTACTGTGTATTCTATAACAACAGTTACTGTTACTTGCTCTTATGCTTGATTTTGTATTCAACTTCTCACAGAACAGAGTGAAGTATAATAGTCCTTAAATCATGACGTAGTCTCTGGACTGCGTTGCTAAAGCTGAGCAGAAAACTGGGTCGTATTGATTACCGAGATATTGCTTAATGTGTTAAAACTATTCTAAACGAAATGCCAAAGTTCATCTGAACATACATACTAACGAATGGTGCCTGTTCAAAGACTGAAACCTAAATCTTCCATTAGAGAGGCTTAAAGTGGACTTGGTGTACGCTTACAGAACATTTTCCATATTTTGTCTAGTTGAAACAATGAAATTATTTCGATTGAAATTTAAAGTAAATTAATTTTTCTGTTGTTTTTTACAGGTCATAAATTTAGATAACGACATAAGTGTCTTTATATATCTACAGGGTGGCCCGTAAGTCCCTATCCATCCATATATCTTATGTATCCATTGTATCTATGTGCTGTCCCTCATTCTCACTGCATAATATTATGCGACGCCATGTTCTCTGAGACATTTTCCTCAAAATAGCAGGGGTTATTGTTCCAAATGCCGCGGTAACAGCTGCCTTCAACTCATCATTAGTATTATTTAATATAACATAATAACATATGGATGGGTAGGGACTTACGGGCCACCCTGTTCATAATTCTGTATAACGATGCTTTACTTATGTACGTAAGTCTGAATAATTATCAGATTTCTTTACATGAATACATGAGTCTGGATAGTGACGTAATATGATTAATATGAGTAAGTCTGATTATAATGGCGTAAGTTGCTTGATATTAATAACTGAGACTGGATGGTGACGTAAATTGATTAATATGAATAAGTAAGTCTGCTAATAATAGTGTAAGCTGCTTAATATTAATACCTAAGACTAGATATTGACATAAATTAATCAATATGAATACTTAAGTCTGATAATAATGGCGTAAGTTGTTTAACATTAATACCTAAGTCTGGATAATGACGCAGATTCATCCACTTGTGTATATAAGTCCAGATAACTGTGTTTACTTTTTAAACACAGAAGTCGATAATGACGCAAATTGCTTTATGTGATTACATTAGTTTAAATAGTGATACAACAGTGCTTGACAAGTCACAAACGTGTACATAAGTACGGGTAATGACGCAGATTGCTTTATGTGATTACATTAGTTTAAATAGTGATACAACAGTGCTTGACAAGTCACAAACGTGTACATAAGTACGGGTAATGACGCAGATTGCTTTATGTGATTACATTAGTTTAAATAGTGATACAACAGTGCTTGACAAGTCACAAACGTGTACATAAGTACGGGTAATGACGCAGATTGCTTTATGTGATTACATTAGTTTAAATAGTGATACAACAGTGCTTGACAAGTCACAAACGTGTACATAAGTACGGGTAATGACGCAGATTGCTTTATGTGATTACATTAGTTTAAATAGTGATACAACAGTGCTTGACAAGTCACAAACGTGTACATAAGTACGGGTAATGACGCAGATTGCTTTATGTGATTACATTAGTTTAAATAGTGATACAACAGTACTTGACAAGTCACAAACGTGTACATAAGTACGGGTAATGACGCAGATTGCTTTATGTGATTACATTAGTTTAAATAGTGATACAACAGTGCTTGACAAGTCACAAACGTGTACATAAGTACGGGTAATGACGCAGATTGCGTTAACTGTTTATAAAAGTATGGATGGTGATAGGAATGTTAAGACATAATGACATATATTATTTTTTAAGTCCCAAGACGTAATCCCCACAGTGGTACAACGGTATGTCTGCGGACTCCCACCGTTAGAATCCGCATTTCGATACCCGTAGTTGGGAGAGTACAGATAGCCCATTGTGTAGCTCTTTGTGCTTTATTACAAACAAACAGATTACGAGTCGAGGGCCATAGCCACCTGGCTATCCTAGGCCGTACTTATAAATGATAAAGCTATTTCCTTTTATACGTGTCTAAATAAGGGCTGTTTGCTTTTTGAACTTTTGATAATAGTTTCCTATTATTGGGTTTGTTTTTATTACACTTCACGTTGACGAGCTATTTAAGTACAAATCAGCTACAGTAAGTTATGTGCTGTCAGCCTAGGGTTAATTAAATGTAATTTGGTTGCTTAAGGCCATAATTCAAAACAAAGGATACAGAAATTATTGCAGTTTATAAGTAGATTTAGCAATTCTAATGATGATGTCTCTGTTTTTGCTTCTTTTGTATCTCTCTTCAAACAATTATTTTAAAACTTCATTTTTACGTAAGTAGCTATACTGTTCTTCATTTATTTCTATTTTGTTCTTTAGAGGGCGAGTCTGTCTTAGTAGTTAACATGTCAGGCTGTGAGTTGAAGAGTCTGGGTTTCAGACGTGATGTTGCTGAACACGTGCTTGCACTCTTAGTTTTAAAACCTTAAATAAAATAGAGTTAAACAATTATTCGGTTCATAAAGCTATATAAAGCTCTTTCGACGACGGCTGGTGTTGGGTCTCCATTCTCTTTAGTCGGTGGCGAAAACATAAATAAAATGCGAAATCTTGCATTCTTTATCCTGGCCGTTTTGCCACACACACATGTAAGGTGCTCAATTTGAAAATTCCGATTTGTTTTTTTTCTTTTTCATAGAGTATAATAAGAAGTCATGAGAGACAAGCGCGTGTTCCATTAAACTACATTAAAGTTATTTGTACAGGTAAGCTTCACTGACGCTAAAATAAAACGAAATTGATAGCGCAAGTGGTGCAGACAGCTTTCCTCTGGAAGCTTTGAATTTTTTTTTTTTTGGCCGTGACGACGTGCTGCACGAACTGATTAACAGAACTCAATCTCACACTTTCTCAGTGTGCTTAAACGATGATTTTTACCTCCTCAATATAAGCCTCTGTTATCTATACCAGCAGGTATTGTTAAAGAGAAGATCATTGGTTCATACTTAGTGCTACATGAAATAGCCACACCAATCATGCAAGCTCTTAAACTTGACGATTATCCGCAAAGTAATAGCACGCGCTTACTTTCAGAAGAAATATATGCAACAAAATAGCTTTTGTCACAGACAATAAAGAGATGGCACACAGACAAATAAAACAAGAAGACAAGTTTTGGTTAAAACTAGGAGATCACACGAAAGAGCCCTGTTCGTTTAAAAGTACATCATCTGATTATTAATCATACCTTGTCTTCTAACCAAATGTGCTAGTTAATTACACTATGTAACACAAATGTTGTTCCTGGATAGTTTTTGTTATTTCTTAATTGCTTATGTTGTAAAAGTACAGAAAATGGCCATTATTCCCTTCAAACTTTGCTTTTGTGACCTGGATAATGAAATTTAGAAATTAACTTATTTTGTTTGTGAAAACGGACAAATTTGCACATTTTCATTTACATAAGGTCTGAATAAGACAACATATGAATCAAAATGTACATATATTTATACTAAAGTTATACAAAAATGTTTAGAAGTGACTAGTTTTTCGAGGTTTGCGACTGTAATGTAAATCACTTTCACGTACCAGCCTCAAAATATAGTTTCTCATCATGTTTTCGTTATACGTTCCCAGGTTACAAAAGCAAAGTTAGAAGAAAAAATAGATTTCTTCCATTTACTTTAGGCATAAGCAATTAGGAAATAACACTTTCTGTCCAGGAACAAGAAAAAGTAAAAAATTGTTACATAGTGTTATTTGATCCAGAAAGTTTATATTAAGAACATAATGTCCAATCACACCGATTTGTTTTACTCACAGCACCATTTTAAAGGTGTAAACAGATTTACCTAAAGTGAAATTATGAATGAAGTTAAACCACTTTTACTGATTGATATGCTTTTGCTTTTACTTGGGGGCTTTAGTAAACTGGTAGATGTCAGTGTTTTTTGTTTTTCTTTAGATTGGGAGTTTTAGTAAACTGTTAGATGTCAGTGTTTTTTGTTTTTCTTTAGATTGGGGGCTTTAGTAAACTGTTAGATGTCAGTGTTTTTTGTTTTTCTTTAGATTGGGGGCTTTATTAAACTGTTAGATGTCAGTGTTTTTTTGTTTTTCTTTAGATTGGGGGCTTTAGTAAACTGTTAGATGTAAGTGTTTTTTTTTTTTTTAGACTGGGGCTTTAGTAAATTGTTAGATGTAAGTGTTTTTTAGACTGGGGCTTTAGTAAATTGTTAGATGTAAGTGTTTTTTAGACTGGGGCTTTAGTAAATTTTTGGTGAAAGTGTTTTTAGACTGGGGCTTTAGTAAATTGTTAGATGTAAGTGTTTTTTAGACTGGGGCTTTAGTAAACTTTTAGATGTAAGTGTTTTTTAGACTGGGGCTTTAGTAAACTGTTAGATGTAAGTGTTTTCTTGATTTTTTAAGACTAGAAGCCTTAGAAAAGGGTTAAATGTCATGTTATTTTTTTAATCTAGGGGCTTTAGAAAACTGTTTGATAATGTGAACAATATATGATATCTAACAGTTCTATAAGTCACATGTAAAAAAAACACATCATGTATCTGTGGTAATCAGTAGATGCTCACTAAACTTCGCTTACGGTGTTAAATTAGGTACTTCTCCAGACTCAGATATTTACTTTCCTGAGTTGAGATATCTAGGTCTACTAACATTGAGCTTTTGGGGAAAATCTGTACTCAGTAGAATTAAGTGTAATGTTTAACTGTTAATAGCGATTTAAAAAATATACATTTTCTTGAGGTTATCAAATTAAGATACTGTTCTTATGTGTAATCAGGCGCGTTTTTAACATAGAAGTTTTTTTTTAGTTTAGATTTTTCCGAACGTACAGTAATATTTAAAGATTTCCTGTGAAAACCAGTTAGTGAGTTATTCATGCGTTGTTAATTCACTTGTTTGTCTCGAAATGGATGGAGGAGACGCTCTAAGTATTCAGGGTTCTGGTTTGTTTAATGCTTATAAGAGTCTTAGTGTGAATCAATACTGACCAAAAACACTGTTTAGAATCTTCATAGTTTACATAGAAAGAATAGTGTGAACCAAATTAATATCTAAACAGTAAAGATAAATTGTGAAAACCAAGGCCAGAAATACAGCCATAATGGTGTAAAACAAAGACATATCTAACGACAGAATAGTGTGAGGCAAATTAATATCTAAACAGTAAACATAAAATAGTGTGAACCAAGTCAGATCTAAACATAAAATGGTGTAAACCAAGTCAGATCTAAAGACAGAATGGTGCGATCTAACGTAAATCGATATATAAACATTATAAACAGAAACTGTTTCTAATGCTAACATGAACTGAAGTATGTTGGAATCAGTTAATTACATAGCATATTTTGTGTGTTTCATGGAACTCCATTTTGGGTTTATGTTTCTATCTCTGGCTTTACTTGCTATGTATTGTGTTAAAATGAAGTCTGATAATATGAAACGGAATTTGAAATTGAAAGGAATAGTCAGAACAAGAGCTAAAACAGTGAAACAAGTTCAGAATATTTAGAAAAAATCAAAACCTTTGGTTAAACGGCCCTTTGATCATTAAGTGATCTCAGCTCTGTACAATTTCTGATTACAGTTCTTATTCACGGCGGATGACGTCTGATGTTTAGAATTGACGAGAAAACAAAATGAATCCATAGCGCCCAACAACAAAACCACCAATCACGCAACTAATACTTTTTATATCTATAAATGTAAGTGATTGACTATTACAACTCTATTAAGAACTGCAACGTAATAATTATGGAGAAAAGCATTAGACATCACTGCATATAAATAGCTAATTGAAGGATATTTTCCACAAGGTTGTTCATAGCAATACCTGCGAAATTGTGCAGAAAGACTGCCACTGTTTGTTGGCCCGGTTTCGAATTTCGCGCAAAGCTACACGAGGGCTATCGATTCTATTCGTCCCTAATTTGGCAGAGTAAGACTAGAAGGAAAGCAGATAGTGACCACCTCCCACCGCGAACTCTTGGGCTACTCTTTTACCAACGAGTAGTGGGATTGACCGTCAAATTATAACGCTTCCTTGGCTGAAAGGGCGAGCATGTTTGGTGTAACGGGGATTCGAACTCGCGACCCTCAGTTTCTGTAACCAGAAAGGTTGTATTAAGCTGTGCAGGTTAGGTAACTTGAAACAACAGTGTAGCAGTTCAAGTATCTCGAATATTTCTCGGATTGTGTTGTAATGCCAGTATAGATTGCATCTACGGTTTTCAATATAAACTTTCGCTCATCAATAGGAATTTTTTAATTCCTATAATTCTAGTCAAGTTGTGTAATCTAAAGCAACAATATATATAAATAAAATAATAGTTTAAAATAAAAAATATATTTATAGACATAACTTACTAAAATGATAAACATACAATTTTTTTTAAACCGTTTCCGAAATAAAATCATGAGAGTCAAGTCAGTCGTTATTTCTGAGTTGCTATTCTACAGATCAATTGTAAGTCTCAGGGTCGCAGGCTCGAATCTCCGTCACATCAAATATGCTCGCTCTTTCAGCCGTGGGGGCGTTATAAAGTGTTAGTTAATCCCAGTATTCGTTTGTAAAAAAATAGTCCAGCAGTTGACGGTGGAGAGTAATGACTAGCTGCTTTCCCTCTAGTTTTACATTGCTACATTAGGGACAGCTAGTGCAGATAGTCTTACATTGCTACATTAGGGACAGCTAGTGCAGATAGTCTTACATTGCTACATTAAGGACAGCTAGTGCAGATAGTCTTCGTGTAACTTCATGCTAAACTCAAAAACACAAACAAGCAAACAATTATAAGGGCTGATGGCCACTCTTTAGTTATGAAATAATATTCCAGAGGGTAGTTATAAGGGCTGCTACTCAGTCTTTAGTTAGGGAATAATATTCCAGATGGTAGTTAGAAAGGTTGCTTGTCAGTCTTTCATAATGAAATAATATTCTAGAGGGTAGTTATAAGGGCTGCTAGTCAGTCTTTAATCCTGAGATAATATTCCAGAGGGTAGTTATAAGGGCTGCTAGTCAGTCTTTAGTCCTGAAATAATATTCCAGAGGGTAGTTATAAGGACTGCTAGTCAGTCTTTAGTTATGAAATAATATTCCAGAAAGTAGTTTTAAGGGCTGCTAGTCAGTCTTTAGTTAGTGAATAATATTCCAGATGGTAGTTATAAGGACTGCTGGTCAGTCTTTAATCTTGAGATAATAATCCAGGAGATGATTACAAAGACTGCTGGTAACTAAAGTCTATTCCTAGTTGTATATATTATTAAATGACACACAGAACACTAGTTTGATACGACGGAGAAACGCTTTTCAGTACATTTAAAGCTGATGTGATTTCAGGTTTTATCACTTCGCCATATTTACAGTCAGTGGACATAATCTTCTTTTGTCATTAACAGTTTTCTAATTAATCAACACAGTTAATTACTAATTCTGCTGAAAGTGAAATTCTTGTGTTTTTTGATGTTTATTATATGCCATATAATTAAAATTGTTCATTCATTAAATAATGTAGATGAATCAAATTAATTCATAGTGGAGAATGAAAAGTGCTCTGTACTCATTGCTATTAGACAACTGTAAACTACAAAAACATACTGTGTATATTAACCTTTCCAAACAACAATGTTGAGACTTATTCATAAGGCTTAGTGAAAAGTAATCGTTGATAAGATAGAATATGAATAGCTGTACTATAACTATCAAGTAAACAGTAACAGTCAGTATACTGACTATACTGCACTACAACGATCACGTAAACAGTAACAGTCAGTGTACTGACTATACTGAACTATAACTATCAGGTAAACAGTAACAGTCAGTGTACTGACTATACTGTACTATAACTGCCAGGTAAACAGTAACAGTCAGTATGCTGACTATACTGTACTACAACTATCAGGTAAACAGTAACAGTCAGTATACTGACTATACTGTACAATAACTATCAGGTAAACAGTAACACGCAGTATACTGACTATACTGTACTATAACTATCAGATAAGCATTATAAGTCAATAAACTCTCTTATTGTACTATAACTATCAGGTAAAGAGCATCAGTCAGTACACTCTCGTAATATACTATAACTATCAGGTAAAGAGCATCAGTCAGTAAACTCTCTTAATATACTATAACTATCAGCTAAAGAGCATCAGTCAGTAAATTCTCTTAATATACTATAACTATCAGCTAAAGAGTATCAGTCAGTAAACTCTCTTAATATACTATAAATATCAGGTAAAGAGCATCAGTCAGTACAATCACTTATTGTACTATAAATATCAAATAAAGAGCATCAGTCAGTAAACTCTCTTAATATACTATAACCAGCAGATAAAGAGCATCAGTCAGTAAACTCTCTTAATATACTATAACTATCAGGAAAAGAGCATCAGTCAGTACACTCTCGTAATATATTATAACTATCAGGTAAAGAGCATCAGTCAGTACACTCTCTTAATATACTATAACTCTCAGGTAAAGAGCATCAGTCAGTAAACTCTCTTAATATACTATAACTATCAGTTAAAGAGTATCAGTCAGTACACTCTCTTAATATACTATAACTATCAGGTAAAGAGCATCTCTTAATATACTATAACTATCAGGTAAAGAGCATCAGTCAGTAAACTCTCTTAATATACTATAACTATCAGGTAAAGAGCATCAGTCAGTAAACTCTCTTAATATACTATAACTATCAGGTAAAGAGCATCAGTCAGTAAACTCTCTTAATATACTATAACTATCAGGTAAAGAGCATCAGTCAGTAAACTCTCTTAATATACTATAACTATCAGCTAAAGAGCATCAGTCAGTAAATTCTCTTAATATACTATAACTATCAGGTAAAGAGCATCAGTCAGTACACTCTTTTAATGTACTATAACTCTCAGGTAAAGAGCATCAGTCAGTAAACTCTCTTGATATACTATAACTATCAGTTAAAGAGTATCAGTCAGTACACTCTCTTAATATACTATAACTATCAGGTAAAGAGCATCAGTAAGTAAACTCTCTTAATATACTATAACTATCAGGTAAAGAGCATCAGTCAGTACACTCTCGTAATATACTATAACTATCAGGTAAAGAGTATCAGTCAGTAAACTCTCTTAATATACTATAACTATCAGGTAAAGAGCATCAGTCAATGCACTCTCTTAATATACTATAACTCTCAGGTAAAGAGCATCAGTCAGTAAACTCTCTTAATATATTATAACTATCAGGTAAAGAGCATCAGTCAGTACACTCTCTTAATATACTATAACTATCAGGTAAAGAGCATCAGTCAGTAAACTCTCTTAATATACTATAACTCAGGTAAAGAGCATCAGTCAGTAAACTCTCTTAATATACTATAACTGTCAGGTAAAGAGCATCAGTCAGTACACTCTCTTAATACACTATAACTATCAGGTAAAGAGCATCAGTCAGTACACTCTCGTAATATCTTATAACTATCAGGTAAAGAGCATCAGTCAGTACACTCTCGTAATATCTTATAACTATCAGGTAAAGAGCATCAGTCAGTACACTCTATTAATATACTATAACTATCAGGTAAAGAGCATCAGTCAGTAAACTCTCTTAATATACTATAACTATCAGGTAAAGAGCATCAGTCAGTACACTCTATTAATATACTATAACTATCAGGTAAAGAGTATCAGTCAGTATACTGTCTTAATATACTATAACTATCAGGTAAAGAGCATCAGTCAGTAAACTCTAGTAATATACTATAATTATCAGGTAAAAAGGATCACTCAGTACCCTCTCTTAATATATTATAACTATCAGGTAAAGAGCATCAGTCAGTACACTCTCTTATTGTTTTTTAAATATCAGGTAAAGAGCATCAGTCAGTAAACTCTCTTATTGTACTATAAATATCAGCTAAAGAGCATCAGTCAGTAAACTCTCTTAATATACTATAACTATCAGGTAAAAAGCATCAGTCAGTACACTCTCTTAATACACTATAACTATCAGGTAAAGAGCATCAGTCAGTACACTCTCGTAATATATTATAACTATCAGGTAAAGAGCATCAGTCAGTACACTCTATTAATATACTATAACTATCAGGTAAAGAGCATCAGTCAGTATACTCTCTTAATATACTATAACTATCAGGTAAAGAGCATCAGTCAGTACACTCTCTTATTGTTTTTTAAATATCAGGTAAAGAGCATCAGTCAGTAAACTCTCTTATTGTTTTTTAAATATCAGGTAAAGAGCATCAGTCAGTAAACTCTCTTATTGTACTATAAATATCAGCTAAAGAGCATCAGTCAGTAAACTCTCTTAATATACTATAACTATCAGGTAAAAAGCATCAGTCAGTACACTCTCTTAATACACTATAACTATCAGGTAAAGAGTATCAGTCAGTATACTGTCTTAATATACTATAACTATCAGGTAAAGAGCATCAGTCAGTAAACTCTAGTAATATACTATAATTATCAGGTAAAAAGGATCACTCAGTACCCTCTCTTAATATATTATAACTATCAGGTAAAGAGCATCAGTCAGTAAACTCTCTTATTGTTTTTTAAATATCAGGTAAAGAGCATCAGTCAGTAAACTCTCTTATTGTACTATAAATATCAGCTAAAGAGCATCAGTCAGTAAACTCTCTTAATATACTATAACTATCAGGTAAAAAGCATCAGTCAGTACACTCTCTTAATACACTATAACTATCAGGTAAAGAGCATCAGTCAGTACACTCTCGTAATATATTATAACTATCAGGTAAAGAGCATCAGTCAGTACACTCTATTAATATACTATAACTATCAGGTAAAGAGCATCAGTCAGTATACTCTCTTAATATACTATAACTATCAGGTAAAGAGCATCAGTCAGTAAACTCTAGTAATATACTATAATTATCAGGTAAAAAGGATCACTCAGTAAAATCTCTTATTGTTTTTTAAATATCAGGTAAAGAGCATCAGTCAGTAAACTCTCTTATTGTACTATAAATATCAGGTAAAGAGCATCAGTCAGTAAACTCTCTTATTGTACTATAACTATCAGGTAAAGAGTATCAGTCAGTAAACTCTTTTAATATACTATAGCTATCAGCTAAAGAGTATCAGTCAGTACACTATCTTAATATACTATAAATATCAGGTAAAGAGCATCAGTCAGTAAACTCTCTTATTGTACTATAACTATCAGGTAAAGAGTATCAGTCAGTAAACTCTTTTAATATACTATAGCTATCAGGTAAAGAGTATCAGTCAGTATAATTTCTAACTGTCGATAAAATATTCGATTCAAGACTATATAGAAGGCTCAATATCGTTTGTTTGTTTGTTTGTAAAACATACGTATATGTATCATCATTTGTACTAGGTGTTTGTAATATCCATTGTATTAATGTTTGTGTATATTTGTGATAAGAAAGAGAAGTGTAATAATCTTGTTGTGAAATTTATCAACATTGAATTAACTGCTGTATGAAAATTACAATTTAACTCAGTTCAGACTGTTTGAAATTGTAATACGTAACATAATAAATGCCCCCCACCAGTGGCTCAGCGGTATGTCTGCAGACTCACAACACTATAATCCGGGTTTTGATACCCGTGGTGGGCAGAGCACACATAGCCCATTGTGAACCTTTGTGCTTAACTCAAAAAACAACAAGCAACATAATAAATTGGAAGCTTTTCCGAAATCAGTTGTAAAACATAATTATCTGTGTTTATCTTCTGTTATCTCCAAACAATTCATTATACAGTTTTAAAAGTTAATTCGACAAAGTTGGTATCGAAACGGAATGAGAAATTTGATTGCACACTTTGTGAAACTCGATGTTCCAGGTATAAGCACTCATTAAAACTATACGTGATAGTATTATCATTCTAGTATATCCAGAACTATGTAATAACTTCATTTACTCTGACTGTAAACTTAATTACATATAGATAATTAGTTATTATATCTTAATTGCCAATAATAGAGAAGTGTAAAGTTATTGCTGTCTGATTTATTGAAAGTAAATAAAACTTATATCAGTGATATGTTAATATTTTTAACTCTCTATGTTATTAGTCTGGACCATACATGGTGGCTGTTAGCTGAGGAGAGATGTAAACAATTTAATTAATCATTGAAAACGTTTCTCTAAAGGCCGACAGTGTGATAAAGCTATTACTCTTGAATAATCCAACATTGATAATAAAACAATTACTAATAAAGCCTGCCCTAAAGTTAGACATTTGTTTAGAATAGAGGTCAAAAGTTAAAATAGAAATGATGCATTGTGGTTCCTCGTGAGTAAGGGGTAAATTTACGGACTTACAATGCTAAAATTCGGGGTTCGATTCCCTGCGGTAGACAAAGAAAATACATTGTTTGTTTGCAGTTAAGCATAATGCTACACAATGAGCTACAAGTTCCCTGATCACCACCTGTATGAAAACAGTGTTTATAGGATCGTAAGTATGTAGACATACCGCTATGGGGAGAAGGGGCAGCCTATTGTGGCTATAAAACAAACAAACATAAATTATGTGGCAGAACAGCTAAAATTTGAAAATATTTCAAACGAGCAGTAAAGTACGAGACGTCTGAGGGTTCAAGCAATAACCATTTCCTGAATGGAACGGCTATCTATTTAAATTTCGATTGGTTGAGGATGTAAGGGAATGTCCGAAGACGAAATCGAAAAAATAAAATCATAAACTATTTATTTATAAATTTTATAAGTATGAAGACGTGGTTAAAGTTCCATAGGTACGTTTTTGTTTTCCCGTTTGTACAGATCCATTCAAAATGCTTTAGAAATATTAATTCATATTCATAAAATGGATGAAATATATCGTCCTCAGAAGATTTCAAAGTTTCTGGTATCAATTTGTTATGTTGAGCTCACGCGCCTGCGGCTACACTAGTAATAAACTATATCACGGCTATTATTTGTTATACTCAACATGCTTTATGAAATAAACAGATATATAGTTACCTATTTCTCTGAAATGTGTCGTCGTTAACCATCTCTCAATACATGGTTAATACGTTTTGTTTTTTTCAAATTAAGTTATTTTTTCCAGCTGTGTCTAAACTGTGTCATAAAACATATGAAGGCATTTCCTTCGTAACGCAATAACCAGATATATCCTCGTATTTTACTGTTTGTTTCACCCTTTCAATTTTAAGGGTATAATAATTAGAAATATATTTCAGAAAACAACAGATAGGGACAAAAAGAAAGGACCCGGAACAAGGAACAGTTAGTATGTGAGTAAAAGACGAATACAGACAGTGGCCCGCTAGGTGAATAAAAATATATCATTCATGTGTTTATTGTTTCTCCCACGATCGAGAATAAACGTCGCTAAAGCTCTCTCTTGTGGTGGCTTAGTATAGCTATTTCCTAGCTCATATTGTTTGAATTGATTCTTTACGTAATTCATGCAGAATAACGTGTTCTCAGTAACTCCATTGTAATCCGTTCCAGGCTCCCGTCACCCACTATAGGCCGAACCAGTTAGGAGATGAGCCTGGAAGTATTTAATTATTCTTAGTTTGAAACGCATGGTGAGACCTGGTTCGTAGGTAACTGTCTCCTGCAGTTAAACTTACGTTTGATGAGAAGATATGGTTTTAATTTGGGCGTATATAACGACGTATTTAACGCTAAAAGAGGAATAAAATGAGCGATTAAGAGCAATATATCCAGGTTTGATGAACTGGGTTAGCACTTTCTAGACTTATAAATGTAACAGGAAGTGGCATCACATATACTGATACACCTTGTTGTTTTTAGACTGAAAATAGAAATTATCATAAGCGGAGAAATCGCTAAAGTGTGATTCAAAACTAGCAATACAATAAATATATAATGATACGCGTGACATTCGTGGATACAATAATGAAATAAAAAGCGCTTCCATTACTTTTTAATTCTGTAAGGGTTAACAATAGAGAGAATAATAAGGGATTGTTTTGTGTTTTTTTTGTTTGAAATTAAGCACAAAGTTACGCAATGGGCTATCTGTGCTTTGCCAACCGCGGATATCGAAATCCGGTTTCTCGCGTTGTAGTCATAAAAAAGATGATTCATGATCTAATTTGGCTGGATTAAACCGACAAAGGTAAAATGATGACATATGAAGATGTGACGATGTTTACCAAACGGTGTTACATTCTTCTAAGATACCTCCTTAAAAGTGTGAATTTTACAAATAGGTTATTGATGACGACTTTTGAAATCAAGTAAATTAAAATGTGATAAAATTAGTAACATTTGAAACGTATTCAGCTTTCCTTTTGATGGCAAGATGGTTAAGATATTCGATTCGCATTATGAGGATCGCGGATTTGAATCTCTATCTCACCAAACATGCTCGTCTTTTCAACCGTGAGGGCGTTATAATGTGAAGATCAGTCCAATTATTTGTGGGTAAAAGAGTAGCCACAAACTTGGTGGTGGGTGATGTTTACCAGCTGCTTTCCCTCTTCATTAGGGACGGTTAGCGCAAATAGCCCTCGTGTAGTTTTGCGCAAAGTTCAAACCAAACCAGCCTCATTTTGAATTGAAACTATACTTTTTAAGAATAAATATTTTTATTTTACTTTCTTAGTTTTAGACCAGTTTATTATAGGTGTGATTAAGGTTCGGTTTGAAATTAGCTTCTTTCTAAAACAAGTTTAAAATGTTTGCCTCACGTGTTGTTGTTTTTTTAAATTTTCAAAAAAATACTGCTTACTTAAACCTAACTCGTAATGAATAATACTGACAAATTCCAAAATACTGCCTACTTGAACCTAACTCGTAGTGAATAATACTGACAAATTCCAAAATACTGCCTACTTGAACCTAACTCGTAATGAATAATAATGACAAATTCCAAAATACTGCCTACTTGAACCTAACTCGTAATGAATAATACTGACAAATTTCAAAATACTGCCTACTTGAACCTAACTCGTAATGAATAATACTGACAAATTTCAAAATACTGCCTACTTGAACCTAACTCGTAATGAATAATACTGACAAATTCCAAAATGCTGCCTACTTGAACCTAACTCGTAATGAATAATAATACTGACAAATTCCAAAATACTGCCTACTTGAACCTAACTCGTAATGAATAATAATACTGACAAATTCCAAAATACTGCCTACTTGAGCCTAACTCGTAATGAATAATAATACTGACAAATTCCAAAATACTGCCTACTTGAACCTAACTCGTAATGAATTAATAATACCGACAAATTCCAAAATACTGCCTACTTGAACCTAACTCGTAATGAATAATAATACTGACAAATTCCAAAATACTGCCTACTTGAACCTAACTCGTAATGAATAATAATACTGACAAATTCCAAAATACTGCCTACTTGAACCTAACTCGTAATGAATAATAATACTGACAAATTCCAAAATACTGCCTACTTGAACCTAACTCGTAATGAATAATAATACTGACAAATTCCAAAATCGACGTAATTAAAAAGCTTTACTTCACTATACTTAACATTATTATTATTTTAGTATCAGATTGAGATGTGATAGACTGCACGTAGTAAAACTGTATTTTCCTGTAATAAGGTGTGCTTTGCGGCAAAGCCAATAGCGAACTGGAACAAAAATTGGAGTAAAATATACTTTTATGGCCAGTCATGATATACCAGATTTATGATATAAAAAAGAGAATTTCTATATATCTACCTAGCGCCATATTTGTTACGTGAGGAGCTCTCACGATAACGTAGCAACAGTTGGTTGTGCAGCAATACGCATGCGCTAAATTTTATATACGAAGTTAGTGTGGCTTCTACATACTCTATACGATTTGCAGGGAAAACATAGTAAGCGGTTAAGCCGGTTGTCATTTCCAACTTTTCGGTACCAAGCAGTGCACAAAAAGTAAGTTCGGTTAGCGCTTTAGTGAAAAAGAGATAAGATACACGTGTGCAATCAGCAAGGAAAAAGCAGTAACTATTAAGGCCTATGGTTTGTCACGTGATTTATAGCTCCAACTACAGATAAGATTAGCCATGCGCTGCGCTTTCAACGCCAGTGTTTGATACGCATACGAAATAAAACGTTCAGGTGACACGAAACCAGTACCACTCAGTTTCTCCAAAGACGAGAAACTGTGCGTAGCAAAAGTAATACGATTTTTTCACTTCTTTGAACAGCATAACTTTAATAAAATAGAATAAAAAAAGAACGTGTGGTTATTAAATAGATTAATAGTTTGTTCCTCATCAAAGTTCAGAGCAGACACTTTTGAAATTGGGAAAATTTTTGCTATGCGCTTCTTCGCGAAAATTGATATATTCCGAGACGCGTTCTTATAGAATCGAGCTAAAAGTTTTGGACCAGCTAATATATCGATTAGTTTTCGAGAGTACCGGACGATGTCTACAAAGAAGGAACCTCGTCAGTTTAAAAAGTGGAAAAGCGCTACTTTTCAACTCGACGGTTTCTCGTACACGATAGGTAAGTAACTACGCTACTATTAGTGTAGACAGTTGGTATGGAATTTACTAAAACACTGTTAAACAAGAGCCTATTAAGTCGTAAGTTATTGAAACAGATAACGTGACTGATGAAATGGTAATTATATGGTAATATAATTAAATGGTAATTATATGCTGTTTTGTATAAAGTACACGTATTTTATATGAATGTCGTAATTGTACGTGTTAGTGTTTTTTGTGTTTGTTTGATTGAACACATAGATGCATAATGGACTAGTGTACACTCTAGGACTAGAATCCTGAATTTTTAGCATTATAACCCTCAAGGTTAACACTTAACCATCGGAGAACGATTTTGTTCATGTATTCAGTATGTATTTTTATGTCAAACAAATTGATTAAAACTTCAAACAAAACTTACAGCTATTAAAATAGAAATGAAATAATAATAATATATATATATATATATGTGTGTGTGTGTGTGTGTGTGTATTATGTAATAAAATAAGTGAGCAACATTTATTAGGTATATAAGTATCGAAAATTAGCTTGTAGAAATAATATACAGTTGAACATGTATTAGGAAAAACAAAAGTCTTACAAAAGATACTTTATCAGGTTTCTAAAACCGTTAACTTAGCATAAAATACAGTTTCTTGATTAACGCAAGCTAATAATACTTGGAGATCGGATTTTTAATTTCAACTAAAATTTAAATACAATTATTATTAAATTTTTATTAATGAAAACTGAACATAAGAGAACGAAGATAAGAGAAGAAAACTGCTGAGTGAAAGAAAAGTTGGGCGTTGCTGTTGGCTACGCCTTCATCATGACAAGGATGTTTCAGTTTTGATCATCATAACAGCGTAGGTCACAGCTTCGGTGATTTCTTTGTAACCTATAGACAATGTCTTCTGTTACAGTAATGTTTCCTAAAGCAATTTTGTGCACTTCTTATGCACAACCCGAATAAAAGCGGCGTGTGTTATCCTCTAGAGAAAACTAAATTTTTAATTTTAACAGTTTTATTAAATATTACGCATCAACACCAAAAGTTCTCCCAAGGTGAGGGGACTAGAGAGTTGCGACGTTTAACATTGTAAGATTGAGGCGTAGTGATTATATGATCTTAACAACATGAACTTGACAACGTTGTCATAAACACCCACATTGCCGACATCTTTATACACAACCATTTACCGTCACAGTGAAAACTTTTAGACTTGTACCTATTAGAAAACTCGATGTCAAGAAAGAAACCACTTTCAATGAGATTTATTAGAATATTTAGCAGTAATTAATTATTGAGCTGAATTAAAGCATTGATATGGTTTTAGCTTAAAATTATTGTCCGACTCATATATTTGCTAAGAACCCTTTAACTGTCTACAATCCTGCACTTACGAGCAATTTCGTACATAAATGGCTCAGAAAAATATTACATTAGCCTATTGGAAATGTATTAATTTGTTATTATGTGATTAAATATATCACTATCGATATTTTGAAATCAATTTTTAGTGTAATCGATACATGACAACGTTGCAAGAAATGATTTGCCACGAGTTATATGTGGTAACTCTGTATCTTAATATTGATCCAAGCAGGATTAATTTTGTTAATGTTCTCTTATTGGGTTGTCACCTGAGCTAACAATTAGGGTAGAGCTGTATTTGAAAAAGCTTTTAGTGATAAGACAGATTTAGCTTCACTTCTGGCGTTCTTCTATTATGTCATTTCAAGCAGTACTTATGTTGTTAATAGCAACACCATTCAGCTATATAAACAGTTATTTGAACGTTATTTGTAGACGTGTTGTTCAACTCAAGGTTCAGGCTCACTAAACTTTCTGTATTTGGAAAACGTATTCTCACATTGACAGTTGAAAACGAGTTACAACTGAGATGTTTATATACTTTTATACAAGTAAATATGTCCCCCGCTGGTACAGTGGTGAGTCGACGGATTTACAACGCTATCGTCAAGGGTTCGATTCTCCTCGGTGGACTCAGCGGATAGCTCGATGTGGCTTTGCTATAAGAAATTACACACACACACAAGTATATATACACACTATGAAGGTGACAAGTGTAATTCTTTAGTGAACAGAATGCCTCCAATCTAGAATAGGTTCGTAGAACAGTTTTGTAGATTTGTGTTAGTTTTTCACAGAATATCTCTGTTCAAACGAAGCAGTTGCCAACGATTTCCTGAAAATATTATCAAATACAGTTCACATTCTAAAGCCTGCTTCGTTAAAGCAACAAGGAACTCTTCAAAATGCACGCCCTCATCAGTAAATAAAGCTTTATTTACTTTATTAAATTTATTTAAAGCTTTATTATATCAGTAAATAAAGGGTATCATATAATTAATTAACACTTCTTTGATGGAGGAATAATGTTGTACTTTACCATTTGAATCATATTACATGTAAACATTTACAGTATAAGACAGCACATCATGTACTGTGATTCTTAAACGAAAACCAACGTAAAACTTTGCGCCTGGTTTTGAAAGAATCCCCTGGAAGCTATGATCAATGTTGTCTTGATTTCATTCTGTTGAAATTAATTGGAGGAATTTTTAAAAATGTATCTAGCTGCGTCAGCAGACTGTAACGACTAAAGGTTATTTAGGCAACCAGTTTTGATATTGTTATGTAGAGTATATAGTACACATTTCTTTCTGCTATGCTTCAAGACAATAAAAATTATGCATTGCAACATGGCTTTTGTAACTTGTGAAAATATTCATTACCATACGACTTGTTGTCGTATGAGAAGACCAACAAGAACTTCCGTACAACATTCACTAAACATGTGGAACCGTTGTCCAGTTGAAGAATGACGACACTTTCCGTACAACATTCACTAAATATATGGAACAGTTGTCCAGTTGAGGATCGACGACAATTTCCGTACAACATTCACTAAACATGTGGAACCGTTGTCCAGTTAGAGATCGACATCAATTTCCGTTCAACATTCACTAAACATATGGAACCGTTGTCCAGTTAGAGATCGACATCAATTTCCGTTCAACATTCACTAAACATATGGAACCGTTGTCTAGTTGAGGATCGACGACAATTTCCGTACCACATTCACTAAACATATGGAACCGTTGTCCAGTTGAGGATCGACGACAATTTCGTACAACGTTCACTAGATATATGAATCGTTGTCCAGTTGAAGATAAGCAACAACTTCTGAACATTCCTAAAACAAATGGAAACATTCACTAACTAATATAAAACCACAAGATAAAACTTTCGAAAGTGACGTTAATGAAACGGTGGAACAAAGACATGTCATTTCTTACTACGAGACTGCTAACAAAATTTAATTTGATGGCAAGACTCATAAACTTAGGACTTATTTGTCCTGTGTTATGATAATAATAACGAATTGTAACGTTGCAATTGTATTTGCTACGTGTACTATAGACGACTGTTACATAGCGTTTCTGTAATAATGCAAGTTACAGAAAATTTTGCATGTATATTCAATTATATACATAAATATTAATAACCTAAGAGCGAACTTATTTTATAAAAAGGCTACAATTAACAGCACTAATAACCCTTACTAATAAATAAAAAGCGAAGAGTTGTTACAGCCTTTAATTATGTAATAACAGTTACAACGATGCTGATAAGAAATTAATATGTAAATAATATATTAGGAAAGCATGCTATAAATGTGGACCGACTTGATGGGGAGTACCTAAAAGATCACGTGCAAATATCAGTACATAGACATATGGTTATTACGTGATCACATGGATCGCTTGCCATTTTGGAGGATAGCCGTGTATTTTATCTGTTAACAGGTTAAAGTTGAGTCTCTAATTTAACGTCAATCATTTCGTCATTTACCACAAGTTGAAACTATATTTTATTAAATAACCCTATTACTATTTGCTCTATTATCTTTTTAAAATCTAAAGGCTTTCTCCCTTTTTTTTTTTAAATTAACTGGTTATTCATTTTATTGTCTTTTGTCATTTGAAAGTTATTGGCTATCCATTCCTTTGTTTGCTAATGGTGTTTTTAAACTGTTGTCATTTGAAATTAGCCCTCTACATCTAGTGTTACTACTTGAAAGTCTATACTGGGTAGCTACTAGAGTGGGAAACCGTGTTTGTCAGCAGTTGTAAACGCTTTTATTATTTGAAAGTATAGCATGGGTAATTCATTTTGCGGTTAACCCTTTCTATCAGCTGTTAATATAGCTGAAGGCCTATTCTGTGTAAGCAGTCTATTGACTGTACTTTCTCGTATAGCGTTACTGTATGATTACTGACTACACCTACTGGTATAGTGATATTGTATGATTACTGACTATACTTACTGGTGTAGTGATATTGTATGATTACTGACTACACCTACTGACGTAGTGATATTGTATAATTACTGACTATACTTACTAATGTAGTGTTATTGTATGATTACTGACTGTACCTACTGGTGTAGTGATATTGTATGATTACTGACTATACTTACTGGTGTAGTGATATTGTATGATTACTGACTACACCTACTGACGTAGTGATATTGTATGATTACTGACTACACCTACTGATGTAGTGATATTGTATGATTACTGACTGTACCTACTGGTGTAGTGATATTGTATGATTACTGACTGTACCTCCTGGTGTAGTGATATTGTATGATTACTGACTGTACCTACTGGTGTAGTGATATTGTATGATTACTGACTGTACCTCCTGGTGTAGTGATATTGTATGATTACTGACTACACCTACTAATGTAGTGTTATTGTATGATTACTGACTACACCTACTGATGTAGTGATATTGTATGATTACTGACTGTACCTACTGGTATAGTGATATTGTGTGATTACTGACTACACCTACTGATGTACTGATATTGTATGTTTTTTTACTGTACCTACTGGTGTAGTGATATTGTATGATTATTGGCTGTACCTACTAGTGTAGTGTTATTGTATGACTATTGACTATGTCTACTGGTTTACACTATATAAGCTACAACATGAAAACCATGTACAGTTTTATTCTTCTGTCTGTACACAAACAATGTCTACTTTAAGTTGGAGCTGACTTTATTAAGAGATCGCCTCCTTGTTTTGAATTATATGGTAATGGTTCCAGTTCTTGGTTTAAAATATATGGTAATGGTTCCAGCTCTTGGTTTGAATTATATGGTAATGGTTCCAGTTCTTGGTTTAAAATATATGGTAATGGTTCCAGCTCTTGGTTTGAATTATATGGTACTGAATGTTGTTTAGGTGTTTGCTGCTAATCGTTTATCGTTTGATCGTTTATCGAAACGATCGTTCGATGGTGAATGAGGAACGAGTGATAACAAAGTATTCAGCTCTGATTCTTATGCTTTCACTTTCTCTGTTTGATTTCTCTTGTAATATATATCCTATTTTTCAGTTGCATGTCACCCTATTGCAGATAAGCATATTAATATATAACTGTAAAACACGTTGTTTAACTGTGTGCACGCGGAGTTCGAGAGCTCTTGCTGTCAGTCTGGTATTTCCATCGTGTTCGTGGTTGTTCTAATTTCTATTTTTGAACTTCGAAACAGTTTATTTTTCTTCAAAGTAGGTTTGTTGAGAGATGTCCATATGTAACAAACTTGTCTCTAAGAGTGTGTCGTTTTTTGTGTTTTTTTTTCAAGTTTGTTTCTTACAGCTAACACTTAGTCTTTCTGGCGCTTCACGTATTCTAAACATCCAAATATTCTACTGTTTTTTCAACTGAAGAGTATTTTTGAATCATTTCTACTTCTTGACTTAAACTAATCGTCATATAAACGTAAAATATTTTTAGATAATTATCCACAAGCAAATAACTGAAATGTATTCGTTATTTAGAAACAACCACTAAGCTAGCTATATACAGAGTAGGATAGAAGCTATTAAATAGTTATTACTCTGTGAAAGGTATTGATGGTGCTATATGGTTGTTAACAAAGAAAATATGAACAAAAGTTATTGAATCATTTTAATTAATGGTTGTTTCGAAATAGTTAGAAATCACGCTAGGATATAAACGAAGCAATTATGTAACCATTTTGCCCTACCCTGTACATTAATATTCAAGTGTAAGTAATAAATGTTTCTAATTCCTTTCCAGGTTTTGAGTTTGTTCAAAGAACACTTTATTGCAAGACTTGTAAGTAATGGTGTTGATCAACTTGTCTTTCTTACTTGACAAAGAGTATCTGAGCTTGGATTTTTTTTTTTTTTTTGCTCAGTATATTGTAGAGTTAGTCCAAAGATATATTTTCTTATTTTTGTAAGGTCCAAAATATTCTCGAATATTAACTAACAATAATATATATGTATTCTCAAGACGGCTGGTATGGATATTAGAACTTTAGTTAAAATGAAGTACAGAACAACGTTTCGACCTTCTTAGACCATCTTCTTTGGTAACCTGAAGATGACCTAAGAAGGTCGAAACGTTGTTCTGTACTTTAATTAAAGTTCTAATATCAGTCATCTTGAGGATATATTTTTACTTCAAGTGAATTTCTCGTCACCACGAATAATATATATGCTTTTTTTACTGGCAATATACAACATTGTACAATAACGAAGAAAGGAAACGAGTTTAACTCATGAGTAGGTCTCTCACCCAGCTTAAAATAGTTTATTTACGTTTAGATTTTTAATCTTACATTAAAGCTTGCATGTTTACAATATACTCAGCAATCAAGCAGTTCCCTTGGTAGTTAAATTAACTGTGTTTGCTGGCTAGATATGGCTGACGTAACTTGTTGTAAGATTGGAACCGAATCACAGAAAGTTTTGTCGTGAGATTTTGTGATTGTTTGTTTGTTTTCTGATTTTCGCGCAAAGCTAATCGAGGGCTATGTGCGCTAGCCGTCCCTAATTTAGTGTAAGACTAGAGGGAAGGCAACTAGTCATCACCACCCACCGCCAACTCTTGGGCTACTCTTTTACCAACGAATTGTGGGATTGACCGTCAAATTATAATGCCCCAACGGCTGGGAGGGCGTGCATGTTTAGTGCGACCTGGTTTCGAACCCGCGAACCTCGGATTACGAGTCGAACGCATTAACACGCTTGGGCATGCCGGGCCCCAAAGAGATCGAGATTTCTTGTCGTATCCTATATTTATCTCATTATATTATTTTTTGTGTGTGTGTGTGTGGATTTTTATAGCAAAGCCACGTTGGACTATCTGCTGAGTCCACGAAGGGGAATCAAACCCCTAATTTTAGCGTTATAAATCCGAAGACTTACCGCTGTCCCAGCGGGGGACTATTATTTGAGACCACTATTCTTATGTTATTGTTATTTCTATTTTACTCATGTGAATAGATTGGTTAACATGGTGCCGTTAAATTCTTTATGTTGTATCAGTGAAAATGTGTAGTTGCTCTTTTTAATAGACGTATAGTTCTGTTCCATTTAGTGGACACTAAAAGAACATCAGAAGGCTTAGCAAAGACTGTTATCTCTTGAGTATATCCATTTATTTACATGTCACGTACTGGAACAATGCTTTATTTTCTTTCTCCAGAGTAAATCTGAACAGAAACATTTCTCTCTCTCTGTCTTTTATTGTATTGTTGTTTCTATAAACACAATAAACTACAAACATATGTCACAGACAGATAGTTTTCGATGACGCCCGTTCACTTGAACAAATGTAAACACCACATACAGTAATAATGATGCACTTCATAAATGTTAATTTTCTTTTTTTCTTAAGACGAGACAAAAGAATAGCTCAAAGAAAAGTACTTGAGTAGTCTAATATCACGTAGTTTATGCTTTTTAAGGATTATATTGACAGGAAAATAGATTGAAAATACACTCTTTTTGCAAAAACAAAACACAACAACCCCAAATTACCACCTGTGTTATAAAGAAAAGAACACAAGAATCTCCAGAAGAAACTGGATGGTCATCACTAGTGAAAAAACTACAGCAAACGGAACAAACTGTCATGAGTGATATTAGAGAAACTAGTTTTGGCGGATTTGTGCGTCCTCTTTATTATTACTAAATTTAATGGTGTATTTAGAGGCTTGCAATACACACAACCATATATACACATTTGCAATACCTTCGTCACGATCTTGATTGTCTATCGTCACGAAAACTATGTTTGATAAGTAAAACTAAAGTTATTGTATTGGTATAGAAACTAACAGGACAAACAACTTTACTGTTTGATAAGTAAAACTAAAGTTATTGTATTGGTATAGAAACTAACAGGACAAACATATAGAAACTAACAGGACAAACAACTTTACTGTTTGATAAGTAAAACTAAAGTTATTGTATTGGTATAGAAACTAACAGGACAAACAACTTTACTGTTTGTTTTTTCTACAAGTACAAGCATGAGTGTTTGTTCGTTTTTGTTGGTACAAAGCACATATTGGGAATGAAACCTGACTTTTAACCTCAGAGGCGAAACAGATGAATATAAATCAGGTCCTGTAATAGGATATCAGTGTTAATTCTACAGGTTCACTTTGTGACGAAAAATATCACCTTATTGTAGTAACTGTATATAATAACATTTAATAACATATGTTATTCAACTTTCATAAACCATAACCTACAAACTTGCATTGCTATTGTAAAGCTTTCTACTTTCTGTTGTCTTAATACAGGATTCTTGTTCACAATGTCACAGTGTTGTTTATTTGTTAGCACTGAGATAGTACAATAATCGATATGAGATATCACGTTACCAGCACAAGCAATATGACGAAATGTCTCTCAGGACAGCAGAGAACAACGTTTCGACCTTCTTAGGTCATCTTCAGTGGGTTTCTCTTGCATCACAACATGACGAAACTTCTCAATTTTAACAGCCCACTTATGACAACTGAGGTTGAATGGTGCAATAGAATATATATAAATCTTTGGAGGGTTAAGGAGGTAGAGCCCATAGGAAACTTTGTACAATAAAGCTTATTTAGAGAGAAGTAGAACTGATAAAAACTTTTTTGTATCATTAAAAGTTTGTTCGTAAAAGGTTACTTTTTACACTAGAAGCTACTCTAGGAATTTAGGAGCAGAGTGAATTCCTGTGCACCTGTAATTGAGTTTAACATTGCTTTCAATCCTGTGTTATTATATAACCATAGTTTTACTCACTCAGCACTTTCTTAGAGGCTTTTAACGAACAAATAGAATAAAATGTCTTAAAATAGTTACACTAATATTTTAGTTGTTCGCGAACATACGGTACCGTATAGGTGTTAGAAAGTTGGGTACCTAAAAATACCTAGTTTGTTTAAGACGTACGAAGATGGGAAATTAGGAATCGAATGACAGAAGCGCATAGGATGATTTATTCAAGTAAAGAAAAGGTTTTCATCCAGGTCCACTAGGTAATTTAATCAATTATGAAGTTTCTTTGAGCAAATTCAAAATTGGGTTCAATGTCTATTTGACTCAAACTCAGAACTAATAAAAGTAATCTTGTTTGCTTTCTTTTTTTTACTGTTTTCTCTAAACTTTTGTCCCCAATGGCACAACGGTATATCTGTGGATTCAAACTGCTATAAACCGGGTTTAGATATCCGTAACAAACTCTAAACCCTTATAATCCTTTACTTACCATAAAGGCTTACATGGTAAGCTAGCTATTTCTGTTCCCAGGGGCTGGTTACTGTAAGTCTATCGAACATAACATTTTTGACGTTTCCTCAGAATTTCCAATTTTGTCTTGCTCTTGGGAATAAAAAAAATGTCTGGTGGCGAAAACGTTGTTGTGTATAAACATATATTTAAAACTATTTTCTATAGATTTTAATAATCAGGTTTCGATAAATAAGTATATATATTTTTAAACGTAATGAAATACGTGGCCCGGCATGACCAGTTGGTTAAGGCACTCGATTCGTAATCGGGGTTCGAATCCCCGTCGCACCAAACATTCTAGCCATTTCAGCCGTGGGGCGTTATAAAGTACGGTCAATTCCACTATTTGTTGGTAAAGGAGTAGCCCAAGAGTTTGCGATGGGCGGTAATGACTAAATGCCTTCCCTTTAGTATTAGACTACTAAATTAGGGACGGCTAGCGCAGATAACCCTAGTGTAACTTTGCGCGAAATTCAAAAAATCCAAACCCAACCGATGGTAAAGTCGCAACAGTTACGTTGAGATACGTTGAGAGTCTGGTCAGTCATAAGGAAACAAAATCGAATCGGTGAGTTTCAGGTTATTACCTTTCAGTGTGACTAACCCAACCTACAGTATAAATACTATAATTATAAACTGTTACTATGAATGTTGCATCATTAACAAAATAGTGCAAATTGTATAGGAAAACAAATCGATAAAACTACATAATAATAATAAAATATGTTTTATTCGAAAAGTAACGTACCACACATTTGCATTAAAACTTGCCTCGAGCAGAAGTTGAAAGTATTTATAATTAGTATTCTAGATAATTACGTGAATTACATGTATATGGTTACAGCAATCACATACGAAGCTGAAATGCGCTTAAATTAGTTAAACCGGAGACTCAAAAGCTTCTAAGAAAAAATAACTGTGGTACTATTGAGCCACATGTGGCGATGCTTGGACTATGAACTTTTGCTATGATGTACTAAACACATTTTTAATCAAGTCACAGATATGAATATTTCAAATTACATCATTCAATTATCATGTAATAATGAGAAATACAGCTGTCGTTACACGTTACACTGAACCTTTTAGGTGTGTTTGTTAAATGGGAATATCTACAGTCAACTGAGTATATGTGTGAGTGTGTTTAGGCTTGTGAAGAACAAATACGTTGCCTTGGGAACCATGAAAATAATTGTTGCCTCACGCAGCTGTGGTTGTTTCAACGCAAATGATGGCTATCGTCGCATCGAATTTCCAATTTCACGACCGAACCATCGATGAAATTACGTTTTGTCTGTTTTAATAATCTGAGTGTTGTTTTTATCAGGTTAGCTGAGTCTTTGTGTGTGTGTGTGTGGAATACTGGAAATGGGCAGTAAGAAGCTTTATCATTGCATGACGACTAATTCTATATATAGACATGTTTAAATAGCAAGTATAATGAAATAATAGTGAAGAATGAACTACTATAATTTCCTTGTGAACGTTACCAGAGGACACGATGTTTGTTTTCAGCTAGAAATAAACGAACTAAACTAATTTATTCATGGAGTTTCAAGTTGTTAAAGTTTTTTTTTTGCCGTTTATTGATAAAGTAAGTGTATGTATATGAGCATCCAGATGTATTTCACGCATCTAGTCCAGAAATTATGTGACCGTGAAATTTGTTTCTAGGGTTTTGTTTCTGGATTTACATTCATTAGTTTTAATGTTTTTACTCTTGATTGGTATGACCGGAACTTTACATAGAAAAAACAAGACGCAAATGAACAAAAAAAAAAAAAGACATTTGACAAATGAACAAATATCGAAAAAGATACCATTAAATTAATTTTCTTTTACACTGGACTACACTACAGCTTAATTAATTAATTAAAAGTGTGCCAGTTGTCTTAACTATGATTACTCCTTTTTCTACCGATTGGAAACCCCAGAAGACTAGCTTTATTCATGCCAGCTGATCTGGTTAAGAAGCTACTTCACTTGTCTATCAGTAAACAATCCTCTCAGGAGAAACATGCAGTGGGTCAATCGTTAGGAGAATATCTACACTCAGAAGCTTTACTCTAGGATAAACATTTTATTAACAGCGAGGAAATAAACCTCCAAATACCTTATTTTGTGAAAGTGATAGCTCATGTATGCAAGGTACTAGATCAATCCGATCTCGTTTACAAGCCACGGTTCATAATATCTCAACATTCCTTACAGACAATTGATAAGACTGAAAGAAGTTACGTCTATAAATTTGATATCTTCTGGAACGGATTAAAAAAAAAGACCTTATGAAGATAACAGGATAGCGAAGTCAGTTCATTTGATTTTAAAAGATGGATTCCGTATTGAGAAACACGCTTGTTCACCGTTGAATATGTTTAAATTCACTAGAAATGTTTTTAACGACTAATATTACGAGCCAGTTCTTCCTTTTTTATTATTAAATTTTCTCATTATTGCCTGAACCAAAACGATAAAACATACATTAAACAAACACACAAATATTCATTTTGTACTTATAATGAAACGATTTTCCGGTTTAACTTAATTTGAATGAAGTTTAAGGTAAGATAAGAAAATCATTCATGGGATTCTAATTTATGTTGTGTTATGAATCTTCAATACTTTTAATCCTGAATACACTGAATGACGTCTTTAAGTAGAATTTGGCCGTGTGTGGTTTACTGGTTGGTGTGAATCCGAAGATCAATGATTTGAATCCCATTGCCGCAAAAGCACGCTCCACGTTTTAGAGCCATAAGTGCGTCAAATTATTATCTCATTATTAGAGTAGAGTAGCTCAATAGTTGGCGGTGAGTGCTGTTGTCAATTAGCCTTTCTTCTAACTTATGAGCTTTAAACTGGGGAGGAAAAGCAAATATAGTCCTTTTGTAGTCTTGCGCTAATATCTAAAACAAACAACCTATCAACCAATCAGAACTGTTATGTCAACTGAGATTTTTTTAGCTCATAAATAAAAACAACTTGTTCAAGGGAAACATAGACATGTATACATTTTTCTAAAACGTTTTGTCTCTACCGATGCAAAATAACACACGCCATTTTTCAACAGCTTGGTAACTCGAGTTAAACTTACTTATAGTTGGATTGTGGTTGAGTTTCAGATATTTCTGTGAAAATTCTTTTTGTGCTTACACATCTTTAATTCTTTCATACAGAAGCTATACAATGTTAACATGCTTTACAAATCGCGTATTAAGTTGATTTTAAAACCTGAAGCTATACAGAGCTCTGTGTTTGAATATTATAATGACACGCTGTTTGGTTTGTTTTGAATTTTGCGCAAAGCTACACGAGGGCTTACTGCTAAATTAGGGAAAGCAGCTAGTCATCACCACCCACCGCCAACTCTTGGGTTACTATTTTACCAACGAACAGTGGGATTGATCGATAGAACATAACGTCCCCACGGCTGAAAGGACGAGCATGTTTGGTGTGACAGGGATTCGAACCCGCGACCCTCAGATTATAAGTCGAATGCTTTAACCATCTGATCATGCCGGGCTCGTAACGTTGTTGACCTGGATATGGTGGTGAGAGATGATGCAGTTCGAATATTCAGTTTTCACAAATCTAGTTATCCGGTATAGATTAATATATTTGGTGTTGTAATTAACATCATCACAATTTGAATAAAATCTTATCTTGATAGCCTCTACCACTCTAACACCACAAGAGAAGTAAAAAAAGAAACAAGTGTGTTTGTAATAAAAATCTACGCTATGCTGTCTATTACACCTGAAAACGTATTACAAAACACCAGATAATTGCATTTCCTATCATGGATTTGTAACTGCAACTTTTTAATGTGCTGGTAACTTAAATTTCAGTTGAGTGAAATAACTCTATAAATTGGATGTGACAAAAAATTGTTAAGTATTGACGACGTTTTTTCGTTTTATTAACTCACAAATTTACAATATGTACATAACCCTAGCTTTTGTTTTGTTAATACAGAGTAATACAATATGTACATAACCCTAGCTTTTGTTTTGTTAATACAGAGTAATACAATATGTACATAACCCTAGCTTTTCTTTTTTTAATACAGAGTAATACAATATGTACATAACCCTAGCTTTTGTTTTTTTAATACAGAGTAATACAATATGTACATAACCCTAGCTTTTGTTTTTTTAATACAGAGTAATACAATATGAACATAACCCTAGCTTTTGTTTTTTTAATACAGAGTAATACAATATGTACATAACCCTAGCTTTTGTTTTTTAAATACAGTGTAATACAATATGTACATAACCCTAGCTTTTGTTTTTTTTTAATACAGAGTGTTTGAAAACGTTTTATGTTGCGTTAGATTATGTTATTTACTAAGACTTTGATTTATTTCACAATGAAACAGTTGAAGTGGTTGTTAATTATTTAGTTATGGCTTTAATGTTTTAAGTGTCTTCATATTATCCACTTAAGACTTTGAACTATCTCTCACAGAACAAAACTAATTGAACTAACTGCTGATTATTCAGCGACGGCGGAACACTATTTCTTCGAAATTCCGTAAACTCATCACCATGGTTATAACATGTTTACCAAATTGAATGTTACATTCAAATAATTAGATTATTGAGTTAAAAAATGAAATTTATGCTTTGTTAGGTATCTGTGAGGATGGATAATTTTTTATCCTTCTGTAAAACACCTAGATGCTGTGGTCACATTAGACAATATTATATTCCAAACAAAACTGCATTTCAACTGTGTTAAATATTGGTATTTATCTATAGATTTTACCACATATCATATTATTTTATTTTTGTTTTTTGTAATTAACCACAAAGTTACACGAGGGGCTATTGTGTTCTGCCCACCACGGGTATCGATAACCGGTTTATAGCAGTGTGAGTCCACATACACACACACATCACTGTGCCACTGGGGCACAACTATATATCAAAAGACGGTTATAATTCGATTGTATTTAGAATTTACAGGTGGTGATTACATTTAGGTATTCATTTATATAAATGTGGTTTAATTTTATGTTACTAAAATGAAGAGATGACATCTAATATTTAATTGTAACAGTCACAAAATTTTAACAAAAAATAATTCCACGTTTAGGACATGTGGTCAACGCTAATTTGATTTGTTTGAACTATTTATTGCACGGTTGAAAAAAAGACTTGTATTTTGTTTGGTTCACTGTTACCTTCGTAATACTTGTATTTCTAAATATAAAGTACCACTTAACATTTAATATAAGCATGTTAACTTAACAGATGTTACCCGTTTTGATTTTAATCCAAGCGGTAGCGTGAGTGTGCTTGGTTTTGGATATTGACGCAAATCTAAACAAGAGCTATCTGCGCTGTCGATTTCTAATTGTGAACTGAAAGATTCGAGGGGAGCAAATTTGTCAACAGCTCTCGTCTCCAACTTTTGAGCTTCTGTGATCAGTAGGGGGATTTGACTGTAACGTTTATAATGCACCCAAGGCTCCAGAGTACAGAAAGCGATTTGAAGACAACAAGACCCGAGCCTAGAACATATTATAAATAACAGTCCCCACATCATTCACGTATGTACCTGCGTGTGTGTATCAGAGTGCTTGATAATTAACAACCCATTTACATTCGAAGATATCAAGTAAAAAAGATTAGAAAAACATTCAATGCAGCTGATGTTTCATACACGTGTGAATGTTATAGTTTAGTAACTAAAATAAATACGTTTTACTTAACCATTTTCTATGACGTCGACTTATGCCTAGGAAGTTAAACTTCATAAAAGTTGTTTTGGTTTTAATAACATATTTTCTAAAATTCAACAACAAAGTTTCGAAAATAATTTTTTTTTCTATCATGTAAGGTTTTTTACAGATCTGGAACAAATCTTACTTAGATCAAATTATTATTTCATTTACCACAATGAACATTTTTTACTATTATGTTTGTTAAAAAAATACAAATAAAATAAATAAAAGGAACGAACATTGATGTCATCCTGACTTGCGTGTGTGTGAAATCTATAAGTCCTTTAATCTCAAAACTACGTGTTGTGGTCTTTTTTTATGTACTGAGTTATTACGTTTTGTAAATCATTTTCGGATTCTGATAACAGGAATTACTGAAAGCCAATGAACAATTTCAAAACAACAAAACTGTCGCAGGCCTGTGTAACTGAGGAAGTACGAAGCTTAAAATATTTGCATAACGAATTCAGTTATAACTTTCTATAATACCCTATGCTTAATCCAGCTATCATTTCTTCCTTCTTATATGATGTTACGAAAAAACAAACAAACATTATATCATAATGTTTTGTCTTTTTTGTTTTAACGCTGATATATGTTTTATGTCAAATCATCCATCCTCCATCCAATTTCTTAAAATATTTTTGTCAGTGTGATTCTTTCAGCTAAGTTGCCTTCGTAAGCAGGTTTGTCTTTTGTTAAGCCTAAAAATAGCAAAAATGAGGTGTTTACCATAATTGATCATTTTTGGATTTTTCAGGAAAAGTTCATCAAAGCTAAGACCCTGAAAACTTTCAAGAACATCTATTTAATTTTCTAGATAGCTCTTAAGATCCCTTAATAGTGGCAATACATTAAATAATGAAGTTTTTTTTTTTTATGTGACGCAAGTTTCAAAGAATCATAAAATTGTAGGCGTATTTTAAGAAGACACAAATTTCTGCTGTTGAAAGGGAGGGAACATATGAAAAAAGTGGCATTTTGTTTCAATTGAAGTTAGGCTTACCAGCTAAAGAACGGTAAATTATCTTCCACTGTGTGATAATGACATTATAAAATGAAGACCCTGAAAACAGGTACCAGTCTAATTGTAGACGAATATATCATTGAGAACTTACAGCTGGTCTTTAATGCACCGACATTGACAATTTGCTTGTCTTTCTATTTTAAAACATTTGAAAAAAAATTGAACATACAATAGAAATTCAGCTGTTGTATTTTAGTTCTTCTTTAGGACAGACGATCTCAAAGTGTGGCATCATCGAGGAGTAGTTCACCTCGTGTTTCCATGATAACACAATTTGTTGTATCCAGGTGTGTCGAACATCCATTGAGAGAGGTGTGGTATTTTCGTTTATTTATTATTACTATTTTTGGTGCATTTATCGCCTCAATTTCGAATCCAAGAAATCCCAAACACCAGACGAATGATTTATTAAATGAAATAGAGCTAGTCTCATAGCGGTCCTTAGTAAAACATCTTTTAACAATTGAATCTGCTACAAAGGTAACGATAAACCATCACATTACAGACACAATGACTTCATAGACCGTTATGTCAGTCTGTGAAAGACCTTTCTTATTTTAGAGATTGACTATAGTACAGCGCTTTTCCAGCAAATAAGTTTTCACTTCGTAATTATCTTGTATGACAAAGAAAACAACTTACACAGCTTTATCTTTTCATAGAAGAAAGTAGCGAGGTTACTGGATTCTAAGTGACTATACACAAGACGTTTAAGTCAATCAACTGTCAAGCGAACAAACATTTGCATACGACTGAAGTTTTAATAAAATAAAGTGGTATATTTTTGAATACGTAAAGAGTTGCAGTTATATTTCTCTGTTATATTTTTTTCGTATTAAGGACCAAAATAAGAAATTATTCTAAAAGTTTCTGGAAAATAATACATTAGAATACTTGAGCTATTGTAGAATGTACAAACTCCAGCAGCTTTTGTTTGTAGTGAAGCACAAAGCTACAGAAGGGCCTCTTTGTGCTGTGCCAACCACTGGTATCAAAGTCCGATTTTAACCGATATGAGCCCGCAGATTTACCCCCGTGTTACTGGGAGGAACTTTAAAATCTAACTAAAGTCATTAAATTATCTTAGGTCCTCCAGGTTTCATAGTTAACATCAAATATAAAAACCGGTAATTCGGACATTTTATTGTAGAATATTATGATTAGGAATGAAATTATAAGCTTCATATAGAATACAAAGTAAAATTACTGGATATTATTTTACTATTCTGCTCGTCGGCTGGTTAGGGCCCTCGAGACGTAACCTGAGAGTCACGGGTTCGAATCCCCATAACACCAAACACGCTCGCCCTTTCAGCCATGAGGACGTTATTACGTGACGGCCATTCACACTATTTTTTGATAAAAAAGTAGCCCAGTATTTGGCGGTGAGTGGTGATGACTAGCTGCCTTCCCTCTAGTCTTACACTGCAAAAAGTAGGGACGGCTAGCTCGGATAGCTTTCGTGTAGTTTTGCGTGAAATCTAAAACAAACGAAGCGTTTATGTCTTTTTTTTTTTCTATAGAGTGTGAACTGATAATAACTCACTTATATGAAGCAGGTTATTAATACCAATGTTGTATTTACACTGAGTAATATTAATTTAGACGCTGGTTATCCTTAGATTTTACAGTAAATTAATCTTAAGTTATACTTAAAACCAATAAGGCGAGTACAAAATTGCAATGATCTATAACGTTTTTTTGTTTTTTTTTACGGCAGATTACAACCAATCATAACAAAAGAAAGTGTTGTTTGCATTCTCCCTCTAGATGCAATACCATAACTGAGATTTACTCATTAAAACGTGTTCGGACATGCTTTAGCTCTTTTACGATTATACTGCAGGGGAGTGTTTAATGTATGGGAATTCTATGTGTGGTTACCAAAGTTTTACTTTACATGAATCCTGTACGGCAATTATCACACTCGTGACCTCCCCCTTTCTCTGCCTATTTAATGTTAAATTTATAACCATAGATATTAAAACGTATTAAAGCAGTGAGCGTCCTTGTCTTTGGATATGCATAGGTGTTTTATTCATAGAATGAAGTTAAGGGGGGAGAAAAAAGAAAGTTATGTATAATTAAGGGATGGTCTGTTTCACTGTTTGCATTCAATAACCACCATCCCAGAGAACCTGGGAAGAAAATATGAAGAAAATCGTATGAGTGGTGACCACAGTACCAACTGCAATCGATTAGGTCCACGTTGTCAGTCTACTGTAATAAGATTTTCGTTTTATATAGGATTTAGTTGGTTTATATTTATTGCCAAAGGGGGAAGTTTTTCATATTTCATGACTTCGCGACCTCCTCTTAGGGCGAGTTAAGCATTATTGATACCCGCACCGTTTCATGAGAGATATTTTTGTAGAAATATTACGGACTCGAGCACGAACGTAATTCTATTCGGTTAGTTTACGAGGAATATTTTTTGTCACGAGACTTTAAAACTGGTTTGACTATGATGTTTTATTCATGTGGTATAAAATAAAATCTTTAGCATATGAAACAATCTACTCGTTTGATGGATCGCCCTGCTATGCTTCATTGTCGATAGTCTGACACAGTTATTCAAACTTCACTATCAGGCTCCACATGCACCTTTACTGAATAAATTGTCCACCAGTGTAGGAGACAATAGAAGAAAATAGTTAAAATTAGGAAAATAAGTAATGAGAAGGCCTTTGTGCTCCAAGGAATGTTGTAAAGTGCAAAGACCAAAATAACATTTTGTTTTCTCGTCAGGAATTTGTTTGTTTACTCCTGTTTGAATGATACGATATAATAAACCGATTTGCACTAGTCTCATTTTGAAGTGACAGACAACACTCACCGCAAACTCTTGGTCTGCTCTGATTAATAATGAATTTGACTAATCACTCTTGTAATGGATCAAAGTGTAAAGACCTGAACATTCTAAATTCTTTGCATTCACAATCGCACACACTAAACGTTAGGCCACACCTGTCCTAAGTCTTCTAAACTGGATCAAATCTATGAATTTAAATATAGTAAATTAAATAAAATATTTTTGTCTTTTACACTTATTTTAAAGTAACAGATGTTTTTCTAAATATCTGAAGAAAAAACAAAAAACAAAACAAAACAGAATTAACAACCAGCATCACCTACAAACCTTACTTGGCTTATTCTTATACAATATTCAACGTAAGGTTTATCTTGACCATGCGGCAGATTAATTTTTTTAGTCTGACTTAAAATATCTCTCTTCAGAATAGGGGGCGCTAAAGTCCATGGTTCGATTTCCTACGGTTTGGGTTGGCTCTATACGACAACAACAAAAAACATTCAAGCTTAAAATAAGTTATTGTGAAATTGTAAGAGCACAGTTTGCATCTAGACAAACTTCTATCAAGTAACTCTTTTAAAGAATACTGAAATAAATAATGAAATATCAAATAGCTAATGTTGTTTGACGTCATCTTTCCTATGTCATTCTCATTAGAACTTAAAGGAAGCCGAATTACTTCTACTCTTGAACAATATATGCATACTTTTCTCCTTTTGTTTTTTCCAAACGTTCCATGCTAATTAGTTAGAACTGAAACATAAAAAAATTAAAAGTAGCAGTACCACAAAAAACTCTGTCGGAGAAAAAGACACTACAAAACCAGACTCAATCATATAACTTCGAATGTGTTATTTTGAAAGTAAATTATAATTGGAAAGTTTGCTAAAATAAAGTTACAGAAATCCTAATTACATGACTCTATCAACAAACAAGATAGTTTTTCAAACTAAAATAACTATATGCTTTAATACTAGATTGAACTTCTAAAAGAAATGGTTTCAAAATGCCGCATTTTTTCAGTAACACCCTTTAAACAAATAGGTCTACACGCTTTACAAAAAAGATACAAATCATTATTGCAGTCTACCATTTACAAAATAGATATAAATTATTACTATAGGCTCCCTCCCTAGTGGCACAGTGGTATTTCTACGAATTCCAACCACTAGAAACTGGGTTTCGATACCCATGATTGGCAGAACACAGATAACCTACTGTGTAACTTTGTGCTTAATTCCAAACAAACAAACATTACTATAGTCTGAATTGGATATAGCGCAATCTGGTGGTAAGATACTGAAGTTGAATGTTAAAATATTAATTACTACAAATTTTACTTCACATACTAAAAAAACAATGTGTGGGCGATTAATGTACGTGTTTTGTGTCTTTTCGTATAAAAACTGCACCAAGTATCCAAACGATAGCATGATCTTTAACCTTAACGGGAAGTTATGTGTACCTGGGGTAAAAGGCCAGTTCAAAGGTGTCTACGGTTCAAGTATAGCTACTGACCAGCTGATCCATAGTACTCATTGCTACAATGATTTTTCACGACACTGTAAAGCGAATGACAAAGTCTGACTGTTGGTTTTATAACGCACCCAAAGTTGCAAGTGTGGAGAGTGTTCAGCGTTATCATTGTTGTGAACTTGAAACCTTACAGTCTGCAGCCGAACACGATGTCCACAATGACGCAGTAAAGAAACAATAAAAAAAAGATACACATGTTTCTTTGTTGTGTTGTCTATGGCTAATGTTTTTGTGGCTACAATATGTAGTAGATGTTGTAAAATTTATTTCCAACAACATACGATGCATCTAGTGAAACAGTAAATTGATTCACTAACTTAGAAAATTTGTTACAGGAAGTTTCTTTTTTATTGATATTTTATGTTTATTCCTCTTGGATTGCACGTGGTTGGGATGTTTTATTGTCAGTATATTAAAATATCATGTACATAATTGTATTTTCCTGTGCTACTTCTACGCAGAAAAATTCCATACATGGTAAAAGAAAAGAATGCTTTTATCAGATCACCACTTGATATTTTTTTCTTTTTGTTTCGCACAAAGCTACACGAGGTCTATCTGCGCTAGCCGTCCCTAATTTAGCAGTGTAATACTAGAGTGAAAGTAGCTAGTCATCACCACCCACCACAAATTCTTAGGCTAGTATTTTACCTACGAATAGTGGGATTAACCGTCACAGTATAACGCCTTCACGGCTGAAATGGAGAACACATTTGGTACGACAGGGATTCGAACCTTCGCCTCTCAGATTACGAGTCGAACGCCTTAGTCCACCTGCCCATGCTTGGTTTGGTAGCCAACTAAACTGTTAAAATATAAGTTTGTAGCTTTGTTGTAAAAGCTTAGCAAAGTTTAAGACTAGCTTGAATGAAGTTATAAACAATTGTGGACAAAAGAAATGTAAAAAGTTAGTATTTTTTGTTTCGTCATGTTGAAGTCATAACGAACCACTTTTAGGTTTACAATACCTGATATATTTAAAAGATTTATTAAGCCTTTCATCATTAACAGGAGATTCATTGTTTAACATTGTTTACCGTACTAGCACTCTCTAGAGGCAGTCAATACAAAAATCGAACAAAACTTGAGGTCTGGTGAACGTTAGAGCGAATGTGCAAAGTGTGGAAATTATCTTATAAGTTTACTCGTTGATAGTGGTGGACGACGGACGACAAATAAGATTTTGTTAATGTACGAAAACGAAATAGTAACCAAAGATATGATGATCGTAAACATTTACCTCATAGGTTTAGAAAAGCAACGTTTTTATCATCTCAGGCTTTTTCTAAATCTTTAAAACCTCTCATATGAGTAAGACTCGAGGGACAGATAGATATTTTATTAAGTACTTAGGGCAAAGACGTTGTTGTTGTTGTTGTTTTGGAATTTCGCACAAAGCTATTCGAGGGCTATCTGTGCTAGCCGTCCCTAATTTTGCAATGTAAGACTAGAGGGAAGGCAGCTAGTCATCACCACCCACCGCCAACTCTTGGGCTACTCTTTTACCAACGAATAGTGGGATTGACCGTCACATTATACACCCCCACGGCTGGGAGGGCGAGCATGTTTAGCGCGACGCGGGCTCGAACCCGCGACCCTCGGATTACGAGTCGCACGCCTTACGCGCTTGGCCATGCCAGACCCCTAGGGCAAAGACAAACAAACCCATGAAATAACACTAATTTTAATACATTCGAGATAGGAGTAGCAGTTAAATTGATGTTAATGTACATCTTTAGTTTAAGTGATGAGAAAGGATATTTTAAACATTCGAGAAAGGTCACGTAACACACTGTTTATAATGAGAGCGAACGAGATTTTTTTTCATCCTGTAAACTACATATAACAACTCACACTGCACCAAACTGATTAGTCGCACTTACATTTGTCTTAACTTTGGTGTTTGGGGTCCAGAACAGCACTAGCCAATACGTGTAACTTAACAGTTATGAATTATTCTAAACATGTTTGAAAATAAAATAACAATAATTTATGTGGTGCATAATTAATGCGAGCTGATATATCGGCCTTCAAGTGAGAATAAACAGAAAAAAATCTAATTTATCAAATATTCACAGCTTTTTCTACTTTTCCGAGCCCTAAGTTTAAGACTATTTTCCACCCAGCTGTTGAGATGGAAGCATTAAGTATGCTAGTAGTTAGGCTTAGAACCCTTAAAATGTACATTTAATGAAAGTTTATGAATTTTCCTTTGTGTTAGGCCTACGTGTTTATGTATGAAATATAAGTAAACAAATAACACGTTAGATCAAAAGGATGGTTTAACAAAGAAAAAAAACCCTCTAGGAAAAACTTTTTCAAAGTTCCCTGAAAGTAGCAATCATATTACTGACAGCAACATTAATTTATTGGTTCTCGTATGGAAGTAGAGCTTTTTCATTTAACGAGAAACTTCGTCACCTTATTCCCTAATGGCTATACTTTATCTAATTTACCAAGTGTTCACGCGTTTCATATGGGAGCAATAGTGGCGAAGGTCATAGGGTTGCTGTTACATTAAGGCTGAGATTGGTTGATGGTGATAACGGTTGCGAAGTCCAAGATTTGTTCTATAAAACTCTCACCATAAAGCCTACTGGTTACTAATAACAGATTGTTGGTTAAAACTACTTATGCCACTGCTCGTATAATTGAAATTAGCAAAGCTATTTGGGCTTACTTTCCCAGTTATCGTGTTTAATCTGTGTTTGTGTACTTAGGTATATCCGTAAAAAAAAAAGAACGTTAAATAATTTCTAAAACAATCATGCCAAACCCTAGTCATTGGAAAATATCATTGTTTGTTCCACTCGTGAGTTGCAGAAAGTATCAGTTGATTGTTCAATTAATATTTTTTACTGCAACCTGTTAGAAGAACCACGAATTTAATGTGTATACCTGATATTAACCTCTTTCAAACACCAGAAATTTGAAGTGAACACTTGATATTACCCATGTTAAATTTGTTTGTTTGTTTTTAAATTTTGCGCAGCTACACGAGGGCTTTCTGAACTAGCCATCACTAATTTAGTAGTGTAAGACTAAAGGGAAGGCAGCTATTCATCACCACCCACCGCCAACTCTTAGGCTACACTTTTACCAACGGATAGTGGGATTGATCGAAACATTATAACGCTCACACGGCTGAAAGGGCGTTATAAGTCTTCAGATTTACCACTGAGCAATTGGAGACTTCGTAGTTTGGATAACGAGAAAAATATCTTAAATGTCCTTGATTTGATTGATTTTACTGAGACAAAGTTATAATAAATATAAATATTTTGTCTATTTTACCACTTATTTGGATATAGCTTATGTATCGTTGTATTTCATATGTGTTTGTACTGTTACTTTCAAAACGATATTTGTGTATCAATTCAATTATAGGTGAGATACCACTCAGAACTCCTCATCCTATCACGTTGGGTATTGAAATTAGTCGAGGACTTCTGAGTGTAAGATGCAAATAACACTTGGACGACATTGGGTAACTGTGCAACAGGTAACAGAATGTGCACAGTGAGATGTTTTATCTTCTTGAGTGTCTTTCAAGGGACGTATGCCACTGCATAGTAGAAGTTGAGAGCTCTTCGTTTTGTCAAGTTCTATTTAGAAAGAGTGACTGAAGACAAAATAATTTACTATGAGAACACGAACATTCAGCGACGATTACTGGAAGCAATAACAGATTCCAAGACATGACTAGAAAAACAAGGAAAAGAGCATGGCAAGCTATAACACAGGGGTATCTATACTTGATAGCAACAAACATTAACCATTAAAAGCCTCATAACCATTATAGCCACCAAGTGATGTGTGCTCTTGTAGACAGATAATTTCAGGTTCATGTGCGGAAAACATACACATAAAAACTAATAATAACTAACCCTTATTTGAAAAACTGTTTAGGCACACGATTCATGATGAAATTTAATTGAGTCAACGGCAACCGCCTGTCGTATAAATACAAATATACAGAACGTCGTTTCGAAAATTTTTCAGTTTCAACCTCATTTCGTCAATAACTAACCCTAACTTAATATTTCGTCAATAACTAACCCTAAATTCATGTAAATAAACCATTAGATAAAACGAATACAGTAATTGCAATTAAATACATTTTTTCAAATACTCACAAAATTTATCTTACTTTTCATAAAATCTGCGACAGATGCTAACTAGTACGTTTAAAATCGGAATAGAAAAAATCGAGATATTTTCTAGATATTTCAATAAATCATCATAACGATCCAGTTAGTATAATTTATTTCAGACATACGCAAGCATGGCTGTTATTCCTGAATGACTATGCATGTTTCAAACGTTCCTACAGCTTTATTGCGTAAAACATTATTACAGTGTAATTAATGTTTTGAAAAAAAACAACGGAAGAAATTTTTGGAATATAATGGTTCACGTTCAGAAAGACAGACAAACACAAATTGACTCGTGTGATGTCAAGCCATGACTGAGGGAAAGGGAGAGGTGATAACTCAATTTTATCTGAAATAAGAAGATAAAAAAAGAGAATTATGTTAGACCCAACACCAATTTAGACAACAGATGGCGCAGCCTATTTTTGATGACCACGTAATCTGAAATGTCTTCTTTTCCTTCATTACCAAGTGTCAAAGTGACAGATCTACGGTACCTCATAATCTTACGTTTCTGTTTTCAGTTTTCGAGCGATTAGTCAGAAATGTATATGGAACATACCCTCGTCGCTACAGGGGTTTATTTCCTTACCCCTCATATCAGGCTATAATTAGTTTTTAAGAAGAATATTTGGTTCAGTCGTAAAGAAAGCTCCGTGAATATTGAGATTAAACCACACGAGTAAAAAAAGGTTATTTCGATTTAATATCGTCAATAAGTCAACTGCTACGCCTAACCAAGGCCTCGGAAACAGATTACATTCTATTTCTCTTTCTACGCTCCAAATGCCACATCATTCAAGAACCGTGAACTTATGCTGAAAAATAGTTAATGAGATATAGATGGACAGAGATAGTTTTTGCTGTTTGTTTTTTTTTAGATTTCGCACAAAACTAGTCGAAGGCTATCAGTGCTAGCCTTCTCTAGTTTTGAAGCAATGTACTAAAGGAAAGACAGCTATTCAACACCACCTATCGTCAACTCTCAGGCTACTCTTTACCAACGAATAGTGGTCTTGACTCTCACATTATAACGTCTTCACAACTGAAACGGCTACTATGTTTGAAGAGGGAGAGGTGCGGTTATAACATCTTTGTAAGAATTATATCGTATTTAAGGAAGACAAACAGATATAACTTACCGTATCACATAACAAGACAGATTGAGAAATTATTAAAATAATAACCTGTCAGCACCTTCTTTTTTTGCTTATTTTAAAACAAAGCCACATTGGGCTATCTGCTATGTCCACTGCGGAGAATCGAACCTTAGATTTCAGCTTTGTAAGTCCATTAACTTACTTAGAGATGTTAGTAAATGTACATAAACGTGCCGTAAAGTGGACATTAAAAACCAACAACACATTAAAGGTTCTAAAGGTTAAAAATAACTAGTACTCTTTATCTAATATGGTTTAATATTTTAATATTAATATTAATACGGTCTTGAGCGTAAAGAAATAATAATATTTTCAAAAGTGGACAAGACATGCGGCCAATCTCTGATAGTCTTTACTGCTTCACCAAACGCCCCTCGTAGCAGGGTCAACTGAAAACGGAACTTTGAGATTTAGTTTTAGCTCAGGGAAAAGTCCTCAAATTTTGTAGTGTCATTACCCAAGTAACTAAAAAAGGGATTTGAAGTAACCTACGATAAAACATACCCGTTCCACAAGGCCCGGCATATGGCCAGGTGGTTAGGGAGTTCGACTTGTAATCTGAGGTCACGAGTTCAAATCTCTTTCACGCCGAACATGCTCGCCCTTTCAACCATGGAGGCGTTATTATCTGCCGGTAAGTGTTATTATTCGTTGATAAAAGAGCAGCTCAATAGTTAGCAGTGGGTGGTGATGTCTAACTGCGTTCCCTCTTGTCTTACACTGCTACATTAGAGATGGCTAGCGCAGATAGCTCTCGTGTAGCTTTGCTCTAAGTTCAATAAATAAACAAACGAAACCATTCTAGAAGTGGGAAGAAACAAAACATGAAACATAAAGTTTTTTAATACTGGTTAGCACTGGATCAAAATAGAGCGACGTATCTGTTGAGAAAGAAAGGGAATAAGGTAGTGTCGTAAGAGAATGTCATAAGCACTTCCTTTTTTATAAGTCTCAAAAATAATAGTCTCTTTACAGGAGGTAGTGTTAGATAAGAGCTACAGAGGTGACCTTGTTACCACATATAAACTAGCGACCACCGGACCTGTCTATGAAAAAAGTTATTATGGTATGACCATCTTGTAGAGTTAAGCAGAACTTTTTGTCTAACATCATAACTTGAAAAAAACAAACAAATAAAAGATCCGGAATAAATTTAACAGTACCACAGAGCGCGTGAACAATTCGTGCTTAGCTTTCAGAAATTGAGAGCGAGGTGGAATAGGTTCGTATAGAAAATTTCCGTCCAACATATATTTGCATAGCCAAACTTGGAATGTAGTTTTCTTCTCTGTAAAACGCTCAATAATCAATAACAGTTTTACTTCTAAGAGAACTCGAAGAGTATCAGGTTTGTTCTAAGTAAGCCTGTGGAATGTTGATTATTTTTAATATGTACGTTTTATGGAGAGAATTTATAACTTTCTCAATTTAAAGACTACATGTTAGTAGTACAGGGTCGACATGGTCTTGTATGTTGTCTACTTCAAAAAGTTCTTTAAAAAGTGAACAGATTTCACATAATGTTTGACAGTAACATCTTTCCCTTTATTACTACCAAAATACAGTCAAATTACATACCACTGTTACGATATCCAAATCACATATTACTACCAAAATTCAGTCAAATTACATACTATCGTTACAATATCCAAATCACGTATTACTACCAAAATACAGTCAAATTACATACTATCGTTACAATATCCAAATCACGTATTACTACCAAAATACAGTCAAATTACATACCACTGTTAAGATATCCAAATCACGTATTACTACTAAAATAAAACTAGAAGATTTGCTAGCAGTCAAAAGATTTATCATTTATTTTATTCACTAAAGTTAGAGAGGATCTTATATCGATACTTCACAAATATATTATTCCCTTTTGGAAAAAAAAAACACAAAGTGTTTTCATAACACCAGAGGTTGCCAAAGAAGGATTTCGTGTAGTGTTTTTTTATCTTTTTCTTTCGTGTATTTATAAGTTTGGCGACTCCAGAGTAATTTTATCTTTTTCGATATCTTCAAAACAATCTTACTATTGACTTGAAAATCGTTTCGCTGCTCACTTAAAAAACAAAACAAAAAACAATAGTCATCGAAAGAATTTTTATTTATTAAAATATGTATTAAGCGATTTTAAAGAAATGTAGTAATTTGTTAAGAGCTGTGAAAACATTTCGTGTTCAACGACTCGTTTTTAAAAATCCCCAAAGTTCATATTTGATAGCGAAGTTAACATAAAACAAATCTAAATAGCAAACTAAGTGTCCCGGCATGGGCAGGTGGTTAGTGCGCTCGACTCGTAGTCTGAGAGTCGCGGCTTCGAATCCCTGTCGTACCAGACATGTTCGCCTTCCCAGTCGTGGAGGCGTTATATAGTGAGGGTCAATCTCACTGTTTGTTGGTAAAAGAGTAGCCCAAGAGTTGGCGGTGGGTGATGAGGACTAACTGCTTTCCCTGTAGTCTTTCACTGCCAAATTAGGGACGGCTACCGCAGATAGCCACTCGTGTAGCACTGCGCGAAATTTAAAACAAACAAACTGAAAACTGAGGGAAACTTAGTTGCAGAACATTCTTGTATAGTGCTGAATAAACATGAAAAAAGTGATCACTTGATGACACAGGTATGTACTTCAGCCAATCAAACTAAATGTGGAATCTCCAGCTTTCTCATATGTTGAAAAATTACATATGACCATACGTTCAACCTGCATTTTAATAACTACTCTTCTGCTCATTGGCTAAGTGGTAAGTATGCAGCTTACGACGCTAACCACCGGGTTTCGATAACCATGATGGTAGAGCACATATAGCCCATTCTCTAGCTTTCTGCTTAACAGAACCAAACCTTTACAAAGTTTCTTCAAAATAAAAGTACTGAACTTTACATTTTATTTTGATATAAAATTTTTGGACCTTTAATTTGGATGGAATAATTCAACTCCTCCCACCCTCCAGTGGCTCAACGGTAATTCTGTGTGTGGGCTTGCGACACTAAAAATTGGGTTTTGATAGCTGTGGTGGGCACATCACAGTTCGCCCATTTCATGCCGAACCACAGACAAGCACGGAATGCTTTAAAAAATTCAAAATTTTAGCTCTAAATATCGATTATTAGCCTAATTTTGGACTTTTAATTTAAGGTCTGTAAATAAATAAATTTCTCTTTTGCACAAACACAACTTGGCAGTAAACGATACCTTGACAGAATTGGATATAATTACAACAATCTTCAGGTATACATTGTTAAACGTTCCGTTAAAAATTAGCACACTTGATGTTAAACGTGGAGGGCAGGGCCCCCTTTTAAAAAGTAAATGGGTGATTACTCGAAGTGTCTCTCCTTTATCTCAAGCGCTTACGTCAGTTGTATAATCTCCAATAATCTGTACATGTGTCATTGGCTCAAAGTTTTGTACGTTCCCAGCAAACCCACAATGTAATCTTAGATAATTTGTACATGTGCTATTCACTCAAAGTTTTGTACATTCCCAGCAAACTGTTGATGTGGTCTTAGGTAATTTGTACGTGTGCCATTGACTCAAAGTTTTGTACGTTCCCACCAAATCGCTGATGTGATCGTAGATAATTTGTACATGTGACATTGACTCAAAGTTTTGTACATTCCCAGCAAACCGCTGATGTGATCGTAGATAATTTGTACATGTGATATTGACTCAAAGTTTTGTACATTCCCAGCAAACCGCTGATGTGATCTTAGATAATTTGTACATGTGCTATTGACTCAAAGTTTTGTACGTTACCAGCAAACCGCTGATGTGATCTTAGATAATTTGTACGTGTGCCATTGACTCAAAGTTTTGTACGTTCCCAGCAAACCGCTGATGTGATCTTAGATAATTTGTACGTGTGCCATTATATCAAAGTTTTGTACGTTCCCAGCAAACCGTTGATGTGGTCTTAGGTAATTTGTACGTGTGCCATTGACTCAAAGTTTTGTACATTCCCAGCAAACCGCTGATGTGATCTTAGATAATTTGTACGTGTGCCATTATATCAAAGTTTTGTACGTTCCCAGCAAACCGTTGATGTGGTCTTAGGTAATTTGTACATGTGCTATTGACTCAAAGTTTTGTACGTTACCAGCAAACCGCTGATGTGATCTTAGATAATTTGTACATGTGATATTGACTCAAAGTTTTGTACATTCCCAGCAAACCGCTGATGTGATCTTAAATAATTTGTACATGTGCTATTGACTCAAAGTTTTGTACGTTACCAGCAAACCCACGGTGTAATCTTAAATAATTTGTACATGTGCCATTGACTCAATGTTTTGTACATTCCCAGCAAACCGCTGATGTAATCTTAAATAATTTGTACATGTGCTATTGACTCAAAGTTTTGTACGTTACCAGCAAACCGTTGATGTGATCTTAGATACTGTTTAATTATCTTGTTATAGGAAAATATTATTTATAGAAATTTCTGTCACATATACTCCAAACATAAACCTATTCGAGTCAGAAATATGCTGAAGTCCAAATATTTAAGTGCTATACGCATTGTCCCACAGTGGATCAACTGTGAATTTAAGGACTTATTACACTAAAATCCAATGTTAAATTTCCCATAGTGGGTCCCCAGCTGGCACAGCAGTAAATCTACGGGTTTACAACGCTAAAATCAGGGTTTCGATTCCGCTCGGTAAACTCAGTAGATAGCCTGATGTGGCTTTGCTATAAGAAAAAAAACAACAGCACACGAACCAATGGTGGATAAAACGCAAGGTAGCCCATTGTTAGCTTTACGTTAAATTAAAGCTAAACATGTTGTCCGTAGCACAACTTCTAGCATGTGCAGAGACGCGATTTTTTATAGTAAACTACAAATATCAATATTGCATATAAAGTGCGATGAACCTAATACAAGATGTGAGGAGAAATAGTTGAAAGTTTTATTTTGCTATGTATTTTATGTCTACATTGATTGTTCTTCTTAAATTCAACGCCTACCTGTTTACAAACAATTAACCAACTAATATTTTGAAAGCCTTAAGTCCCCTACAGGCTCAATGATGAGTTTAGGGGCTTCTAATCCTAAATTTGGGTTCGAATCCTGCGACGGACAAAGCGCAATTCGTCCATTTTATAGCTTTATGTTAAAGAAAACAGAAGCTGAAATTAAAACTTAAACGCATTTATTTAAAATAGTTTTATACGTTATCTGTTTCGAGTTAGAACCAAACGTTCATAATTGAATTTAAATATAGCGGTGACTTCATTGAATTTCTTTTTAAGACAAGTAAACCAATAAGGAGTTCTTGAAAAATTGTACCTCGTGATAGTCCGGAAAAATCGTTTATCCGTCTGTAGTTTATACACTCTAGTGATAGTCGGTTTGCGATTGAATTACAGGTTTTGTATCTGCAGTGCTCAGTGTTACAAAGATCAAAGTGAAACAATCATTGAGCTTTTCAGAGTTAAAAAACCTAATTAATTCTTTCTTTATGAACTCAATTCCCTAGTAACGAGAAACGAAAACTAAGATGCTTTTTAAATTAGACTTCAGATTATTTTTAATTTTTTCCCCGTTTGCTTTAGAAACTTTGAAAAAGGAAAAAACGAATTGAATTATTTATGAGAAAAACTACAGAACCTTGTGTATGTGTTCCTTATACATCGTTCCGTTGAGAAATATTTAATCTACTGTGCGACTGGTATTAAATAAATGCGAATATAGATCACCCATTGGTTAAGAGCAAAGAAGCACAATGAGCTATCAGCTTGTGTAAACCGCGGGGATTGATCTCCGTATTTTAATGTTTTAAACCTAGAAGCTAACCACAAATTCGTCATCGTCTTGTTTATCAGCAGGCACAAAATAATACAACCTGCTACCAGCCTGTGTTTGCCGCTAGGATCCAACCCCAAATTTTAACATTTTAGACCTTTAAGCCAACCGCCGATTCGCCATGATCTTAATACACACCAGAGTAGATAATTAATTTGTGACGAAGACATGGGCAGATGGTTCGGGTGTTCGGTTCGTAATCCGAGGATCGGGGATTCGAATCCTCGTCACACCAAACGTGCTCGCCTTTTCCGCCGTGGGGGCGTTATAATGTCAATCCCACTATTCGTTGGTAAAAGAGTAGCTCAAGAGTTGGCGGTGGGTGGTGATGACTAGCTGCCTTTCCTCTAGTCTTACACTGCTAAATTAGGGACGGCTAGCGCAGATAGCCCTCTTGTAGCTTTGCGCGTAATAAAAAAAAACAAACTCAAAGGCTAATAAACGAAAAATATTTTCCAGATATATACAACTTAACAAAAAACGCAGATAGCCCTCGTGAAGCTTTGCGCGAAATTAAAAAAACAATCAAACTTAACAAAAAATTTCGTATTTATCACCACGCTTCTGACGAAAGCCATTCGGTTGTGGTTATACATTATACACAGGTCAACAAATTTTTTCGAAATCTCAGTTGCATAAGATTTTTTTACTTATTCTTACCCTTTGTGACCTGCTAAATTCAAATATGAAAACGGTTCAGCTCTACATGCTCTAGTTTTAATGCAATTTTAAGTTTTTCATTCTAGCCGTTTGTGGTCAAATTAACACGTTTCCTGCGATGCCTATATTGGCAAACCGGCAACTGCTGCGATGCTCTTGTACATCTGTCAGCTTCAGTGCTGCATGAGCTATGATAACGTGAGGTTGTCGTTACACTTGTCTCTTGCCTGCAACTTAGTTAAAGGTAAGACAATAGTGGGACACCGGTGGGTCCCATCGCAGGAAACGTGTTAATTACTTACACGTTTATGTTATCAACAGAGATATTAAAATTGTTTAGATTTTGTTTCAGATCTGATCATGGCTACAAGGAGACGTCAATGTGAGAACAAGCCGGACGCTTTCTGTTATATTTGTGGATGCTTCACGCTTATTCGTCAAAGGCGTAATATAACATCATTTCTGAGGCGTGCTTATAAAGCGTACTTTGGACTTGCTCTTGGTGACCAAGACAAGAAATGGGCCCCACATATTGTGTGTCATAACTGCGAGGAAATGCTGCGTGACTGGACAAAAGGGAAACGTAAGGGTTTACCTTTCGGAATTCCATGACCTGGCGAGAACCGATGGACCACACAACTGACTGCTATTTTTGTCTGGTCAATACAAAGGGCATTGGCAAGAAAAACAGACACAAAATCTCATATCCTAGTATCCCCTCAGCAATCCGACCTACTCTGCACTCTGATGAGCTCCCAATCCCAGTTTTAAAGGATTTCTTCCATCTGAAGATGTGGGTAGTGACCAAGAGCAAGAGACTGCTGATGAAACTCAAGAAATACTTTCAGAATCTGGCGATCCTTCTTATGAGACCCCACAGTCATTAACTCCTCAACAGTTTAGCCAGCTAGAGTTGAATGACCTTGTGCGTGATTTGGGTCTCTCCAAAAAATGCAGCTGAAGTGTTAGCTTCCAGGATGCAAGAAAAGAATCAGCTGAGCCATACAACTAAAGTGTCATACTTCCGAAATCGGGAGCAGGCTTTTGTGCCATATTTTACAGAGGAGAATATGTTTGTTTATTGTCATAATATCTCAGGTCTTCTCCAGGAATTAGGGATGCCAGTATACCATCCAAATGACTGGCGATTATTTCTAGATTGTTCTAAGCAAAGTTTGAAGTGCGTTCTACTTCATAATGACAATGTCTATGCAGCTGTTCCAATTGGACACTCTGTGTATTTACGAGAGGAATATAATGTCATTAAGACTGTGACTGACCTACTAAAATACCACGAGCACAACTGGACAATTTGTGTGGACCTCAAAATGGTTACTTTCCTCCTAGGTCAACAAAGAGGATTTACAAAGTACCCCTGCTATCTTTGCATGTGGGACAGCCGAGCTCGAGAAAAGCACTGGAACCAGAAGGAGTGGCCCATACGTGAGACTCTGAAGGCAGGTATGCCAAATATTGTCAACGATCCAATTGTCTGTCATTTGAGGAAAAGATCATATTTCCTCCTCTCCATATCATGCTGGGCTTGATGAAACAGTTTGTGTAAAATATTTTCTCAACCCAAACGAGCCGTTTTTGCATATAAAGTTTATGAAGGCGTTGAATACTGACGGTGAATGCTTCCAACACATATTTTCTGTGCTCCCTGGTTTGTCCTTCGAGAAGATCAAGACAGGTGTTTTTGATGGACCACAGATTCGTGCACTTGTGCGTGATCAAGAATTTGCCAGAAAGATGAACGACAAGGAAAGGACTGCATGGCTTTCATTTGTGGCGGTGATGGCAAACTTTCTCGGTAATAAAAAAGCTGACAACTATGAAACCCTTGTAACGAATATGTTGTCAGCTTTTCGCGACCTTGGATGTAACATGAGTGTCAAACTCCATTACCTGTACAGTCATCTTGATAGATTCCCTGAGAACCCAGGAGCTATAAGTGACGAGCAAGGCAAGCAGTTCCATCAGGACCTCAAGACCATGGAAGAGCGTTACCAAGGGAGATGGGACAAACATATGATGGCAGATTACTGCTGGAGCATTAAACGAGAATGCCCTGAGACAGTCCACAAACGCAAGAGCTACAAGCGGAAATTCATGCCTGAGTAGACTGCAATTGAGCTTTCCCTCCTCATAGTAGCAAATGTCTTATCTACTAATCAGTTTTATATAAATAAATTGAATTAATATAAATAACTTGAATACATTTATACTATCTTGCATTTTCTTTTTTATTGCCCAGCTATATTAAAGAGTTTTATAACATATTTTATCACATATTTTTCATGATAGACTACGACGTCAATGTGATGATGACGAAATTTTGAGATTTTCAAATACCTTGATTGCAAAAAAAGTAGAGCACTGAGGAAAAAACTAACTTCAGATCTGAAATCAGGGCAAGAAATTATGTAATACCAATTGTTTGATATAAATGCAACAAAAATTTTGTTGACCAGTGTTATTTACTGTTCTTGTATAAAAGTAATGATTAGTTGGTGTTTTATCCCAATAACTGCAGAATTTGTGGGAAAATAGATAAAGACATTACATTTCAACATTTAAAACCGACATTGGGTTTTTAAAGCGTTTCTTAAGCATAATCATAAACCTTACATCAATAAGATATTTGATCATGTTTCTAAAACCCTACATCAACAAGATATTTGATCATTTTTCTAAAACCCTACATCAACAAGATATTTGATCATATTTCTGAAACCCTACATCAACAAGATATTTGATCATATTTCTAAAACCCTACATCAATAAGATATTTGATCATATTTCTAAAACCCTACATCAACAAGATATTTAATCATATTTCTAAAACCCTACATCAACAAGATATTTGATCATATTTCTAAAACCCTACATCAACAAGATATTTAATCATATTTCTAAAACCCTACATCAACAAGATATTTGATCATATTTCTAAAACCCTACATCAATAAGATATTTCATCATATTTCTAAAACCCTACATCAACAAGATATTTGATCATTTTTCTAAAACCCTACATCAACAAGATATTTGATCATATTTCTGAAACCCTACATCAACAAGATATTTGATCATATTTCTAAAACCCTACATCAACAAGATATTTGATCATATTTCTAAAACCCTACATCAACAAGATATTTGATCATATTTCTGAAACTTTACATCAACAAGATATTTGATCATATTTATAAAACCCTACATCAACAAGATATTTGATCATATTTCTGAAACCTTACATCAACAAGATATTTGATCATATTTATAAAACCCTACATCAACAAGATATTTGATCATATTTCTGAAACCTTACATCAACTAGATATTTGATCATATTTATAAAACCCTACATCAACAAGATATTTGATCATATTTCTAGATACTGTAGTAGCCACATTTTTCATTTAAATTATAAACTTTATCAATATGTTTTTTTAGTTTACGTTGGGTATCAAAAACTTCTTACTATACGAAAAATAACTTTTATACGATTTTTTTAGACCGCACTTATGTAAAAACCTTATGGAAAATAAAAAATTCCTGGTTTTAAAAAATGTTAAGAAAACTTTAGTATAAGTTTTTAAAAGTGTATTTTCCAAATAAATAAATAAGAATCATAAAACGTTTGAGTGTTTTCGCGAAACGTTACATTCTAGGCTGTCTGTGCTGCATCCGCCACAGAGATCGAGTTCTAGCATTGTTATGATAGCTTTCAAATTTACAGCTGAGCCACCCGAACTCAAAAGTATGTTTTAGTTTTAGAGCAAAACCACATTAGACTTCCTACTATGTCAATTACGGGGAATTGAACATACGATTTCAACGTTTAAGTCCACTTACCGCTGGCTAACGTAGGACAAAGACAAAAGAAAATATATATTCATTCTTTAAATGACTGAAACAGTTTAAACGCTCTGTGTTTCTAGAACTGTTGTATTTTATAAAGAAAGTCTGGACAGAGTTCTGTATTTCTTATAACGCTGCACCTCCTAAAGATAGTCTAACCAGTGCTCTGTATTTCTTATAACGTTGCACCTCCTAAAGAATTCTATATTTTCTAAACTGCAGTACTTTCTGAAGTATAAGAAACTGAAAAAAAAAACCATGCGATTTAAAATTTATTTGTACATGTGTTTTCAACTGATAATTAACACACATTTTAAACTAATTTAGGTTACACGTGTAAATTACTGTATTTATAAATATCGAATTAAAGGTTTGAGAATTTCAACTGTATGGTTTTAATAGTAGATTAAAGGTACAACTATATTCGTTTGAATGAGTATCAGATTGAGGGTTTGTGACACCGATGTATACATTTTATCCTTTACTGTGTATTTAGTTACATCCGTCAGTTTTCAAGTTTGAAATACGCTTAAAACTTTTGGTTATTTTCGTAATTAGTTTGGTTTGTTTTTGTTAATTTCGCGCAAAGCTACACGAAGGCTATCAGCACTAGCCGTTCCTAATTTAGAAGTGTAAGACTAGAGGGAAGGTAGCTAGTCATCACCACCCACCGCCAACTCTTGGGCTACTCTTTTACCAACGAATAGTGGGATTGACCGTACCATTATAACGTCTCCACGACAGAAAGGGCTAGCATGTTTGGTGTGACGGGGATTCGCACCCGCGACCCTCGGATTACGAGTCGAATGCCTTAACCACATAGCCATGCCGGGCTGTTTCACAGTCAGTATATGATTATGTCGAGAACACGATACGTTTCTTCACTAAAGCACTGTTGAGTATGGTAGACAGATAATGAAGCAGTTCTCTGTGACGGAAATTGTTGAAAGCAGAAGTAAAATCATTCTGTATCTAACGTGAACTGACGTGAAGGTAAATTAATTTTGTTAGGAAAAGCTTTGTTCGACCATCCGGTTTCCAGCTAGTAAAATCTATACACATATATATCTATATATATATATATATATAAGAGTTTATTCAGTCATTATCTTAAATAAATAAACGACGAAAAATGAAGATAATTCTCATTAAATCTTGCAGATAGAACTCTAAAATCTCAAACGAAACACGACACGTTTATTAAATAACGAAAAGCTTTCTAGCATTTTCAGTTCCGATAATAAAACATCATATGTTTAAGTAAATAAATCAAACTGACGAAATCATATTTTTTGATTGGCTGACTAAATTAATGCAGGTAAAAGTTACTCGTGACTTGTATCCGCTTGTTTATTTATAACAAAATAAATGTGCCTTCTTACATTTTGTAAAACTGGTAGTAATGAACACCATGTTGTAATTATACTTGTAAGAAGTTACCAATGAAAGTGAGAAACAAGACGAAAAATATATGTTGTCGACGAAAAAGCGATGCTTAAATTTTTACTTCATTTTTAACCATAGTTAACAGCAACTGGTTATCCTTCCATAGTTAACAGCAACTAGTATCCTTCCATAGTTAACAGCTACTGGTTATCCTTCCATAGTTAACAGCAACTGGTTATCCGCCCATAGTTTATAGCAACTGGTTATCCTTCCATAGTTAACAGCAACTGATTATCCTTCTATAGTTAACAGCAACTGGTTATCCTTCCATAGTTAACAGCAACTAGTTATCCTTCCATAGTTAACAGCAACTGGTCATCCTTCCACAGTTAACAGCAACTGGTCATCCTTCCATAGTTAACAGCAACTGGTTATCCTTTCATATTTAACAGCAACTGGTTATCCTTCCATAGTTAACAGCAACTGGTTATCCTTCCATAGTTAACAGCAACTGGTTATCCTTCCATAGTTAACAGCAACTAGTTATCCTTCCATAGTTAACAGCAACTGGTTATCCTTTCATATTTAACAGCAACTGGTTATCCTTCCATAGTTAACAGCAACTGGTTATCCTTCCATAGTTAACAGCAACTAGTTATCCTTCCATAGTTAACAGCAACTAGTTATCCTTCCATAGTTAACAGCAACTGGTCATCCTTCCAAAGTTAACAGCAACTGGTCATCCTTCCATAGTTAACAGCAACTAGTTATCCTTCCATAGTTAACAGCAACTGGTCATCCTTCCACAGTTAACAGCAACTGGGCATCCTTCCATAGTTAACAGCAACTGGTTATCCGCTATCTAATATAAAAAGGCAGTAACGTAGACAGAATGTATAATATATACGGATAAACAACAAATAAATAAGTTACTCGTAAAAATGAGGATAAATGGTGTTTTTGTCTGATTATTTTGGATGTTCGTGCAAAGATAAGCAAGGGATACAAATGCAAACCACCCCTAATTTCGAACTCATATAAAAAACAGAAGGCAGTTAACAAAGCATCCGACGCAAATTAATGGTTTTTTCTAATCAAAGGCTAAAATTTGACTATCACTATTATAACGCACCTACTATCTCATAACAAAGAACACTAATTTTGAGGCACTTGGACACGAGACACGAAGCTTTGAATTCACAGCCCAGCATGCATCCAAGCCCGACCCCATAAAATTTGAGGAAAAGAGAAGAAATATACAAAAGTATGTAGAGTACCAATATCAAGGATGAATTCTTGGAAGACTAGTAATCTTTAGGCAGTAATTTCCACATACGTTAAATGAGTTATATATAAAAACGAATTTGAAACCTCACTAAGTCGTTACCGCAACTGTCGTCACGTGCGATCATGGTATATCTCACAACCGTGCTGACCTACATAATCTGTTTCTTGTATTAGGATGTTGGTTTCCCAGAATCAGTTTTAACTGTTCTAAGCCACAGAAATCCATAGAAAGTACTTCCAGTGATTTGACCGCTATATCTTTCTATGAAATATGATAAATACCTGTTTAATTCTCCAGCTGCTTCAGGTATACGAAGCTTGAACGAATATATCGTAGGATAAACGTATGTACACTTAACATTGTGCCTTTTTTCCAGAGAAAAGTCCTTCTTGTTTGTACCGCATATTATTCCTTGGACAGATTTCGCCACCGATCTTCCTGTTAGTGGATTTTTACTTGTTACAAGAAGCTCTGCTTTTCTTTTTTGTGTGGCTGGAGTACGACTTGTGGCACATCTCATTATGGATGGTCTTGGTGTCCTAGGTTGATCCATATTCCTTTGTATTTCAAATCCATTAAGTACAAAGAATATTTCCCTTTTTGGAAACTGTAAATCCCGATGTTAACAAATATATATAATCTGAAAGTGTGAATATTACGCGTCAGAAATGGCTGTTAGATACCCTTTTCAATAGCGACCGATTTTTCAGTGGTATCACATTGTCTACTAACAAAGTCAAAACGTACTTCTGATACATGCCGTTTCATCACGACTTTAAATTTGTTATCCCGTGACTTGCTTATTCAGAGTAATTTTAATATAACATACTCAAACCTCTATAATAGAGGTGAGATTACGGTTAAGAATTCGTGTCAAAAGTTTATACAGTATTAAGTGTTTAATTATTATATACATTTACTTATTTTATCATTAATTTTTATTCCACTCTCAATTTTAGTAACTGTTTGAAAAGACTTCCAACCCTTGATGAGCTTCTCATAGAACCTTGCGAAAATCTATTTAAATCACATGTTAAAATCAGGCCTTTTCAGATTTTAAAAGATACGTAGTCTTAAACTGTCTATATTTACTTTTGCTTAATAAGATGCAGCAGAAACATTTCTATAGATATACACATACATATAAATGTTGTGGATTGTGATATAAACTTTCTCTGTGGTTTTATGAGATACTGAAGTTCTCTCCAGGAGATTAGTAATGATTCGAAAGACGAGTACGCAGAGTTCTTTAATCTAATATCCCGTGGACTCGAATAGCTAAAAACGGTAACTGGCCAACTCGTAAAAACTGGGTCCTCATAAAGAGCGGATTGTATAGTGTAAGGAAGATGAAAGGTAGCTGTAGGTCCCATAATGTTCTCGGGTTCTTTCAGACTGATGTTGGTAACGCATATTTTTCAGTTTTGTAGTTTATAATAAGCAAAATAGAAGTGGAAACTAAGAATGTAAAACAAGTCATGCATGGTAACGTGTATTTGAGGTAAGTCAAACTCACTGCTTTATTGCCTCTAAAAATATTTTTACCTCGTGTCCTAGGTCATGTTTTATGAAAAACTTAGTTTTTTTTTTAGTTGCCAAGCCTCCTACCGATACACAAATATTTTATCTATCTCTGAAATGAAATACGTCAAAGAAAAAACATTAACATTTCATAATTCGTCAACGGGACAATTTAAATGTATTCTAAATTTGTAATTCATAAATATGTAATATTATTATGGTGTAAATTTATGGAGGTAGACAATATGAAATCAAAGTATTAATCAAAAGTAGAAAGGCCAGGCAAGTCTTGTAATCGTCATGTCAGTTAAGGTATCCGAGAATTTCCGGTTCGAGTCTCGTTGCCGCAAAAGAAAACGAATCGTTCTATGACATATGTTAATAAAATAACAATGATATTTTACGATCCAATTAGAGAGGCCAAAATATGGTGTGTGTGCTGTTTACAAGCTGGCATGGCTAGGTGGTTAAGGCACTTGACTCGTAATCCGAGAGTCGCAAGCTCAAATCCCATTTGCACCAAACATGCTTACCCTTTCAGTCGTGGGTGCGTTATAATGTACGGTCAATTCCACTATTCGTTTGTAAATGAGTAACCTAAGAGTTATATGTGGGTGGTGATGACTAACTGCCTTCTCTCTAGTCTTACACTGCCAAATTAGGGATAGTTATTGCAGATAGCACTCGTGTAACTTTGCTCGAAATTCAAAAACCAAACCTACTATTGGTTCAAAATGAAGAACGGTTACAGCAAGTAGTACCGCGCTGGTACAGCGGTAAGTCTAAACATTTGCAATGCCATAATCAGGGATTCTATTTCCCTTGGTGGACTTAGCAGATAGCCTGATGTGGCTTTGCTATAAGAAAGCACAATACATCACAACAGAGCAAGTAATCCTAGAGGTGCCGAAAGCAAAAAGCTTATTAGTACAAGTGCTATTCGATAGATGCCACTGGTGAAAATATCGTCTGGTTTTACTGTTTTTTCAATCAAATATTTTTATATTACACAAGAAGAAAAAGAAACACGTCATAATGTTTACTTCATTATTATATTTATTACATAAGTTTTTATTATATATCTCTTATATACCATAAAATAAAAATATTCACTAAATAACAAACTCAATAATTATAAACCTCTCGTCAGTTTAGGTAATGAGCGTCGTATTGACCTTTATAATAATAATGAGGTTTTTCTATACTTTCATTTTTGTCTGGCTTCTTGTTATCGCCAAATACGTTTCAGTGAGCTTTCCATGGTTCTACAGCTACAAAATAACCCAGAATGATAGTCATTAGTGAGATATCTTTAAGCGAACAGATTAGTGGTGGAAACGTAAATGACTTTGTAAGTTATTTTACTTTTCCAACCAAATGAAATTTACAATACTATATTTTTCTATAACCTCAACAAACACTAGCAACAAATTTTAAAATTTTCCTATGGGCCTATTCAGAAAGCTTTAAACAGAGCTTTACTGGGGCCTAGTATGGCCAGTTGGTTACTGGGTGCTTGACTCGCAAGCTAGGGTCGCGGGTTCAAACACCTGTCCTACCAAACATGCTCGCCCTCTCAACCATCTGGGCGTTATAATGTTAGCGTCAATCCAACTCTTCATTGGTAAAAGCGTAGCCCAAGATTTGGTGGTGGGTGTTGATGACTAGCGAGTTGCCTTCCCTCTAGTCTTACACTGCTAAGTTAGGGACGGTCAGCACTAGATGGCTCTAGTGTAGCTTTGCGCGAAACTCAAACAAACAATAGCATTGCTGATATTTTTTCAACGTTTATGTAAGTCAACAGAAGTGTTAAAGAAAGTAAAGACAAAACAGATAAATAATGATTATCTAAATTCGTGGTTTTGTGATATTTTAGTACATTCTTAAGTTTGAAGGCTTTTTAAATTGGGTGTCGACGTAAAAAAATGTTTTCTTTACTAGATGTGATGTTTAATGTAGCAAAACGATTGATAAATACGCTCTGATTAAAGCTTGAAGAAGACGCCCAGAAGAAAATCTATATTTGTAAGGAGCTGCCTTCTCCAGGAACACAGTATATAACAATGGAACACAGTATATAACAATGGAACAGAGTATATAACAATGGAACACAGTATATAACAATGGAACACAGTATATAACAATGGAACACAGTATATAACAATGATCAAGCTCTCAGACCACTGTTCTGCTTCTGTAATATACTTGTAAACAAATATACGTCCTTTTCCTTATTGGTTATGACTTTCTGTAATACTGCCACTGTATTTCTTGTAAATGAATATAGTTCTTATTTCCTTCTTCGTACTTTTGTATTTTAAATCTAGGTTCTGTCCCTTCTGTACTTTCCCACATAAGTTCACGTTTCTTTTCTTCGATTCTAGTTTATGATCTACAGTTCCAAGTAAATTCATATAAGACCAAAGCTGGATGTAATGGATATAACTGAATCAGTTTTAGAAAAATGAGTGGATGTAATTAATCTTGGTATTCTGTGTTTCTTAGCATTTCTCGAATTCTTGAAGGTTTAAGTTGATGATAACATGAAAAGGAAACCTGTAATCTAATAGGTATTTTTAAGAACTCTGCTTTGTTTTTCATTGGAATTCTCAGACCTGGTCACACATATAACTAAATATAATGTGCACTGAAAGTGTCCATAGGTGTGCTGGTGTAATGAAAGTGTCCATAGGTGTGCTGGTGTAAGTGAGTCACTTTGTTGATGTGTATGTACGTGTGTGTGTCCATAGGTGTGCTGGTGTAAGTGAGTTATGAAAGTGTCCATGTTGCTGGTGTAATGTGTATGTACGTGTGTGTGTCCATAGGTGTGCTGGTGTAAGTGAGTTACTTTGTTGATGTGTATGTACGTGTGTGTGTCCATAGGTGTGCTGGTGTAAGTGAGTTATTTGTTGATGTGTATGTACGTGTGTACGATTGTTTATGCAAACTCTCTTGAGGTTAGTCTGGATGAATTATCTAATGGCCGTCTCTGTGCAGATTTCTGTGTAAACTGTTATATTTGTAAATCATTTCTTAAGGTTGGTCTGGATGAGTTAGTTTGCGGATGTGGTTTTACAGATGCCTGTGTGAACTGTTTTGTTTGTATATACAAGCTATCTCTTGAGACTGGTCTTGATGTAGGATGAATTAGTTTGTGTATGTGTTTGTACGGATGTCTGTGTGAACTGTTTTATTTATATATATAAGTCATCTCATGAGACTGGTCTTGATGTATGGATGAGTTAGTTTCTGGGTTATTAAGTACCAATGTTTCTGTGAACTGTTAGGTTTGTAAGTCATTTTTTAAGACTGGTCTTGATGCATGAAGGAGTTCTTTATAGATGTTCTCGTAAGATTGTGTTTGAATGAATGTTTATGTTTGTATGTAGTTTTGAGTTTCTAAGTGTGTTAGTTCACCAGAGTGTTTACCTGTATCCTAGTGTATGGATGTGTTTGTATGAATATTTATGTTTGTGTTTCGTTTTCCTATTGTGTTTATCTTGCAAGGTTTGTGGGTGTGGCGATGTTTATATACGCGTGCTTTTTTTAATGTGTATGTTTTTACTTCGTATTCAAATAGCAAAGAGCTTCCATCTTCAGTGTGCAATATTCTAACAATACTTAATTCGTATATTTAAAAATTTGTTTTTCATATTCTTATAAATCACTTTAAAAATCGGATCTTGTCTTCACTGTATAATGTTTTATTTTCCTGCTATGTCCTCAGAGATTTAGTTTTCAGCATTTTGTATCTCCATGCAGTATAATTTTCTTAAGTTTTAAGAAGTCTACGCAGTTAATTCATTAATATTTGTTATTTTTAGATGCTTTTGATAATTGCTATTTATCAAAATATTTCAAGCGTTCAATCAAATATTTCAATACAATGTTTGAAATTCTGCAGAAATCCCAAACTTTCGGAAATAAACAAAGCACCAAAAACAAGGTATTAAAGGAACTTCATGCACTGACGTCGATATATGTTTGTGTGTTTCGCACAAAGCTACTCGAGGCTATCTATGCTAACCGTCCGTAATTTAGCAGCGTAAGACTAGAGGGAAGGCAAGTGTAGTTATCACCACCCACCGCCAACTCTTGGGCTACTCTTTTACAAACGAATAGTGGGATTGACCGTCACATTATAACGCCCCCACGGCTGAAAGGGCGAGCATGTTTGGTGCGAGCGGGATTCGAACCCGAGACCCTCGGATTACGAGTCCAACGCCTTAACACACTTGGTCATGCCGGGCCCAACGTCGATATACACCAGATACTGAGTAAACTTTGGTAAAACTCCACTGTTTGTAATCATATCTTTATATCCCATTTTTGGTTGTTTTATTTATTTCCTTATCTTTGTTTTTAGGTTAATTTAGGTCAGGATTTATTTAAGAACATATACGAAGTTTTAAGGTATGCACAGTTCTATAGGGATTGTGTTTTACACACAGAAAACTTTTCATCCAGCGATCAGCTCTAAAACATGCTATAAAAGTAATATTAGTGCAAAAGGCCGAACAAGTTATTTTGATAAGGTCGTGAAATACATGTTTAAGTTAATTAGGCCAATATCTGAAAATACTTCTGAAAGCACCAATTAAAATCGAGGTGATGTTGTCTGTTGTTGAAAACTATTATGTTGACTGGTACTGAAATGTATCAAACCATTAAAAATGTTGGGTGGCGAAACATGATATTTAGTAACAATATCACGTGTGATCATTCAAATCATGTCATTCGTTATTGGCCTAGTTACAGTTTTTCCGTAAGTTCTGAATTTCGCGCAAAGCAACACGAGGGTTATTTGCATCAGCCTTATTCTGATGTTTGGCCGTTTATACGTTAACATCGTGTAATCATGGCTGCACGTGCCGTGAACCACTTGCAACATAAATGGATCATTTTTTTTTAGTTACAAGTGATTTTTGTCACTTTAAAACAAACACTGAATAGGAACAGCCATACCTCTATTTTAGAGGTAAGAAATCAACAGCCAACTCTTGGGCTACACTTTAACCACAGAATAGTGGGATTGATTGAGGCATAATAACATCCCCGCGTCTGAAAGGGCGAACTTGTTTGGTGGGGTGAGGAATCGAACCCGCGACCCTCAGATTGCTTGACAAGCGTCCCCTATCGTTTCCAGTAAAAGAGTGTATTGTAAAGTTACAACTGTACCTTGTTACTATGTGTAACTTGATCCCTTGGAAAACGGGCTTATGTCTAGTTAATGTGACTGAACGAAAAGTCTTCCTTTTAAAAATCATAACTAGGCGAGATCAGATTTTTGTAGTTTACTATTTTGAAGTGATATTTTACAAGTAAAGTAAGCCCAATAATGAAGCCTAGGAAGATTTTGAAATGAAATTTTAATATATTCTAATTTAATGTTATTGAAACAAATCCGCTCAAGCTTTATTTAAAGAGAAACAAGAACAAGAACAACGAGCGTTTATAGAAGAGTATAAACCAGACATAGAGTCACATTGATTCGTTATATATGTATATCAGCTAACGGATTGAAAGTACCATCATACAAATAACATTTGTTGTGGTACTTCAGTTAAATTTTAATATGGTATCGACAAAAAAGAACAGCAGTGATTTTGCTTGGATGATCTGGATTCTGTTAATGGGATAGAGGGAGTCAGGTCTATAATAACAGCTTGTTTAAACTGCTAAGACACATTAGCAAGATGTACTTAAGATGCTTGGTTGAAATCACTCGGGTTAATTTAGTACTTTTTAGCTAAAAGAGATAACTCGAACTACACAGACAATATTGAAAAAGGACAATTTAAGGGAGTGTCTTGTTTATAAGACAAAAGTAAAAAAACTGCGTCACCGAAACTCAATAACCAATGTGTGTGTTAAACGGTTAATATACTTACCCATCAAATTATAGAATAAATAGAATAATATCTTCATCATTAGGTGCCATTTGGGGCAGTTTTGTTGGAGATCAAACATGATACTAACTATTAACATATAAGCGCAGGTTACAAATTTCGAAGTTTTTGATAATGTCTCTCTTATGAGCAGACATCTTTAAACTGTTAACAAACACCACAAACTATCAATAGACTTAACGATTGTGATGAAAATTATATTTTACAGAACTTATTTTTATCACACTACTCTATCCAATCGTATTTGAGACGGGGATAATCCAGTTGATAAGTTATGGTTTTGGGCGAAAGAACATTTGGGCAGTCGCTTGTGAAAGGCAAAACTAGATCTGATATGTTATTTTCACACATCTCTGATTCGGAACGGTAATGGACTAATTAAGTAAAAACACATAAAATAAAATAAATTTGCAGCGAAACATGACTTTCATCACATTTATTGGACCTGATGAGTTTTCTTTTTTGCTTCACCAGTTTGGACGTTTACATCCACTAGGACTGTGTATTTCTCGGAAACACATCAACAAGGCTGTACGTGCAGAACATGATCTTTAACATAGGTTATCTCTCTTCTAATAACCTCAAGTAAACATCTAATATTACAGCAAGCAAAGAAGAACTTTTACTTGACAACTTGTCTTTAACATAACGTAATGTAATATTTAGGAACAACAACGGACCTATTGGTCCATCTGGGCTGTCCCAATCCCTAAACCAAACTAAAACCAAAAAAGAATTAAAGCAAGCACTTATCTTTCAGATATATCTATTAAGCTTTTTTTTAAGTTCACTCAAATTTACTGGCTCCACAGTATCTATTTGAAAACTAAAACTGTCTTAGCTTAAGATGATCTATACATTGCCTAAAACCTATATATGTGTCCCCTGATTCTTTAATTCTCGCTGTTAAGCATGAAACATTTTGATGCATCAACGTTATAAATTCCTTTTTTACAATCTTAGAAACTTCAATCATATTCCCTCTAACTCTTCTTTCTTCAAGAGAAAACAAGTTTAAGAATATTAATATCTCTCATATGATGACCCCTCATCCAAGGTTTCATTTCAGTGATCCTCCTTCGAACCTTTCCAAAAATTCAATGTATTTCCTAATCCAGGGAGCCCAAGGCTGAACACAATATTACAAATTTGTCCTAGTCAGTGACCTATACAATTAAATTATAACTTCTTTAGACTTGTGTTCAACATTTCTGTAGATACAATCTAAACTCCTATTTGCCCTACCATCAGCAACAGCAGACGGCTTAGATGTTTTAAGATAAGAGATTGATCAACCATTATAATAAAACCCTTTTATTTTTGCCCGGCATGGCCGAGTGGTTAAGGCACTCGACTCGTAATCTGAGTTCGCCCTTTCAGCCGTGGGAGCGTTATAATGTGATGACCAATTTCACTGTTCGTTGGTAAGAGAGTAGCCTAAGAGTTGGCGGTGGATGGTGATGACTAGCTCCCTTCCCTCTAGTCTAACACTGTTAAGTTAGGGACGGCTAGCGCAGATAGCTCTCAAGTAGCTTTGCGCGAAATTCAAAACAAACCAAACACATTTCTTTTATGACACTGTTAAAGCTATTCCCATTTAAATTATTCTTATAATTCAAATTACGATAACCCACTTGCAGTTATCATAATTAAAACCAATCTTCCATTTATTTGCCCAACTCATTAAATGATCTAAATCCTGTTGTAAATCAACAGTATCCTCTTCACAGCCAGCAGTACCCAAGACCTTGATGTCATGAGCAAATGTCAGTAATTTATTGACCATTCTTTCATTTATGTCATTAATGTAAATCGAAAAGTGCAATGGTTTTAAGATTGAGCCTTGAAGTAAACCACTTGCAACATCTATCCAGTTTCCCTGGACTCCTTATATAACAACCCTCTGTTGTTTTTGTTTTTTTTTCACCAAGCTATCTAACTCATCCCCCACACCCATAGAGATAAGTTTCTCTATAAGCTTTTAATGTAGACTTTTGTCACACGCTCTTTGAAAATCCAGATAGACCAAATCTAAACTCTTCTCCTCATGTAAACATGCAGTGACATTTTCAAAGCATGTCAAAAGATTTGTAAGGCAAGTTATGTTGACTATCCAATAAAATTCTAATGTACTTAAAAAAATCCACACTGATAATTTTTATTCCTTCAGCCAAATTTTTTTTCATACATCCTTTTGGATGTCTTAATTTCCTGTTTGATCAACCTTCTTAATCCTCTATAACTTTTTAAATCACCAGTTATTTTAAGGTTCCTACATTTTAGGGGGGTTTCCTTTAATATTATCTTCTATACCCATTGTGATTGATGCTGTTTTTTTACTTGCAGCTACTCTTTCCTTTCCGTAAGGAATTTATTTGTTTTGAATATTGTAAAACGGCCCCCTGGTAGTACAGCTGTATGTCTACGGATTTACAACACTAACGTCTAACTTGCTCACCCTTACATATTAATTTTAATCTAACATTTAGTCCTGGTTTCCTACTCCAAATTTCATCTCTGCAGTGAGTTCTTGGCAGTATCTATGATACAATTCATTTATTGTCTTTATTATTAGATACTTTTAACAATTCATCGTACTTATTAGTTAGCTTCTCTGACTTAAAGTTCCCCATGTCGTTAGCTCCAATTTGCACATTGAAAACTGCGTCTTTGCCTGTCGGGTCATTATATCTCTTGCTCTGTCAGTTATATCTTCCACCAGTGCCTCAGGGTAGAATAATCTAACTCATTTCTCCCTGTTTACCCCATAAACTATTCTATCCACGTGTCGTGTCAAGGAATCACTTATAACTTTAACCTCTTTAAGTTTATAATTCATATTCTTTTCTATTCTTTTTGCTTTCTGTCTCTCCAATAACTCCTCGTCTACATAAACCAAGAGCTGAAATATGTTACTCATTACAATTAAGTTCATTACTTTCAATTACAATACTACCGTTTCTAACATCCTGAATGTTGTTGTTAACCTTAGCTGATGTTTTCCTTACAGGTAAAACCTTTTGAGGTTCTGCTGTCATTTCCCACAGTTTATATATCTCTTTATCTATTTCTTCAACTTCAGTTGGAATATCCTCCAACTTTTACTCCAATCTACAAACTGTATACATTGAACATCTTCCATACCAGGAGTCCAGAGTTTCCAAATGAAACCCATGTATTGCATCTGTCGCACCAAACAAACTGGGAACGCTTAACTCCCGAACTAGTCTTAACCATTGTATTATTTGTAGAACTAAAATAAACAAACACTCGATTCTGTGACTAAATACCAGTAGCAACATCGAAAGCGTACATGGTGACAGATACACGTTTATCTCTGTTCTATTAACCTGAAGTTACAATCTAATATTGCAGCCTCTTGTCTGTACTTGTGTTTACGAAACGGTTTTAAGGTTGATTGGTTCAGCTTTATCTCGTTCCAACAGCAGCTTAAACATTACACAAGAAGCTTGAAACTAGCACATAGTGCGAAACCGTATTGAAAAACTAAGAAATAATAAACGGTAATGAAAAACTAGATTAACCGTCCATAACGAACTAATTTATACGTCACTTTTCGTTAACACGACGATACCATAAATTACATTGACAACTGTTACACATTTCGTCAAATAATTAAGTCGGAACTGTTAAGGAGTAAACAGAAAAAAGTTCTGAACTGTTTAATGTTGATAATTCTTTATTAGAATCTTCACACAAAGCTACATAAGAGCCATCTGTGTGCAACCGTTGCGAACTTTCAGTTGATAAACTACATGAAAGTAGCTAGCCAGCAGCACCCACCGTCAACTCTGGAGCTCCTTGTGTCTCATCGTATATTGAAAATAGAACGAAACTCCTGTAACCTACAAGGGCGTGGCATGGTCACGTGACTAGGTTGCTTGATCAATTTCACTATTCGTTGGCGGTGGGTGGTGATGACTAGCTGCCTTCCATATAGTTTTACACTGCTAAGTCAGGCACGGCTAGCGCAGGTAGCCTTCGTGTAACTTTGCGCGAAATGCAAAAACAAACTTATAACGTACTCATGGTTCCCGAGATTCACATTCCAAATACGCTAACCAGTAAAGCACACCAAGCTCAGTTTACTTGTAGGCTTCTTTTATTGTAGTTTGAAGGTTATCTTCATTTCCTGGGATTTTTCCTGAATTTTATGTAGTTGTAAATATATTGTAACTAATTATTAATGAATATAGCACTAGGTTGCTTGATCAATTTCACTATTCGTTGGCGGTGGGTGGTGATGACTAGCTGCCTTCCATATAGTTTTACACTGCTAAGTCAGGCACGGCTAGCGCAGGTAGCCTTCGTGTAACTTTGCGCGAAATGCAAAAACAAACTTATAACGTACTCATGGTTCCCGAGATTCGCATTCCAAATACGCTAACCAGTAAAGCACACCAAGCCCAGTTTACTTGTGGGCTTCTTTTATTGTAGTTTGAAGGTTATCTTCAATTCCTGGGATTTTTCCTGAATTTTATGTAGTTGTAAATATATTGTAACTAATTATTAATGAATATAGCAAGATTATAGAATTTATAAGTGGTTTTACGAAATCATCAGAATAAGAAGTGTGCAAATGAAGAATTCTCAAATTTACAATAACGTATATGTAACATCAACAAACAGCTTGTTTCGTTTGTTTTATTTTAAGCTCAAAGCTCCAGAATGGACTGACTATCTGGCTGCGCTGTGCTCCTTGCTGAGATCGAGTCACAAATTGTAACGATATTATCCCTCAGATTCACCAGTGAACTACGGTGGTTTGTTGCTCGTACTGAACTGTTCTTAAACAAACACATTAAAGTGAGGAGAGACGAAGACGAGATGTTTCTCTAAACGAAATACATTTTATTTCAATAACTGTGATGTTCAACTCAACCAAATACAACTGTTATCCTAACAAATATATTTACTTCACGAAACTATACAGTTATATCCACAGAGTGCAATGTCTGCACAAAAACTGGCCTGGTGGTTAGGGCGCTCGACTCGAGATCCAAAGATTGTGAGTTCGATTCAGAGTAACCGAACGATAATGACGAGTTACAATGCTACATGTACGAGTGTTTTGATGCTATTGGTCCTTCGAGATCAGCGCACTGAATATAACTATCATTAATTACGAGTGACTTCTCTTCAGTTTCCTATAGAGAAACTGTACTTATGGAAATGCTAATTATGAGGATCTTAATCTCGGGTTTACATGTTATTAATGCGGAATACCAAGCAGGGGACCGTTTTATAACCATTACATATTCTCCTCCAGCGGTACGTTAAAGAAAGATCGATTGAACGGTTTTCCTATTCAGGTCTTTGTATAGATTAAGTTTTTCTATGTTTGTTTGTCTTTATCCAAGCTCCGTTTGCATTTTGCTGTGCTAAGCTAGTTTTAATATTTTCTGTTAAATGACTTGCTTTAGCTAGAGCGTAATGTATCGAACGTCCGACGATTCAATGCTTAAATAATGTACTTATACATGCTTTAACCGGTAAGCATTGAGCTCAGCAAATAACAACTGCCTTACATATTCACGTTGTTTGTAGAGTACCAAAGTAAGCTGAGGTATCTCGCTAGGCACCAGTCCAGCATCTAGTAAATTGTGGAACCAAGTCGAACGTGATTAAAACTAGCTAAGCAAAACGTACGTGTGTTAGTTTTGTGTGCTGTCAACATTGTAATGTCTTATTAGGCACATGTTCATAAATCAACCCAAAGGCAGGAACCTCTTTAGCCGTAGAATTACATACGAGATAGTGACCTACACGAGCTTTCAAATTTAGAACTACAGATGGGACATGGACCCCAATGGCCTTTTTTCTTCTCCTATTTTTCTTATAAATTATTTATGTACAAAACTGCTAACAACATACGAGTCACATGAAGAGTTTCTCATTGGCTCAGCAGCAAACTTAATTATTTATAATAGTGAAATTCAGGGTTTGATATCCATAGTAAAGATAGCGCAGATAGCCCATCGTGAAATTTTGAACTTAAACATATAACAAACACAAAACTTTTTAAAAAATATATCAAAAATACGCTATTAACCAAGCTAATTAATGCTAAGTTCCTATGCGTTTTATGTTCATAATCGCTTATTTAACCGTCTTTATTATTTTTGTGTGTTTATTTCTTTACAATGGGTGTCGCAACAGTCCTAAATCTAAAAATCACTCATTATGATGCAATACACGGACCAAAGAAATAAATAACGACATATGTTGTAACTGGAAGGTTAATTTCAGGAAGAAATAATCTAGTTATAAATGTTTAAGGTCTTCCTATACTGTATAAAATACTTGAATAAGTCTAAAGAATAAATCAACTGTTACAAATCAAAAGATATTTTTTGTAGATCTGTTTTCTCATTTTTGTTTTAGCAGTTATGATGCGATTACATTGCTTCTTTTTAGAAATTTCATGGAAGTTTATATAAGAACTATTTCCACGTAACCGTTCGCCAATTTTGAGCAAGAGGAAAGGCGACTAGTGAACAGAACCCGCCGTTAAATCTTGAGATAATCTTTTCTGATCGAATAGCTGGATCTTACCTTTCCTCCTATAACGCACACAAGGCTTTAAAATGCGGAGATCGTTTTGCGGCAACAGGACACGGACCATAAGTCTTCAGATACATAGTACGGGCATGTTAGTCACGTTCTTTGCTCCCCTTTCTACTTTGCAAGAAGAAGAAACCGTTTTAATAATATCTGTCCAGGGGCGTAGGCAGGGGAGTAATAGGGATATTTGCCGCCCACCCCGATACGTATTCATTCAGCATATGTATATGATTTCTTTGTATTCACTACACAATTTCACACTACTTTGTCCGTCCCTGGAATAATTCTTACAGACGTCCATGTCTACATGAATGTGCCGTAAATAACAGCGAACCGTTGATGAACTTTGAAAAAGTTTGTTATTTCTTACTTAATAAGGTAGTTTATATCAGTACTGGGCGTAATAAATAACTTTTATTGATTAAGAGACTTAAAATTATTAAGCGATTTAAAAGTGGCAAACAGTCTTATTAAATCTCTTGTTGCGGAGGGTGTTGTTGACTGACTGTCTTCTGTTTGACTAGTAATTTAAAATTACAAAGGACTATATCTGGATCAGGAGTCCTTTGTAAATCAGAAGTCATACAAATTCCGATTCTTAATATTTTACCTCTGCCTCTATATACATGTATAATACGTGTATGTGTATATCTTCTCTGTTTGTATTTAAAATTAATAATTATTTACTGTCGTTTTCGTAACAGCTCTGATCCATTAAATCCGTTAATAAACTATGTATATGTTTTAATATCTTGTAATGTATTTATTTCACAGAATATTAATTTGCCTACCTTTGGATGAGAATAGATGTTTAATAATCATACAGTTAAACTGTAGTGTGTCCAGTCATTTCATACCAGTGCACCTCTAACCCTATTTTTTTAGATAACGAGGTATTTACTAAAAACATTTCATGTAGAGAAACAAATCGACATCTTGTATTCTCAAGATAGCTGGTATGGGTAGTACAACTTTAATTGAAATAAAGAACAGAACAACGTTTCGACTTTTTAGGTCATCTTCAGGTTTTGTTAACCTAAAAAGATCGAAACGTTGTTCTGTACTTTATTGTTTTAATACCCATACCAGCCGTCTTGAAACTACATTTTTACTTCAAGTAGGTTTGTCGTCATCATGAAGTTAACATGTTAGGAGAAACTGATACTTTCGTTTATGGGTAACAGTTTTGTATTGAGAACTCATTATGTTATACTTCCTGGCACTGGCTCATATTGGTAACACTCGTGGTCGCTAGTAAATAAGAACAACACTTCTCCGTCGGCCCTTACGGCTGAAAGAACCGCTTCTCTCTCGCCGTCGAGCTACGGGTTCTTTGATTATATGGCCTTTTTAAAACACGTTCTTTCAAACATTAAACACGTGGCATTCGTCGCGTAACAAACGCACTTTAAACTCTTTATTCTATTCTCGTGGTTGAAAACTAAGATGGTGTGTGTTTTTTCAACAGTAGATTTTCCATTTTACGTCGGTAACTGACGCAGTGATCAATGCTTTTAGAAACGCGCCAAGTTTTGTTTTGTGTAGAATATTCTCAGTGTTTCAAAAGTATATGCAACTCAAAGTTTCGGAGTTTTGAACTGGTCGTATTTCACGCTTGTTCTCGAAATATGCAGTCGCTTAGTTTAAGAAATCCAAGTAATATCTAGGAAAGTCTTTATTCCTATAAATACCACAGGTCTGGGTTGGTCTTATTGTCTTGAAAGTTTTACACATTGTAAGGCAACTCCTTCCTGTACGCTGAATCCGAAAATGATATCCATTTTCATCCACCACGTACAGATTTTTCATGAAACTTCATAAATCAATACCTGGAAAGAAGGGCCACAACACATAGTTTCGAGACTAAAAGACGCAGACTTCGCACAGAAAATTGAATGATAACACACATTTGTTTGACATTCATCTTCTTCCGTTTTCTTTATTCTGTTTGTATTTTTATTAACAAATATAATAATAATAATAAAAGTGTTTAGCTTGATAAGCGAAATAATAATTTGATCTAAGTAAGAGTTTTTTATTCCCGATTTGTAAAAACAAAATCCTTACGTAATAGAAAAAATGAATATTATATACGGGTATGTGTTTCTTTTTATCGTAAAGTTACATCGGGCTATCCTTTATGTTCACTGAAGTGAATCGCACCTCTGATTGTAGCGTTGTAAACCCGAAGACCCAGGTTGTTAAGACACTCGAGTCGTAATTCGAGGGTCGTGGGTTCGAATCCCCGTTCCACCAAACATGCTCGCCCTTTCAGCGTTTTGTGACGGTCAATCCAGTCAATTCGTTGGTAGAAGAGTAGCCCAAGAGTTGGCGGTGGGTGGTGATGACTAGCTGCCTTCCTTCTAGTCTTACGCTGCTAAATTAGGGATGGCTAGCGCAGATAGCCCTCGTGTATTTTTGGGTGAAATTCAAAAACCAAACTTGCCGAGAGACGTTATTTTCGAAAATTGCGTAGCTGAATTATGGAAACTCCATTATTAAAACCAAAACAACTTGTATGAAATTAAATACGCAGACCCATGTACTTAGTGTGAGTAGACCGAAACGTATCAGCAGTTATAAATTTTGTATTTCACTGAGGCTACTTTAGATTTAGTCAGTTACATCACTTTAAACTTCATAAGAATAATTAAAGAGTTCATAGACGTTAATGAATTTAGGTTTCAACGTATCGTATGGCCGGAGGAAACGATAATGTTAAAAGTGGAAGATAATGAAATGTTCGAACGACAATAAATTCCATAATGTTACTGCAAAACATTGACACGTTGAAACGATTCATTTGTTTATTTACTGAATTTAGCGCAAAGCTTCAAGAAGGTTAGAATAGTTAGTCCGTCTTAATATAGAAGTGATAGACCAGAACCCACCGCCAACTATGGGCTATTCTTTTGCCAAGGAAAAGTAAGATTAACCGTACGGCTGAAACCGAGAGCATGTCGGTGTGAGGATTCGATAAAGCGACCCACAGGTTGTTAATCGAGCACCCTAGCCACCAGGCCATGCTATACATTAATTACAAGAGAATATCGTAATGTTCCTGTATACTACTAACTATTGAAACTGCTACAAAATTCACAATATTACTTTAAAATATCGAGCATTGAAATTGACACACTATTGTAGAACAAGTGCTCGTTTAAATTGTGATATTAGTGTGAAGTATTGTTGTGAAACTAAATACAATACTTAGCTACAATAATAACTAATCTTAACAATGTAAAAAGTGCAACATTATTACGATTAAGACAATATTACAAAAATTCGTTGAAGAACATGAAACAACTTTATATTAAAGAAATTACCGAAACGTTACGATGAAAAACAAAAATATTCCGACGTTTCACTAACTCGCCCACCTACTCAATAATAATAACGAGAATCTATATCAGATATTTTGGCGGTTTAGGACATTTTTGATGAGGTTCTAATAGATAGACCTTAGTCGATGAAATTAAAAAACAAAACAATTATAGGCTTGTTATGATCTGATGATAGTGCTTGGAATTCTTCGAGTCAAAATAAGGGTTGTTTTCTAAACAATTTAAGGCTCCACGCTAGTACAGCGGTATGTTTCGGGATTTACAACGCTAAAATCGGGGGTTCGATTCCCCTCCCTGGGTAGAGAGCCCAAGGTGGCTATGCTGTAAGAAAAAAACAAATAAATTTAGCAATTTAGGTATTCTAGTTTTATATTATGTTTCAAAAGCCACAAGACTCTTTATCAGCTTCTGCAGTTGGTTATTTTAATACGTCAAACTTTCACCATAAAGAGAAAGTTCTTGAGGTTACACATAATTGCCTTAATTGGTATATAAAATCGAACTTTGATATTTGTCAGGTGGTACGTTTTCTTTGTTTGTTGTTAGATACAAAGTACAAAATGAACTTTAAGTGTTTTGCTCATCGCGGGAATTAAAACACAATTTTTAGCATTATAAGCCCTCAGACTTCCCAGTGAGATAGGAGAAGAGAGCTACGCGGTATTTGCTTGTTTCTGAATCTCGCGTAGCTACACGAGAGCTATCTGCGCTAGCTGTCTCTAATTTAGCAGAGATACTCATTTACTAACGAACAGTGGAATTGCCCGTCACATTATAACGTTTTTACGGCTGAAAGGGCCAGCATATTTGATGTGATGAGATTTCGAAACCCGCGACCCTCGGATTGAGAGCCAAGCGCCCTATTCAAGCAGGTGATAAGGAAGGTAGATAAGTATATGTGGATGAGCAATGAGCCACGCAGCACAGCCTCAAAATATGCTTATCATAAACTCTGTGCTTCAATGTATGACAGGATACCACGTTTTGTTTTATTTCTACGAAACAGCAATTTACATAATGTAGATCGAAATCTGAGGGTCGCGGATTCGAATCCCCGTTACACCAAACATGCTCGGTCTTTCAACCGTTGGGGCGTTATAACGTGACGGTCTATCCCACTATTCGTTGGTAAAAGAGTTGCCCAAGTGTTAGCGTTGGGTGGTGATACTTAGCTGCCTTCCATTCTAGTCTTACACTGCTAAATTAGGGACGGCTAGCGCAGATAGCCCTCGTGCAGCTTTGTGCGAAATTCAAAACAAACAAACAATGTAGAATGGCAAATTTTAATGATCTAAAAGTCTGGGATCTTATCATGTTTATTATCACAAGCATATTGTCTTTTTGTCTTCCGCTTGCATTAAATGAGTTGAAATTATAAACGTTTATCTTCCTGTTTGGGCGTACGTTGTACAGAAACGTTATACAGACATCTGAAATCAAACACATTTTTTTTAAAACTGCAATCTAAACCGTAACACACTTTAACGCTTTAAGTATTGAATGCACATTCGTTGTTGCATTTTATAGGTACAATATTTTACTGTAGTGTCTTATGAATTAAAGGCCTTTTTAACCTGATCTTTCACTACACGATTATTGAGAAAATAAAAAGTTGGCTACCTGTTTGTATACTGATCACGTGGACTTAGCAGTGTTTATTCTATCTCCGCTAGCTGTGTCTAATTTAGCAGAGATACTCTTTTTACCAAAGAGTAGTGAAATTGGCCGTCATATTAAACGCCACCACTGCTGAAAAGGCGAGTATGTTTAGTGTGAAGAAATCCGATACATTACGGCCCTAACCACCAGGCCAGGCCATTGTTTTTTATCATTTTCAACTCGATATCAGAGAAAGCACAATTTTTTTAACAGTTTGTTATTACTTTTGTCTGAATTTGGCATGTTTGTAAGAACTTATTACTCTTACAAGAATTAAGCCAATAATACGTTTTAGAATGGCTAGCACATGTTAAGTCCAACAATTCTAATTTAAGAACAATTCACCTACTCGTCTAAAGTATTCTAACCCAATTTACTGACAAGAAGATAAACTACGTAAATATATTCAAATGTCTAAAGCTTGAATTTCAATGAATATTCTAGAAACTGACTCTTAACTTTTTTGTTGAACTTGTCGTATCACAACCTTTCTTTTATATTTTGTGAATGTTCGACAAAAGTAAATTATATTTTCAAATAGATGGTTCTGCAAACCAGAAATACAAACCAAGGCTTTTGAACCGATGATTTCTTTCACATTGAGTACCTAATCTTAGTTTATAAAGAACGTTTTCTATTTTGGTGCAGTCTTTATATATTATTCAACTGTGACGTCACGTCTATAATGATAGTTTTAGATAGCAACTTTGAACATTTGAAACAGATTCCCAAAAGTTCGTGATGGATTATTCGTCTGTTATTTGCAGTTATATGCTACGATCTTTCTAGTTTGTTTGTTTTTTAGTCTTAATGTCTTTAATAGTAGAATGTTATAAAGAATTGTCTCGTCCTGGCTCTAAAGATGACCAACTCGGACAACGAGTTTTTGGTTATTTTACTCACGTCTTTCAGCTTAATTCTACCAGTAGGTAACGTCGACAATGGCCGCTATCTACTTAAAATAAAACGTGTTTTACTAAGATTTTGAATCTGGGCGATTTTGTCTTGTTATAGTGAAATTAGGATTTCTCTTTTATTTGTCTGTTTTGTTGTTAAGTGCATAGCTACACAGTAGGCTATCTCGAATATTTCCACCAGAGGGATCGAATCTTGTTTTTAGCGCTATAAAACTTAATGCTTACCATCAAGCCATCGATTGGTTTATTTCTCTTAAGGAGAATTAACGAAAGCGCCATGTGTAATCTGGGCCCTTTTACACAGGAGAGTCGAAACGAGTTTTTTTTTCTTTCTAAGGATAAACTCGTTTGTAATAAAGAAATAACACTTCTGCTTAAATTTATTTTTATCACAATTATTTACATGCGTTGGAAATATCAGTGTTAAGTATGAAATAAGCTATAAGTATTATATATTGTATAAAATGATGACACAAAACTAGTACGTTTCTAGTGTTAGTTGCGGTACAATAATTTGCTGTAAACTGTGATATCAGAGCGAATTATGTTACCTACTGGTGAGGTTATCTACATTCCATCTTTCATTGTTTGGGATTTCATCCGAACCCGAGATCTCCTGGACGTCAGTTGAGTCTTTTTCAAGTACACTGATGCCTGACAGAAAATTATAAAACATCCATAAAACACAGACCCATTACTTTTGACCAATAATTAATGAAAACATAGAGTAAAACAAAAATCAGTAAATACAAATAAAACATGCCTGTAATCAAAACATTGATGTTTAACTAGTGAGGTCGAGGGTAGGAACACAAGAACTAAGCAAGACAACGAATAAAAGACAGCGAAAATAAAGAAAAAAGAATGAAACAAAGGATCTTGGAAATATCCCATTTTCCAGATCTTATAGGAGACTTAATACAGTATCTTATAAGTTATTAACCTGTGCACTTCAAACAACAGTTTACATACAATTCTAAACCATCCTCAGTCAGTTTGTAATTGTTTCTGTTTCACTTTAGTAAATAGGCTATCTGGTTATTCAGAATGTGTTCATGCTAACTTCAGACTAAGGAACACGTATTACATTATAAAACCTTTACTTCAGTAAAAGAAAACAAACATTAATTCGTATTTACGACTTTGCGGGTATTAACAACTGATAGTAAGGTACGTTTTCACAACTTATACCACCACATTCTGCTTCTTTCACAAACAACTCATGAGACTTAATGTTAATCACTTGTTTTTTCTTTCTGTAGTGATTTTAATTTTTTACATTCTCATGTCAGCAGGAATTAAACTTGGAATTGCTCGCACGAAAGGCGAGTGATTTACCAAGTGGGTTAAAGGGTTAATCCACTCAAATTACTATAATAGAGCAATGTGAGTTGTGTTACAATAATAGTGTGTTTAGGTGATTAGAACAGCGTGGCTTGTGTTAGAATACTAGTATGCTTAACTTACTAGAACAGTATGAGATGAGTTACAGTAACATCATGTTTAAATTACTAGAACAATGTGAGTTGTGTTACAATAACAATATGTTTCAATTACTAGAACAGTTCGACCTGAGTTACAGTAACATCATGTTTAAATTACTAGAACAATGTGAGTTGTGTTACAATAACAGTATGTTTCAATTACTAGAACAGTTCGACCTGAGTTACAGTAACATTATGTTTAAATTACTATTAAAATGTGAGTTGTGTTACAATAACAGTATGTTTCAATTACTAGAACAGTTCGATCTAAGTTACAGTAACATCTTGTTTAAATTACTAGAACAATGTGAGTTGTGTTACAATAATAGTATATTTCAATGACTAGAACAGTTCGATCTAAGTTACAGTAACATCTTGTTTAAATTACTAGAACAATGTGAGTTGTGTTACAATAATAGTATATTTCAATGACTAGAACAGTTCGATCTAAGTTACAGTAACATTATGTTTAAATTACTATAAAACTGTGAGTTGCGTTATAATAATAGTACGTTTATATTACTATAAGAACATAAATTGTGTTACATTAATAGTATATTTATGTTACTACAACAATATGTTTAGGTTATTAGAACAGCGTAAGCTGTGTTACAGTAATATGCAGCTTATCTTATTACAAGAATGTGTCACAATAATTTTATGCTTAAATAGTTAGAAAACGTACGTTGTATTGTAATAATAACATACTTAAGTTTTTATAACACGTTTCGTTTGGCTGTTGTTAATCTCAAGGATTCAAAATATGAATCTGTGCTCTGCCTCCCACGGGTATCGAAACCCAAGTTTTAGCGTCTGCAGCCTCACCGCTGAGCCACTGTGGAGAGAAGAAACTTATTACAACTGTAATATTAATTTACAAAAATATTCCTCTTTAATTATTACGACGGTAGGAGGTGCGTTACAGCATAATTTTTTTTAATTCATAGAAAAGTCGCAAAGTTTCTTGCAATAATGTTATTTTTAACTTTAATAAAGCGGTAGAAGGCACTTACAGCTTTCTATTATGCTTAGGTTTATCAGAATAGTAAAAGGCACCTACATTTTTCTACATGATGTGTTTCATGATTTTCCTGAAAAAATATCAATTTGGAAAAAAAAAGTCATAAAATTAAACTAAAAGCAATGTCGGTTTGGAAATTGTTTCATATTTGTAAACATGAAGAATCGCTTGTTAAACTTACATTTAATTACCTTGAATGCCTTCGTATTAAACAGTAATGGTGTTCGTGTTTTTTATATTTTATCTACAAAGTCTGTATGAACATAATTAAAAGTTTTTTATTGACTGTGTGACTATATCTGTTTAGATTGTAGTCGTGTACTGAAGGTTATTTTGGTCCCTGCAGTAAAACTGTTGGTGCTCGGACAAAAACACCTTCAACCTACATACACTCCAGGCATACGAATATTGTAAAAAAAAAGGATGAGAGTTGATATTCAATATTCAGCCAATAACAGTTTTAAAACAAACCTTCTGAGATCAAACCTTTCAAAGTTTTGAAAACTATCTTTTCTGTTTGTTACCCCGTCAAAATTAGTGAATTAAAAAACAAAACAAAAACGTGTAGTAGGATAATTTAGGCAGAGGATAATTGGAGAGATGCGAGTTAGTTTTTTGTACGCCTTAAACTTTGTTTTTTCTATTTATTATGTTCGTCATTTTTCTTTAAAAACTCAAAAGTGAAAGTTAATGAACTAATTTGGTATATTTTGTGAGAACTGTGAAAAAAAGAATCCTATTCTGTAACAAAGATATGACTGGAATAAACAGTTCCTAAGATAACAGCAGTTAAGTGAGAAACAAGGACCTGAATTAAAAACAGTCCATGTGGTGACAAGAACTTAATGCAAGAGAAACAGACAAACTTCTTGTGGTGAGAAGAACAAACTGAGAAAAAAAAATTATGGTGACTGGAGCGTAATTTCACAAAAGGCTGCTCAGCATGGCCACGTGGGTTAAAGCGTTCGACTCGTAATCTGAAGGTTGCGGGTTCGAATCTCCGTCGCACCAAACATGCTGGCCCTTTCAGCCGTGATGGCGTTATAATATAAGGGAAGGCAGCTAGTCATCATAACCCACCGCCATCTCTTGGACTACTCTTTTACCAACGAATAGATGGATTGACCGTCACAATATAATGCCACCTTAGCTAAAATGACGAGCATATTTGATGGGACGGGGATTCGAACCCGCAACCCTCAGATTATGAATTGAGAGCCTTCACCACCTGGCGTTGCCGGGCCGTACCAAAAACATAAAGACAAACTTATGGAAAGTATTTTATGAATTTGTTTAAAGCTTTTTAAATGGAATGGAATTTATGTCCTCTAAAAGGGTCCGAAGACCTCCTGTTTTAACCTCTCGCACCACTATACAGTAATGTGTTGTCTGTCAGTCAGTCAGTCAGTAGACATTGAAATGACGTCATGTAAAGGATACTTAACGGTGCAATTTGTATTATCGTGACTTCAATAAAATGTGTACTTGGCACGAGCCACGAGAATAATTACCCACTCTGTAGGCTACAACACAACGTGGCATATGAACTTTAAAAGCAGGAAATGAAAATATTTGTTACTCTTAGTTTAGTTTTATTTACTCCCGAAACAAACTTTTCCGGAACTACGTCCAGTTTAATACTTTTATACGTAAATTGCACACTAGCTTAATTTTAACATTCTCCATATGGATTGTAATTTTTATATATTTTGGTAGTTTTTAGGTAAATATTGTATCAACTTCACACGAACTAGTGTAAAACCGATTAAATTATTTTAAATTATTCTTTTCATAAGTACGTCATGAATCGTGATTTTTAAAAGCTAAAAGATAAATTAAAGCAGCAAACTTTTAATCATCGTTTTGTTTCGGATATTATACAAATTAAGTGTTAGGAATCTCTTTTGTAGAAGTAGAGGGCGTAAAAGATTAGCTACATACGTTTCATTATTTAAATTTATATGCACGTGGAGTTGCTAAAATATTTAAGCTGTCTGTTGTTCTAGCTTCCTGTTTCTCCTAATGATGGCGATGTTGGAACGGTCCAAAACATATAAACGTCTAACAAGACATCATATTTTTCTTTTTATTAAAGTTTTTGGCTAGGTGGTTAAGGCACTCGACTCGTAATCCGAGGGTCGCGTGTTCGAATCCCTGTCACACCAAACATGCTCTCTCTTCAGCCGTGGGGCGTAAACATCAGTGCTTACGGGACTTCATTAACAGACCCGGCATGGCCAGGAGGGTTAAGGCGTTTGACTCGTAATCTGAAGGTCGCAGGTTCGAATCCTCGTCGCGCCAAACATGCTCGCCCTCTCTGCCGTTGGGGCGTTATAATGTGACGGTCAATCCCACTATTCGTTGGCAAAAGAGTAGCTCAAGAGTCGGCGGTGGGTGGTGATGACTAGCTGCTTTTCCTCTAGTCTTACACTGCTAAATTAGGGACGGCTAGCACAGATAGCCCTCGAGTAGCTTTGTGCGAAATTCAAAAGCAAGCAAGCAAACAAATAACCTTAAATAAATCAAACATTGCCAGCAAATCGCGGTATAGTTTCTACGGGATTAATAATTTGTGGCAGGTGGCAACGCTTTTCCTTCTCGTGCGAGAAGGTCCTATTCCGCGAGAAGCAAAAGAAAAAAAATAGAACGGTGCTTGATTTTAGGATTTTGTTTTGAATTTCGAGCAAAGCTGCACGAGAGCTATCTGCGCTAGTCGTCCCGAATTTTGCAGTGTAAGACTAGAGGGAAAGCAGCTAGTCATCACCACCCACCGCCAACTCTTGGGTTACTCTTTTACCAATGAATAGTGGGATTGACCCTCACATTATAACGCCCCCACGTCTGAAATGATGAGCATGTTTGGTGTGACAGAGATTCGAACCCGCGACCCTGGGGTTACGAGTCGAATGTCTTTATCCCCTATCCATGCCGGGCCTTTATTTTACTGAGTACATAACAAAGTTACCAGTGAAGATGGTGATTCCACAGTGCTTCTTCTTTCTTGTAATGTATTTACGCGTGCGCCCATTTTCTGACGTGTCAGTGTGTGTGTGCATTTGTTGGCTTATTAAGTTAGTTATAACCAAAGGAATTAACCGAAACGCGCAGCTACTAACCATACTCATAACGTAAAGCTGGTAACTGTACTAGTAATGCAGCTTTTTATCTTGCCAGCTAATTGTAATGTACAGATGGGAACAATATCAGCTAACCCTAACACACAACTTATAACTATATCAGAAAATCATAACACAAAATTCTTATACGTATCATAATAAAAAAGCGTGCCAGTGAGTCTGTGTGTGTATGTGACCGTCATAGCTCCAAGAGGAAAAAACCTAGAAACCTGATATTTTACATCCATGGTACATGGATTCTAAGAGTGTGCACTTGCGTATTATTACTGATTTTATCAACGTGCGGTCATTCACGTGTGCATATTTTGGATGAGGAAAGCAGCGAAAACCCACATATAAATAAAGTGGTTCTTAATATTACAAAATATTAAGTGGATCCTCAGGGTGAGTACCTGAGTATTTTATTACTTATCTTTTCAATGTGCATGCGCACTACTTCTGTTGAAGCAAGCTAACAAAAAACAACACTTGAAGAAGTGTTTTTATGTTTCTGGAAAATAAAAATGTTTAAAGTATTTTTGAATGTTCTTCTATCCTAAAATAGGCTCAGAAGATGCATATATAGTCATCTCGAATATATCAACTCACTAATCCGAGAGAGGCCGATTGCTTTCGCTAGGGTTGTAACAATACTAAAAAAATAACAATACTAAAACAAAAAAAACGAAACTTATAGCTCACAACCAGACCATCACGTTACAACTAAATGTTTATAACACACAAGGGAACCACAACACATTAATGTACCTCTCATTTTGGTAAAACCTAATTTCTATATACATGACGGGCAAAGAATGTCGCAATCTTAACAGAAGTATCCTCAAACCATTAAGACTGGTTTAAGTTAAGACGCAGAGGATCCATTCACCTCATTGTTTTTGGTATGTTTATGTGCGAGAGAGTCTTCCATGTCTTAGAGATACAGTAAACATCTCGGTGGAGTTGTTAGAAAAGCAGTCTTGAATATGATAGGTTGAAGTCTCCCGGCAGCAAGAAGGTGACAAATCGAGTAAGACGAGAAGCGGAAAGATGATTATTGATCTTATCTGCAGCGTGCACGTGCCATTTGATCATTACTGAAATGTCAGATGTTCAGTTCCACTGGATGAGAAACATTCTTGTCAAAACAAGTTCCGACTCGTCCTTTCTCTTTGATTATATATATATATATATATACATATAAAACCTTATTAAAGCTACTACAACTGACATACTGGAAAACTCGATCTAAATGAAATTTCGGAGCTTTGTTTTTAATACGACGCAATTATTTTTCCTATATCTTTTTGTGTTAAGTAAGATTCGGAGCATGGTGTGTTACGATTGTTATTATTTGTTTTAAATTAATGTGATAAAGTTTCATAACTGCATGGTGATGGAAATAGTTATAGAAACGGTGAGTAATATTGATGTAACATGGAAATAATGTGGCATTTTACTCCTTTCATTTAGTAAGAAAATGATCTGCACTATAGTACTGTCACGTTTTTTTATAGTACACACTGTGAGTGGCTGTTGTCTAACTAATTCGATAGTGCCACGTCAGCATAATTCCTATGAACGTGTATGAAATCATACTTTTCACAGATCTTATTTGGTGAGTACGTTTATGACTTCCAGGACAGAAATGGAAGAGTCGAGGTAAAGAAAACTCTTAAAATTGTTCAATAACTTAAAGTATGCTTTTGCGAATGACTTATCTGTAAGCACATGTTTGAATCTTAACTATAGAACAGGAATATGCAAACTTACGTGAAATGCCCTCACTGTATACGTAATTAGTCAAAAACTGTTGCTTTCGCCACATAAACAAACGGCCCGGCATGGCCAGGTGGTTAAGGTACTCGACTCGTAATTCGAAGGTCACGGGTTCGAATCTCCGTCAGACCAAACGTGCTCGACCTTTTAGCCTGGGGGCGTTATAAGTGACGGTCAATCCCACTATTCGTTGGTAAAAGAGTAGTCCAAAGTTGGCGGTGAGTGGTGATGACTAGCTGCTTTCCCTCTAGTCTTACACTGTTAAATCAGGGACGGCTTCCGTAGATATCACTCGTGTAGCTTTGCGCCAAATTTAAAACAAACCAAAACATAAAGAAACAAATAAAAAGATTGAAATGAATATTGTATTCAAAACATTTAGATAAGCAGTTCTGTGTATGAGGGAGTTTTCTTAAACAGCAGTAAACGGTAATTTGTCAGTGATACATAGGAGGATGTTGTTACTGTCAATATATAACAAATATGGAAAGATACCAGTAGCAATAAATGGTGTTGGGAGATCTGCATATAACTGATGGCACTTAGACTGCTAACTGGTACATGCAAATTAATATCTATCGTGTAAAGGTAAATATTCATCTTCCAGGAAACAAACAAAAAGATATCCCAAACATCTAGAAAATGCGTTGAAAGACTACCTGGAAGGGAAGAGGCTGTAGAAGCACCCATAACCATGACTTGGCCTATTTATAGTCCTGATATGAATATTATCAAGGTCATATAAACTCACACTGAAACCATAAAGGTCACACAGCAACAAAAAACCGTGGTTCAATTGCAGGACACACCTAATTACACACTGACAAGCATAACGTAGCAGAGTAACAGAAATTGTTCTGTTTGAAACCAGGTGGTTAGTGCGTTCGACTCGTAATCTGAGGATCGTGGGTTCGAATCCTCATTGTACCAAACATGCTCGCCCTTTCAGCCGTGGATCGTTATAATGTTACAATCAATCCCACTATTCATTGATAAAAGAATAGCCCAAGAGTTGTCGGGGGTGGTGATGACTAGCTGTTTTCCCTCCAGTCTTATGCTGCTAAATTAGGGATGGCTAGCGCAGATGGTCCTCGTGTAGCTTTGCGCGAAATTCTAAACAAAAAACTTTAAAGCTAATACTGAATACTGATACTTTGTTTAACGTATTCGCTTTTTATTGTATTTTTTATAATGATGCGTTGCCCTAATGGTAGATTAACTATTTAGTTTTAATTACTCATTGATTGTATTGTTTGTTTGTCAGCACATATCACACAGTATGTTTGACTTATCAGCAAAATATGCTCTGATAGTCGGCGCTGTTCACAATAATGACAGTATATTTTGAAAATCAGCACACACACACACACACACTTGGTCTATATTATAGGTGAAAATAACCGCCACATGGAAAAAAGATTTATGGTTCTCTAAAAGTAAGGATGAAACACAGTTTGGAAAACATGTCTCTGAACAGAAACAATATAATTTACCTTTATTACGCTTTCTTCAGAATGCGATTAATTTGATGAATTACCTCTCTTACTAACACCTGTTTGACGTCAAGACGACTCAGAACATGCACTCTTCCTTTTGAGCCTGCGTTTGATGTCTACTGTGTTACCTGACAAACCATTTTTATCAAAATAATGTCAAAAGGTTTGTGGCCAAACCACTCGTTTAAATATTGTGAAATCGAAAGCATCCAACCAACACTCTTTGACTTTGTGCTTCCATCATTGTAATAAGAACAATGACTCTATCCTGATTGTGTGACGGTTAATAATGACTAATAGTTTATTTGAAACTATGCTGAACAAATTGAGATGAAATTACAAGAAAGAAAATAGTGCATAGTTCCCTTCTCCTCAGTTTATTTTGTTTGTTTTTAAATTTCGAGCAAAGCAACACGAGGACTATTTATGGTAGCCATCCTAATTTAGTAGTGTAAGACTAGAGAAAGGCAGACGGCATCATCACCCACCGCCAACTCTTTGGCTACTCTTTTACCAATGAATAGAGGGATTAGCTAAAATGTTAAACATGTTTGGTGTGATGAGGATTCGAGGACGCGATTCTCAGATTTCGAGTGGAGCGCCCAAAGCACCTGGACATGCCGGGCTGTTCGCACTCAGTGGCTCAACGTTATGTCTGAAGGCTTATAACACTAAGAACCGGGTTTCTAAATTCGTGTGGCTTTGCGCTTAAGAAAAAAAAACAAGTCTGTGTATGCATGTTTTTCTTAACAAGACCACATTGGGCTATCTGCTATTGAATCTTCCATTTTAGTATTGTAAGCCTGAAGACTTATGAATATCCCACCAGGGGCAAGAAGAAAAAAACACATACCACAGCAGTTACATACTCCGACAAAGATGCTGAAGGGATATTGAATAACGCAAATTAAACAATAACTCATTGTTTATGATGAATGAGCAGGCGTAACAGCAGTTTATCTATTTTTGATATAGTAATACGGCCTTTTTCTCATACTATATAGTTTAGCATAATATTTGTGATATAATTCATATATTTGTTTGTGAGGGGAGCCATTTTAAATGTTTTTATCAGTATTTTTTTTTTTTTTTTAGTGAAGCTCTCTGCACCCTGCCAATCGCGGGAAATAATATCTTGGATTTTACTTTGTTAGTCAGTAAACGTCCCTCCTGAGTACTGTTTAGAACGACAGCCATTTTTTAATAAAACAAGAAAAAATATTTTGACACGATGTCTAAATGACCAGTCCAAGAATTAGGGAGTGCATTTTTGACTAGCATGGAAAACTATAAATCTTATTATTTATTCATCATGTAAGAAACCTAAATTCATTCAAAATATATTGGTAAATTAGGAAGCTAGATAAACTCAGAACTCGTTTTGATTGTTTGAATGTCAAAACAAATCTTAGCTTTTGCTTTGTAAGTCCGTAAACTTATCTCTGACGCGGTAAACAGGGAGCAAACAGTAAATGCATTGTTCGTTTTCTGTAATTTTATTGGTAGAACAATGGGAATAGTTATTTAAGCTAATAGTTTATAAAATATGATAATTTTATCAGATATTTTTATCACTTAGAATAAACGTTAACAACTAGCACGAACACAAGCACCCACAGTTATATAACAACATTTATAGTAGTTTTACATGATTAGGAGGTAGAGTGAAAATATATTCTCAAGATGGCTGGTATGGACATTAAAACTTGAATTAAAATAAAGTACAGAACGACGTTTCGACCTTCTTAAGTAATCTTCAGGTTAACAAAGAGAGTTCGTTTTAACTGGGTTTCTCATCTTTATGAATTAGTAGCTGGAAAGATTTGGGAAACTTCTCTCAATTTTATTTTTAAATGAAACAACTAATTCCTTACTAAAGGTACACATACGTGACTTATGTAGCAAGTTAATGACAATTCCAAGTGACATTTCCAAGTAATTAAAACAAATTTTTAAAGCCACCTAGATTCGCAAACCTAAATGTAGAAATGGAAACATCAATATAAATGATATACTTTAAAAAAGTTTTAATGTAAATTACTTTAAAAGTTAGTGGACACATGTAGTACGTTCTAAATATCTGGCAGTGACCGCTGAATTGAGATGACACTTTATTAAGTATATCTTATAGAAATGTTAACTTTACATACGTTTTCAAATAAAATTTAAATATCTCTATTTGTGTATGAGAAATAAAAATACTAACATTTTCTAGGTAAATTTTATAGGTAGTAAGTAAACAACAGTGCTTATGGGACTTCATTCACAGACCCGGCATGACCAAGTGAGTTAAGGTGTTCGACTCCCCTCTGAGGGTCGCGGGTTCGAACCCCGGTCACACCAAACATGCTCGTCCTTTTAGCCGTGGGGGCGTTATAATGTTACGGTCAATCCCACTATTCGTTGGTAAAAGAATAGCCCAAGAATTGGTGGTGGGTGGTGATGACTAGCTGCCTTCCTTCTAGTCTTACAATGTTAAATTAGGGACTGCTAGCGGAGTTAGCCCTCATGTAGCTTTGCGCAAAATTCATTAACATTCCTATTAGTTACTGACATCATTTTATTAAAATGTGTTTAACACCTACGTTCGTAGAAACAAGAAGTGAATTATACTGGAAATTCTGATATTTATATGTAGCGACATCTAGTAATTTAAACAACTGTTAAATTTGTCCTTTTTCTATTATAAAGGATATTAATAGGAAAAGAAAGACATGGAATGCGGTTTATGACATAAAGAAATGATTCAGGTTTTCATTACTAACCTTCTCGACCAATTCAAGTAGAAATCAGTAAAATACTTGTTTGTTTGAATATCGTGCAAAGTTACCCGAGGTCGTATGCGCTGTCGTCCCTAATTTAGCAGTGATAAACTATAGAGGGAATGTACATTGTCCATCTAGTGTACGAAAATAACACTTTTCCAGCGTTTGTTTCAATAGTTCACTGTAGGCATTGTGTCCACCAACTTGATTTGTACATCTTCGTATGGAATAGCACGGATAATTGTTTCATTCTCTGGCTGCTTGAAAAAGACGACTGTTTAAGGGGAAATATGATTGGATGTTTTATCTTGGTGAACCCATACCTTATAGGTTTCACTTCAAGGCAAAGGTCTTTGTTTATTATGTTTCTTACAATTGCCTGAGGTTCAATGACTAATTTGACCTTTAAGCTCGTTTACTATCACCTGGTACGACTTGTTGCAGGTCTCTTTTTGGATAGTGGTACCCCAAGTTGATCCACATTCCTTTTTTTTCCAATAAGTATCCCCGTGTTGGAAATTCTAAATCTTTAATCTGAGCAGATCTGAATGTATGAATATTTTGTGTCAGAAAGGGCTGTTACATGTACAAAACAAAACGTACCAACAAAATTTAGTTTTTGTACATTCTTTTTGACCTCGACTTTATACCGGTTTGATTATCACGTGGTTTACTGATTTGCTTATTCAAAATTATTTTGATATAATATACTCAACCTGTACTAGACGCGATTGAATAATAAATGAACATTTTCATTTACTGATATCTCCTCTCCAAAGTTGCTTAACTTAAACTTTTTCTGAAGATTTCAGTCTAGTTTTTGTTCCTTCAAACTGATCTAGCCTCTTAAACAGGACGGCAAAATTTGTTACATATTTCTGGGTCATTAATGTTAAAATACGAGCACCTTCACCACGAAATCAGATCGTTTATTTGTTGTCTATTGTGCAGATTCTGACAAGTGAAAAACATTTCTCGCCCTTGAAGACAGAATAAAGAAATATCCATGAAGTGGATTTCTTAGGTACGCATTTTCTCAGAAAACCATTTGCTCCAGATAATGCTCTGCCAATATCAAATTTCCTAAAGCTGCTCAAACTAGTTGCTTTGAAATCGAAATATGTGTTATTAAGTCGTTCCTAAGAGGCATTTTAGATGAATTTTTTGAAATTGTAAATACGTAGTTACTGGAAAAGAACACAACAGAGCTCAACTTGTTAACCCTCGTGAGACTGTCACAAAGTTAGTAAAACAGAGTGACACACTTCAGTGTAAACACAATAAATATTGACAGTTATCAATTGGCAAAACATGTATCTGTGAAATATATGTTAGATTCTTTTCTTAAAGATAAAGTTCTAAGAAAGCCTGAAATTTAACAGAGAAATTAACCGAGAAACCGAAAATTAACGCATTCTTGTATTTAAGACACTCCATGGTGATGTTTTTGGAAATGAATATAAAGATTCTGTTGACAGTTGAACTAAGGTTCGAGAGTTAGTTGTTCTAGCCAAACATAATTTCCAGTACGCACACTGCATTCTCCATTACCGTGCAGGCGTCGCTTTGATCTATGTGGACGCACACTGGTGAACGGATTTGTGGCTGGTATTTCGAACGATACGGTTGATTGTCTGTTGCTCCTCTAACTTTACTAAAAGATAAACTTATGGAAGACCAACATTGAAATGTGTAATGATCAGCAAGTCAAGATGAGGTGAACGAAATATGCACGCGTGCTCGCGCCTTAGTAATACGCGTCACAAGAGGAAGCAACTTTAATAAACCAGCGATTTTTTCTCCACGCGATAACCGTGAGAAGTTCTTCGTTTTCGAACGCAGAAAAAAAAGAATGCTGTCTTCATTAAGACATGAGTGAGATTCCTGGAAAACTTCGTTCTGGCATAATGTGACAACAGAGATTCGGTTTTCTTAGCGGCTCAGAACGCAGTGTCTTCAGTTCATGAATGAAACAGACATGAACTCAACGAAACACATGAAGGACTTGCTACTAAAATCAAACAGTGTTCCGCTTATGGCCCGTGGGTGTCGGCGTGAAGACGTTTCCCGTCGTTGCAGATTACGACTTGACGGCTACTCTTATTTGATTGGTGAGTGTTTGTTTCATGAGTATATCAATACCTGTCAGATACACACACACACACATATATATATATCTACATGTACTTTATAACGGGGACCGGCATTGCCTGGTGGTTTGGGGTCTAGACATGTAATCTAAGGGTTACGAGTTCGAATCCCCGTAAAAACAAACATGTTCTTCCTTTCGGCCGTGGAGGCGTTATAAATTACGGTCAATCCCACTATTCGTTGGTAAAAGAGTAGCCCAAGAATTGGCAATATGTGATGATGACTAGCTGCTTTCCCTCTAGTCTTGCGCGGCTAAATTAGGGACGGGTTTGAGCGAAATTCAAAGAAGAAGCAAAACTTTATAACTTATAATCGTTTTCATTCAAATAACAAACAATATACAACTAATAATAAAATCGATTTGTAAGTTGCAAAAGCATTGTTTAAAGTGTACAGTTAAATGACAATCACAACAGAATCTTTATCTGCAGGTGTATCTAATGGAGATAAGCCTGTCTGTCGAAAGCCTTATCCTTTTTGTTTGTTTCTGTGTTATGTACTAGCATTTCTATCCTACTTGTTTGTTATTTGTTTGTTGTTGATTTTGTTCTTTATGTTTACAATCATGACAATTGGAACTAGCTACACAGACAAAATGTACAAATCTATAATTGCAGGCACTATTTCGGTAAAGGCTTAAACAAATGTAATACGCTCAGTTTTAGTTTCTTGGTGAAACAAACATTTCGTAACGGATCTGACATTTGTGGCGTAGCTAAACAGTTTATGAAAGCGAACGTCATTATTCTCGTGGGTACCAGTAATAGTTCTGGTTATTACACAACGATGTACTTGTAGGTAACTGAAAACATATACAGAAAACGAGATAAATATTAGGTTCAGAATGGCAAAACAAAAACAAGTTAATATTACACTCAAACATAAACAAAGAGTTTGGGAGACACGGTCGTTTGGTTCAGTTATTGTTCTACAAGTTATGCAGCACTGGTATATGTCAATTTTGTTTAAATTTGCTTGTCTCTCTTGTAGTTTTTAATGTACATAATATGGATTTTTCCGACTAATACCGTCATTACTTTTCATGAACCAAAGCATTTCGTACAGGTTAGCATCAGCAGACCAAGCTGAGATCATAATGTAAATGACATATATATTTATCATGAATTACACTATGTAGCACAAATTTTGTTTCTGGATAGCATGTGTTATTTCTTAATTGCTTGCGTTGTAAAAGTACAGAAAATGGCCATTATTCCCTTCAAACTTTGCTTTTGTTACTTGGATGATGAAATTTAGAAATTAACTTATTTTCTATGTAAAAACGGACAAATTTGCACATTTTCATTTACATAAGGTCTGAATAAAACAACATATGAATCAAGATTTACATGTGTTTATACTAAAGTTATACAAAAATGTTTAGAAGTGACTAGTTTTTCGAGGTTTGCGACTGTAATGTAGATCACTTTCACGTATCAGCCCCCAAATATAGTTTCTCATCGTGTTTTTTTATTATACGTTTCCAGGTTACAAAAGCAAAGTTAGAAGAAAAAATAGATTTCTTCCATTTACTTTAGGCATAAGCAATTTGGAAATAACACTTTCTGTCCAGGAACAAGAAAAAGTAAAACATTTTGTTACATAGTGTTATAACTCCGTGCACAAGGTTAATTTATAATGTACATAATATAAATATGTGTATACTCTTCGAGTAATATCATGTTGATAATGTTATAACACCGTGCACAAGGTTAATTTATAACGTACATAATATAAATATATGTATACTCTTCGAGTAATATCATGTTGATAATGTTATAACACCGTGCACAAGGTTAATTTATAATGTACATAATATAAATATGTGTATACTCTTCGAGTAATATCATGTTGATAATGTTATAACACCGTGCACAAGGTTAATTTATAATAATATAAATATGTGTATACTCTTCGAGTAATATCATGTTGATAATGTTATAACACCGTGCACAAGGTTAATTTATAATAATATAAATATGTGTATACTGTTCGAGTAATATCATGTTGATAATGAGGGATGGCTCGAATTGTACATTGAAATGGTATATTAAATATTTCTTCAATAGGTCATCAGAACTTTAATGACTAAGTCACAAGTTCTGGTAATGTCTGTAAATATCATAGAAAAAAGTCTAAAGTTTTTGTTTTTCCTTCTGTAATTTTTTTATTTCATGATAACTCAAAAACCAAAACATTGGCGTCAGACAATTTCTTGTTGTTTTTTTAATTTCGCGCAAAGCTACACGAGGGCTATCTGCGCTAGCCGTCCCTAATTTAGCAGTGTAAGACTAGAGGGAAGGCAGCTAGTCATCACCACCCACCACCAACTCTTGGGCTACTCTTTTACCATCGAATAGTGGGATTTACTGTCACATTATAACGCCTTAACCCACCTGGCCGTGCCGGACTCGAACAATTTCTCTAAGCAGAAATAATTTCACACGTGGTTCCAGCTTTTGTAAGTGGTATTAATGAATAATTATTAATTTTAAATACAAACTTGTTGTTCATTTAAAAACCTTAAGTACAGCGTGAAACAGGAATTACCAGCAACTAATAAATAAACAATAAATATTACAGTTGGAACCTTAATGTATTTAGAACGTGTTTGTAACTACAACCTTTCTGTATCTATTGAAACACTGTAAAAGAAGAAAAGTAAATGCAGGGATGGAAACACGGATTTTAATAAAGAGCTTCAACAGCAAAAAAGTTTAAGTTACGTATTAAACTCTGTTAAATATAGCCGACATATAATGTATGTAAACTGAAATATATGCATACATATCAAGGGTAAGAAACCGAGAAATTTACATTACATTTAATTTAAATAAACAGTTTAGTTCTTTGCCCAATGGGCAACTACTTCACAACCTAAACAAGAACTTGTGAAAATAATTTTTCAGTGTTTATAATCAACTGTCAGTTATATTCAACAGCAGAATTAACCTTTACAAAGGAGTAACTATACTTTACAAACCTAAACAGGAACATATGAAAATAGTTTTCAGTGTTTACAAGTAACAGGCAATAAGTAATATACTATTAAAGTCCTGTATACTTTGAGTGAATAACATCTGTTCTTCTGTAATCCACAACGAACAGTTGCAATGGAATATTTATTTATTGTAGATAAATTATGAAAGAAATGCGCTTCAAAGAGAGTTAGTTATATATTTTAATTTGAAATAAACCGTTCGATATTCCTACATTGTATCATAATATATTGTATTTTATATATTAGGAATTTATCTAAATCTAATTAGTTGTTTTCATTTTACTTCTATGGAAAATATTAATACACATGGAAAATATTCTCTGAAAAATTATGTATACATGCAAAGCCTTTATCTTCCATCTTCCCTATGAGTGGTTAATGTTGTCAATGAGCGCACGTGTTTATTTTTATAGGAATATTCAAGTTTGTGTCTGCTTTACATCCGTCACTGTAGAGCACGCACAAGACACATACGAACAAAAAAGTCATTATTTATTTTATAATGTTATAGGTAAGATGTAAGGATAGGTAGAAATAGCTTTAGTACCTAATTTATAATCACTATATTTAAGCAACATGTATATGTGCTGTATGCAATTTGATCGTAATGTAAATTTATTATGTTTAAAATGTTTACTTTTTCTGTTTTGAAATTGAGCACAAAGCTACACAGTGAGCTATCTTTGTTCTGTCCATCCCAAGTATCGAAACCTAATTTCTCACTGTGTGAGTCCGTATACACACTGCTGTGCCATTTGGAGGGAGCAAATTTTTAGTCCAGTTAGAAAGAATACTGGAAGTATCCACGTCCAGTTATGTTTACTTGGATATTTGTCTTTTCGTCTAAATACTGATTTTCTTACTTTTTAAAAATCTTAGAGGTTTATAGTGTAAGTTAAGACGTACTCTACGAAATTCATTCACTTTTATTATAAAATTATCAGGCTGTGGAGTGTCCAACTTTGTTGTAATACATAAGACACAAGTGTCCTGAAAAACATGTGGATCTTTGACAGATAGTGAGTCTGTGTCCACTAAGAAGTAATTTCTTTTCCAAAAAACGATTTTTTTATTTATATTTATCGTTAATTATTCGGATGTAAAAGTTTCTTATTTTATAACACCACGAGGCAAGAAAAAAACCTAAATGAAACAGATGACGTCGAAGTGTTTTTAGAAAAAAATCTTGCAAGAACAGTTCCACCTTGTAATCCCATGAAACGAAACATGATCCTTCGTGGACTAATAAACAGTTTGACTAAAGTATGTAAATCCTTTCCCTGAAATAGATATTGCAAAACAACGCACGATATATGAATGGAAAGAAACCGTTTTATGTACACAAAATGAAACTACTTTTTCAGTAGATCTCATGTTTAAAAAAATTTGTCTAACCCCAAATTTAATGAAATAAAAAGCATTTCCTTGTTAAATATTTAAATGTTTAAATTATTTTTTATTGGATTGCCACGACACAAAACAACAACAAAAAAAAACTTTCGAACATTTTAGTAAAAACAGATGACGTCAAAGCACTTTTAGAAAAATTCAAGCAAAACCAGTTTTATTTTAAACTTTTATTAAAGGAAAGCATTTCCTTCCTGAACTCTTAAATTAAAAAAAAAAATAATAAAAAGAGGTTATTAAACAACCCATTTTTCTTTTAAATTCAGAACCATTTCACCTGAACAAACGTGAAAACAAAACATATTACAGTTTTCAACCTACCTACTGTATGGATATTTCACGACCTAAAGTTGAGAACAGAAAGGTGGGAAGGAAGCATTTGTTAATATCATGGATATACATACCAGTAAAGACAGATTGAAGTGGGTCAGCTGTGTGATGAAATCTGTATGTTTTTCTTTAGGGTAAATCCACGTGTTAAAATACTTCGAAAAATTGCTGTAACAGTCGTATTGAAAATGAATTATTCGCTAATATCAGTGTTTTTAACGATATAGACGCTAAATTAAGCAACCAATTATAGTTTATATTTGCGTCTTTTGTGCTGTTTTCGGTGGAAACAGCATTTTTGTTCAGCTGATTTTCGGTATTTCTTTCTTTCTCGGTTTCAAAATTTCGCGTAAAACTACACAAGGAGCATCTGCTCATATTTGTTCCGAATTTTGAATTGGCAGACTGAAAGGAAGGTGAGTAGTCAACAGTACCCACTCACAACTCTTAGACTACTTTTTGACTAAATGAATGGTAAATTTTCATCCACGCTACCAAAGTACGCAATGCAATTTTGGGGGGCAACTTGTCCCAAAAGATTAGTTCTTCGCTAGAACAGCGATAAGTCTTTGGACTTAGAACGCTAAGCTCAGGAGTTTGATTGCCCTCGGTGGACACAGGTGGCTATACTAAAAAAAAACAACACACCCATCCAAAAGATGACTCTTCGGATCCACAGTCCGAGCGCCCTAGCGATTAAGCCATCCCAGCCTTCGTTTAGTTGGACATATTGACCAAAAATGGTATTGTATTGATCTCTGAAGGCATTCTAAAAATAATATCGTGGTTTCAGTTTTGAACGATTTTGGTATAGTTATGGAATATATATTTTTGGTTCTACTCAGTATTCACTGTTTCCACAGTTAATATGTTTTCTCTGATCTAACACATGTGCTTATAGTTTTAATAAAAGGTGTTTAACTTTCACACATCATTAAAAGTTACAGTTTTCCAAGGTGTTGGTGATGTGTTTTATTTATATCTAAGAGTTTCACACCTAAAATTAAAATAAAAAATCACCTTCTGCTTTTACCAGAGCAGATTTGGACAAGTCTATCATATGCATGTAGGTAGTAAAGTCATGTTTTTTTAAAGATGGACTCAACAATTACGTCACTGTTGAGGTGAAAGCAAATGGAAAGTTAAGTTACGTCACTACGTTTGTCTGAGACAACAAATGCTTGAGAGTGCTATTTGTTGTTGTTTTATAGATGAACATGGAATGATTTTTTTATTTTAATAAGCAACTAATTACGGGCTGATCAAAGTAATCCAGTCCTTCAGGTACCCGCACGGATATATAAAATATTATAAATACATGTACGTCGGTGTTCATCTTCTCAAGAAGAGTTTGAGGGAATAGCAAAAGAAAAAAAGTGATGTTAGGCCTTATATTAGAGAAACATATGCTGTTTGTAAACCAAGAATTCTTATATGACCTACCACACACATTTTTATGTTTTTTTTATTTTCTCTCTAGTTTATTACAGTAGAATTTTTCATCACCAATTCAATAAGTACCAAAAATTATTAAAATCATTTTTTATACTTCCAAACGCAAAAATTTACGTTCTCATTATACGCATAAATTAAGTAGTGGAGATCTTAAGAATTACGTAGACCCGAGTGTAACCTAGTAGTTAGCGTGAGGTCAGACTGCTAACTCAAATATTAACTTTTCGCGTTACGTCATTGAAAAATTGCACTCTCGGTGGGTGTATTATAGGAGTAATAGTCAAATCACAGTATTTAATGAGAATAACTCGAGAATTAGTGTTGGGTGATGTTCAATACTTGCCCGCCCTCTAGTTTATCGTGTCAGTATCAGAAACGGGCTAGCCTAGATGGATGGCTTTTGTGTAGCTGTGGCGAATTTCAGAAATAAATAAATTACTTGAAATGAGCAGGAAAGAGAGACAGGTGTTCTTCTTGGGACAGTGTTGATAACATGTCTTCCTGTATCTAATAATGATTGATGATCAACACACTTTCCTTGGATAACAGATGGAAATTTGTTGACAGCTGTGCGATGAAAGTAAAAGCAGAACTTGATCTGTGAATATGTGTGTTTGTACAGGATGCGTGGATTGGTTTGGTTTGTTTTGAATTTCGTGCAAAGCTACATGAGGGCTATGTGCGCTAGTCGTACATAATTTAGCAGTATAAGAGTATAAGGAAGGTAGCTAGTCATCATCACCCACCGCCAACTCCTGGGCTACTCTTTTACCACCGAATAGTGGGATTGACAGTCAAGTTATAATGCCCCACGGCTGAAATGACGAGCATGTTTGGTGTGACGGGGATTCGAACCCGCGACCCTCAAATTACGAGTCGAGTGCCTTAACCACCAGGCCATGCCGGGCTCAGGATGCGTGACTGGCTTTTATAATTCAGTTATTAACTCCTGAGGTACGTTGGGGTTATCAATGGATAATCGCTGTGGGCACAAAGTAGATAGCCCATTGTATAGCTTTGTGTTTACCAACAAACAACAACAGAGAAAACAAACAGCAAGTGTTCCAGCTCGACTTAAACGCAGTGTAATTGTGTTCAGCTTATAACTGATCACTTCTACACTCTTTTCTGATCCTCTCACTCACAAAAAATAAATTTTAGACTTTTAAAATGTAATTACAAATACATGAAACATTCTATTTCTACGTTAGAAATATTTATATTACCAAACTTAAATGAAATCCAATGATTTGTTTGATTTGAATTTCGCTCAAAGCTACACGGGTGCCATCTGCGCTGGCTGTTCCTAATTGAGTAGTGAAAGGCTACAGAGAAGGCGGGCTCAGCGTGATCAGGTAGTTAGGGCGCTCCACTCGTAATTTGAGGGTCGCTTGTTCAAGTACCCAGTCACACCGGACATGCTTGCCCTTTCAGCGTTTGGAGCGTTATAATGTGACGGTCAATTCCACTATTCTTTGGTTTATGACGGTAAATCTTATTATTCGTTGGTAAAATAGCAGCCCGAAAATTGGCGGTAGGTGGTGATGACTAGCTGCCTTCCCTCTAGTTTTAACCTGCTAAATTAGAGATGGCTAGCGCAGGTAGCTCTCGTATTGTTTTGCGCGAAATTCAAAACAAACTGAAAGGGCGAGCATGTTTAGTGAGACGGGGATTCGAACACGCGACCCTCAGATTGGGAGTCAAGCGCTCTAAAACCGTAGCAGTTGTGCCAACACAGAATTATATCTTGGTATAAAATTATTATATATATCGAAGGCTTCAGTGATCGAGGTATGACATCTCTGATAGTGCCTCGCAATTTTAGCTGTAGACGTATCATAAGAGTGACAACGAATCCGGTTATTTTGTTTAAAAAGCTGAAAACAGCTCTCTTGGGTAAGTGTGAAGCCATCTGATTGTCTTGGGCTTGAACAGTAACTAAATATTAGGAAAAGTTATACCTGAATTCCAAGAATCATTGACCTCACCAATTAGTTAATAAGGGCCGTTAACCTCACCAATTAGTTAATGAGGGCCGTTAACCTCACCAATTAGTTAATAAGGGCCGCTCAAGAACAAAACATGAAATATATATTTATGTACATTCGTAAAAATTGAAATTTTGTAATTCGCCTTTTAGGAGTTTTTTATATTTAATTTATAAAAGTATATTTATTTTACGTGAATTTGTAATGGCTGTCGCAGAGTAGGTATCTTCAAATAGGTACTTGTATTATATTTCTGGCTTTTTTTTATTTCATAACTCCAGGTGCAGAATCTATTTCAGTCATCTGCAATTTCAGTAATTTAAAGTACCTTTAACCTTAACACTATTATAGTAGTGTAGTGGATAGGGGTTGACCCTGCGGCAAGGTTGGGTAGAAAAAAATATTCTTTTCACTTTAAACTGTTGATGGTTATAATGGTAAAAGCAATTTCTTTGTGTGGATGGCGGATGTTAGGGTGCTGCTAAGTGCTGAGTGGCTGCCTTCCCTCTAATAAGTAGTTCAAAATTAGGGACGACAGCAGATAACCTTGGTAGCTTTGCTATAAATACCAAATACAAATATCTTTGGCACTGCAATAAGTAAAACCATGATAAAAAATGACGTTATTGATTGCCATATTCTGGTTTATACAAGTTCGTTTTAAGAGCTTCAAATAATATTCCGTGGTTCATTTAGTTTTGAGTAAAATCATTATGTCGCCATGACGTGAAAAGAAGCTATCTGTACTTTAGATCCAATTCTGAAACAACGAAATATAAAACCTATCGATTTGATTCACGAGATCTGTTGAGGAAATTACTAGCAGCGTGCTTAGAGAGTGACAATTCAGTGGAATGTTCAAGCAATGTTTAAGAGCTCGAACATTTTGTTAGGCGTCGCGAAGCTAAAATTTGATTTTTTGTTTGTTGTTAAGGGCAAAACTATAGAATCGACTGTTAGTGCTGTACTCACTGAGGTTATCGAAACCTGGCTTTTAAAGACATAAGCTTTTAGACTTTGAGCTACTGATAGTCACCGAAATTTAAAAATAAAGGCTGTGTATTATTATAAGTTGTAACTTTAGGGGGGGGTGTAAAATATTCCTTGCGCAATTTAGAGAATTGCCACTGACCATCAGTATTCACCAAATGGACCCTGATCCAAAAAGAGGTTGAAAATCAGTAGCTTACAGAGCTCTGTTTGTTTGCTTGTTTTTAAATTTCGTGCAAAGCTGCACGAGGGTTATCTACGCTAGCCGTCCCTAATTTAGCAATGTAAAACTAGAGGAAAGGTAGCTAATCATCACCACTCGCCGCCAACTGTTGGGCTACACGTTTACCAACGAATAGTGGGATTGATCGTTACTTATAACGGCCCCACGACTGAAAGAGCGAGCATGTTTTGTGTGATGGGGATATGAACCCGCGACCATCGGATTACTAATCTAGCGTTTTAATATTTGATTAATTAACAACAGTAGTAGAGTGATTTGACATTTTTGTGATTTTATCTCTTTCATTTTAGTTTATTCAATTAATATACGATCTTTACACCGTATATGGTCAAAAATTAATAAAAATACAAATAATGAAAGCTCCAATGAAGTCAAACTAACAGTGTACTGGTTAAGTATGAGTCATAAGAGATGGCTATGCAACTTGACCATTATCCAGACAAAACTGCTTCGGTGACTTTGGTTAAAATGTGTCACCTGTTTTCATATCATCAGTTAGTTCAAGGGTTTATTCGAGAGTTATCTATGTAAGCCGTCCCTAATTCCGAAGTGGTAGACTACAGGATAGGCAGTTAATCAATATCAACGCTTGGGCTACTCTTTTACCATCGAATAGTGGGATTGACTGGAACATGGCTGAATAGGAGACCATGAACGGTTAAAGGGTTCGATCTCGCGACTCGTAGATTGGGAGTCGCGCGCCCTAACCATCACCTCATCAGACTTTAAATTCAGTTGGAAAAAGATATTACATAAACATGGTAGGCCCGGTATAGCCAGATGGATTATGGCGCTCGACTCGTAATCTGAGGGTCACGGGTTCAAATTCCCATTATATCAAACATACTCGCTCTTATTAAAATGTATACCATTAAAATGATTAGTTTGACATGAGAGATGATTTAAAATGTCCTAAAAACCATTTTAGGTAATGACTCAATAAGGTACACAAGTTGTACACTACATTGTGTGCAGTGTTTCACGTGCAGTATATTCACCGTGAACATATTATACAGCTAGTTTTTAACCATCACAATAAAATATTATTTTACTTGTTTGATATTCGAAGAGCCTTCAGCTGTATAAATGTGAACACAAAAACAAAACCTGGAGTTACTTACGCAATTATTTTTCTTTCGGGTCTGAATGTCTTCAGAACCGTCAGGTAGTTTCGTATGTAGCTATTGTTCGAAATATCCAATCACATCCGTAAAAATAAAACACATTTGTGAAAAGTTGTGACAATAGCTTAGGTTTCGTTCTACAAATGAACACCAGAGCACTTATTTTATCAGTTTCAAGCACGATAAATTTGTAATTATTGTTTATTGGTGTATTATTTGAATACGTGGTTTTTCTTTATGCCGTTTATTATAAACTATGATCGTCGTGCTTGGTATATATATTTTCATATAACGAAACTGAAAACTCTTTCTGTGATGACGAGAAACCCACTTTACGTAAAATTATAACTCAAGACGGCTGGTATGGGTATTAAAACTTTTATTAAAATAAAGTACAGAATAACAGGTCATCTTTAGGTTAACCTGAATTTGACCTAAGAAACTTTGTTCTCTACTTTATTTTAATAAAAGATTTAATACCAGTTCCAGCCGTCTTGAGATACATGAAAATGCCTTTAAAAGACATAGATTATTTCAAGTAATATGAAGATATCTTTGTATCCTCTTAGAAATTTATATTGAACGAAACATTCAAAACTTTACTTATACAAATATTATTAATTCATTTTGTTCACATTATTATAATGCTTTTTACAGGCTTCTCTTCATTTATTGATTCATAATCCGAGGGTTGCGAGTTTGAATCCCCGTCACACCAAACATGCTTGCCCTTTCAGCCGTGGGGACGTTATAATGTCAATCCCACTATTCGGTGGTAAAAGAGTAGTCTAAAAGTTGGCGATGGGTGATGATGACTAGCTGCCTTCCCTCTAATTTTACACTGCTTAATTAGGGCGGCTAGTGCAGATAGCCCTCGTGTAGCTTTGCGCGAATTTCGAAGCAAACCAAACTCTTCACTTATTAACAATGCCGTTGGTTAAGAATAGAAATCACATTACTAGTGCTTGGACAAATAAGATTTTCTGTCAAATGGCATTTTGCTTTAGGACGTCATTCACATGTTTAGTGTATGTACTGGTTTTTTACGTGAAATGTTTCACTGATGGCATTTTTGAATTCACTAAACGAAAGAAGTAAGAGATATTTGTCAGCACTTTTATCTTATTTTATGTCCTGAATTATTAGTATGCGTGTATGAGAGATTGTTAAGTACAATATATTAGGTCAGCAAAGTTAGGTTCAGAAAAATAGCAGTTTTTCTATTGATTCTAAAACCATTGCGGTTGAAGGGCATTCAGGAGCATACGAGTGTTTTATGTAGAGGAAAACGGCAATAAACCAGATTCAAGAATCGAACGTATCTGTGACATCGACTCTGAAATTATAATTAATATTAGCTTATGCTAAAGGCAAGTTACGTGTATAGGTTAGAATTAAAATGATATAAATCATAAATAATTCTACGATGTTCAAACTCTATTATTTATAATGATTAGAATACATTTTTTCGTTAACTGAGTTCCATCACTGTTACCGTTAACGGTGTTTTCGGTTGTAAACCCAATAACAACCCATGAGATTCGACAAGCCCAGAAAGCTTAGGTTAGTTCTAAATTTCTACAGTAATAAAAATAAATGAATCAAACCTGATCAATAATAAAAGAACTAACAGAACTAACAAATAAATAAATAATGGTTAAAAATGTGAAACAAGCAGTGTTCAAAATAGAAAACGAAATTTAACTTAAAATTAGAAATTTATCAAACACACCATACAATATTTAACCAACAGAACACTTTTGGTATGGTTCGGAACTACAGTAAATGAGCGTTATATTAATCAAATATAGCCCTCAGTGGCATAGCGGTAAGTCAGCGGACTGAAAAACAGCTCAATAAACCGGGTTTGATACCCGTTTTTGTCAAAGGACATCTTGTGCAGTGTATAGTTTTGTGCTCAATTACAAATAAACAAAAGGTAAATTATAATACATTTCCTCCTTTCCAGAGGTTGAAAGAAATTCATAAAAGCTGCTGAGATACAATATTACCCAGATGAGAAAATCTCAGATCACATACCTATTGGTAGCCTCTCCCCTCATTCAAAATATCCTTTCAAAAGGGGGTATATTAAAACGTTAAAGTTATTTACAAGAAAGAACTAACACGATAATCATGAAATGAAAATTGTTGCTCTAAACCATCGAATAACACCAAACTTGTTATTTCGGTTCATCGTCTTTAGAGAAATTGCAGTCAATTCGGGAATAATATTACACAAGTCATACTTCTTGTAAATAAAAACATTCTCAAGACATCATGAGAATAGAGGTGGCATAATTTAATATCCATCAAGTACGTCAGTAACACTCGACCTTATATCTTGAGAAAAATAACTTGCATTATTTTATCTACTTACACTATCTCTTGAGCACCAGAAACATATCATTACCTCTGCTATCTTTGGATCATCTTATTTATAAGACAGATCCGACCAGAAACCTGGAAGTTATGATGGCCTTTGAGAAGGCTCTAATTAACACTCCAGACCAAATATTCGTGGTAATTATGTTACGCAAGCGCCAAGCATCACCAATGAGGAAGAAAACGCAACAACCAAAACTTCCTTCTTGTTCCCGACTACTAAAAACAAAACCAAATCTACAAGTTGAGGAGTAAGATGCACTATCGAACTCTTCCTCCTGAGTTAATGATTTGTCAAACGCTACTTATAGTATTCTAACACAAAACACTGATTCAACTTATTCGCCCTTTCAGGATTGCATTCTTTTGTAAAACCACATCGTGATTTGTTTAGAATTTTGCGCAAGGTTACACGAGAGCTATCTGCGATGTTCGTTTCTAATTTAACAGTGAAAGACAGCAGAAAGAGACAACCGTCAACTCTTGAGCTAGTGTTTTTTACTAACACATAGTGGGATTAACCATCACTTTATGACGTCTCCACAGCTTAAGAAGCGAGTATAATTGGTGGGATAGAGGATTCGAACCCTTGATCTTCAGATTGCGAGTCAAGCATTCTAACTATGCCGGTCCGTTTAAAACTATAGATATTTGGGAGATAAGATGATAAATAAGAAGAGAAAAAGTGATAATACAGAAACTGTCAACCGAGACGTCAAATTGACTTTGAAAGCTTTTCAAACTTATCATGAAGGTGACTGTTCATATTTATTTAACCTTGGTATCATTAAATGAAAGAGTACGGCACTGGTCAAAACTTGAAATACTTGGTCAGTCCTTCGAATGTATTTTGAATAATTCATGTGATAATGAGAGCACAAACTAATCATATTAAATGTAGATTACCAAGGAATTCAACCCAAGTAAAACATGGATATTGTATGTACTTCGTGTAATGCTTGTGTTACATGACATTGTTTATTTTCATTCATCTACTGTTACAATATTATTGTTGTTGAGCAGATATTGTGTGACGCGATGTTGTGTATTCTTATTCTGTTTCATTTGTTTCAGTATTGTGTGACACTATGTTGTGTTTCTTTTTATGCTCTTTCTGTTTCAATATTGTTATCGAGCAGTTATCATGGGTTTTTTGTTAACTGTTAGCCAGAAAGCTTTACAATTGGCTATTTGTGTTGTACCTGCCAAATGTGTCGAAACCCAGTTTTTAGCGTTATGATCCCACTGACTCTTCCCTGGACCACTGGAGCGCAGGTATCGGTGACATGATAGTGTGTTGTTCTTTGCCAGTATAGTTATTAAACAGGCAGTATGCGACACGATATTGTGTATTTTTATTGTACTCCTGTTTCAGTGTTGCTAAGCAACATTTATCTCAGAAATAAAGATGAATTTAACACCTCCCACGAGCAAGTAAGAATTTTAGGAATTCTCGCAAGAATTCAAAAACACCCTGAAGGGTTTCAGGATATTGAGTTCTTAGTCTTTGAAAGGATAACTTCATTTCGTACTCAAGTGGATACGAACAGAACTCTTCCCCCCTTCCCCCATAAATAGCTGCTGCCGACAAATATTCAGAGAATTATGTACTCTTATACAACATCCGAAGCCATAAGGCCACATTTCTGTCTAACTGGTTGGTGGATTAAACGGTTGTTTTTTTGCGTGTGTGTGTGTTGTTTGTTTTTTCTACCTTGGAGAGTTTCTGGCAATGTTCCAGTAGCTTGTCAGTCTGTTTGACGTCAGCAAACTTGGCTGATTAGATACCCAAGTAATGCTCATAAACAACGAATCGGTTCGTGGACGTTTATTGTTTGCTGGATACGAAGGAACGATTATTAAGAGAGTTGTATTACGTTAAAAATATTTTAAGTCGAGAAAAAATAAATGTGGGTTTTTATTTAGGGGGGATCTTAAGTAGATGATGGGATATCATTCCTAAACCACAGTTTAATAGGAACTTGCATAAACTTAGGCTAATGCTATTGCGAAAGTGAGAAAAAGAAGACTTCTTCACGAGTGCACGTGCAATTAACAAAATGACGTCAGAAATGCTGGTCAAATAGGGAAAATAAAACTTTAAAGTAAACTCATTAGAGACTTTGATAATATTCTGACGGGTTCTGCCATTAAAGTTCTTGAATTACCGTTTAAAAAGTGAAAGATGTCATAAAGGGGTCTCTTATTAGCAAAGAATTTTATGTTTTAGAAGACAATATCAAAGTGTTATAGAAAGTTATCTGAATGGCTTACTAATATTACTAAAGGTCTACATTTTTCATCGCAAACTTACTAACTGTTTCCTCAAAAAGTAGTGAATATCATTCTTAGCCGTTTTGCCACGTCAACATCCTTATGAAATCAATTTGGATTTAGCAGTGCAGTTACAATTGCACTTATATTTGTATTTCTACTCATAAAAATGCAGCTTATCACCCATTCTGCAACATAAAAGATTGCTTGTCACGTTTCTGAAACACCTACACCTCAGATATGTGAGGAACTGTTTGTGGTGTCGCATGAATTCGGAGCCGCCTGCCTGCCTCACAACCTCTGAAATAAAGTTCTACTACAGGGCTAAACCGTGTTCCTCACGTTTACTGACAACAAAGTGTATATAAAGTTACCATTGGAAGCGAGGGCCATGACATTACAAGCACAGCGTATAAAATTAAAAATTATCCATTTCGAACTATTAGTTTAGTGTATTTTAATGCCATGTTTAACACATTTACCGACTCTGAAAATAAGAATTTTAATAATTCTCACAAAAATTCAAAAACACCCTGAAGGGTTTCAGGATATTGATCTCCTCGTCTTTGAAAGGATAACTTCATTTCGTACTCAAGTGGATACGAACAGAACTCCCCCCCCCCTGAATAGCTGCTGCTTGGGGGTATGGACATGTCTTGGGAATTTGTACTGTTTTCTCGACAGTCAAATCACAGCTGCTTCAAGATTCGAAAGTGTCCACTGTAATAATGTTATCTCTATTAAGTTTAGAAAAGTAAACGATGTTCAAATATTGCAACAGCTCCGTTATAAAAATAGTGGTAGTTTCAATGTCCAATCGGTCAAGTGTTTGGGGTGCTCCACTCGCAATCTGCAAGTCGCGAGTTCGAATTCCTATCACACAAAACACTCTCGCCCTTTCAGTTGTGGGGGCGTTATAATGTGACAGTCAACCCCGCTATTCGTTGGTAAAAGAGTAGCTCAAGAGTTGGCGATGGGTGGTGATGACTAGCTGCCTTCCCTCTAGTCTTACACTGCCAAATTAGGTACGGCTAGCACAGATAGCCCTCATACAGCTTTTAACGAAATTAAAGTACAAACAAACAATTCAATGTTTGTCTAATCTAGACATACAGTGCAGCCCTTCTGTGAAACAACGGTATGTCTGCAGACTTACACCGCTAGAGATCCGGTTTTGATAGCCCTTGAGTAGCTTTGCGTGAAATTCAAAACAAACAAACAAAGCATCGATGAAAATGCAACTCCAATGACACAGCGATATGTCTGCGGACTTATACTAATAGGTAATTAGGTTATACTATTAGATAATTCGAAAAATATTGGCGGAGTTTTACATTAAAATTTTAGTCATTTATAGGTATAAGAAATGTGTCTTTTTTATGACTTCAGATATACCATTGAAAAACTAAAGCTTTCTTCTATTCGTTAGTGCTTTTATTCTTTTCTCAAACTTTTTTCCAATATTTTTTATCCTTACAATTAATGATGGAAAAAATTACGCATCATTTTTTTGCATGAAATCCTTACAATTAATGATGGAAAAAATTACGCATCATTTTTTTGCATGAAATCAAATTTGGTCACAATGTATCGCAAACAGCTTGTAATATCAGCCAAACATGGTGGGCGAAGGAACCAACTCCGAACGTACATACAGTACAGCATTGGTTCTAAAAGTTCTTCCTTCTGTTCTTGTAATCGACCAACAGGAGAACGTTAGTGAAAAGAAATCCGCGCCAAACTGTTCGAGAAATGACACAAGAATTGGGTATTAGCATTTCCACAAGTTCGGACCATCTCGAACAAATTGGAAACGTGATAAAGCTCAACAAGAGGGTTCTACATGAACTCAGTGAAAAAAAGTCGCCATTTTGAACAGTGCTCTATGCTGATGTTGTGCAACAGAAATGACCAATGTCGTGATCGTGACCTGCAACGAAAAGTGGATCCTTTACGACAAGAGAAAGTGATCAGTGCAATGGCTCAACTGTGACGAGGCTCTAAAACACTTCCAAAAGCCAAGGTTCCATCAACAGAAATTATGGTCATTGTTTGGTGGTTTGCGGCGGGTATTATCCATTACAGCTTACTCAGCTAGGACCAGAATATCACTGAAGAATTGGAAGAAATGCATTGAAAGTTGCGCGAAAAAATGCCAGCATTAATCAATCCAAGAGGACCAGTCTTGCTTCATGATAATGCTCGAACAAACGTTGCTTAAACGACGCTCCAGAAGCTCAACGGATTGGACTATGAAACATTGCTTTGTCCTCCTTGCTCCCCAGAGCTGTTGCCCATTGACTACAACTTTTTCAAGAACTTGTACAACTTTTTGCAGGACTAAAGATTCAAGAAAAGAGCAGCAGTAGAAAATGGTTTTAAAGGATTGTTGAATTCTAGGACTTCAGAGTTTTATCATCATGGGATAAATAATCTTGTTTCATGTTGGTAATAATGATTCACTATCTTAATTAATAAAGTTACTTTTGATTTTTTGTATTTCTTATTAAAGTTAAAAGTTAAAATCTGCCGTTATTTTTCGTGCAACCTAATAGTAAAAAATCGGGTTTCGATAATCGTGGTGGGCAGATCGCAAATCCTTTTGTACAATTTTGTGTTTAAAAACGAACAACAAAATCCATGGAAACAGCGCAGTGACTTTCACATGTATTTTCTTCGGTCTTTTCGTTCAAAGAATAATTGTAGTTGACTCTATTTACTTTACTGAGATTAACCATTAGTGTAGGCTGCCAGATGAGATTATTTTAAATAAGTCTTTCATCTCCAGTAGAAAGTTTTGAGCACATGGTGATTAAACTAAATTTAGAGCGACAGTTGAAGTCACGTGTTAAATAAATGTCTTTTGCTAAACTTAGTTTGCTGTTCTTGAACGGTTGCACAGGGAGGTGGGATTAAACTGTTAAATTACCTCATGTTTTGGTTGATTAACAAATATTGTCCGTTAGAAGCAGAGAAATAGAGTAAAACAAAGGCGTAATTGGGAGGTCCGTAGAGGTAAAAGTAATTAGATAGTTTTTCACTAAAGTTTCTTTAAATGCGTCCTGGGCCTGGTATGGTCAAGCGTGTTAAGGCGTGCGACTCGTAATCTGAGGGTCGCGGGTTCGCATCCCCGTCGCGGCAAACATGCTCGCCCTTTCAGCCGTGGGGACGTTATAATGTGACGTTCAATCCCACTATTTGTTGGTAAAAGAGTAGCCCAAGAGTTGGCGGTGTGTGGTGATGACTAGCTGCCTTTCCTGTCGTCTTACACTGATAAATTAGGGACAGCTAGCGCAGATAGCCCTCATGTAGCTTTACGCGAAATTCAAAAGAAACCAAAACTTATGGTTAGAATGGTTAATTAAACATAGCCCTCGTCCATTGGAGAATTTTATCCGAGTTCATACTAGACCCTTCGCGTGTGTGTGTGTTTCCTTATAGCAAAGCCACGTCGGCCTGGCATGGCCGAGCGCGATAAGGCATGCGCTCGGAATCTGAGGGTCGCGGGTTCGCATCCGAGTCGCGCTAAACATGCTCGCTCTCCCAGCCATGGGGCGTTATAATGTGACGGTCAATCCCACTTTTCGTTGGTAAAAGAGTAGCCCAAGAGTTGGCGGTGGGTGGTGATGACTAGCTGCCTTCCCTCTAGTCTTACACTACTAAATTAGGGACGGCTAGCACAGATAGCCCTCGAGTAGCTTTGTGCGAATTTCAAAACAAACAAACAAACAAACAAAGCCACGTCGGGCTGTCTGCCGAGTCCACCGAAGACCCTTTAAAAAGGTAAAGACTAAACACATGTATGTGGAAGGAGGGGGTGTATCTAAGCTATACAATATACCGAAATAAGTCTAATAATTAAATGTTTAAACTCACGTAACTGTACTTTATTAAGATGCCTTTTCTTTCGTGCTTACAATCTAAAACAATATGATACTAAAGTACTGTGCGCAAATTCGTGGAATAAACTAATTACTTTCAGAAGGCAGTTTTTTTTTCTTCTTCACAAATGAATTAAAAAATAAACAAATTACATATTGGAACTCCAAGTTCTCTAGATACAGAAAGCAGATCTGCTTCTTGTAAACAGTAGGATGGATGTTTTTAATTGCTATTAGCCGTGATTTATCAACTTGCGTTTTTCTAAATCCATTGTGTAGTGGCGTTAACTTGAAATCAAAATTTATAAGATGGTTCAAAGGAGTTAAAACGTATTTCCATTACTAACAGTACTACCACCAAGCAGCAGTATTTTTAATCACTAATCCAAGTGTATGATGAAAGAAACAAAGAGTACCACTGCTGACATTTACTCTGGTTGCCTTCTGGTGTTTACAAAGCCAGTTAAATGCATAACGTCTTCTAAGTAGAAGTTTTTCTGTTTTGTTTTTGTTGCATCGATTTTTACACACATAATGCTTAGGTCCACAAAGATAAAGGAAAAATGCTCATCCATCTTCTTACAACGATCTGCACGGGAGTCTATCGGTTTGTCTTTCATCAAAGGGTTTAGTAAAACCCTCGAAAACAACCGATGAAAGCTGTTAAACAACTCGTGACGACATGATACAAAAATAGTAATTGCCTTTATTTTTCAGACTTTGCAACTTTATTTTACGAGAATTTTATATTCGAAGAAAAGTTTTCGAAATTGGTAAGAGTATTATTCAGGTTTGTTTGTTTTCTGAATTTCGCGATACACGAGAGCTATCTGCACTAGCCGTCCTTAATTTTGCAGGGTAAAACTAGAGGGAAGGCAGCTAGTCATCAACACCCACCGTCAACTCTTGCGCTACTATTTTACCAAGAAATAGTTGGATTGACCGTCACTTTTAATAATGCTCCCACGGCTGAAAGGGTGCCCATGTTTGGTGGGACGGGGATTCGAATCAGCGACTCTCAGATTATGAGTAAAGCGCCCTAACCACCTGTTCATGCCAGGCCTATTCAAGTCAGTAGATTTTTATAGCCCCGCATAATCAGGTGGTTAAGACACTCGACTCGTAATCTGAGGGTCGCGTGTTCGAATCCCCATCATACCAAACATGCCCACCCTTTCAGTTGTGGCGGCGCTATATTGTGACGGTCAATCCCACTATTCGTTGGCAAAAGTGTTGTCCAAGAGTTGGTGGTGGATGGTGATGACTAGTTGCCTTCCTTCTAGTCTTACACTGCTAAATTAGGGACGGCTAACGCAGATAGCCTTCTTGTAGCTTTGCACGAAATTCAAAACAAACAAAATTTTTTTACTATCAATATAAGTGAATTCAAACTGAGTGTTAACACTGCTATAACATAAAAAATTAACACATCATACTAAGATGGCGTTAGTTCAAAAGAATGTCTTCAAATAAACCAGAATTGGCTTCCCTTTAACGTGCCACACCGGCACAGGGGTAAGTCGATAGACTTCCAACCCTTACATCAAGGGTTCGAATCGTCTCGATGGACTCAGCGCATAACCCAATGTGGCTTTCATATAAGAAAAAAAATTTTAAATATTTCGAAACGTGTTGTCTTTTTTTATTACAAAGGTATGAGACAAACCATCTTAACGAAATGATAAATAATTGGTCAATGATATTTATAAGGATTTATTATACAATTTAAAACAATGATAGAGCACTAAATTCGGATGGATGAAGATTGAATAAGACCCAGGATAACTTCTTTAAAAATCCATTTAACACACTGTTATAGTGTTATCGCTGTTTTCTTCTGATAAACTTAACAGTCTTCTTAATAGTTCCTTAATATTGATAAGTTTATATAATCTAAAGGTTATTTTAACAAACTGTTGCAATTATATTGTTGTTTCTTTCTGATAAACCTTACAATTTCCTTATTGTTTTCTTACTATTAGGACGTTGTTGTTGTTGTTTTGAATTAAGCACAAAGCTACACAATGGGTTATCTGTGCGCTACCCACCACGGATATCGAAACTACTATTAAGAGCTTTGTATAATGGATTTAATATTATATATTTATTTAATATCATGTTTACTTCAGTTTAATATATATTTAGAAATGCATGTAACTTATATTCTTAAATTTTTAGAAGATTCTCGAATGTAAGAATCGACAAAATATATTTTACATTGTTTCCAACTGAACTTTCGAGAATTTCGCCTAAAGTTTATAAATCGAAGTGCCAAGAGACATTTTTCAGAATATTGTTGGTTTGCTACAGTTAGTATGCTATAAACCTCGAAAGCTATAACTGTGATAAACGCTTCTTAATCGGAAAACTATAGATATTTGACAAGGAACGTTTATAAATTTAAACATTAGAAATGTTTAACTTCAATAAATTGATTTGAAACATTAGTATTTCTTCGAGGATGTTACATATTTTCGTCACGAATAACTAACTGGCTAGCTTACCTTCCCATCAAATGTGTATCAGCATATAATTAATTTGCGCATCGTGAACCGTCGATAAAATAATTAGTTCCGGACCAGATAGAAGATTCAGTATTGTTTGTAAAACTTTTGTATATAAATTATTATTTGTAAACCGTTATTAAAATTGTATTATTGTTTATGTATATTAAATATATTTGTGTTAAGAAAGAAAATTGTGTTTATCAATCTTGTTGATAAATATCATAAATTTGTTATGTATCGATATGCGATTAATTCTAAACTTCAAGCTGTTTCAAAAACATAGTAAATCGGAGGGTCATTGGTTTCAATCCTCGTCACCGAAACTTTCCCGCCCTATCAGTTGTGGTGGGCGTTATAATGTTCGATTAATCCTACTATTCCTTGGTAAAAAGCGTAGCCCTAGTGTTGGTGATGAGTGGTGTTGAATAGTTATATTTCCTGTAGACTATTACTGCTAAATTAGGGATAGCTAGGATAGAGATAGACTCGTGTGGCTTTGGGCAAAATTAAAAACAAACGAAACTCTATAATTGTTTGTTTTGGAATTTCGCACAAAGCTACTCGAGGGCTATCTGTGCTAGCCGTCCCTAATTTAGCAGTGTAAGACTAGAGGGAAGGCAGCTTGTCATCACCACCCACCGCCAACTCTTGGGCTACTCTTTTACCAACGAATAGTGGGATTGACCGTAACATTATACGCCCCCACGGCTGGGAGGGCGAGCATGTTTAGCGCGACGCGGGCACGAACCCTCGACCCTCGGATTACGAGTCGCACGCCTTACGCGCTTGGCCATGCCGGGCAACTCTATAATAATCAGTGATGTCGTAAAACCCACTTGTAGATAAATATATATGCAAAAACGGCTCGTTTGGGTTGAGAAAATATTTTACGTAGAAAAGCGAACAACGTTTCGACCTTCTTCGGTCATCGTCAGGTTCACAAAGAAAGAAAGAGGTAACTGACCGGAAGCTGACCACATGTTTGAAAGGGGTTGTGTAACTGAGCGTCGGAATGTAGAGGGCGGTGTTCTAGAGTAAACGTTGTATCCTGTGTTGTCGCCGTTGTTTCACTAATTTGTTTCATAATATTGATGCTTTAATGATGACCTGATCAAGTTCTTCATGTTGTGCTAAAAACACGTAGGTCCAAGAAGTCTTGATAAAACTGAAAGCGCTCGGGTTATAAGGGTTTTTATTTCAGTCTAATCAGGTTCTTCGTATTCTATGTTATACCCGTTTGAATTATTTTTCTTCCGAACAGTAATAGTGTAACTAGGACGTGATGAGGTTCTTTGTATCCTGTGTTGTACCTGTTTTTACTCCGAACAAATTCTTCCTATCCTGTTATTTGACTTTTTTTATTTAAGAGTCCTTTTCTAGTCTGAATTTAAATTTAAATTCAAACTTAATTATATGCTTTATCTTGTTTGTTCTTTTTCTTCTAGTGGCGAACCCACCAGAATCCCAAGGGACAAAAGATGAAGGAAAGACTCCTGAGAGTGAAGCGGATCTATCACAAGGTGCGTTCGTTTTACACAAACTGTATCGATGTTTCACTATGATTGTGTCTTAGAGTTTTTAGAGAGTATCTTCAATGAAGATTTTATACAGTGGCAATAAATAATCTAATTTATTTCCACACTGGCGACATCCCTGGAGGAAACAGCTGCCTTTTGTTTTATGACGAAAATGTCCGTTTTGCTAACTATTCGCAAGACGGGACCATTACGTTGTTATAGTATATGGATAAGTTTATATCAGAATACTGTGTCGTAATAAAACCTTATGACTGTGCTGATTGTGAATTATTCGTTTTTATCGTTCGCATGATGAATGTAAGAAGTGGACTGTGCTTATCTGATAACATATTTATAATTTTACGTAGTATATTAACTTAAGCAGTCCATCTTACCTTACTTCATATTCTAAACAGTATTGTCAGTAAGAATTCATTTTAAGCGGATTTTGAACAGGGTAATTTTAACAATATGTAATAATTCGTTAAAACGACTGATTAGGGTAAACTTTCTCAGGCAAAACGTCGAATATTAGAACAATAAAGAAAACTACTAAATGTTCTTATATGATTTTGGAGACATGTTTATTATGGCGTTTGTTTGTGGTTTCCTGCGTATAGAAAACTTACTGAACAATATACGAAAGGAGATTCATATTAAATTGTACTTTCTTCTTTTATATTCTGAAAAGAAGTGTTAATTACAGTGTGTTTCAAGTTTAAGTGTTGTGAATGGGAGGGTTTTGATAAGTTAAACCTACGTCATCTTCCTTATGAGTCCCCAAATTGTGAAAAGTAAGTCAAATATGATATTTTATTGAAAATAAATAATGTTAGTAAAACAACGAACTTATTACTAATTATTTAAATTTCAGTTATGAACATACAAATCGCAAGAAATATAAGCATTACGAGTTAGAGTATACCCTAGATTAATAATAATAATAATACCCTAGATTATTAATAATAATAATACCCTAGATTAATAATAATAATGATACCCTAGATTAATAATAATAATAATACCCTAGATTAATAATAATAATAATACCCTAGATTAATACAAATAATATCAACACTTCGTTTTATTTTCGAGAAGAACAAATTGCATGTTATTAATGCATTTTAAAAGTTAATTAATTATTAAAAATAACACAGTTAACTCTATTGTACAATGACACTAATGACACTTCGAAGTAAAACTTTCTATGCTGGAAAAGCCATATTTGTTTTGTTAACTGACAGTTTCAACGTGAATTGAAATTTAATGTTGAATAATAGTACGACGGCAACTGGCAACTACAACAACAATTTGACACACGTATGACGATGACAAGCAATTCATTCTTGAAAGTTTCGGAACATGTGCATTCTATTTTTAGCTTACCGAAGATAGAAGGTTTTATGATTTGAACAGTAGAGCAAAATCCGTTAATTACAATAACTTCACTGCCCCAAATCCCGAAGAAACAATAAGATATTTGATTTAGTATTGAGGCTTATAGAAGCCTTAAACGGACAGAGGGGTTTGTTATGTTGTCTTACTAATAATTTATAAATCTAAAATCGTTATCGGTGACACTCAAATAATGACTGAATGACATTTTGTCATAGAGTGCTATTAGTTTTAGTAAAATAGTAGATATTGCTAATATTTTTAACCTACATTTTAATATATAATCCAAAATGTTTATATACTTTAAAAATTTAATTTCAGTATCGAAGCAATCAATATCTCATAGTAATCACAGCTTTATGACTTATCATGTAACGTGTTAAGAATAAAGGAGAGATTTGTTTGGTATCTTAGGAAGAAATGAAGCGTTTTAGCCATATTTGCATGTTGCATTATTTTTAACCCAGTTTTGTGTAGCAAATGATTTGGGGTCAACCAAAGCCTTTTGATAAAGGAAGAGACATGGGCATTCTTTCTTTACTATCTGTTTATACACTATTGCAACATATTGTATCATTTATGTTTTTATTGCAACGCATAAGTTTTCCTAGTGATGTTTTTTCAACTGCACAGTGTGTATTTAACTTCATTATTTTTCAATACACCATGCCTCATTTTACCTGAAATATATGTAGGCTTAGTAACAAATGACCCAAAATAGGAAGAATATTCCAGAAAATACATTTATTTTACCTCAAATACATATAGGCTTAGTAAAAAATGACCCAAAATAAAAGAATATTCCAGAAAATATGTTTATTTCTAGACTCTGGAATGGCATTTTGCAATACTAATTGCGTAATTTTTAATATTTATCCACCTCAACTCATGTGGGTGAATTTTCAACAATATTTTTATAAGCGCACTGGAAAACAGCCTGTTGCGACACTCAATAACAGGAAAACAATATGATTTATAGTTTTCGTGAGTTTTTAATTTAAAACTCTTTGAAGGCAGAGAAAACAGCAACTTCTATTTACTGACCATTTACAACTGAAAGAGAGAGAGATAAATATTTTTTTTTTCTTTGTTAAATTTAAATTATAATAGTTTTGATTACTGATTCGATAGTTGGTGGATTTCTCGTTCGTCGGACGCACACTCGAGGTGGAAGCATTTCCCAAGCAGTTGGACAAGGCGATCGAAGTCTCAAAACGGAAGGTTCTACTTTCGTCACGTTTCCACCAGTCGATGCGGCTGACACGAAACAAACTTGTGAAAAGGCCGCTTTAAGGTAGATACGAAATCTTGAAATAGAATTTTTATTCCAATACGAAATGTATATATTTATGGATAAAATTCAATGTTTTGATATCCTTAATTTTACATTATTCATTTAAGTACCGAAAGAACCTCGTGAAGAAGTGAATATTACTTTCTTCTGTTCAAACGATGATTATACAAGTACTCCGTCACACCAAACATGCTCGTCCTTTCAGCCATGGGAGCGTTATTATGTTACGCTTAATCCTACTATTCGTTGGTAAAAGAGTAGTCCAAGAGTTGGCGGTGGGTGGTGATGACTAACTGCCTCCTCTCTGGTCTTAAACTGCTAAATTAGGGACGGCTAGCGCAGATAGCCCTCGTATAGCTTTACGCGAAATTCAAAACAAACAAACTATACAAGTAACGTCCTCTGTTCTACAGTATATTCATAATGGAAGATCTTCATCTGACGTCTGTATTTATTGTATATAATAATAAATAACATAGTTCTAATAATACTCAAAGTCGTTCTATGACTTCTGTGGCCTGGCACGACCAAGTGGTTGGAAGGATTGAGTCGCAATATGAGGGTCGCGAGTTCGACTCCCATATCTCACCAAACATGTTCACCCTTTCAGATGTGATGGTGTTATATAATGTGACGATCAATCCAACTATTCATTGGTAAAAGAGTAGCCTAAGAGTTAGCAGTGGGTGATTATGAATACCTGCCTTCACTCTAGTCGTTCACTGCAAAATTAGGGACAGCTAATGCAGATAGCCCTCGTGTAGCTTTGCGTGAAATTCAAATAAAATACCTAACTTTTGTATGTGTGTGTTTCCTTGTAGCAAAGCCCCATCGTGCTATCTTCTGAGTCCACCGACGGGAATCGAACCGCTGATTTTAGCGTTGTAAATTTGTAGACTTACCGCTATATCAGCGGGGAACTGACTTTTATACTTATTGTATATATTAATAAATGACAGTTCGCATAATACTCATCACGATGGGTTGAAATTATAACTTTGACATATATCTTATCCACTCGTTAAATATAAAGAATTTAATATCACGCTTTTAATATACAAACAAAAATCTTCTAACAGGCGTTGTAACTGCAGAGCAAATTTACACGGAACAAATATTTGAACTATTCTTTGACTGAACATCAAAAATGGAAGAGATATAACAGATGCAAATGATCGTGCTACAGAATTTTCTGAACGGTACTGTCAACACGATGCCTACCGATATATTTCGGTGATCTTAACTTAACAGGGGGATAACACGTAACGGTTTAAAGAGTGTTAATAAAACCCTCTTACCCCGGAATGGCCAGGTGGGTTAAGGCGTTTGACTCGTAATCTGAGGGTCGCGGGTGCGAATTCCCGTCATACCAAACATGCTCGCCCTTTCAGCGTTTTGTAGCCGTCAATCCCACTATTCATTGGTTAAAAGAGTAACCCAAGAGTTGGTGGTGGGTGGTGATGACTAGCTGCCTTTCTTCTAGTCTTACACTGCTAAATTAGGGACGGCTAGCGCAGGTAACTCTCGTGTAGCTTTGTGCGAAATTCACAACAAACAAACAAAACCGATAGTGGCCAATGTACGCTCGAAATCCGTGTTTATTTCCGAGAAAGTCCTCAGAAGTTTGTATTTGCTTCCAAGATCCGCCACATCTTGTACTTATATCAGCAACTTTGTACTTATTTTCAAGAAAGTCTTTAGAATTTTTTAAAAACTAATTTTCATGTGTTGAATTTTCTATTTATTTTCAAGAAAGTCTAAGGAACTTTCCAAAACGTTATTTCAAAGTTTGTACCTATTTCATGAAAGTTTGTATGATTTTTTAATTAATTTCCCAGAAACTGTGTAGAAATGTGTACGTCAGTGTACTGTTAGAACAAAGTCAAAAATTATATTTCAGGCTACTTTCAAAGAACAATGGAAAGTAAATCACAGGTGAAACATCCAAAGTTTATTAATTTTTGTATTTAGTACAACAGAAACTCAGTAGAAGTGATCGAGTTCAGTAAACAGTTAATATTGTGTGTATTTCCCTTTTGTTTCAATAACTGCAGACAATATTTCAGCCATTGTTGCAACATATTTAATCAAAGTGTCCTTTGGTATTTTACTCCAAGTATCTTTAATACACTGATAAAAAGTATTTTTAGAAGTAACTTTGATTTGTAAGTTTTTACCTATTAAACTCCAGATCTACTCAATTGGGTTGAGGCTGGGGCGCTGTGGGGGTCATTGCATCATTGGAATGACTTATTTAACCTATTATGAAATTATTTAGCTAATAAAAAAGTTGCTGGAGTCATTCCAATGATGCAATGACCCCTCACAGTGCCCCAGTCTCAACCCAATTGAGCAGATCTGGAATTTGGCTGGTTCATTATTCCATATATTTTGCACATAATGCCTGTCGCCTCAGCAGAACCCCCTCCTCTAACAATCCCACTGCTCACCCGTGCATCATGGTAGGTTCTGTGCATTGAGGCAAGTACCTTTCACCTTTCTTCCGCCGGACATTCAATCTACGCTTTAAAACAAATACTTCAAACTTAGACTCATCCATCCATGACACCCTCTTCCAGTCATCAACAATTCAGTTTTTGTACTTTTCAGCAAATTTCAGTCTCGTGACAATATTTGAAGATTAAAGTAAAGGGTTTTTTGTGTTTTTTTTAAACTGCTACATGACCAGATATTCCATTCTCGCTGTGTTTTATTGATACTGTAGATCAGGACACTTTTCTGCCATTTGGTACATGGTTGTTTACCTCGTACCTAAGATCAGTAGCACTCTTTCTTCTGTCATGAAGGCTGCATAAAACAAAGATACTTAACATCAGTATTATTGTGTTTAGGTGTTCTGTCTCTTCCTTTCCTATTCACAAATTTACTTGCTTTATATTTAACGAGTGAATAAGATACATGTAAAAGTTATAATTTCAACCCATCATGGTGAGTGTTATGCGAATTGTCATTTATTAATAAATACAATAAGTACAAAAGTCAGTCCCCCGCTGGTAAAGCCGTAAGTCTACGAATTTAGAACGCTGAAATCAAGGGTTCGATTCCCCTCGGTGAGCTCAGTAGATAACCCGAAGTTACTCTGCTATAAAAAAACACAAGTATTTAAAGTTCACTAAATATAAATTACCTGTACTCGAGAATGTGAAAACTAATAAAAAAGATCAGGATACAGAGATCTGGTTTTCTGATCTCAAACAAAATTTGTTCCTTACTCGTTTTATTGGTGTTTTTTTTACCATTTTTATGGCTCATTTCCAGAATATTATTTAAACGTTTAGCGTTAAGTAGAATAAAGATAGAAATAGCTGTTCAGTTACTGCTTTCACTATACCTCTTTAATATTTAAACGGTCAATATTACTTACGAGTTCATTCCTAGCTGCTATTAGTTTTTGTTTTCCTGTGAGTGGATGGGTGGGGACAAGATTAAACCTTTGATGAATCGCGAATCTCGTTTGCCCAATTGTAAGTTTTAAAGTTGGTCCAAGAATGATTCAGTTATTTGTCCTTGTTCCATTGTTATACTTTAGTTTCAGTGGCTAGTAAAACAAGTACTTGGCCATGTATTTGGTGAGGATGCGAGGCCTACATTTTGTATATAAATAATTTGATTATAAACGTTACGAAACGAATTCGACCTGTATATTTTTAAAAAAATAAGCAAACAAAAAGGAATTTTTATAAGAACAGTTCTCTCTAGTTGTTTATATAAATTAAATATTTATTCTTTTAAAAAACTAAAGTTAGTAAAGAATTGCACATTTCCTGGTGGTGGTTTACCAAACAGTAACTCCAGAGTTTCTATACGGACTGATAAAAAACGCTCTTAACATACAAAACTATGCTTTATAATAGTCAAAGTTTATTGGAAGCTAAAATGACCCCTTTGATCAGTCTTTGTATAGACAACAAGGCGTTCCTTTTACCATAAGTGTTACGCACTAATCCCCACCCTCATTTGGTACATGTGGACTTAGAGAAACCGGTTTTCGGCACCCTTGGTGGGCAGAGCACAGATAGCCCATTGTGTAGCTTTGTGCTTAATTACAAACAAACAAAACAGCAATAGTTATGTTCCTTTTTTTTCCACGTCTGCCTGTGTTTCTACATTTGTCAGCACGTGTTACATAAAATGACAATCTTTATGTATTTTAATCTGTGATGATTATCGGAAATGAACATAAATTTCTGGGTTAGTTTTAAGAATCAAATTCATGGAACTCAAAACCAACATGTAAACATAAGCCTTGGGGTCTAAGTTCAGATTTAATTACAAGGTCATTGGTCAAAGATTAACTTAAAACTATTATTTTTATCTTGGTGTTGATTTTGTTCTTATTTCTTTGGAAAGTGCCATTTAGGGTTTGTTTTAATCTAACCTTTAGTTACCAGGTTTCTTCGGAGAGTTCCATTTTGTTTTGTTTTTATGGTTTTGTCTTGATCAAAACTTTGGCCTGTACCTTGTTTAAAGTCTTACCATAAATTATACAGGCCAGGTGGTTAAGGCACTCGTCTCGTAATTCGAGGGTCGCGGGTTCGACTCCCCGTCATACCAAACACGCTTGACCTTTCAGTTGTGGGGACGTTATAATGTGACGGTCAATCCCACTATTCGTTGGTAAAAGAGTAGCCCGAGAGTTGGTGGTGGATGGTGATGACTATCTGCTTTCCCTCTAGCCTTACACTACTAAATTAGGGACGGCTAGCGCAGATATCCCTCGTGTAGCATTGCGCGAAATTCAAAACTAAACCATAAATATTTATATATATATATATCAGTATTAAAAGTTTTTAAAATATCAAAAAAATTGGTTAATACAAAATCTCTTATTAGCTTTTAAATTTTAAAACTTGTTGTCCATTTTAAAATATTAAGCACTTAACTGTACCGCTTAAGTCAGACTTCACGCGCTAGACTGATCACGCTGGAGCAAGTGTTTATTCAGGAGAGAACAGTCAAAATCTGAACGTGAACCCACAAGAAATCACTTAATTAAGTTAGCGTGTTGAAACGTGATATGCAATAACTATATAAATCTTATGGTATTTGATCATGAAACGTACAGATGATCATTTCAGAGGCATATCTGTGTGTAAACTCACAAGTTATGTAATTAAGTTAGATATCCTGCTGAAAAATAACATGCGATAATTACTTAGTTCTTATGAAAATTGAAACGTACGGATGATAATTTTAAAGACATATATGGTCATATTCATAAAGTGGTCACTGTAGTACACACATACTAGTGTAGCTTATTGGAATGGTTAGTGGTCGCTATTTCTCCTTCCATTTACAGACCACTTTACACCCGTTTTGGTGACGTCTAGAACATTCTCGTGTACAGCTCACAGCCTAAACAACCACTCGAAGTGATGACCCATTGCCGACAGTTTGGCGGCTTGGTCTGGTGTTCTCTACCTTGCGTGTTTATGTTACAGATAATCCAAACACTATGAGTTTATGGGAGGTCAAACTTTGTATTTATATTGGTGCTATTTCGATTCCCCTTTTTCTTCCTTTTCGTTTTATCAACACATTAGAATGAAAGTAAAAAATAATGTTAAGACTTACACAACACAAACAAACAACACATTCGATCGTTTTACAAATTCGAATAAAAAGTTTCTGTTTGTTCCACTCATGATTTAACAACTGAGAAATTATTATCTTGTGACATTATCCGTTATGAACTAACTGAGGTAGTTGAAGTTCAAGTTGTGTGACTCTAATTTAAATTCTAATTTATCAGCTCACTCGGAGCTACTAACTAACAGTATTTATTACTCATGAACCAAACTGTAATAGCTGAAATTCATTTTTAAGCGATTAAAATTTAAATACGGAACAAAAATGTAGAAGAATCGAGTGTGCGTTTCTTACAGAGAAGTCACATTGGCGGACTCTCTGCTTTGTCCACCAATAGGAATCAAACCCATGTTTTTAGCATTGTTAATCCGTAGACTAACCGCTGTGCCAACAGTGAATATAAGAATATAAAATAACAGAAGTTATACTTTAAGCGCTTCCTGTTTTTCAGTTAAATAATACTATTGTTAATATATAACACACATGTTAATAAATAATATTACTGTTTTAATACTATTGTTAATATATAACACACATGTTAATAAATAATGTTACTGTTTTAATACTATTGTTAATATATAACACACATGTTAATAAATAATGTTACTGTTTTAATACTATTGTTAATATATAACACACATGTTAATAAATAATGTTACTGTTTTAATACTATTGTTAATATATAACACACATGTTAATAAATAATATTACTGTTTTAATACTATTGTTAATATATAACACACATTTTAATAAATAATATTACTGTTTTAATACTATTGTTAATATATAACACACATTTTAATAAATAATATTACTGTTTTAATACTATTGTTAATATATAACACACATGTTAATAAATAATATTACTGTTTTAATACTATTGTTAATATATAACACACATGTTAATAAATAATATTACTGTTTTAATACTATTGTTAATATATAACACACATGTTAATAAATAATGTTACTGTTTTAATACTATTGTTAATATATAACACACATGTTAATAAATAATGTTACTGTTTTAATACTATTGTTAATATATAACACACATGTTAATAAATAATATTACTGTTTTAATACTATTGTTAATATATAACACACATGTTAATAAATAATATTACTGTTTTAATACTATTGTTAATATATAACACACATGTTAATAAATAATGTTACTGTTTTAATACTATTGTTAATATATAACACACATGTTAATAAATAATGTTACTGTTTTAATACTATTGTTAATATATAACACACATGTTAATAAATAATATTACTGTTTTAATACTATTGTTAATATATAACACACATGTTAATAAATAATATTACTGTTTTAATACTATTGTTAATATATAACACACATGTTAATAAATAATGTTACTGTTTTAATACTATTGTTAATATATAACACACATGTTAATAAATAATGTTACTGTTTTAATACTATTGTTAATATATAACACACATGTTAATAAATAATATTACTGTTTTAATACTATTGTTAATATATAACACACATGTTAATAAATAATATTACTGTTTTAATACTATTGTTAATATATAACACACATGTTAATAAATAATATTACTGTTTTAATACTATTGTTAATATATAACACACATGTTAATAAATAATGTTACTGTTTTAATACTATTGTTAATATATAACACACATGTTAATAAATAATATTACTGTTTTAATACTATTGTTAATATATAACACACATGTTAATAAATAATATTACTGTTTTAATACTATTGTTAATATATAACACACATGTTAATAAATAATATTACTGTTTTATTACTATTGTTATATATATAACACACATGTTAATAAATAATATTACTGTTTTAATACTATTGTTAATATATAACACACATGTTAATAAATAATGTTACTGTTTTAATACTATTGTTAATATATAACACACATGTTAATAAATAATATTACTGTTTTAATACTATTGTTAATATATAACACACATGTTAATAAATAATATTACTGTTTTAATACTATTGTTAATATATAACACACATGTTAATAAATAATGTTACTGTTTTAATACTATTGTTAATATATAACACACATGTTAATAAATAATGTTACTGTTTTAATACTATTGTTAATATATAACACACATGTTAATAAATAATATTACTGTTTTAATACTATTGTTAATATATAACACACATGTTAATAAATAATATTACTGTTTTAATACTATTGTTAATATATAACACACATGTTAATAAATAATGTTACTGTTTTAATACTATTGTTAATATATAACACACATGTTAATAAATAATGTTACTGTTTTAATACTATTGTTAATATATAACACACATGTTAATAAATAATGTTACTGTTTTAATACTATTGTTAATATATAACACACATGTTAATAAATAATGTTACTGTTTTTCACGCAATGCTCATTTTCGAATATCTTCTTAAACTATCAATAGCCTAAAAGGCTGTAAAATTATAGTAGTCTTACCATGGCCTTTGTATACTCTTTATGGTAGAAACCGTCTGTATATTTTTATTACAATTATTATTTTATATTAAAACTATGACAAGGTGATGACTCGTTATTACACTTACAGATTACCGTCACGTTGTTCTTAATTGTCTTATCAGCAAGCTTGTGGGTTTAGAATGCTAAATTTCGAGCGGTGGTCGGTTCCTCAGAAGGTTTGTTCGTTTGTGTTTGAAATTTAAGCGAAGCTAAATGAGGGCTATCTGCATTAGCAGTGGAAGACTAAACGGAAGGCAGCTAGTCATCACCACCCACCGTCAACTTTTGGGCTACTCTTTTACGAAGGAATAGTGGAATTGACCATAACATTATAACACCCCCACGGCTGAAAGGAAGAGCATTTTTGGTGCAACGGGGATTCGAATCCGTTACCCTCATATTACAAGGCGAGAGCTCTGACCATGACGAGCCCTTTCAGACGGATGCAACATGTATAGCCCATTGTGTGACTTTCCACTTACATAATACTGTTATATCAACACCATTGCAAGTGGTGTAATGCTTTAAAATAGTTTGGAAAATCAGCTTTTTGTGGTTTTTAAACGTAAATAAATAAATTACGGATAGTTTAAGCTTTCTTGTTATTAAATAGTCTTTAATTACTCTCGTTTTACACTTTGGAAACTAACAAATTACTTTCCCTATTTTAACTGTAGAGTAAATAAATCGCAATTACAAATTTGGTTTCTGGCGACCAACGAAGCCCGGTATAGTTAGGTGGTTAAGGCACTCGACTCGTAATCCGAGGGTCGCGGGTTCGAATCCTCGTCGCAACAAACATGCTTGCCCTTTCAGCCGTGGAGGCGTTCTAATGTGACGGTCAATCCAACTATTCGTTAGTGAAAGAGTAGCCCAAGAGTTGGCGGTGGGTGGTGATCACTAGCTGCCTTATCTCTGGTCTTACACTACTAAATTAAGGACGGCTACCCTCGTGTATCTTTGTGTGAAATTCAAACCGACCGACTAAAAAAAAATCAGTCCGACTTTGTGATAAAGCAATGGTGGAGTAATTGATTTTAAAGTTAAGTACAAGGTTACAGGGACTGTCTATGCTCTGCCTACCACAGGTATCGAAATCCGGTTTATAGCACTGTGAGTCCGCAGACATATCTACTGTCCTGTTGGGTTGAAGTTATTTAATTTTTTCTCGTGTATCTTACCACTAACCTATCGGATGACGGGTCAGTATTCTACATTGCATAATCTCTTCAGTAGTGCACACGGGTTTGTGAAGACAACATTACCCTACCTTTATGATGTTATAACAATATCCATATTGTTGGCACACACTCTACACAAGACTTAAAATTCGAACATACACTTCGAGCTATGGTGTTTTTTATATTTCTTATATGTGGTGGTCAACTCACTTGATTTTGAGAATTTCTCAGTTCACAAAGTCGCCAAACTACTTATGAAAATTTAGTTCGAACCGCTTTTCTCATAAGAGAGATCGAGTCCCCCAAAACAATCCTGCATGTAGAATATAAATTTTCACCCAAATATTAAACATCAATAATTTTTAACCGTAATTCGAACCTTTTCAACTACAGTCGCTAGTTTCATATCTAATGTGGGTTTTATTGAATTTCATCACTGGTTATGACATCAAATGCATCGCTAGGTAACGCACACACGTTTCCTGCACGAGACATTGCTACCATAGAATACTAACCAAACGCTCACCAGAGGTGTTTTTACCTGGGAATATTGTTACTTTTATACTATAGAGGCGTAGCTAGAATACATTAACGAATTGTGGAATACAGTAATTGATATATCCATCTATTGTAAAAATATACGCTATCCAATTGACTCCTCCATGTATCCTATTCCATTCTTAAGTTCGTATATATATCCAGTCTATCAATCTATATAGTTATTTCTTCATTAATTCTGGTTCGTGTTTCAGGTTACGGGAGCTTTCAGAGCACCTCACCCATGGGGACGTCCCCGTTCATCTCCTTCAGGAGACACTCCGATATGCAGTCTGTGTGCTTGAAGCCATATCAATGGAAGAAGCCAGGTAAGTAGTGATAACCAAGACTGAGGCTGACGTTTGGAACACAACCTTCACACTTGATTACGAAGATTTTAAGGAGCTGACTGGAAATTATTTTCTGTAATACAATACAAAGAGAATAAAAATGAAAAAAAAACAACAACAACAAAGGCTGGCCGAAGAAAACTTGGCACGTGAACACTTACATTTAGCCTAAATTATATAAACATCAACAGTAAAGAGTTAGGGCAAGCAGAATATTAGGATATATAGAAGTAGTGGCATGGATGATAAAGGAAGACTCATGTCAGGTCATTAGATGGTTGAGTTATTATATGCTACACGTTGGATAGAATTCAGAGAAGAGCCACTAGGATGATACTCAGTATACGAAGGTTCTTATACGAGATGTTAAGATTTCCGAAGTTGTTGTCTCTCAAATAAAGAACAGTTAGAAGAAATGTGAAAAACATGCATAAGGTTGTTAAAGCAATTGTTAGTTTCGATGGATCGTATATTTCGTATTTAGTGGCAAGAATGATAGAATTAGGGGGACAAAGTTATAAAATTAAACCTGGTAGACTTATCTTCAGCAAAGTTATTCTTATAACAGGAGTGTTGGCTTTTGGAAGGGGGTGATATTCAAATGTGGTGGAAGTAATAAACTGGAGAACTTTAAGGAAAGGTTTGCTCAGTAACTGACTATATATATAGTATAAGCTGGTTAATTGTATACCTGAGGTTGCCCTTAAATATTATGTTAAATTGTGCTATGGCTTAATCGGGCTACCACTCGAGTCAAATTTGGATATTTTTATGTATATCTTTATTTGTGTGTATTAATATTACCACTAAACAGTTCTGCCCCCCACTTCCACTACTCTCCCACAAACATGCTTGTGACTATAGCCCTACTAGTATGCTAATGCTTTCTATACTTTAATTGTATTCTTCGATTACAGATTAGAGACCTGTGATGACATTTCATATGCACGTTATTTCAAGTATATGGTTCAGTACAAACTTTTAAAAACATTTTTGTACTAAAATCATAGTTATCATAAGATAGAAGATTGTGGTTTTCATGATGTATGCATAGGTTTTTAATACCATAAGATAAAAGATTGTGGTTTTCATGATGTATGCATAGGTTTTTAATACCATAAGATAAAAGATTGTGGTTTTCGTGATGTATGCATAGGTTTTTAATATCATAAAATAGAAGACTGTTGTTTTCATGATGTATGTATAGGTTTTTAATACCATAAGATAGAAGACTGTTGTTTTCATGATGTATGCATAGGTTTTTAATACCATAAGATAAAAGATTGTGGTTTTCATGATGTATGCATATATTTGTTTTTATTCACTCGTTCCTAGTTTTAACACACTATTTGTTGTTTACGCATCTCTTGCAAAGAAATGTAAAACAAGTACAATGTAATCATATTTGTATTTACAATATATGTAAATACGTGTACTTTAGAAAGTACAGATAACTGTGTAATACAAAAATTACGTATCTGTACTATTTCACAACAAAGTAAAAATACACAAACACACACAGTTTTTCGACCTCATTCTTAAATTTTTATATAGTTTTTTTCAACGAATTTCCTACAGCGAAAGCGATGAACCATGTCTGTTCTTCCCTTTCTGCTAATATAAATTCACTGCACGTTCTAGTAATAGCCTAGTTTAAAAGGCCATTGGTTTGTTACCTTGGTTACAACGTTATGAGAAACTAAGTGCAATGTAGTTTCTACGACTTGGATAGTTGGTATTGTACACACAAATCCATATTCTAGTATAGCTCGCAATTATTAGGAACAAAGCGGTATATGGTCGGATACTGTTTTAGTATTTCTTGGAGATTTTAGTGAAAACCTGAAGAGTTTATAAAACTCTCGTCTTAATATGTAAGATATATTGCTGGACCAGCCTCAAATCCCTGATTGGTTGATGAGGATCCGCGCTAGCAGCTCGAAACGTCATCAGATTACTTCTAAGGCAGATGTGGTCTAAATAAATCTCCAGTAACGTAACGTATCTTATTTCCTGCAAGACAATATCAAAACCTTTATGAGTATTCGATCTAAACAAATGTATAATTTACAACACTATGTCTTTCTTAATTCATTGATATGTTCATTTAATGAGTGCTGTTATATCGTTCGCGCCTGCATATCTGTCTATAAGTGAAATTCCTTCAAGCCAGCCACCTAGTGGCATAGCAACATTTCTGCAGACTTATAACGCTAAAAACTGGGTTTCGATACCCGTGATTGGCAGAGCACAAATAGCCCATTGTGTAGCTTTGTGCTTAACATCAAATAAACAAAACAAATAAAAGCCTCCAAACCAGTTTATTCAATATTTAAATTATGAGTCTATGTTTTACTGCCAAACTACTGCCATGCCATCAAAGCAGTGTTCGTTTTTTATGATTCAGTTAAGATAGTGAGTCCAATGGAGGACTCCTTGTATTATAAGTCCAATGGAGGACTCCTCGTGTTGACATTATCTCGTCAATCGCCATCCTAACAGAAGAAATTCTTCTGAAATGTTACAATTTTTTAAACAGGAAGCTTCAGTGGCATATATGCACTATATTAAAATCTAGATAGACCATTTATTTTTAACTTTGAACGGTTATTTCATGCCTACTTGCTAATACGGTTTCTTTGATATAATGTTTTAAAGATGGCATTCAAACAATAACTGAACAAATTACATATTCGTGAATATATTAATTCATTTCTTTTTTTCTTCGCTTGTGATGCATGTGATATTATTGTTCCATTTCTACAAAAATATTAAGAAATGCTACGTAAACTTAAGTTGAACATTAACCTGAAAGTTTATGACTTCATTATAGGTTTATCACTCAGCAATACGCTGGCCTTTGCACGAAAACCACATCCATTTTATATTGTCCAAATTAGCACAACTATACTGGTTGTTCTAACTATAATCTTGTATTTGAACTTACTTAGTGAGAAGAAAATATACGTAGAAACAAAGTTTTGTCCAAGGAAAAAAACAAATAGGCTTAAATGCATTTATTTTGAGTGGCGAAAACAGTTAACCGTGTGTGTTAATCGTAAATATTGTATTTTAATTATAATATTGCAAAAAATATTCTATTTGCTCTAATATACATATTACTCTTTTATTATATCTATTCAGACTATTATTAGGTAACCAGCAGCGCTTTAGACTACTTTTGGGTGTAGGCTAGTGGCCTTAAATATTTTCTTCATTTGTAAAATTACTAGTCTCACTATATTTACTTAGGTGTCATAACAACATCAATATGAAACATAACATATATATTACGGTGATATATTTGAAATTTCAAAAGCTCGTGATAGAAAGTCTTAAAGTCACCTACATCCAAATAAAAAATTATAGCAAACGTCTGCGAGAGACATTACAGGGAATCGCTGATTCTTACTGTAGAGCAAAAAGTTTGTAATGTTTATCATTAATATATCAAAAACATTACTATGTTTATCATTAATATATCAAAAACATTACTGTGTTTATCATTAATATATAAAAAACATTACTGTGTTTATCATTAACATATCATAAACATTACTATGTTTATAATTAATATATCATAAACATTCCTGTGTTTATCATTAACATATCATAAACATTACTGTGTTTATCATTAATATATCATAAACATTCCTGTGTTTATCATTAACATATCATAAACATTACTGTGTTTATCATTAATATATCAAAAACATTACTGTGTTTATCATTAACATATCATAAACATTCCTGTGTTTATCATTAATATATCATAAACATTCCTGTGTTTATCATTAATATATCAAAAACATTACTGTGTTTATCATTAATATATCATAAACATTCCTGTGTTTATCATTAATATATCAAAAACATTACTGTGTTTATCATTAATATATCAAAAACATTCCTGTGTTTATCATTAATATATCATAAACATTCCTGTGTTTATCATTAATATATCAAAAACATTCCTGTGTTTATCATTAATATATCATAAACATTCCTGTGTTTATCATTAATATATCATAAACATTCCTGTGTTTATCATTAATATATCAAAAACATTACTGTGTTTATCATTAATATATCAAAAACATTCCTGTGTTTATCATTAATATATCATAAACATTCCTGTGTTTATCATTAATATATCATAAACATTCCTGTGTTTATCATTAATATATCAAAAACATTACTGTGTTTATCATTAATATATCAAAAACATTCCTGTGTTTATCATTAATATATCATAAACATTCCTGTGTTTATCATTAATATATCAAAAACATTACTGTGTTTATCATTAATATATCATAAACATTCCTGTGTTTATCATTAATATATCATAAACATTCCTGTGTTTATCATTAATATATCATAAACATTCCTGTGTTTATCATTAATATATCAAAAACATTACTGTGTTTATCATTAATATATCAAAAACATTCCTGTGTTTATCATTAATATATCATAAACATTCCTGTGTTTATCATTAATATATCAAAAACATTACTGTGTTTATCATTTATATATCATAAACATTCCTGTGTTTATCATTAATATATCATAAACATTCCTGTGTTTATCATTAATATATCAAAAACATTACTGTGTTTATCATTAATATATCATAAACATTCCTGTGTTTATCATTAATATATCAAAAACATTACTGTGTTTATCATTAATATATCATAAACATTCCTGTGTTTATCATTAATATATCATAAACATTCCTGTGTTTATCATTAATATATCATAAACATTCCTGTGTTTATCATTAATATATCATAAACATTCCTGTGTTTATCATTAATATATCATAAACATTCCTGTGTTTATCATTAATATATCATAAACATTCCTGTGTTTATCATTAATATATCATAAACACTTTTACACAATCTAAAACAAGGAAGATGATGTATGTCAAACAGTTACATGCTACTCTTATCACACAGCTTGACAGAAATGTAGATTTATAACTGGAGAAATGTCACAGTCCTTTCCACGGTAAGTTATTGGCACAGTGATAGTATTAAAAGGTGAATAATAATTGGTTTTGAAATTATATATCAATCCAATTTAGAGGAACGATCTCATTTGTAAAATGTATGCGATTACGAAACAGAACCTTTTAATCCGAAAGAATTTTGTTATGAAACTGGGCATATCTCACGGTACAATTAACAAGATAATAAACAAATATTTGAAGGTGACGAAGGTTCACAAGTTTCAAGCCACAGTCTGAAACCAACATTGTTGTTCTTTGAAAAATTTCGTTACAACAGAAATTATGACATTGGACAACAGTGAATAATTATGGCCATCAAAATGTGCACTATGGACAACGTGGGTAGTACAGAAACTATAACCCGAGTTTTAGCGTAGTTCTAGTCGTCCAGTGCTGAGCACAGTTTAAATACAGTTCACAGTGTTAAATTATGCAGTTGATAGTTTTATATATTAGTTGTTGACGTTCGAAACACAGAAATAAATCCGATAGCATTTAGTTGAGTCAGCTTATGCCTCAGTGGACAAGGCTTTGATTAGATCAATAATCTACTCTGTGTGTTATGGAAGAACAGATACAGTATGGTGGATTTAAGAAAAAAAGTTATATACTGTTATAAAATAGAAGTTAAATTAACTGGAAAGTATATGTATCAACTTCGGTATCTATGGAAAGGAATTTGCCAGAAGGTTCTTCTTAACTAGCTTTATTCTTGTGAAAAATTGCTTATGGTCCAGAAAAAAGTTCGAATTCAACCTCAAAACTTATTAGCTGACCGTATATTAAATTCAGTAGCTATTTGGTTTTTACTTTATTCTACAAATATATTTTCCTTCCTCAAAATCATCTCAAAACCTCCGCAAATCCCACTGGATCATGGAGGTATAAACTAAAAACGCTCTAGAAACAAATTTCAACTCCTGTTTACAACTAAGATATTATGTATACGTGTAGTAAATTTTAGTAACTAAAAGCTGTATCAATAATACATGAAGAAGGAATTGCTTTTATATAGCCGGAAGTGATGTGCAAGTTTCATGAATGACAATGTTTTATTTCGTTAAAATAGATATTATATTATAATATATTATATTATATTTGCATTTATTTATTTATTCGGACTATCATCAAGTTATTTTAATTTTTTATTGATTTTAAGATTGTAATACACAAGCTTTAGACTAATTATTTGAGCCCTTTGCATGTGTAAAGATGGTCAGCAGACAGCAGGATTTCCAGTTATGAGCACATCTAAGACCACTCAGTGAAAAGCCTAAAAAGCTATTTAAATACTGTATAGTTTCTCCCAAACTTTAAACAATGAAGAACAAATATAACACAATTATTTTTATTGACCAATCAGTTAACACTTCATATTTTTTAATAAAAAAACAACAATTTATGTACAGAAATCTACATGTAAAAACGGCTTGTTTGGGTTGAGAAATTTCTTATGTAGAGGAGCGAACAACGTTTCGACCTTCTTCGGTCATCGTCAGGTTCACAAAGAAAGAAAGAGGTAACTGACCGATAGCTGACCACATGCTTGAAGGGGTTGTGCAACTGAGTAAAGGAATGTAGAGGACGTGTTTAGATGTTTGATTATATTATAGCACGCCTTTCACATTTATGTACAATTAATCTATCTAAGTATTGTATTTTATCATTTGGCCCTTTGCCAAAATGTAAATAGTTTTGTATTTAGTTTTGATTCAACCATAATACATTTTTTTATACACATTGGATTTGCTAAAGGGTTAGGAAAGAGTCAAATTATTATTATCTTGTAATTTAATGTGTAGATTTCAACTGATTAAACAGCTATTTTAGCGGGTTAACATACACTTTTTTCCTTCACTATTTAATTTCACTTCAAAGTCATTTACTGTTGTCTATTATATTTTCTCAGATGGTTGATGGAAGAAGATGAAGATGACCTGTCCGAAGTTCATCCAGACGCTGTTCCCAACGAAGTCAGAGAATGGCTAGCTTCCACATTTACCCGCCAGGCAGCAGCACAGAGAGTGCGCTCAGATGATAAGCCTAGGTTTAGATCGGTAGCCAATGCCATTCGTGCAGGCATTATGGTAGACAGGTAACTGTGGCCACCTGGCATAAATTAATGAACATTTTATAATTTAATTGTGTTGAATTATATAACAAATTAAATTATTTAAATTATTTTTTACAAAGTTAAAGCAAATGATTTACTATGGAAACCAATCAACGCAATGTGCGAATTTTAATAATAAAAAAGTATAAATTATCTGGACGACATTAACGACGTAAAATAACACCAATTATTAAAATGAGTGATATTTTAAAATGCAGCTTGAATTATATTGTTAATTTATTTTGATAATTTTATCAAATTATGTTAGAGAAACAAATAATATAATGAGTTTTCCACTTCTTATCCCAAATTTATGTTAATAGCGAATACATCTGAAGGGAGTTATTGTTTTCTTAAATGTATTTCGTAACGTTAGTTATAGCGTTTTAATTTCTTTAGCGGCATTTCTGTCAAATAATTTTAATTTATTACACAAACCACCAAAAAAAGAAAAAAACATAAAAAACAGATTAAATTAAATTAAAGGAAGAAGTAACTAATTGGAAGTAGTCCATTACAGGGCCCAACACGGCCAAGTGGATTAAGGCGATCGACTCGTAATCGGAGGGACGCGGGGTTCGAATTCCCGTCGCACCAAACATGCTCGCTCTTTCTGCCGTGGAGACATTATAAGGTGACGGTCAATCCCATTATTCGTTGGTAAAAGAGTAGCCCAAGAGTTGGCGGTGGGTGGTGATGACTAGCTGCCTTCCTATTAGTCTTACACTAATAAACTAGGGACGGATAGTGCAGATAGCCCTCGAGTAGCTTTGCGCGAAATTCAAAACAAACCAGACCAAACGAAACAAAGCATTGGTAATTCATGTGAAAAATGTTTCTCGTAATACAGCTGGTTTAATAATTATTTGCCCCCTGATATCACAGTGGCATGATATCGCATTTCGATAGCTGTAGTTGGTAGACTACAGACAGCTCATTGTGTAGCATTGTGCTTAACTGCAAACCAAAACAAACATGAATATCTGCAGATCTGTATCTTCAATAGAAGGCTCAGTTTATATAATTTTGCAAAGCAAATCGGTCTGAGTTAAAAATTAAATAACGTATTTCTCTGTCACTGAAACTATGTTGTGTAATAAGCTTGTCATTATTAACAGAATATACCGGAGGTTGTCGAGTTCGTCTCTGATGCAACAAATGCCACCTCAAGTCATGCACCACCTAAAGGTAACATTCTTATTAACTTGTGTGTGTGTGTGTTTTGTATTATGTTTAATATAACTTGAACAGTATTTACAAATAATGTTAATACGAAGCTTAGAGTTATTTCCATTAACGTATATATGCAAATTCTTTAGTGTTACTTGAAAGTAGTACTGTCATGCTGTGAGTAATATTTTTACAAGTGGGCGCTACAATGTTTGACAATATGTCTAATCGTGTTTGACATGCATCAACAGTAAGTTTACAGACTCACAATGTTAAAATTCGGGGTTCGATTACGCACGGTGATCTACAGAGAGCTCGTAGACCACTGTGGAGTTTTGCGCTAAAAATACGAAAACAATTTATATAATCTCTTTCCAAGGCGATATTGTTTGCCCCATTTAACCCCATTTAACCTATTATTACAAACATGCTCGCCGTTTCAGCCGTGGAACCGTTATAATGTGACAGTCAATCCCACTATTCGTTGGTAAAAGAGTAGCCCAAGAGTTAGCGATGGGTGGTGATGACTTCCCTCTAGTCTTACTCTGCTAATTAGAAACGGCTAGCGCAGATTCAGCAACAAAATCAAGCTTTAACTTAGTAAAAGAGCCGCGTACAGTAAAGCACTGTTATCGTCATAAGTTTCTCATTAAGAACAAACGAAGACTCTAAGAGTATATTTGAAGCACACGAGTTGTACTACAAACTACACATTCACAGAGGCTAGAAAGTGTTTCAAAAGATTAAATTCTAAATACTATATTAATACTGTTGTCTTTATTCAGTAACCTGTAAATGTGCTATTGATATTAATATACATACGATTATTCTACATCAATAAAAAATAATCACTAACACAGAATTGCTAAAAATACACTGTATTTCAAACAAGGTTGTAGGAACGTCATTAAAAGGGTTTGGTGAAGGTTCTATTGGTCAGAAGTCTGTAATTTGTTTTTCTGTAAGGCTGTTATAAGGCAGTCTCTAGAAGATCAGTACACCTGAAAAAAAAAAAAAACGCGTATGTATAAGGAATTCCGAGAAATAATAATACATGATCTAGTGATGGGCATAGCAAGATATTACTGAATAAAATCCTAGTGGATAAATTTAGTATATAATTCATTTGATATCAATACATTTAAGGTTAAGTCAAAATTATTCATGGAAATTATCATTTGCTCATGCACTCACTTTGTATAAACACTTGTGAGGTTACATTCAAACTTGAATGGTGACCTAGAATCGATTTAGAAAACACGAGCTGTATTTTTTATTGCTACTAATTTTAGATTCAAACGTTAAGAAAAAATATTTATTATATGGTACCATGTATTTAGATTTTCTTCTTTTAAAAATATGACATCGCACGTTCACAATTTCGTTTGGATATGTGACAACGCGTGCTTTACTCTTTGTTGTTTAAACGTACGATATTATACATTCAGTTTTGTTTTGATATAATATTTAATACTCAGTTTTTGTTGTTTAAATCTCACGTGCCCAGATTTTATAGATTATATACTTTCCCTCTCGTACCCAACTTTGGTTGGTTAGCTATATAATATTATATGCTTAGGTTTTATTGTTTGGATATATTTCTAAGCTAACCCTAAAATAGTTCGTTTCGTTTGTTTTTCTCCTAGATATAATAATGTTTACTCACTTCATGTTTAACAGAATATCGATGAGTGGTCTTTCGATGTTTTTGCTGTTAACGAAGCTGCCAGTGGACAAGTTCTACGGTATATTAGCTATGACCTTTTGAACCGCTACGGCATCATACATAAGTTCAAGGTAAGGATATGATTGATATAACCTAATTTAATGCAACAGCTATATGCAAACATATCCAGAAAGTTGCATATTCTTTTTATAACGCTGGATGTTTATTATCTTCGTATATGTATAAAAGACAACAACAATACCCTATTCATTGTAATGCTCATAAACTCCGGACATTCTTTATCAGATCAATGCTTCGATTTAAAGGCTAAAAGTATATCACACATTCAAACTGACCAGCATCTTATGCAACACATGAGCTAAATAATCAGGTCAAAGACATTAAAGCTCATGTATAACCGTCTTTAATTGTTAACTTCTGACCAGAAGGGAGGAAACAGTTGGCTACTCAAGTACTTTTAACCCAACAGTGGAACTCACTGTAGGTTTTTTAAATCGCCTGCAGTTCAAAATGAGGATCGTGTTCAACGGCATGTTACGTGTTCAAACCTTATACCGATCCGCAGCCCAGCACATTAACTAGGCATTCTGGCTTGACTTTGGTTTAAAGTGATTTAACATCTTAAAAGTACACGCGTATATGCAAAACATTATCACAGAAAATAGACAAGGAAAGCGAATAACTTGTGAAGAGCCATTTGTTGACACAGAGCACGACGAGCAGTTTTAGTGATGGCGTACAATTTATCAATAGATTATTTTGAAGTATTGTTCTGAATGCCCTTTACGGCCGCCCCTCCCCCCAAAAAATCAGCCAACTTATTTGTGAAGTATTGTTCTGAATGCCCTTTACGCCCGCTCCCTTCCCCCAAAATCAGCCAATTTATTTGTGAAGTATTGTTCTGAATGTCCTTTACGCTCGCCCCCTCCTCCCAAAATCAGCCAACATATTTGATGATTTTTGGCTCTTCTCGATCTTTACATAAGACCATACATCATGGAAAATGTTCACACTTGGAAGTTTTGCAGCCATGGTTGTGAATGTTTCATCAACCTCTTTATATTTGATGACATTCCTGTATGTTTAGGATTGTTTTCGTGTTTCAGAGGGAATGAAGAATAAGAATCTTCCTATATTTGTCAGCAGTTAAAAAGGCATAAAATATTCTCCCAAAAGAGGATCTAAGGCCACCTGGAAGGGGTCATCTATTTTAATAACTCGTACCACTATACAATAGTTTGTTGTCTGTCCGTCAGTCATTAGATAATAAAATGGGGTGAGGTAAGTGTGGGGAGTTTAACGTTGCAAGTTGCACTGTTGAAACGTCTGTAAAATATGAGCATGCCATAAATCACGAGAAGAATTATGCACTCTGTAGGCTATAACACAGCATGACATATAAACTTCAATTCTTAAAATAAGAATATTTGCTACTGTTAGTTTAGGTTTTGAAACCCTGTGGAAATAGGTCTAGTTTATATATACATAAATTACTGACACATTTGGTAAGATGTAGTCCTGAACATCTTTCGACCCCACACTACTCTTCACTTTAAATGTTGCTCACTGTTTCTTGTGCCGCTCCACTTTCTGCCGTTTGGGATATCTACTGTTCCTTCTTTGAGGGGACCAATGCCGGAACTTTAGCTTTATTAAATCCATAGACTTGACCGTTGTCGAATAGTTTGAACCTGTTTGCGGTGTGATGCTCATTTAATCTTGTTATCAGTCTGTTATTCTCCAGCTGCTATCTATTGAGAACAATTTGCGCTAATACGTCTTCTGTTCTTTTTCTCTTCGCGCCTGTATTTATAGTAAATAGGTTTGAAATTCTCTAGTCTAATACCCCCGTCTCTCAAAGAATATATCTTGAGATGAACGTCACCACCATATTTTGAAGATTCTTGGTTTTCTACTCATCTCTCTTATGGTATAACATTTACAGCTTCATATACCATTTTCAGGAGTTTGAATACAGTTGCTAATGAAACGTGAATTCTTGCCCTAATTTTTCAATACAGATTATCCTTGGCCAACCAGAACTTCGATTTCTACAGGTTAATTATGTATTATTTCGTCCCTAGGGAACGAGAATTGGATTGATATTGCTACTCTACCGGATATAGTATGAGTGTTCTATTATTACATCTTTACACTTGTATCACACTTTCTGATTGGTTAGATGAAAACCAATCCCACTTTAAACTATCAAAATGTGACTATACACTGATGCAGTATATTTTTACACTATAAAGTGGTGGCACTTCCGTATACATTTGTTTTTATAATACATCCTCTTCTCTCAGTTGCCATAATTAATTTAGTACTATGCACATATATTTTACATTGCTTGAGGAATGGAAACTACAAGCCCCTAAACATTAATACACTCAGAACTGCCTTACCTAGGAGTATCGTTCTGTTTAAACAGGTGTGTACCGACGAGTGGTGAAAATTGATACTAACAGAGACCAGAGTGTAAACACGAAAGATGGGCCCACTCACTATTAAAAAGGTATGTGTGTTTTCTTACAGCAAAGCCAGATAGAGCTATCTGCTGAGTCCATCGAGGGGAAACGAACCCCTGATTTTGGCGTTGTAAATCCTTAGATTTACCGCAGTACCAGCGAGGGACATTAAAAGGGAATCATAATACTTTCAGTGGTACAACGGATATATTATATTATATTATATTATATTATATTATATTATATTATATTATATTATATTATATTATATTATATTATATTATATTATATTATATTATATTATATATATATATAAAAATTAGATGTTTTACAATTTTTTAAAACATATTTTTTCAGGAATTCTGTGAAAACAAATTTTCAAGTTAAATATTTTGACAATTCACCACATCATTACAGTTTATGTCGCCACGTGTGGTCATACTTGATTATGTTCTGTGCTGTTGCTTGGGTTTATCGACAGGTTTTTCCACGGCAGTGGTGTGAGTTGCTGGATGATCCTTCTTTTCCAAGTATCCGTATTCTTTCGTTTTCACTTATGCATAAGGATATTATTCTGTTGAAAATTCTAGGTTCTCGATCTGAACATATCGTTATGATCTGAGTTTACGAATATTTGATGTCGGAAACAGATGTTGCATATCTTTTTCAAAACCGATCAGTTTTCAATGACATCTCACTACTTAATGATCGCCCAACGATGTTTAAGTGTACTTCTGATATAAGGTGTTCAACATAGTTGTGGCGTGGTTTGCTTGTTTGTGCGTTCAAAATCTTTTTAATATATCATACTCAGCCGTTTGTAGTATATCAATTTATGTCTGTTTATGAAATGATACGCTCCTTTACTCCGTCAAACTAAACATGCTCGTCCTTTCAGCCGTGGGGGCATTATAATGTCACAATCAATCCCACTATTCGTTGGTAAAAGAGTAGCCCAATAGTTGGCGGTGGGTGTGATGAGTAGCTGCCTTCCCTTTTGCCTTACCACTGTTAAATTAGGGACGGCTAGCACACATAGCCCTCGTGTAGCTCTGCGCAAAATTTAAAACAAACAAACATAACATTCCTTAATCCCACATAAAATGTTTCAAAATTTGATTTCTGAAGATAAGGCCTTATGTGTACACACATATGTGTTTTAACCATTAAGTTTTTTTTTATCTATTTTACTCTCAACAACCTTATTTTATAGTTTGGTATCCATTCTGTCACGTAATTAACGTTTTTATAGAATATAAGAATAAAAAGCAGAACAAAATATGTCTTTTTCAAATAATCGCAGAAGAAATACTTTCATAACATTCATTTAATGTTACTGTGGTAATAATGGGGAGCATCCCCTAATGGGTATTTCTTTTCTTTGTCTTTGTGGCGGATAATTGATGTAAAAAGGGAAAGAAGAATATAAACAGATTAAATACCAGTTTTAATTTGCTTTGTTATAAAACAATTTCACAGAGGGTTATTACTGCTAAATCATGGGTTCGATTCCCCTCGGTGGACTCAGCAGACAGCCCCATGTGGTTTTGTTATAAGAAAAACACACATTACTACTGGAGAGATAGTGCAGTGTTAACCTATTTTCAAGTTACATGTTAACATGATGCGAACAGATTTTTACCTAACACTTATTTTTCATGTATAGCGTATCTAATATTCAGATACATTTCAATTGGAATAATCTGCCTGATACAGAAATTTAAAGAGAAAACACATACAGATTTTTCTGGAGAATCCTCAAAGTTTTTAGTGAGAAATGAGTTCAAGCAGCAAGCGGCATGAATTAGAGTGAAATACGTTAATAACTTGGGAGACTTCTCGTTGGCTCTTCGGATTAATGTACTCAGGCAACAAATGGTATGAATTAGTGTGAAATACTGTAACTTGGGCAGAAGTCAGTGGCGGATTTAAGGTTGTGTGGGCTCAGGGGCTAATACTTTTTGCAGGTTATACGTCCCATGTAATTTTATATAGAATAAAATTATCAATGGGCCCACATTAAGACTATGGGCATTGAGGCTGAGCCTCCTCTATCCCATACCTAAATACCAATGGAGAGACTCTTCGTTAGCTCTAGGGAGGAATGTGTTCAGACAATAAATTATATGAAGTAGAACTCGATGCCTAAATAACTCGAGGGCCAGGCGTGGCCAAGCGTGTTAAGGTGTTCGACTCGTAATTCGAGAGTCGCGGTTTCGAATCCCGGTCGCACCAACCATGCTCGCCCTTTCAGCGTTTTGTGACGGTCAATCCCACTATTCGTTGGTGGAAGAGTAGCCCAAGAGTTGGTGGTGGGTGGTGATGATTAACTGCCTTCCCTCCAGTCTTACACTGCTAAATTAGGGACGGCTAGCGCAGATAGCCCTCGAGTAGCTTTGCGCGAAATTCAAAACAAACAAACAAACAAACAATAATAACTCGAAAGTAACTTCTTTCTTCGAAAGAACTACATCAGTAAAGTTCATGTGACGAAAATAGATTATTAAAAATTGAAATTTATCTTTTGTTCTGGATTCTCAACATTCCAGTCAAGTTTCTCAGAGGTGTATTGTTGCTTGCTGTGCAATCTTCAACTATTACGGCTGATGAATTTAATATATAACTTAAGAATAAAACACAGTTAACTGAAGGTCTGTAAGATTATATATGGTCAATAGTACATAGATTAGCGTTCTGTACACAACAGTGTGTGAGGTGTTAACTGTACAACTTCAGAACACTTACCTTCTATTGATCAGATAGTTTTAATAATACATGACTATACTATGAGGTTTTTATCCAACTTCATATTTTTGTTTCGAATTTTACAGATTCCGACTGCTGTTCTGGAAAACTTTTTGGTCCAAATAGAGCTTGGATATGGCAAACACAAAAACCCTTACCACAATAACATCCATGCTGCTGATGTTACTCAAACTGTGCATTACATGATCTGGCACTCTGGATTAGCGGTAAGGAGTTATGTATTTAATTACAGATTGTTATTAAATAAAAAAACATGAAACGAAGACCAAGCAATATTCGAACTCTGGCTTTGCTGATTTAACATGCACTCCTATAAACCGAGATACAGAGATCCAATACATACGAGCTCCTGCTGATCTAACACGGTCTTCTGTTCAGACAGGTATTAAGAAAAAATAAAAGATAAAGACATTTAATTTCATGGCTCAACTGGTATAACTTAAAACTTAAATAAACTCACATATAAAGAAAAAGAATGCGCGAATCTTATAAACCTGTGCAGAGATCAAAGTTATCCGAACCACAGTCTCTGCTGATCAAATGTGTATTCCTATAAATTTAAGTATAAAGATCAAACCATATCCGAACTCTAATCATACTTATCGAGCATGGTTTCTTATAAATTTGTGTGTAGAAAACAAGCAATTCAAGTGCTTCTGTCTCGGCTCACACTGAACAACAAAATCTTACTACTGAGGAAACTCAAGAGATTTGGTATAATTTCAAGTTGCTGATTTCAAAGATGTAGTCGAATTTGTCCATCACATCTACAGTTTGATTTATTGTAATATCTCAGTGTTTTATCAGCTATGTGAAATACAATGCAATTAACTCGATACAATATATTTATGCTGTGAAATTAAGTTTACCTGGACAGTTTAGTGGGTAAAAAGCATATGTTTTTGATAACTTCAAACACTGACTGTATTGTATTGGTGTAAACTTCCATATATGTTGTTCATATATGCTATTTGTTCTCTACATAATTATAGCCAATAACATTTGATTCATATTCACGTTCACCTCCTCCACCAGAGAATCATGAAATCCTCATGTGGTCAGTTTGCTAAAACATTAAAGAAGGTTCTTCACTGAGCATAAAAGGGGTGGAATCAAATGCCACTCTCTGAGTTGCTTCTCACTCACTCTGTTGGCCACTTCATCTCATTTCGCGCACAGTTAAAATAAAGTCCAATCCTCTTTCTCGTATCATACCTGTGACATAATCAAATTCTATAAAACTTTGTTCTTTAAAATCTTTGAATATCTAGTTCTATAAACATGGATTCTTTTGTATTTTTTTAGAAAATCATTTGAAGTGCTGGATTTTCCCAGTTGAAGTAAAGTCCGAAAATGCAAAATATATCCAACCAGTTTCTGACTTATGGAAAATGTGTTCAGTTTCATGAAGGAAAAACATCACGCACAAGGTAGAGGTAACTTCACACCACTATTTTTGGTATAAAATTGGTGACCAAGAAAAACATTGGGCTCCACGTTATACAGTTTGTACATTTGGTTCAACACAATCGCTGAACAAGAAGAGAGAAAGTGTACCACTTGTAGTTCCCATGATATGACGTGAGCCCAAAGATCATCTAACTGACTGTTAGTTTTTCATAACCAATCTTTCTGGATAACCAGGCAAAACTGAACAATACATTAAATATCCGGATATTGTGTCTAAAATGAAACCAGAACCTGATGGGGATAGTCTTCCAGTACCAACAAATTGGGAAACAGAAGAGTTATTCTGTGAAGTAGACAATAAATCATCTTCATTCCCTTCATCCAATAATTCTATTCGTGTAGTACCTCAACATAAACTATCTCATCTTATCATATAAGAGCCAAATGATCTAATTAGTGTCTTGTTTCTACCAAGACAACGTGGGGAACTTCTTGGCTCCAGTTTACAACAATGGAACTTATCAGCTCTAGGAACAAGAGTTTTAATTAACCAAAGTCATCATCAAAGTATTGCTTCTTACTACAGCATGCATGATGCTTTGTGTTTCTTTATAAATATTGATGATAAATATTGTATTGAACATCATCCTCAAGAAGGAAGACTTCTTATCATCTCATCCACAGTTAGCCTGAGAGCTGTACACAACAAGAACACTAAGTCATCAGTTCCTATTGATCATACTGTGGAACATGAGATCAATTTATCAAAGCTTGCAGCTTACATATTCTTAAATGCAATTTTCATGAATAAATAAAGTTGTAAAAAACATATTTTCACTATATATAAGAATATTTTGAATTAATCTACCATACCTCGAAAACTAGAAGAAATAAGTAATTTTGAACATGAATCAACATTGTCCAAGTTTTCAGAAACAGTTGTATTTTTACCATTAACAAATAATTTTTTGTTGCCCAGTGTTATTTAACATTTTGATCAAACCAAATCGAACCCCTGACCTTGCACATTGAACACACTCCTATATACTGAGGTATAAAAATCAGTAATAACCAAACCTCTGTCCTCGCTGGTTGATCATACGCTGATGTACACAGTTTTAGAAACAAAATTTATAACCAGTGTAATACAGCTTACTGGTGTGGATATTGTCAAGGCATTAAAATACCCGTCACACCAGACACGTTCGCCCTTTCAGCCGTGGAGGCGTTATAATATAACGGTCAATCTCACTATTCGTTGGTAAAAGAGTAGCCCAAGAGTTGGCGGTGGGTGATGATGACTAGCTGCCTTTCCTCTAGTCGTACACTACTAAAGTAGGGACGGCTAACGCAGTTAGCCCTCGTGTAGCTTTGCGCGAAATCCAAAGACAAACAAACATTAGGATACTCGCAAGCCTTGCATCACGGGATCGAATTTGGCTAGAAACATACTAGTTGTTTTATCCATGGAGTTGTTGTAAAGTGACAGTCAGTCTCTCTGTTCGTTTTGTCCCCAACCTTTAGTCAGCAGTTCAAAATAAGAGCGGCTGTAAATACTGTTGGTATTTTCAACACATATAAAACAAATTGTTAGTAAATCTCTCCCTGTTATATTTTCCACAGAACTGGTTGACAGACTTGGAAGTCTTTGCTACCCTATTCTCAGCCATTATTCATGATTTTGAGCACACAGGAACGACTAACAACTTCCACGTTATGTCCGGGTAAGTGTGAATACAATTAAGAAAAGTCGTAATTAATTACAATTTAAATGGTTAATGAATCGTTTTGTGAACCTGACGATGACCGAAGAAGGTCGAAACGTTGTTCGTTCTTCCATGTAAAATATTTTCTCAACCCAAACGAGCCGTTTTTGCATATAAATTTCTCAACAAGTGGGTTTTTCGACATCACTGAAAAGAAGTAATGGCCACCAAGCTTTCATCAGAATGGATTATAGTTAGTATAATCGACATAGTGCTGAATTACAGAGACGTGGAATTCAGGTTTAAATTTCTACCAGGCCTAATGCTAGAATATCGATATTTCCAAAAGCATTCGTGCTAAACATAAAATCTTTAATAATGACCAGCTTTCAAAAAAGTGGAATTTTTTTACACTTTAATCCACTCAAAGATACACAAATTTGTTTGGTGTTAAGCACAAAGCTACTCAATAAGCTACCTGTGCTCTAACCACCATATTTATTGAGAATCAACTTTTAGTGTTATAAGTCCTATGACTCACCATTGAGCCACCAGGAGGACTAGTAAGAATAAGGGATTGCACATTATTAACCAGTGCTGCCACGATTGTTGTTATTTATTGTACTACTCTGTTACTCATTTTATTTTTTTTCGACACGGCCTGGCCAAATGGTTAAGGCATTCGATTTGTAATCCGAGGGTCGCGGGTTCGAATCCCCGTCACACCAAACATGCTCACCCTTTCAGCCGTGGGGGCGTTATAATTTTACGGTCAATCCCACTACTCGTTGGTAAAAGAGTAGCCCAAGAGTTGGCGGTGGATGGTGATGACTAGCTCCCTTCCATCTAGTCTTACAATGTTAAATTAGAAACGGCTATCGCAGATAGCAATTGTGTAGCTTTGCGCGAAATTCAAACCAAACCAACTTTTTTCGTGAACAATAGTGTGTTTCTTATTTGTTTATCTGCGCTGTCTCTGCTATCCTGCTACTTGTGTCGCAGAAATTTATCTCATACATCAGGTTACTCTATAGTTACACTGTCAGAGCTGGGCTTTCGTTGTTCACAAGACGAGGTAAGGGATGATAATGTAATGTTTCACGTTCACAGATGTCAAATTCTTCAAGGAATGTCAAGTCTACGATAGTACGTGAAACAAGTTTATAATTTGTACGTTCTTTAAGTAAGATACTCTCCATTTAGTGTTACATTCTTAACAGTATTGGTTTTAATCTTTAATAGATCTGTTTTTACTGTTTTCATCAGTATAAATTTACTATAAATATACTCTTCAAAAAAAGAAACGCAAAAGGCAAAACATGAGACAAATTGTTAACAAGTTTATTCCGGGTAGTTCTGTATGACATGTGTGAAACTTTGCACATTCACTGATGAACATCCAAAGTCTGCAAAGGCGAAGTCCACGCTCACTAGGTAAAGTTTAACGTCACTCAACGTCAATAACGAATATGCCCCCCGTGAGCATCAATAACTGCTTGGCATCTCCTGCCCATGGAAGCGATGAGATGACGAATCATATCCTGTGGAATGGCTGTCCACTCAGCCTGCAAAGCTGCTGCAAGCTGAGGTAGAGTTTACGGTTGAGGTTGTCGCCGTCGCAGACGTCGGTCCAACTCGTTCCAAAGATGTTCGATGGGGTTTAAATCTGGTGATCTGGAGAGCATGGGGTTTAAATCTGGTAATCTGGAGAGCCAGGGAAGAACGTTGATGTTGTGGTGTCTCAAGAAGAGAGTGGTGAGTCGGACTGTGTGAGGACGGGCGTTGTCATGTTGAAAAACGTCGTTGACGTTCACCATGATGGGTTGCATATGGGGCCTAAGAATCTCGTCGACGTATCGTTGAGCCGTAAGATTCCCTCGAATGTGCAAAAGGTCTGTTCTGGCAATGCAGGCGATGGCAGCCCACATCATGACGCTGCCACCACCAAATCTGTCAACATCCTGCACACAGTTTACTGCAAAACGTTCACCTCGGCGACGGTAAACACGGGTCCTTCCACCCTGCCTACGAAGCATAAAACGTGATTCATCGCTGAACCAAACATGCCACCATCGTCGATGAGGCCATACCCGATGTGCCCGAGTCCACTGCAGCCGTGCTTGACGATGTTGCTGGGTGAGGATGACGCCTCTGACTGGACGTCGAGGTCGGATTCCTGCATCTCGTGGACGGTTGCGTGCGGTCTGATCGGAAATCCTACGCGGCCCTGATATGGTTGAGGCAGTAGACGTCGCAGTGTTGGTCCTATCCCGAAGGTGACGTAACCGGATGTTGCGATCTTGTGCGGGCGTGGTCACACGAGGTCTGCCAGATCGTGGACGGTCAGGAGTTGATCCATGTTGTTGGTGACGACTCCATAGCCTTTAATGGTGCTTGGGTGGACATTCACAGCTCTGACAACATCTGATCGAGATTCGCCTGCTTCCAAGCGACCAAATACGTTGTGCTTCAGTCAGTCTTGGCGTAACTGTATTGCGGTGTCGGTGGCTTAACACTGAGCTATGGAAACCGAGAACCCGTCACTTTTATAGGGATTTTGCACATGTTGCACTTGCAGATCTCTCAAACAAATTTATTGGACACACATGCGTTTTGGCGAAAAATCCGATGTTTTCCTCCGTTTTCAAAGTGCACAACTTTTATTGTCATTTTGGTTTGACAATCAGTGCCTTAACACGTGTAACATTACATACTCTGAGCTTGTAACGTTATTACATATATTTCTCTTTAAAATAACAAAAATATCCTTTTTGCGTTTCTTGTTTTGAAGAGTATATATATTTGCTTTGTTAGCTTAGTATATGGACGTAGACCTAACCTAAATCTTCTAAACTGGTCAAATCTTGTGAGATACTATTGGATTAACGGCCGAAAATATCGTTAACACCAAGGATACTAAATCGATGAAACAATGAATTATAATCTTTATAAGTAAGAACAGTACATTTAATTCGCTATACTCATCTCCAGGATGAATTTTAGTTTCGATATATGTTTGCAGGTAACTTTCTTTGATTAGAAGTAAATGTTAATTATGAGCAAATAGCAAGTTTGTTGAAATAATTATTGTATTACGCAAACTTTCACTCGTTATTGTTTTATGTTTAGTTTTATACAGTGAAGTTGAAGTCTGTCTCGTCAATGTCCATACGGTACACAGGTGGCTAACGCTTGTTTATTTATAAGTAAACACAAAGCTACATAAAGAGTTATCTGTGCTCTTCCCACCACTGGTTTCGAAATCAGGTTTCTAGAGTTATAAGCCCGCAGACATGCCGCTGTGCCACTGAGGGCGCGCGAAACTAAAAACACTTTCCAAAATACCACATGTTGGGGTACGTCGCATAAACTTTGCTTGGGATTTCCGGAGACAAATAACAACCTGTCATATTACTAACTTTCCATTTCTGAAAGCAATTAACTTGGCAGTTTGACCATCCTCTTCTTCATTATTCGTATGGGCTTTGATTCGAAGTGCTTTATCGAGTAAGTGATGGCGCTTTACCAAAAATTCAGAACTAACACCATATCTAAAGAGCTTGGTCACGGTCCCTGGTGTAATGATTCATAGCACCATAGCAAAGTGTGTTGTCCGAATACGGGCCCAGCATGACCAGGGGGTTAAGGCGTTCGACTCGCAATCTGAGGGTCGAGAGTTCGAATTCCCGTCCCATCAAACATGTTCAGCCTTTCAGCCGTGGGGCTATTATTATGCAACGGTCAATCCCACTATTCGTTTGTAAAAGAGTTGTCCAAGAGTTGGCGGTGGCTGATGATTGCGAGTTGCCTTAAACTGTTAAATTAGGGGCGGCTAGCATAGATATCTCTGGTGTAGCTTTGCGCGAAATTCAAAAACAAGCAGACAATCTCCGATTACCTACGTTGATTCTGCATTTGCTATGTAATATAACGCTAAGATCTGATGTTGTTCTATTTAGAATTTCTGTTCTTATTTAGCTCAGATTCTGTTGTTCTCTGTGTAATATAACGCTAAGATCTGATGTTGTTAGATTCAAGATTTCTGTCTCTTATTTAGGTCAGATTTGTTCTTCTTTGTGTAATAAAACTTTAAAATATATGAATTTATTCTATTCAAGATTCCTCTCTCTTATTTAGTTCAGATTCTGTGTTTTTCTCTGTGTCATATAACGTTAAGATATGAAGATTTTCTATTCATAATTCCTGTCTCTTATTTAGTTCAGATTCTGTGTTTTTCTCTGTGTAATATAACGTTAAGATATGAAGTTATTCTATTCATAATTCCTGTCTCTTATTTAGTTCAGATTCTGTGTTTTTCTCTGTATAATATAACGTTAATATATGAAGTTATTCTATTCAAGATTCCTCTCTCTTATTTAGTTCAGATTCTGTGTTTTCCTCTGTTTAATATAACGTTAAGATATGAAGTTATTCTATTGAAGATTCCTCTCTCTTATTTAGTTCAGATTGTGTGTTTTTCTCTGTGTAATATAACGTTAAGATATGAAGTTATTCTATTCAAGATTCCTGTTTCTTATTCAGCTCAGATACTGCTCTTCTGTACAACGATCGAGCAGTTTTAGAGAATCACCACTTGAGTGCAGCTTTCAAACTACTTAAAGAAGAAGATTATAACATCCTTCAAAACTTCAGTAAAGAAGAATTTAGGTGTGACAAACATTTATATTCTTGGAATAGTAACAGACAGTATACATAATAAGTACCCTTGTCAAAAGAACACAACAACAGAATCTATATTATGCTTTTAAATTTGTGTTTTAAAGTTGTGTTGAGTACTATTAAAAATAAAGTAGTTGTGGTTGAGTTTTTTTACAAATGCAATAGTATCTTTAACGTGTACCCGTTTAGTAAAAATAGCATAAAGTGTTCTGCTTAACTTGTATTTAGTACAAGTAAATTCAACGTATTTAATTTTTATTTCTGTTTGTACAATAAAGTAGCGTGTTCCGTTTAACTTGTATTTAGTACAAGTGAAAAACTTTTATTTGTGTTTGGTACAAAAACGTAGTGTGTTCTGCTTAACTTGTATTTAGTACGGTTAGAATAATGCATCTTTAGATGCGTTTCCTGCAAATATAAGCAATATATTAAATTTTTACATGTTTAATATAAATACAAGATTCATGAAATGATTATTTACGATTAATATAAATAAATTTATTTTAGCTTTTAGTTTTATTCAGTTTAGTAGAAATTATGTTCCTGTTCAACGTTTCGCTGCATCTATTGCAAATAAAATATTGTGATTGTGACATTTACGTTGTATCTAGTACAAACAATAAAATCTCTGTTTAGCTTGTGTTTAGAGTATAAATAATATAGTCTCTGTTTACTTTGTGTTTAGTGCAAATAATACAGTCTCTGTTTAGCTCGTGTCTAGTATAAATATTACAGAGTTTCATGTATCTTGTATTTAGTACAAATGATACAGTCTCTGTTTAGCTCGTGTCTAGTATAAATATTACAGAGTTTCATGTATCTTGTGTTTTGTACAAATAATACAGTCTCTGTTTAGCTCGTGTCTAGTATAAATATTACAGAGTTTCATGTATCTTGTGTTTAGTACAAATAATACAGTCTCTGTTTAGCTTGTGTTTCGTGCAAATAATACAGTTTCTGTTTAGCTTGTGTACAGTAGAAATACTACAAAATTTCTATGTAGCTTGTGTTTAGTACAAATAATACAGAGTCTCTGCTTATATTGTTTTTAATACAAATATTTTTTAACTTGTAGTTGAGAATTAAAACAACGGATGTTTTCCGAGGTCGCTCCTATTGACGGGATTTTAAGACAGTTCAACTGTTGTTTTAATTTTTCGTATTTTCAGGGAATTTCGAGCTCTCTCCATCGAGATGGTACTGGGCACTGATATGTCGTCCCACTTTCACCAACTTAAAACCATGAAAACATTACTTAGCCATCGAGAATTTAGGTAACAATCAAAACATTTTACAATCCATTATTATCATTTTGATTCTATCAGTTTTTAATTGGATGACTATTTTTCCATTGCACAAATTTCTTAAGAACACCTTTGTATCCATAAAATGTTCCTCATAGTGTAAATAAACATATTAATTGGAAATATTAATACTCCAATTTTTTCTATTTTCGCCATATTGTTTCCATGACTAAACATTTAGTATATAAATTTTGTTCATGGCCACCTACTGGCCTTTTCAAAAAACAGCTCCTGGAAGGTTTATATCAAAATAATTGGCTCGGCATGGTCAAGTGTATTAAGGCGTTCGACTCGTAATCTGAGGGTCGCGGGTTCGCATCCCTGTCGCGCCAAACATGCTCGCCCTTTCAGCCATGGGGGCATTATTATGTGACGGTCAATCCCACTATTCGTTGGTAAAAGAGTAGCCCAAGAGTTGGCGGTGGGTGGTGATGACTAACTGCATTCCCTTTAGTCTTAAACTGCTAAATTAGGGACGGCTAGCGCAGATAGCCCTCGAGTAACTTTGCGCGAAATTCAAAACAAACAAACAAAATAATCCCGTTGTTTTCATGATTTTTCTCAGTGTAGACAAGCCAAAGGCACTTTCATTACTCCTTCACTGCTGTGATATCAGTCATCCAAGTAAAAACTGGAAATTACACCATCCGTGGACGCAACTTCTCATGGAAGAATTTTTTCAGCAGGTAATCAACACAAGGTTATGTCAATATGACAAGTGTTCTATAATATGGTGATTCACTATATTTTCTTCTCTGCGTAATTGTGATGATATAAAAGACTGATTAGTTCAGATTTAGATTTGTTCATAACAAGAGAGTCAAAAGCAGTTATTTTGAAGTAAATTTTATGACAGGTTTGGTTATGTCACTAGGTAAAATCATATGTCGTGTTTATAACTCATTGAGCTCGAGATTATAGAACTTCATGTGAAATTTATTGATGTCGAGGATATACATCGGCCAGACGATTTACTAATAAACATATAAATAGTATGAGATGACCGGGAAACAGCAGACAAGTAAACACAGAACAGTCAAGAAACAAAGTAAAGTTACTAAAGAGAGACAGACGTTCGGACAGAGAAGGAAGGCCTAACGATCAATACAGGCCCGACGGTTGATACATGTTAGAATGAGACTAACGGTGTTGAAATAGACAGGAAGAATAGTTTATTTCATCAGTATTCTAAAGTAATTGAAAACTGCCTGCGTGGACTTTGACAAAAGTAAACATTTATTGGAAATAGTCCTAAATACGAAAAAGGAGCAGACGACTTTAGAACTGTAGGATCAATCGTGGTACCTCGACTAAACGTAAGTGAACTATGCTCAGATAGTTTTGCAATAGTAAAAGGAAATGTATTTCGACTTGTGAACTGAAATGATAAAGCAACTGAATAGGCCTAAGTGGACTTTTGACAAGAAGATAATTAAACAGTGTTGATGTACGTCCATGATCATTTACAATGTAAAAAATGGTTGTGTATGCGTTTAGTTTGTTCCTAATATATATATTGTTTTGAAAGCAAGTGAAGTAAGTGCAAGTTCGTTTATTTTGTCGAATTTACCGTGAAGTAACAGATACCTACTGTAGAAGAATCTTCAGTCCAACAGCAATAACATACAGTATATATATTTTAACTTACTATATAATAAACGAGTAACTTTCCTGGTAATAATCCTTACAAGCATTATAAAATTATACTATATCAAGTATCTATCAAGTTGCATTTTTTTATTCTGTACCATTTTGTCTCTAAAACATTCTAAGCCTAATGTTGTTATTAATTTAAGCTGAATCAAATGTATTAATTTAACAAATTTCGTATCTCTAATCTTAGTGAAAAAAACTAATAATTTCTGATTCTGTGTCAGAAAGACGAATTAAAGTATTTGTAAGTATTATTTGACAGTAATAGAACTAAAAACTGGCTTTTGTAGTAGCTTAATTTATGATTCACTAGTATATATATATATATACTCACTTAATGGATGATGATACTTGAACGATTACAGTACATCCCCACACCCCAAGCAGCAGAACCAGTCGAAATGTGATATTTTCAACAAGTTATAATGAACTTAAGTATTTTCTCTGTTTCGACAGGGAGACAAGGAACACGAAATGGGTTTACCCTACTCACCCTTATGTGATAGGAATACAACGCTCGTTGCAGAGTCTCAGATAGGTAAGTCGTTGAGATCTAATTGCCAAGTGAGCTAATAAACCACACAGTTATAATAATGCTAGAAACGAAGTGACAAGGTGAATAACAAATAAATCCCAGTTTGCCATGAAGAACGAAGATCTACCATTCGAAAATACGCGGGTTATAAGGTTGTTTGTTTTTCTATCACGAACCTTGTTGAACCTACTTGATTTTTCTAGCACCGTGAATAATAAACATACAATACAATAAGGCCCGGCATGGCCAGGTGGGTTAAGGCGTTCTACTCGTAATCTGAGGGTCGCAGGTTCGAACCCCGGTCGCACCAAACATGCTCGCCCTTTCAGTCATGAGAGCGTTATAATGTTACGGTCAATCCCGCTATTCGTTGGTAAAAGAGTAGCCCAAGAGTTGGCGGTAGGTAGTGACGACTAGCTGTCTTCCTTCTAGTTTTACATTGCTAAATTAGAGACTGCTAGCGCAGATAGCCCTCGAGTAGCTTTGCATGAAATTCAAAAAGAAACAAGCAAACAATACATTATACAACTCTTAAACCAGTTTGGTTCTGTTAACCTTAAAGAGAAACAGACACTAAGTCATGAATGTGTAATAAACCGTAGAATTAATAAACTGCGTGATACTTATAACGTTAAAGAAATGAAACAGACATATAAAAGGTGTATATAATCATCATAATATAATGGAACTCTTGGTTATATGATACTAAATAACATTTTCTTACGCGATGTTCAACCCATAACATCGCGAAATTTTTATCCTGTATGCATGTAGGTTTGTAATAGGGCAAACAATTTTCTCATTTTGCCTCCGTTTTCCATTACGGAGAACTTTATTTTTTCCATTCTCAGGGTGCAAATACAACGTCATAAATACACCACACATGGATCTAATGCGCTAGCGCAACGGGTAGTTAAAAATAATCTTTCTACTTACGAAATAATAGAACTGATCTTCCAAAAAAGTACCTTCTATACTAAATAGGTAAATATAGAAACATCATTACGATTACATGAAACTCAACGTGACAAAGAACGTGAATGTTTTGAACCCCCCCCCAAAAAAAAAAAAATTAACTTTTATTACGTAAGTAGAAACACGTGAACCTTCATGACGATATAAACTGTGTAGATAACGAAACAGATAGGCAAAAGATGTTTATATTCTCTTCTTTTCGTGGATATCTTAACGTTAAAAAAAATTAAAAAGCTAATTTATACAACTTGTAAACCACGCGTTTAGCATAACTTTATAATAAAATGATGAAAGAGATTCATACAAGTGCTTATTATAATAGTTAACAGCTAAATATATAAACCACGTGCCAAAAATCTTCAACAATCCTTTCAACCAACAAGATAGGGAGACTTGGTTGGACAGGACAAATAAATAAATCAGTTTCGTCAAAATCTAATTCCCTAAAGTCGCATCAAAACAAGAAAGCCTGATCTAACGGGGAAAGAGCCAGCGAAACACCATGATACCTTAAATTTGCGTTAGAACAGATAAACCTGATTTAATGGTGCGGCATAAGCGAAATAACATGATACATTTATATGTATATATTAAATTTTCATCGCAACAAGCTAATTTGGTTAAATGGGAGGGGATAAACAAAAGAATTAGTTCCATGAAAATATAATCTGCACAATATATAGTTTAAAGCTTGTTCTTCTATAATATTTTATATTTTAAGTTGATTTCTTACGGGCATTTGAATGAGAATTGTCTTCAAAAGTATTTGATTTACTTAGTACAGTGTTGCTATGAAACAACGACGTTGCATTTAAACATTTCTGTAATGTTCTTTAGGTTTCGAAAAAGGCCCGGTATGGCCAGGTGGTTTAAGGCATTCAACTTGTAATACGAGAGTCGCGGTTTCGCATCCCCGTCACACCAAACATGCTCGCCCTTTCAGCCGTGGTGGCGTTATAATGTAACAGTAAATCCCACTATTCGCTGGTAAAAGAGTAGTCCATGAATTGGCGGTGGGTGGTGATGACTAGTAGCCTTCCCTCTCGTCTTACACTGCAAAATTAGGGACGGCTAGCGCAGATAGCTCTAGTGTAGCTTTGCGCGAAATTCAAAAACAAAAACAAAAGAGGTTTCGAAAAAGGTTGCTTCAATAACGCAAAATATTTTTACCCCTAGCGGACGGTTGATTTTAATTTTGTTTAATCATTAACGACATGATTAAGGACCTAGCGAACTATTAAATATCCCTTTATCGATAATAAGGTTTTTATGTTACTAAATACATAATGACTTTTTGGTTCGTGCAGTTTTTCTCGATGTTTGGTAGTGTTGCAAAAATGAGTTGTTGATTTTAGCTAATATATAATAAGTTATGCCTACACGCTATTCAAAGCTGTCTCTCATCCGTACATTTAAACGATTTGAACACCCCTCAAATCGAGTAATTATTGTCTTTAATAAATTGTATTCAATAATGGGTATAAATAAATGTTGATGAAATGCAATTTTCTATTTCTTCACGTGGCATGACGAGGTGGGTTAAGGTGTGCGACTCTTAATCTGAGGGATGCGGGTTCGAATCTCCGTCGCGCCAAACGTGTTCGCCCTTTCAGCCTTGGGGAAGTTATAATAATACGGCCAATCCCACCATTCGTTGGTAAAAGAGTGGCCGTGGGTGGTGATGACTAGCTGCCTTCCCTCTAGTTTTACACTGCTAAATTAGGGACGGTTAGTGCAGTTATCTCTCTTGTAGCTTTGCGCAAAATTCAAATCAAACAATGTTTCTTCTGTGTCTTTAGGTTTTATTGAGTTTATCGTGGCTCCAAGTATGGAAGTGTGTGGAGATTTACTGGAGAAAATCCAGTTAGAACTCCAGTTATCTAGATCTCCCACCGTAGAAGAATCCATTCTGGAGGAAACCTCGGAAAACAAAACAGGTGAGTAAATATCACGTGATTACAGCATGCAGAACTTAACCTCTTCCTTTCTTATATAGTGATTCAACACCATAAATGTAAGTAAAGAACTTCCTAACTGACAACCACAAGATTAGGCTGTAGCAATGCTATCCTAGGAAGTTATATCTGTTGATGTAATATTAAAACAAAACTGTGCCGAAAAATATAATTTTAAGTTTGAAAATTATCAGTTTAACAATTCATAAAATGAGGTAATGGATGAGATTTATTATTTAAACATGTAACGGTGTCAGAATGTTTTATATATGCCCAATTCCTAAAATGAGGTGATGGTGGTGGTGAAAAAGATTCATCCCGTGTTTGAGTTGAAACATGTAATGGCGTCAGAATATTTTATGTATGTCTAATTCCTAAAATGAGGTGATGGTGGTGGTGAAAAAGATTCACCTCTTATTCGAGTTGAAATATGTAATGGTGTCAGAATGTTTTATGTATGTCTAATTCCTAAAATGAGGTGATGGTGGTGGTGAAAAAGATTCACCTCTTATTCGAGTTGAAATATGTAATGGGGTCAGAATATTTTATATATGCCCAATTCTTAAAATGAGGTGATGGTGGTGGTGAAAAACATTCATCTCGTGTTTGAGTTGATACATGTAATTGGATTACATTGTTTGGTATGTGCTCCACCAAACTTGAATTTTCATGGACCAATACAACTACATTCTGAAGCGTATGTTGTCATGCACTTGTTTCTGTTTTCTATAAGAACCTTATAGTCCCAGAAAACATGTTTCTGTACACAGTGTGGAACGATTATTTCTCTGAACTTTACATAGATTTTTATGAACAGAATTTGTACAAATTGGTACTTGAAGCACAATATTATTAACGTCAAAGCTGATTAATAGCAAGAATATTCTAATTTCTAGAATTAATTCGAACAATAACTAATCACCTGACAATAAAGTTCATGGAGTATCTGTTATCAAATATTAGTTACACGTTTCCCTCCAAAGTGGTTTGGGTTTGGCCGATACGAATGTCAGCCAAGAATTGGGCACTCTCCAAGCCACGTCCATTAAAAAGAATTCCCCGATCTCTCTTATATAAATCTAGCGTCTTATATGATCTATCTCAACAAGAAATAAAAGTAAATTGATACATTATCAAATAAAACCAAATTAGTACTTTTCTCCCCCATAGAAGGGGATAATATATTCAAAACTTAAAATGGATAATAGTTAGTAAATCTAGTTTAATTTATTTTGTTGGTTGAATTCTTAACAATTTGGGTTTTAAAATGAACAAGTGGAATGAAAAGAGGGTTAATTTAGAGTGATTCGTATAAGAAGGGCACTCGGGTCATTGAAAAGAATAATTTATATATCTTTTGCATCGCAACGGCTCAGCGGCATATCTACGGACTTATAACGCTAGAAACCGGATTTCGATACCCGCAATGGGCAGAGCACAAATAGCCCATTGTGTAGCTTTGCGTTTAATTACAAAGAAATAAATACGTAATTTTTTTTTAGAATATAGTAAAGTATCTCTTACATTTAACGGATTCACAACGCTAAAATCAGGGGTTCAATTCCCCTTGGTGGACTCAGCAAATAGCCTGATGTAGCTTTGCTATAAGAAACACACACACACTCACATTTAAAGTTTGAAATTCATTAATTAAACTAAAGTAGTCTTAACATTTATTACACAAGTTTGTGGTAGCATTAAGTTTTAACCATTTTAAGAATTTTACGTTGCTGTCTGTTACCTCCCTCTTGTTAAAAAGAAGGAATGTTGGAATTTCAGTTTTTCACATCTTTTAAAGTACGGATGCGTGTAGTAATAAGGCTGAAGTTGATTGTCATGCGTACGAATTTTTGAGATATCAAATTATAGAAAATATTTCGAAAGCACTTGTCGTTAAGAAAAAACAAATCAATAAATGCCGCCTGATGTTGTTTTTCGTAACGAAAATAACTGTATTTATAACATTATTATATTTATGAGTAAAATAAACATGTCTTGTTTATCAGTATAATTACATTGACGCTTGTGTAAGTTATAATAGAGGAAAAAATAAATTTTACAGATAAGAAACTACGCACTAAATCACTTTCTGCTATGAGACCATCAAGTAGAGCTAGCAGCAATTCCCTTCCTTCAGATGGCGCTAGTATCTATAACGAAAGTACCTCAGCCAGGCCACCACCGCGGAGTGCACCAGCCTCGCCCAGATCTCCATATTTAGGAGGGTCAGGTGCTCAGGTTGAAGTTCCACGTCCGTGGATAAAGTGCCTGGAAGAAAATAGAGTTTTCTGGCAAGGAAAAGCTGCGAAAGGTGATTTATTAGCTAATATTTTGTTTTCTTTAGTGTTGTATAGCCACCTTCCGAAGTTTCTTTACTAACAAGAGCAGTTTATAATTATAACAGTCAAAGTTTGCTTTCGTCTGCACTGGTTTGTAAGTTCTGATTTATACGTAGGTGGACGATTGTAAAAACCTGGGTATGTGTATCGTTCATTGCTCTTTGAAAAACGTGGAGTTTTATGTCTGCTAAGATAAAATATTTCGTTTCATATATTATTTATATCCATTTCGAAGTACAGATTTCTCTTAAACATACACACACACACACTCGTATGCACATAGATAAAACATTTTTATTTAGCTATAGTAACTGTAAGGAAGCAATAATATTAATAGTGAGGGATATATTTTGAAGAAATTCATGCATTCACAGAGGAAAATAAAACTTGTATGATATATAAAAATTACGAAACAACTAGATGTACTTTCGTAAGGTTCACGAAACTGTTCTATCTTAAGGGCGAATAAATCCAAAGTTAAAACGTTTTTGAAGTTCACATGTCACACTGTGATGTAGTTTAGAGAACGAATAATTCTTCTCATGATTCATGGCATGCACATGTTTTACTGACGTCACGACAGTACAAATTTCAACATTGGCCGTTTCTAATGTGATGTAATTTTAGTGTCAACGGACAGACAACACACCACTGTATAATGGTGTGAGGGATTAAACCGGGTGACCCGGCCTTTGGTTGTCTTTTTGGGAAAAAAATTGCGATATATCTTACTCTCCAGGTATTCACCAAAATGCAAGTTAAAAAAATTAAACATGTATAATCAACTGACAAAAGAAAGAAAAGTTAAAAAGTGGGCTCAGATGCTAACTAACACAATGTTTCGAGTCCATAGTCCATGGTTCGTCATGAGAAGAGTGGTTACTATTTAAAAAACCACGTTAGTTGTAATACTGATGTTACTGAAATAATGTTTGGAATATAAAAGTAGTAATGAATTATTATAGTACCCTCCAATAGTGATCGATATTTTATACAAATTAGAACTATAACACCCTCCAGTATAGTGTGATATCTAACAACATAACTTTCAACTACCATCCATAATTATATGAAAATTATACTACCGTTAGGATAGTTTGATAGTTGGCCACGTGGTTATGGCGCTCGACTTGTAATTTGAGAATTGTGGATTCGAATCCTCGTTATATCAAACATGCTCGCTCTTTCAGCTGTGGGGGTGTTATAATCTGACGGTCAATTCCACTGTTCGTTGGTAAAAGAGTACCCTAAGAGTTGCCGGTATGTGGTGATAACTAGCTCCATTCCCTCTAGTCTTACACTGCTAAAGAGACGACTATAGCAGATAGCCCTCGTGTAGCGTACGTGAAATTAAAAAAAATTAGTTTGATAATTAGCAATATGACACTCAATCACAATCCAGAATTATATCACATGATACTTCTCCCATAATTATCGTAATTCACTGGTATTATTTACACAATAAAGTAAAAATTACGTTTAGTCATTTTTTCACTTTATTCTATACAATTTATTAATCTTTGTTAATGTGCAAATTTGTTAAATCTATAGATATATGTTGTTCATAGAGCCTAATAGCTATTTTTGTAATCAAATAATTTTTCAAAGACAAAAAAAAATTGTATATATTTGGTTAAACCCTATAATTTAACACTTAGAAACAAGGTATTTTTCATCTGACCACCACCTTATGCAACACGTGGATTAGACAGCAAATTCATAGATCCCAAGATCCAGACGTAGTTACCCCTAATTTAAGAATATCTAAATTCAAAAGGAGGGGAACCAGTCAGCAATACCTACTGTCTATAGGGCTACTTTTAAGTGAATTACAGAACTGGATGTTACAATAATGAAGTTCCCACACATCAGAAATTGTAAAGCGTGTTCAGTGGTATGTCATGGCTCTAACCTTGGATCTTTGATCTGTTGTCTGACATGATAACCACTAGACCACATCAGTCCCTAAAATCTATTGAAACAGAGTGCAACCCACTCTAACTCAGCTTCAATGTTTGATCATTCGAAAACAACGGGGCTGTATCCATATGTCTGAACTTTATTTGAGAAGTATCCTTTCGACATTTTCTATTATTTTTTAAAATCCTGTTATAGAAGTTTCCAGTTAAGCCTTGAAAGGCGGATGCTGAAGACCTCTGTTAGTATGCAGTTCGTTAAACCTTTTATAATAAATCACGTTATTTATTTTAACAAAAGTAGAATACCGAAAACTGAGTCCAAACTTCCTATATTTGCAAATTCGATTTCTTTAAAAACCTTACCCAATGTTGTGTCTATGAAAACAAGAAAAACAATCCACCTATACGTTATACAGGGTGTTCGGAAAGTCACTGTGTACTTATATATTTATTAAGACATGTTTCAGTATAGAATACAGGAGGTAAATATGAATTACAATTATAAAGTGTTGAAAGTGACCCTCGTTGGCATCAATACAGGCCTGGATCCTTCTTATTTTGTTTCTAAACACCGCTATCAGTTTCTGGCTTGAAATAAACTGAGTAAAATATGATTACAAAACTGCACAATGACTTTCCGAACACCCTGTATTAAACTCAGATAAGATGTAACCTTTGAAAAGCACATAGAAATAATTATTTGTTTATCTACTGTGTGTATATAGATGCCGAACTCCAATCCCAGCAAGTTTCTGCAGATAGAAAATCTGATAATGATGACAGCGATCCGGCTGAATCTGCAAGCTATCGATCTGAGACGTAAAACATTTTGTGAAGAGAAGTGTTTTTTTGCTATAGTAACTCCTATAAGTAGTGCATTGTTTGATAGGTACTCATTAAAGGTCGCTTTTTTTCTAAAACATTCTTTTCTTCTGTGTTAACATCGAAAATTCAGTACTTGGAAAATTACCTTTGTATATTACTTGCTAATAATAGGTTATACAGTAATACACAAAGGACATGTGTATTGTTTACTCTTATATGTTGATTAAGCTTCATATACTGTGAAATAGTATTATTAGCTTCACTGAGTTCCTCGGTAGAAATATCCTCATTTGATATTTAGAGTTATTAAAATAAAGACTAAATAGTAACAGTTACTGAGTAAATAAAAAAACTGTAACAGCTATTAAGTAAATAAATACTAAATAGTAACAGTTACTGAGTAAATAAAAAATAAATAGTAACAGCTATTAAGTAAATAGAGTACATTGTAACAGTTACTGAGTAAATAATAATGTTTTCCAAGTTGAGATATTTTATCAGGATTTACAATAGCGATTGTGTTCCGTTTGAAAGTTTAAATTCTTTAAAAGTAATTTTGATGGCGCTGTCAACATTTCATGATGTGTTTCTAATATATATTAAGACACTTTGTTCCGACAACTTTTACAGTACAGTTTCATCTTTCCAAACCTTATTAAATAAAATACACACGATTTATTCAGTAGTTAGAGTGTTTGCAGTGAGATATTGTAACGTTAGTAATTGTTTTATTTTTACGGTATTCTTTTCAATTACAATAACAACATACGTATGCTGTATTTGTAAGGACATTATGTATAATCCAAAGCATAATGAGTTAGTTTGTTGAACCATGTAAATAATTGAAGAATTATAAATATGTTAACTTTCCTGGTAAACCTTTGAGCGGGAATTCTAAATAATAGGCATAGTTTTAGCTCATTTTCATAGTTCCCTCTACTGCTTGTAGTAGTGATTTAAGAAGCCGTGCGGATGTCTGTTTACCCAAGCCATCAATCACACACATATATATATATATAATACAGACACAGGTGATATGCATACATGTGCCGTCAGTAGGTTTACGTATGGCAAAACATTTCTTTTCTCTTGTGGAATGATGTGATAAGCGCACTCTTTTGATTTTGCTGAAGTATAATTGTGGTCTTCGCAGTATTATTCGTACATTTATAATCACATAATTAAACTATTATTAAACATACTTATTGTAAATTCTTAACTAACTAAAACACTCAGTTAATTGACCCAAACCTGCAAACTAAAGTTCTCTTAATTTTATTATTATTATAAGCCGCTTGAATTCGCACGTATATATATATATATATATATATATATATGATATACAACTACCAAACGTTCTTAGTCGTATAGAAATCTACACAAATGTAAAGTAGGCACAAATACATATAAATGTATAAGTTATGTGATTTTTCATTTTCAGCAGTTGATTTTAAATTGTACGTTAAAGTAACAGAAGTGTGTTTGCACTATAAGTAATTAGTTATGTTGAAATAATTCTAACTCGTGGCCAACCAGCACACTATAATGGAAGCTTCGTTAAAACATCCAACGTCACATACTTCTACATTTTGCCGTTAGGGGGAGAGGGTGATTTTTTATACACGTCTTATTTTATGTGTTTTTTGTTGATTTTTCTAAACATGTCAATTTAACAACTTCTTAGCCATTTTGGCAATACGTAAGAACACTTAGCACAATAAAAAAAGACGAGTATCTGATGTAGTTAAAATAACGTATCAATGTAATGTTCATTCATCTCAGGGTAGAGATATCTGGTGTATAATCAGATATGTATTTTACATTTGCTAGGATAATAGTCATTATACACTCAAGTTTGCAGCTTTATTGAATATCCCTATTACCTAAAAGTTCCTTGCGAATCAAATAAAAATTATAATATCTTGTTATCATTATATTTTATTAATTCGGGAGTCATAGTTATATAATTATCTGCTTTACCTGTTATAGCAGTATTAAGTGGGTCCAGTTGTAGAACAGTTAAAGAAAAACGAACTGTGGTATAGATTTACTTGCATCAAAACTATAGCTGTTTAAAATGGTTAATAAAGGTGTCTACTCTTTGACTGAGAAAAAGTTGGCAACCAGCTTCCTTTCGCATTTTGGAATTTTCTCTATCCCTGTGCTACTTGAAGACTTCAATGTATGAAAATTTGCACTTTCACTATTTTTAAGATACGAAACTTTAAAAATAAAACTAATTTAATTAATGTCTTTTATGTTTGAAACCGTAAGCATGTGTGTGTGTGTGTGTGTGTGTGTGTGTGTGTACAGTTATGTAGGTTAGCAAGATAGCTGGATCCGTAGCTTAAAATAAATTTACTATTGTATAAAGTTTATAGGCTTAGATGATCAAAAGGCTTACGTTATGTAATTACACATTTTTAAGTTATTTCAAATAATTTAGCCTATATTGAATAAAATAACACTTCAGGTTAACAACTACTTCTTACGATACCTTTAATTGTTTGCACGGTGAATCAACATTTTCTGCAAGTTGACCCACTTTTCTTATACTTTATTTTCGTTTTTCAAATTAGAAACGGAAAATAATTCTGTTTTTAAGTGTATTGCATAGGCTTACGCACTGTTGATTAAGCCTACTTCATTCATGTCAAAGCTCTGTAGCATGCTCTCAATTGAAATACCGTAGCTTTTTTTTTAATGCCACAAATGTCTCATTAAAGACAACATATCGTTACAAGAGTGTCAAATGTCTCATTAAAGACAACATATCGATACAAGAGTGTCAAATCAGGCAAAGAATTTACACCGGTTCTGGGTAACTAGATAAGTTTGTTACGATTGATGGGCACTGCGTTTATAAAAAAAATATCTTAAAACGTTCACTCTAGACCTACCGTTACTATCTAGTGTATTACGTCTTTAATCATACCTTAGAAAAGATTTCTAGAACATTTTACATATTTCACCTGTTAGAGATTTGTAAAATGTGATGTCAGTGATTCGTTTAGTACTAAAGTTACCTCACATACCACCTTACTCAGCTACACAAAAACATTGACGAGAAAATATGCAGGCAGAGAAATAAAGTATCTTAACGTTCCGCTGTTACCCTTGTGCACAACCTAATAATTGTTTGCAAGATTTTCAATTATAGCGTTTAATTATGTAAATTTTTTGTATTGTAATTGACAATTTATAAATAAACTAACTGATGCATTTTTAGTGTTCATTTAATTTTGGTGTTTCTTCGTATAAATTTGTTAAAGTAGAAAGGCTACTAGCGAAAAATACATTGACAAAATAATATAACAGGTATATTGCCCAAGTATTATGTGTTATTTAAAATTACATTTGTAGTTATGTAATTTTCAAATAAAATAAAATTAATGATTGAAAGATGACAGTATTTACATTTTTTTAAATAAAAAGGTACTATAACTGGCGAAACTATTCTATCCAAACATATTTTAACCGGTTTTTTGTTTGTTTTGTTTTAACGTTTCGTTGGTACAGGAATTTGAACACAGGTCTTGCTTGTAGAAACCATTGTAATTTCAGAGATCAAATTAACATGATATGGAATAATAAGGCCTGCTTGATAAAGAACAATTATGAAAACACTCGTTTTTAGTCTGAACTGTTTCGTGGTTATGAAGATCGAACAACGAAACCATACTGTAGATAATTCACCATAAAAGCCTAAAAACACGTCTTCGCTAGTTTTGTTTCGGATAAGGAGCGTATAACAGTGGGTTAGAAAATTTCTGTTTGGTACCGCCAGTTTCGCTGAAGACGTTAGAAATACAGACCCTAGAAACAGAACAGGAATTCTACTCTTACTAAGGCTGTTAGAGGTATAGGCCCTAGAAATGAAACAGGCAAAGGCGTGGAAACACATTTAACATATAGCTAGTTACTAATAACGACAGTACTGATGGTTCTTCTCGACTAGTAGAAAATACCATTGATTAACCTACAGTTCCTGACTCTAAGAACAGCTAGGCGAGGATGTATTCCTGCTCTATATGTCCTTAATTTCGTTTTTCGTGTTGTTGTTTTTTCAGCTCCTGTCGATATTTTTGCTTTTCATCATCGAGAAGTTTTATTCATAATGCACACACATCAATAACAACTAGTACAAAACCTGGTCTTCAAAGTTTATTATAGAAGGCACTTTAAATTATTTTCGATATACTTTGTCATCGATCACTCTGTCTGCGTTTTAGGAGTGAATACAGCGACTAGTCTGGGCCTATGTAATGAGGAAATCGAAAATGAAACCAAACTCAGAGTGAAATGGGACCCATGCTGTTGATAAATGGAATATTTGAGACATGTACAACTAATTACTACGATATGTTCGAAACGGTTAAACTTGTTCATCTCGCCCGCTTGTTTGCTTTACTCTGTTGCTGTTTTACATTCATAAGGAAGTGTTTATTGTAAAGGAAATGATACAGACGGTTATAATAAGGCAGATATAAAGCTCACTGCAACTGGGGGACGACATTTTCATTATGGTAAAAGTTACCATATTATATCAAAATGAGAGTTTAATAGATGCGTAATCTAATGGATTATTATATTAATATTGGACATCATACAAATTTTTGCGTTTTTTCATATTATAAAAGAATAAATTAGAAATGTATATGTTTTAATGTAGAACATTTTAAAATAGTGTAGTTTAATAGCGCAAAATGTGTTCTGATGAAATATGCTTAAATTATTCCTGTCAATGAACTCTGCATCCTTTTACTGTAGTCAGACGATAACTCAATGCTTCGCGCCTCGTTACTGGGTGTCGCAGGTTCGAATTTATCACAGAACACAGCATATCAGTTGTGAAAGCATTATAATATTACTATTTGATCACAATTTTTGTTGGAAGAGAGTAACCCAAGAGTTTGCGTTACTGATTAAGTACTTTCTTATAGTCTATTTCAAAATTAGGGACAGTTAAAATAGACAGTTCTGGAGTAGACTTGAACAAAAATAAATAAACAGAAACGAAACCACGAGAAGTTCATACAAACTGAACTACGTATGAGACAATCTTGTACGTATATTTGAATATATAAGTAGCGTAAAAATTTACCAAAAAAGGAGGTTTAACTAAATTAAGATGTATAAATATTTGAAAATTTGAAAAAAAAATTATGGCGAAATCAATTCAAAAACTGTGTGTATATATATTTTAATATTTGTGATTATTTTATGAAAATAATTTAATTTATAATCGTATATATATATATATATATTTTAATATTTTGATTATTTTATGAAAATAATTTAATTTATAATCGTATATATATATATTTTAATATTTTCGATTATTTTATGAAAATAATTTAATTTATAATCGTATATATATATATATTAATATTTTCGATTATTTTATGAAAATAATTTAATTTATAATCGTATATATATATATTTTAATATTTTCGATTATTTTATGAAAATAATTTAATTTATAATCGTATATATATATATTTTAATATTTGTGATTATTTTATGAAAATAATTTAATTTATAATCGTATATATATATATTTTAATATTTGTGATTATTTTATGAAAATAATTTAATTTATAATCGTATATATATATATATATATTAATACTTGCGATTATTTTATGAAAATAATTTAATTTATAATCGTATATATATATATATATATATATATATACACACATGTATATTATATGCGTTTGTAATATTTGTCCTTTTTTGAAAGCCACCCGCTAGTACAGCGGTATGTTTCGGATTTATAATGCTAAAATCAGGGGTTCGATTCCCATCGGTGGGATCAGCAGATAGCCCAATGTGGCTTTGCTATAAAAAAACACACACCCCTTTCTTTTTAAAAAAAATAAACATTTAAAGTTTATTTGCTTCGCGTAAAGCCTATACAAGTCCCCAGTGGCTCAGCGGTATGTCTGCGGACTTACAACGCTACAAACCGGGTTTTGTTACTCGTGGTGGGCAGAGTACAGATAGCTTTGTACTTAATTCAAAAAACAACAAGACTATAATTTGGTGAGTGTCATTTTATTCGAATAATTCACAAACAACATTGTCGAATGAAATAGATAAAAACAATTTTATTTGTCAGTATAAGTTTCGAATACAATCATAGTTCAAAACATTCATATAATTGTAGCATTTTATATTGTCGTACGTTGAAAACTGAGCACAGTTATATTATTACAATATACTGGACAGTGAATAAATGAAAAAGTTCACACAAAAAATACTCGTGAAAGTTATAAATATATAAACGTAAACCTTTATTGAATATATTAACAATAAGATGCATTACGAAGACAGTTATCATTCACTTATAATATGTGAACTCGGTTCTATATCGAATATAAACGTTAATGTTGTTATGGATCACGTAAAAATGTAGATCCGCAAAATTAAACTTAGGCTGAATATTAACAGCAAGCTGCATTATGAGAACAGTTAAGGGTAATATAAAACTTAAAATTGCGAAGTTAAACACGTAGCTGCATTAAAAGAGCTGTCATAAATCACACAAAAGAAAGACCTGCAAGATGAAACGTCTTCTGAATATAAAAACGAAACTGTATTATGAGGGCTGTAATGAAACACATAAAATTTAGATCTGCAAAATTAAACTTGTACAGAATGTATACAAAAAGCTGCCTTACAAGGGTTGATATGAGTTATGTAAGATTCAGATCTGCAAAATGAAATATCTTATTATAAACACAAAGCTGCATTATGAGGGCTGTACAGAATCACGTAAAATTTAGACCTGCAAAACTTAAACCTATACTGAATATATACAAAAAGCTGCATTACAAGGGTTGTTCTGAATTACGTAAAATTCAGATCTGCAAAATGAAATCTCTTCTCACTATAATCATTAAGCTGCACCAAGAGGGCTGTACAGAATCACGTAAAATTTAGATCTGCAAAATTAAACCTATACTGAATATATACAAAAAGCTGCATTAAAGGGTTGTTCTGAATTACGTAAAATTCAGATCTGCAAAATGAAATCTCTTCTCACTATAATCATTAAGCTGCACCAAGAGGGCTGTACAGAATCACGTAAAATTTAGATCTGCAAAATTAAACCTACACTGAATATATACAAAAAGCTGCATTACAAGGGTTGCTCTGAATTTCGTAAAATTCAGATCTGCAAAATGAAATCTCTTTTCACTATAAACATTAAGCTGCACCAAGAGAGCTGTACAGAATCACGTAAAATTTAGATCTGCAAAATTAAACCTACACTGAATATATACAAAAAGCTGCATTACAAGGGTTGCTCTGAATTACGTAAAATTCAGATCTGCAAAATGAAATCTCTTTTCACTATAAACATTAAGCTGCACCAAGAGGGCTGTACACAATCACGTAAAATTTAGGTCTGCATATTAAACTTGTACTAGATATGAATAGCAAAGTGCATTACGAGGTCTGTTATAATAAACTTAAAACTTTAAATCTGTGAATTAATCCTTCTTTAGATAAAATCAGTAAGTTGCATAATCACGAATATTATTACGAATGCAATGATTGTTTGTTTTTAATTTCGCGCAAAGCTACACGAGGGGTACCTGCGCCAGCCGTCCCTCATTTAGCAGTGTAAGAGTAGAGGGAAGGCAGATAGTCATCACCACCCACCGCCAACTCTTGGGCTACTTTTTTACTAACGAATAATAGGATTGACCGTCACATAATAACGCCCCCACAGCTGAAAGGACGAGCATGTTCGGTGCGACGGAGTTTCGAACCCGCGACCCTCAGATTACGAGTCGAACGCCTTAACCCACCTGGCCAAGCCAAGCCTATTACGAGTGATGTAAAATTTAAACCTACAAAAATTAAACCCACACACACACACAAATTGTATCAAAAGCAGTATTATGGATAATCAAGAACTTGAATACAAGAAATTAAACACACTTTGGACACAAAGAGCAGTCAATCATCTTGAGAGATATTATGACATGTATATATACATCAACTGCATCACTTCAAAAATGATTCATCATTTACAAAAATAACAAACAGAAACGTTAAATGTCATCGAATCCCATGTACTAGGAAGAGAAGTAAAAAAAGAAAATTCACGAACTTCGTTTACGCGCAACCAAAGTGTGCATTTTTAAACAATGAAATACCACACATGTTATCATATTCTCTTTCGCGCTAAAGTACACACAAGTAAACAAACAAAACAACACAAGACACTAGTACAATTTTGATTAAGATTATGACAATATGAAATGTCGCATCGATAGTACTAAACATTATTATAATGTACACTGTATGTGACCATTTAAAATTGTTCTAAAACACACACTGGATGTGATAAAATTAAAAATTATTAAAATATAACGGTGTATGTGACAATACCAAGTTACAAAACTCATCTACCACAGCTAAAATGTATTCTTTTCACAAGTACGTTTGATACTATAAAGGATTTGAAAAAATCAAATCAATACGAAGTAATGGAGCAAATATATTTTGTACAGAATTCCAATGTCTTTATCGTTATTTAAATATCAAATAATAATTATAAATAGAACTATACAGTAACAAAATATCAAACAACAAATTTGTAGGTAGAACAGTCTAAATCTTTGATGTCTTAAAAAATTAACCATTCCAAAATAAAATGCATGTCATATTTTTAACATGAGGAAAGATTAGCCGGTCAAACTCATGCAACCAGTCTGTACATACCCAGGTAAAATGAGCTCCTAACGTCATCAGTTGCTAGGACAACGACACGCTTATATATGAGTATTCTTGTGGTCATCATTGAATATAATCTCCACTCAAGTTTCCAGTAGGTCTGTCAGAACTATAAACCATGTGCATAACACTTTCGTCAGCAAGATCTTTAACATGTGTTTTACTTCATCTGAATATAACACAGAAATACTGAAGAGAGAAATTCTACAAGTTTCTGTCGTATTTTTGTAATACTTGACTTTCAACAGTTTCTTGAAACAGTAACTTTTCGTGGACGTGAGTTTCTTATACCACAGTTCAGAGAATGTGCAGAATACGAATCAAAACAATGAGTATTCTTCGTTTCGGGGTGAAAAGAGAAATCACGAAACAGGTCACGAACTTATAATTCAGGAGCACGAAGAAAGCTATCCATCATTGAGATTTAAATGTATGTGAATATTGAAACCTCACAGACAGATCCCAGCTAATTATCTCTCACACTTGTTTAACGCCTATAGTTGAAATCTACACCAGTTCCTTGTTTGATGCGGTACAGAGATAACTGTTAACACCACTCCTGAGCAAAAAGAGTTAACAATCTTGAAGGTATTCATTTCTCTCCATTCTCTTTGTTTCATGAGGTATTTGAACATTCGGGGGTAGAATTAGGTATGAGGTGTGGTATTACAAGAAAGAAGAAGAAAATGGTAAAAGTGAAACATTAAAGCTGGAAGTGGAAGGGAATTAGAAGCAGATAAAATTTGGCTGGAAAAGAAAATGAGTGGAAGACATAAACAGGTCTAAATGTGAACAAGTACTAGAGAACAAGTTAAAGGAGAAAGGAAGTAGCAAACTTGAAACATTACACACATATATATATCTGTATAATGAGGTGACGTCAGCAATGTGAATAGAAACCGCCCACACTGAGTTGACAATTCACACGACGTCACGAACATAGTGTATTTCCTAGACATAAGATGACAGGTCGTTATTTCCGTTTCAATTTGCAGAAGCGGATCTTCTGATAAGCGTTATAAATTCACCACTTTCACGACTAATATGGTGTTGAGAAACCAATAAATGACATTCTCAATTTCCCTGGAATTCGTGGGAAAAGTATGACAAGATGGGGTTATAGGTGACTAAGAAAGTGTTTGATTCACGACAGTCACACTGCTGATGTAACAAAAAAAAAACTACAATATTTTATACTTGTTACAAACAATAACTTTTGATATTTGATGTATTCAAATGTAATACCGAAAAGTTCAAAAATATTACTTCATAAACGTTTCGGTAGTCGATAAGTTTACAAAAACTAAAACTTAAACATTATTACAAAGTTAAAATGGCATATGAAACCCAATACATCATTCGATTCACCAACTGAAACTAAGTTATACAGGTTTCGAAAAATTCCACCTCTTCTGCTCTGGACGAGAGCAAATCGAAAGAAGAAATAACGTTCTTTTAGTGCTTGTTTTTTTTTAAATTTCGCACAAAGCTACACGAGGGCTATCTGCTCTAGCCGTCCCTAATTTAGCAGTGTAAGGCTAGAGGGACGGCAGCTAGTCATCACCACCTACCTCCAACTCTTGAGCTAATCTTTTACCAACGAATAGTTGGAGTGACCGTGACATTATAATGACCCCACAGCTGAAAGGGCGAGTATGTTTGGTATGATGAAGATTTGAACCCGCGACTCTCGGATTATGAGTCGGATGCCTTAACCACCTGGCCATGCCGGGCCTTATTTTTTGTTATTCATTAAGAGTTTATCAATAAATCCATGCTCCAAAAATATAATCTCTTCAATTTGTTCTTTATCGATCGTATTGGGTCGAACAAGAGAGCTGTTAAGCCTAAAAGTTATTTTTCTGGTATTTTAAACCCGAACATAATCTCAGCAGCACTCACCAGTGCTCGAACCTTGGACCATTCATTTGCAGCCCGGCACATTACCACTAGACCTCACTCAACTTCATAAAATTAAAATAATACCGAATGTCTTTATTAGAACAAAACTGTCGATTCATGTGATCTGAAGAATAATTATCTTTCAATCAAAACCATGATCGATGTGGATTAGTGGGTAACAATGTGTACTATGAATCCAAGGGCCCGTGGATCGTGTCTCGTTGCTGAATATTTGCACTCCGCACACTTAAACCTGGATACCTTAAAAGAGTAACAGTCGAGTCCCATTCTTCGATTAAAACATCGGGAGGTGCTATTCAGTGATGTCGAGAAAACCCACTTGTAGGGATAAATATATGTGTAAAAACAGCTCGTTTGGGTTAAGAAAATATTTTATGTAGAGGAGTAAACAACGTTTTGACCTTCTGAAGATGACCGAAGGGGGTACCATTGATTAATTGTGTTGTTTTGACCTTCTGACGATGACCGAAGGGGGTACCGTTGATTAATTGTGTTGTTTTGACCTTCTGACGATGACCGAAGGGGGTACCATTGATTAATTGCGTTGTTTTGACCTTCTGACGATGACCGAAGGGGGGTACCATTGATTAATTGCGTTGTTTCTAGTTTATCAGTTTAAAATTTGGGAAGGTCATTTCAGATAACTTTTGTGAAGCTGGAGCAAATACCTGAAACAAACAATCAAAGCCCTTTTCTTAAAAGAAAATCCTTAAAAGGAATGCATTAGAGATGATTAACATTAGATGCAGAGTAGCAAATCATGAGCCCCTAACGTTATAATTAGCAACCAAATTACATTAACTAAGAAAACTTTGGTTGATTTTTCGGAGGAAGCTAGTTTGAAACACACTTTAATGGCTTAAAACAAGGTTGAAACGTAGTTTAAAAGCTTTTTAGTTTGAAACTCATAGCGTGTAATTGTGTTAAGACCTTAGTGGACCTCTAGAAAATCTTCAGTTTCGTGGACTCCTCTCCCACTTTCCCCACAAGCATGTATTTTACTTTATTGTTGTTTTACTCGCAAGTTTAACCATTAAAGTAGCCTTTAATTAAAGGTACTGTTTTCCAAGTACTAATTTCCATCTTCAAAAACTATCCGAGAAGGCATTAAAAATCAAGATAATTAAACTTAACTAATGCGGGCTTGACACTGTGACGTCAGAGGTAATCCCTTGTCTTGCCTTTTAGTTAATCAGATTCTTGAAACAGAATTTACAAGGTTGGAAAAGTGCAGATGTTTTGAACAGGCTTAGGTAGTCCATACTGTATAATATGTTTGTAATTATTATTATTATAGCTTTATATTTTATTACTATTTTATATTAGTAGTGCTGTACTTTCTTCACTTCTAATTTAGGAAGTTTTTTTTTACTTCCTCACATCACAAACTGGATGTAATAACTTCATCTGGTAGTTCTTCGAAGGCTATCATTTATCCCACATACGTTTATTAAATATCACTACTTTACTGCCTCTGTTGGAGTAAACTGTTACTAACTGACGACGTTTCCTGTCTTATTTCCTAGAACTACCGCTTATATATAACATCGCATGTAACACTTAGCAAACGATAAAAGGAAATTAATATCGTAAATATTCTAATTCAAGAAATAAAACGCGGTCTTATTACGCTTAAGGAGCGCCATCTGATTAATTAATGATTTATGAAGAAATAGTAAAATGAAGAGTAACGCATAGAATTTGTTTGTTTGTTTTTGAATTTCGCGCAAAGCTACAAGAGGGCTATCTGAGCAAGCTGTCCCTAATTTACCAGTGTAACACTAGAGGGAAGGCAGCTAGTCATCACCACTCTGTGCCAATTTTTGGGCTACTCCTTTGATCAACGAATAGTGGGATTGATAATCACATTATAATGCCCCCATGGCTAAAAAGGCGAGCACGTTTGGTGCGACCTGGATTCGAACCCGCGACCCTCGGCTTACGAGTCGAACGCCTTAACCCACCTGGCCATGCCGGGCAGAAGAAAGAAATACAGTTATGTTACATCTAAGATACAAGCACCAAACAGTAGGTTTGTATATTCTATTTAAACCCTTGGTTCTCCCCAAATCTAATGCAATAAAGCTTCGTAAGTTATAGTTTTCTTAAAGCTATGTCATGAAATCGAACCTAATTCTTTATTACAACTACTGTGATAACCCATTTAACGCTCAGGAAGGGTTAATGAGAAGAGAGCTTTAAATAGATTATCTCTAAACAGGGTCACATGTAGAGATAAATGAAGTCATCGTTTCTTACCTGTGAATAATGTATAAGTGATTTATTTAGGTACTGATAAATTATTTACTATAGTGTTGTCATCGCTGGAAAAAGTAATTTTTATTAGACTTCAATCATGTTTGGTTACAGAACCATATAATAAGAAATCAAATCCACTGGCGTCACTACCATCTGTCCCATGGCCAGGTAGTTAAGGCACTCGATTCGTAAGTTGAGGGTTTCGGGTTGAAATCCCCCTCGTACCATACATGCTCGTCCTTTCCGCCGTGGGGACGTTATAATGTCACGGTCACTCCAACTATTCGTTGGTAAAAAGTAGCCCAACAGTTGGTGTGGTGATAACTAGCTGCCTTCCCTTTAGTCTTACACTGCTAAATTAGGGACGGCTAGCGCAGATAGCCCTCGTGTAGTTTTGCGTGAAATTCAAACACATCCTCTCTTTCACGATTTGCCAACACCTGTAATTCTCTCTTACGCTTACGACTGTTTTAATTATAACTAATAGACAGGCACTTTCTGTGTCAAACAACAAATTGTATCATGCAGTTTTCGGTACAGAGATTTGTAGATCGCTCCCCAAAAAATGTTTTTCTTTCTTCCAGGAAAGCAATATTGTGTACACAGATGGAGTTCTAACGGTCCATTTTATGTCACTAGAAACATAAAAAAAATTGTGATAGTTGCGAGACGTTGTCTGCTTCCTGCAAGTTATTGTTATATTTTTCTTGTTGCATCAGTTGATTAATTAAAATCATTTAGTGCACTGCTACCATTAGTATGAAAAATGGTGTTCTGAGAGTTATGAATTTTCATTATTATTTTTTCCTTTCGTGAAAAAATAGCTTTCAAGGGCTTTATAATGAATCAATTTAAAGCGTGGTTGTGCTTAGTGGGGCATTATTGTATTTCTGAAACTTCAGGAGTAATTTTTACCGATTTTATCTAACTATTTATAAAGAGAATAAAACGAACTATTTATTGGTGTTATTCGTGTGTTATTCAAGTTTTGAAATTTTCTGAATTTTGTTGTTTGCTATTACGAAGTTCCAACGCTAAATCTGAAGTTCGATTCCCAGCAGTGAACAGAGTAAATAGCTCAATGTAGCTATGCTGTAAAGAACGCAAACACACACACACATTATATTACACTATAAAATTAGCTCAAAATACAATTTTTAGGCACGTTTTTTGCTTTCCAGATGGCAACACCGAACAATTTTTGATTCCTAAGGGATTTAAAAAACGGTATTGCTGATAGTATTAGAGAATGTTTCATTGTCAGGTAGGGTGAGCCATGTAATTACTATTAAATTCTCACCAATCTGAGCTATATATATCATAACTAAAAATGAACCTGTTACCAATTACACGTATTCTTTTTACGTTCTTTCTTATAGAGATTATAATATATTGTTTCTCATTAGCTTGTTACTCTCATTGTTTCTGTTTGTTTGTGTTTTGGATTTCGCGCAAAGCCACTCGAGGGCTATCTGCGCTAGCCATCCCTAATTTAGCAGCGTAAGACTAGAGGGAAGTCAGCTAGCCATTACCACCAATCGCCAACGACTTGGGCTACTCTTTCACCCACGAATAGTGGGATTGAGAGTCACATAATAATACATCTACGACTGAAAGGACGAGCATGTATGGTGCGAGTGGGATTCGAACCCGCGACCCTCGGATTACGAGTTTAGTGCTTTAACACCTCACCATGCAGGACGTCCTCTTGTATTAGCGATATATTTATCCTTAATCAGATAATTCTTCGTATTTCCTGAGTTGGTCGAAAATTTAGATTAGTCCTAAATCCACGTGTTAAGATAGAAATGTTAAACAACAGTTATAATAAAACTGTTGTAATAAAATTAAGCTTAATAAATTAGGGTGTTAATGGCAGCAAGTTCGATGTTAAGATTTCGCACATAGCGTATATGTGTCTTTGCAACTGGCCGTTCCTAATTTTGAAGAGGGTTTGTTTGTTTGTTTTTTTCAATTTTGCGCAAAGCAATACGAGGACTATATGCACTAGCCGTCCCTAACTTAGCAGTGTAAGGCTAGAGAGAAGACAGCTAGTCACCACAACCCACCGCCAACTCTTGGACTACTGTTTTACCAAAGAATAGTGAGATTGCTTGTAACATCATAGCGTCCTCACGGCTGAAAGGGCGTGCATGTTTGATGCGGCGTGGATTCGAATCCGCGACCCTCGGATTACGACTTGAACGCCTTAACCCATCTGGCCATGCATCGCCTTTTTAAAGAGGGAGAGAGTAGATGAAAAGCTGATAGCCCTTACCACAAACAACGCACCATATCTTTGGGATACTTTTTACCAACGAACTCTTGGGTTGCGATTTGTCAACGAATAATGAGATTCACACTCACATTATAACACTCTCGCGGCTGAAAGTGAGAGCATGTTCAACGAGGGGTTTCGATCCCACGATTCTCACGTTTTTAGCTGAGCGCGCGCTAACCACTAAATTATACTAAACCAATGAAGGCCTAATGTTAAGGAGAAAGAGATTTTATATCATAAAAGTAGAACAAAAAGTGAGCTTTAGGTATAATTTTCTTTTCTCATAATTGGGCGCAACGTTAAATGCGTTTTGCTAAATGCACCTAATGTATGAGGAAGTAAAAGATACAGCTGAAAGATGGCTGGTGAAAACAATAATTGTATTTGCTACGTGATAGATTATATATTTTTAAAAGTTTGTAATAGCTGTCTACTAGTTATGCTTCTCAGAGATTGAAACTAGAATTCTAGCAATATAAGCCTCAAACTTACCACTGAGTCACCAAGTGCTTTTCTAAGTTAGATGATTGACTGTTTTGAAGCAAAGTCACATTGGGCTATCTGTTATGGTCATTACGAATAATCGAACCTCGGATTTTAGCGTCTTAAGTCCGTAAAGTTAGCGTTACCCCATAAGGGAACAGCACTTTTAAGAGAACGGGAAGCCTGTATAGAATCATTAGAGCTTATGGTGTCGTTTAACAAATCAACAGTTTAGGTGGAAACCCGAGTCAATCATTTCATTGTCACATAGCTAATGGTTAACAATGCGTTTTGTCGGATGTAACGACAGGATACAGAACGAGCACGTGTACATGGATTACTTCGAGTAACTGTACTTAAGCAATGGTCCTAACTCCTATGTATATGTACAGTTATATGACAAGGGGAGTATATTTAGTTTTGCAGAAATCTACGTTGAATAATTATAATAAAAAACTGGTTTTAACAATAAGAGGGGTGAGAAAACACCAGTTGATAACAGGAAACCAATGTTGTTGAAACATGTCAAATTAAACAGAATTATTTTAATTCGCGCAGTGTGACGTTGTCCCAGTTTATTTTCTTATCTCGATTTTAGAACGAAATTGTTTTGTTGTTTAAATTTAATTTCTAGTCTTGTCCTTCTTGAAACACTTGAGTTGATATATAAATGAAAATGTAAGCAAATGTTCCAAGAATTTCAAACAATGTTTTGTGCCCCCTGGTAACTCAGCGGTAAGCGTATGGACTTATGACATATAAGCGTGGATGACACAGCATAAATAGTCCATTGTATAAGTTTGTACTTAAGAACGAACTATCTTCAGTAGCGTTTAGTTTTTTTTCTTTTGTGATGTTATTAACAGTACATCATTACAACTAACGATGTTAATAACATCGTATTACAACTAAGGCCCGGCACGGCCATGGGGGTTAAGGCGTTCGACTCGTAATCTGAGGGTCGCGAGTTCGAATCCCCGTCGCACCAAACATGCTCGCCCTTTCAGCCGTTGGAGCATTATAGTGTGACGGTCAGACCCACTATTCGTTGGTAAAAGAGTAGCCCAAGAGTTAGCGGTGGGTGGGGATGACTAGCTGCCTTTCCTCTGGTCTTACACTGCTAAATTAGGGACGGCTAGCGCAGATAGCCCTCGTGTAGCTTTGTGCGAATTTAAAAACAAACAAACAGTCAAACCTCTTACTATCAGTATTTTCTACAAATGTAACACGGGTAGATCGCCATGGAATGATGTCCAAATAGAGTGAAAGCTACTGTCAAATATATTTTTGGTAAATTGAATCATTCGACACTTAGTGAGCTCGTATTAAAAGATAATGAATTATATGTTAAATCTTGTTCTATGTATGTTTTAAATTCATGCCAATAGGTTTCTCTGTCGTCGTCTTAACCAATAAGAATAGTGTAATACTAGGGACCATTCACGATCATTCGCCATTTTTACGAAAGTAAACAACCCACGATAGGGAACTAGGAATAACTTACCAAAATATATACCTGTAGCAAGCGAGGCAAATTTTGTGGACGTAAACACTTCCTTTCGGTTTTCCAATACCCAGTTAATAATGGATATTGAACCATAACATGGTAAAAACTGTGAGAGGACATTTCTCTTGTTTATAACTGACAGATTATAGCGAAAGCAGCTATTTAAAGCTTCCCTACCACCAGCTTTTGGGCTATTCTAATCAAATAGGGAAATTTAACTGTTACTTCTATAACCTGTCCCTTCGTCTTGTATGGTAAAAAAAAAAATGTCTTAGGTAATTTCACACTCTCGTCAAACCTATATTAACCTCATATATTACTGAATCTGACAGATTGTTGTTATAGTTCCAAAGTATTTCTATATCACCTCAGAATACCACATTCGTTTGAATTTTATGTTGTGGTAAAACTGTTCTTATTATGAAAAACACGCTTGAGCACACCAGAACTTGACAACTGGGTTGAGTTCTTTATCAGTGTTCAAAACTATGTCTGAAATACTACTTGGATGTCCCTTTCCCCTGTGATTTTTATGTGAAATGTGATTTTTATTAAGCCTAATAAAGCGTTCTTGCTTCTCCAATTTGAACGCTCTGAACCATATGTTACGAATTATATATGTATATATATATATGTGTGTGTTTCTGTATGTACTGTCATTGTGGGATTTTTACCATATTTTGACATCCAGTTCAGATATTTATTTCTATTTTAAAATTCGTAGTCAGTTAACTTGAGCATTCGAGGCGAAGATTGCGAATTATCGTTCTGATATTTAAAAACTTTCTGCACAGCCCATGCTTTGAGAACATCGCCTAGAATCAAGGTAAATTAGATACAAGTGTCTGATGTACTGTGAAAATATATACCACATCCAGGTCAGAATAATAGTTCGGAGTTGTTGGAAAGGTATCAATTTTTCCTGTAGTTTTATCTACCGCGTTTGTAAACAAATAATTTTAACAACTGTGATAAGGAAGAACAAGTCATTCCTTCAAAACGGTTTGTAACGTGCTTTATACACTGCGTCAGATACCCGGAGTTCAGAGAAAGCACGTGATTCACGCGTTCGTGTAATCACACTTTTTATAAGTTAATTATTTTTGAAGCAGATTTAATACATATAATGACACGTACGTAAGCATTATTTTAGTGTGTATATTTTCAACGAAACTACCATTGTATCGACCTGGAAAATAAATCGTTGTTTTTTTCTGTTTTTAATCACTATTGAGAATTAAACAAAACATACTACATTTTTTGTTTGTTACAGCGCTCAAGGATACAGAAGAGTTTTCTGTACAGACTTGTCTCTAATTTGGAACTGAAAAGCTAAGATGGATTGTTTGTTTGTTTTTTGAATTTCGCGCAAAGCTACTCGAGGGCTATCTGCGTTAGCCGTCCCTAATTTAGCAGTGTAAGACTAGAGGGAAGGTAGCTAGTCATCACCACTCACCGCCAACTCTTAGGCTACTCTTTAACCAACGAATAGTGGGATTGATCGTCACATTGTAACGCCCACAAGCTTGTTTGTTGCCACCGGGATTCGAATCCACGACCCTCGGATTACGAGTCGAACGCCTTAATACACTTGGCCATGCCGGGCCACTAAGATGGAAATGAATTAGTCAAGCGCACGCACCTCCAACTCTTGGGTTACATCTCCCTGACCGAGTAATGAGGACTTGACCGTCACCGTTATAGTGACTCCAGAGTCTCAAAATGAATAATGTGTTTTTGTAGCTGTGTACATCGAACCTTGAATCCTCTTATTCACAATACAAGCATACTAACGATTGACCACGTTCGGTTTGCAGATATCTTTCGAATTTGTGAAGCATTTTCTTTCTGTTGTTGATTCTGCTGTTTTTGATGTATTTTGTTTGTTTGTTTTGTTCTTAAGCACAAAACTACATAAAGGGCTATCTGCACTCTGTCCACCGCGGGTATCGGAACCCGGTTTCTAGCAGTGTAAGTCTGCAGACATACCGCTGTGCCACTGGTGAGAGTCGCTTGTTTGTAATTAAGCACAAAAGTACTCAAAGGGTTATCTGTACTCTGCCCAGTACAGGTATCGAAAGAAACCCGGTTTCCAGAAGTATAAGTCCGCAAACATACTGCTGTGCCACTGGAGGTGGGGGAGTTCTTGTTTGGAATTAAGCACAAAACTATACAATGGGCTATCTGTGCTCTGGCTACCACGAGTATCGAAACCCGATTGCGAACGGTGTGAGTCCGCAGACATACTGCCATGTCACTGGGGGGCTTCTGATGTGAAGTTATAGAATTCGAAGAAGCTATGAATGATCTTACGTTACAACCGCCATACATGTAGCTTGAAGGAAAACATAAATGATTGTTTAAATGCTATTGATATAAACTCGAGGACTAAAGTTGTTCGTCTGTGCGCACATAGTGTTATCTCTAGACTTTAACCCTCGTTAACGGGCATCCAAAGTTAAGTATGACGCATTCATGTCGCTCGATACTCTGAAACTTTTTGAGGTATTACAGTGCAAAACGGTTTAATTACAAAGGTGTCCAGTTTCAGACCGTATTGTGATACTTGAGTCACAATTGTACGGATCAGAAAGAACCGAAACTGTATAATACAGTACGCCCCGTATGGGACCTTTGGAGGTTAAACGTCTACGTATTTTCCTTCCGAACGTGGGAACTGTGTGTCTAATATCAGTTCTAACTCACGTTGCGTTTCCCGTACATTGTTTCGATGCCTCGTTAATGGTATCACCACAAGACCTCTACATCTACTGTGGTGAGAGTGAACATTTTCTTGCTCATTTAACTAATCCAGTAGATCGACCCGTGAAGGTGGTTTCGACCTTCAACAAGAAAGGAGTTTTATTAGAAGTAACCGGGGGTGGAATTATTAAGGAAAACAGTGCCGATGTGTTAAACTTTACAGTTACTAGCACCAGACCGGGACATACTACCATCTTCTTAGCCACTTCGAATGAAAACATCGACGTTTCTCAAGCATTCGTTCGAGTTTTCGTTCCAAGGTATCAGTTTCTAAATTCATTAAGTGCTTTATTTGGATGGATCTACTTCGTAGCTTGGTCCGCGTCTTTCTACCCGCAAATCTACACTAATTGGAAAAGGCAAAGTGTTGTCGGTCTTAGCTTTGACTACGTCAGCTTACATTTCTCTGGATTCGCAGCTTACGCTTTATATAATGTAGGGTTAGCTTTTATAAATGAAGTTCAGATGGAATACATAGAACTTTACCCAGCAGGCCTGATACCGGTGAAAATTAACGACGTTGTTTTTGCCTTACACGCAACTCTGGCCGTTTCTGTAATTATCTTTCAGTGTTTCGTATATGACAGAGGGGATCAGAATTTGTCCAAACCATTTGGAGCTTTCTTCACTGTCATCTGGTTAACAGGTTTTGTTTTTCTCATAATAATTCTCTCTGGAGTGGTGAAGACACGTCCATGGCTAAAACTACTCTACTATTTTTCCGTTGTTAAACTTTGTACTACCGTTACCAAATACACACCGCAAGCCATTCAAAACTTCCGCAGGAAATCCACCACTGGGTGGAGTATCTGGAATGTGATGTTCGATTTTGTAGGCGGCGTTTTTAGTGTGATTCAAATGGTTCTCCTGGCTTACAACTATAATGATTGGGATTCTATCTTTGGGAATTTTTCAAAGTTTTTACTGGGTGTCGTCTCAGTGTTTTATGATGTCCTGTTTATGGTCCAACATTACAGTTATACAGGATACCAGCCTTTATCTTCAAGAACTAAATTAGGGTTGAACGTCAATAATGTCTCTGAAGAAACAACTAGAATTTCTCCAACATTTGAAGCAGGAGTATCTACACACTTTCTGCTACTTCATAGCTAAGTATGACCACATTTAAAACTGCCCATTGTTTCAAACATATTCACGTTTTTCGTCGTTATTTTAAACTTACTTGAGTTTATTTAAACAAAAAAATTATAGTTTTAACGACTGATTCCTTTTAATCTTCCTCATGACGTATGTTTCTCTTCATTTCACCTTTTAAACACGAGCGTTTCTTAAACTCTTATTACACTATTACAACTATAACTGTATTTTGTTTAATTAAGCAGATCGATTTAAGTGTTTTAGTTTTGTTAAATAAGATCCTTTATGTTCATTGTTCGTACACAGATATATTCAGTGAAAACATGAACATACACTTTTGTTCGGGTCTCTTCATGTTCTTGGTTTCATTAAACAATATTATATTTTGATTGAATTTTTCTACTGAACATGACTTCACATGTTCGTTGTGTTTCACAGAGCAAGGTTATTAGTATATGTCATTAATTGAACTCGACTTGTTATATTGATTGTTTCACTGAATACAACGTTATATGTTAATAATAAAGTTTGTTAGTGTAAGTTTATCTTCAGATGGAGATATTTTAAAAGATAAAAATTAAGAAGCCAATATTTCGTAACACTATTGATATTCAATGAGAAGCCATACTATTGTCTAACAGTTAATGACACTATTGATATTCAATGAGAAGCCATACTATTGTCTAACAGTTAATGACACTATTGATATTCAATGAGAAGCCATACTATTGTCTAACAGTTAATGACACTATTGATATTCAATTAGAAGCCATACTATTGTCTAACAGTTAATGACACTATTGATATTCAATGAGAAGCCATACTATTGTCTAACAGTTAATAACACTATTGATATTCAATGAGAAGCCATACTATTGTCTAACAGTTAATAACACTATTGATATTCAATGAGAAGCCATAATATTGTCTAACAGTTAATAACACTATTGATATTCAATGAGAAGCCATACTATTGTCTAACAGTTAATGACACTATTGATATTCAATGAGAAGCCATACTATTGTCTAACAGTTAATGACACTATTGATATTCAATGAGAAGCCATACTATTGTCTAACAGTTAATGACACTATTGATATTCAATGAGAAGCCATACTATTGTCTAACAGTTAATGACACTATTGATATTCAATGAGAAGCCATACTATTGTCTAACAGTTAATGACATTATTGATATTCAATGAGAAGCCATACTATTGTCTAACAGTTAATAACACTATTGATATTCAATGAGAAGCCATACTATTGTCTAACAGTTAATGACACTATTGATATTCAATGAGAAGCCATACTATTGTCTAACAGTTAATGACACTATTGATATTCAATGAGAAGCCATACTATTGTCTAACAGTTAATAACACTATTGATATTCAATGAGAAGCCATACTATTGTCTAACAGTTAATGACACTATTGATATTCAATGAGAAGCCATACTATTGTGTAACAGTTAATGACACTATTGATATTGAATGGGAAGCCATACTATGATCTAACAGTTAAAATAGAAAGCCTTTCTTTAGTGCTATTCTTCTAACTACTTCAAAGATTAGAGTTGTATTTTTGTACTGAATTGTAAAATATTGGTTAATAAAATGTATCATTGTTTTAGTAGTTATTGATATTATACCACTGAATTTTTTCCTATCAAATCAAATAAAATACTGAATAAATATTGATTGTCGTTTAAGAGTCAAAACGTAGGTGATTAATAAAAATATGGGTTAACAGTTGTCAACACACTATAGGAAAGATGTTCCTTTTACCTGTTAATATAGACACGTTTGTCGTATTGTGAAAGACGCACAGTTGAGCTGTTTGTATTGATTTGACAGTATCATATACCACGTTTTTGTTACACTAAGATATCGATTAGCCTATTATTGTTTGTTTTTGAATTTTGCGCAGGACTACGCGAGAGCTGTCTGCGTTAGCCGTCCCTAATTTAGCAGTCTAACACTAGGAGGAAGGCAGCTAGTCATCAACACCCACCGTTTGGGCTACTCTTTTACCAACGAATAGTTGGATTGGCTGTAACATTATAACGTCCCGACACTCAGATTACAAGTCGAGCGCCCTAATCCCCTGGCCATGTCGAGCCAGCATAGTATTGAAACTTAAATATATCAGTACAAACTTGCACTCACTGAGATAACATTTCTATCTGAAATTTTATGAGCTTTAGAAAATTTTGGATTTTTTTCGTTGCTGATCGTTAAAATTGTTTCTACGTAGCTAATTATAATCGGAGGACCACCTAGCGACTTTTGTTCCCGAAAGTTATGGACTTAGTCTGAAAATACAAGCCTAAAGTCCGCCTATTCCTCGTGCATACTATAAGAATACAAAACGTGTGAATTTTCATACAGTCTGTGTCTCCTTTGGATCTCAGACATACGTGCCAACTATGGAACTCTATCCTACCCGTGAAGCGGGAACTTCCCAACAACAGTATCACCCTACTATATAGTTTTTCTGTATATCATCTCATTGTCACTGAAGAGATACATCATGCTCTTTGAAAAGATACACGCATCACAATGCATGCAATTTACTGGATTTGATGTGGTTTGTTTTGAATTTCGCGCAAAGCTACACGAGGGCTATCTGCGCTAACCTTCCCTAATTTTACAGTGTAAGACTAGAGGGAAGACAGCTAGTCATCACCACCAATTTCTAGAGGTGTGAGTCCGCAGATATACCGCTGTGCCACTGGGGGCGGAGAGAAGAAGGGAAGAAAACTATATATTATATTGAGAATTAATCAGTTGGTGTTGTTAAACTGATTAATAGAGTGTCTCTCCATACAATTTACACTATCTTTACCTTTTAAAATTTTTACTGTTCTTACAAAGTAAACAATTTGTTCACGACGTTTGATCTCTGTTGATGAATAATTTAAGAATTTCCAATAATCTGATTCGCTGAAATTGCCCTTTAAACAAAACGAACAGAAAACCATTCTAAAATCAACTCAAAATCACATCATATAGGGGAGAAAATTTAAACAAAAAAGTGATTCCAAGAAAACATGCAAGTAAGAGAGAAATGTTTCTATTTGTAAATAACTGTGAAATCTTATTTTTCGTTGTAGGAAAAGTTGTAATATTGTGAAAGTAGCATAATCCAAGGAGAAATGATATGTTGAATGACAGACTGGGCTACACATTTATTTATTAGATACTTGGACAACTGATCTAGCTAACTAAGACTTCAGAATTAATTTGTATCATTGTTTTATATTTTGGACTTTCTATATAAATATTGGATCAGTGTATCCGTAAAGGATATTTAAATACACTATCCATAAAATGCACTCACTATACAACGCCTACCTTAGGGTTTTGTTTTATTGGTCCATATTTACTGACAATGGTGGTTAAGGCGTTCGACTCGTAATCTGAGGGTCGCAGGTTCGAATCCTCGTCGCACCAAACATGCTCGTTCTTTCAGTCGTGGGGGCGTTATAATGTGACTGTCAATCCAACTATTCGTTGGTAAAAGAGTAGCCCAAGAGTTGGCGGTAGATGGTGATGACTGGCTGCCTTCCCTCTAGTCTTACAATGCTAAATTAGGGACGGCTAACGCAGATAGCCCTCGTGTAGCTTTGCGCGAAATTCAAAAAACAACAAACAAACATTCACTTCATAAAGATGTTTATCTGTCGTTTCACAAATAGGTTTCTGTAAATTACTTCTATCAACATAAAGTGTCACTGTTCTCTCCCATAATTTCTTCAGTTTTTATTTTACTTTTTCCTCTCATGAATTGACCAGTTTATATCTTTCACATATTATTTTGAAAACACAAAACTACAGCTACTGGTACTATGTTTACCGCTGGAATCAAACCTTTATATTATGCTGTAAACTGGTAAATGTACCGCAGTATCACTGGGGTGGGATGAGAGACGAAGATTCAGATGCTTAAAAATACATGGATTTGTTATATCGATTGACGTATCTGATAATCATACCTTGTTTATGATTTTTATTGACCTCCATGACTAGCACAATTTATTTAGTTTAAACTACTGCAAAGAAGGAGCAACTTTACCACACGATTTGGGCGTGGCAAAAAGCTAACTAGTTAAACCCAGAGCCAACGAACCTGCAATTATTCCCGCTGACTATTTGTTATTTCGTTGAAACGCGTGGGACTATATGCACGAGCTTTTTTCGAAAGAAACTTCGGTCAATACACTATACCTTAGTGGTAATTTCACACTTGATCTACGAGTGCGCTCCCTAGTGCCAAGTACGAAAACACTATAACACGTTGCTACGACCCTGTGTTTTGAAAGGAATGCAGAACGTAACCATGACAATTTATAATTACGAGAGTTTGCACCATTCATTACTGATATATTTAACTGAAATTAACATAAATATTAATCTCATGTTTTCGGTTTCTTCTCGCTGAAGAAAATTAACAAATAATAAAAGATGTAGAATTATTTTAATATAGGGATCATTCCTTATTTATATTTATTTATATTGTTTAACCGTGAAATGCAGTTTGTTTATTTTACTGACCACTTGCTCTTCACTAAAATTAAATTACGTGAGATATCTCATGAACTGGCGCAAGTGCACTAGAAGATAACAGAGCATGGCTAACCCTAACTCCATCTCAAGTGACTCGTTACAGTTTGTAATCCAATTATTCCCTTGATTCTTCTCATATACTTTATACTTGCATATTTACTGACATCTGTCATAACTGACAACAGATCTGCTCATTCTCGAGTTCTGACAAGTGTAGTTAGTCTGAGACAACAAAGTTCTGATGGGGTTTTTTTTCTCCAAGATCTCGTTCTTATGCACACATTCAGTTACATTAACTCTCCTAAGTGCTTCCAACATCTAGAACTAAAGAGCTTCCTCCTATTAAGCTTAGACCTTCTTCAGATGTATGTTTCTTCTAGCATTTTACCATGGATTCTATATTTGTGATGCACAGCACGTGTATCGTTTACGTATATTAATATAATATGAATTCCATTTATCATTCATATGGTAGTACTTGTAGTAGGAATGGGGCGAGTACACCACATATGCAATACAAACTATTTGTTCATATACACTGTAAACAACCAGTAATAAATCATCAGAAGTATTTGAGACACACCGCTAGGTGATAAACAAACCGCAATAACGGCCCGGCATGGCCAGGAGGTTAAGGCACTCGACTTGTAATCCGAGGGTTCGCGGGTTCGAATCCCTGTCACATCATATATGCTCGACCTTTCAATCGTGGGGGTGTTATAGTGTGACGGTCAATCCCACTATTCGTTGGTAAAAGAGTAGCCCAAGAGCTGGTGGTGGGTGGTGATGACTAGCTGCTTTTCCTCTAGCCTTACTGCTAAATTAGAGACAGCTAGCGCAGATAGCCCTCGTGTAGCTTTGCGCAGAAGTCAATAACAAACAAAAACAGTATATGGGTTTTATCATGCAGTTTTTTGTGATAAACTGTTAACAGTGGAAACAACTATCGAGTTTAGTAAACCTATCAAGACCACAGACTCCTCTCTATCTAATTCAAACTGTTATTTAGTTTAAGATTTTAAAAATGATTCAGTTGAATATATGATCTAATTCGTAACTTAAACATTGATCCACACTTGATCTAAACAACAAATCACTCAATGCTGTCAAAACAGTTGACTCAGTAATTTATAGATAATCGTTAAACAAAAATGGTACCAAATATTTTCATTCAGTCGTTTTGAATTTACCTCTAGCGGTCCTAGTAAAATTCAGGCAAAGGTTGAATAGACAGGAAACCCAATCGGTACAAGCACATCACAACATAGATATATAAAAACAACCAAAGAGCTTGAACATTTCACCGTCCTGTAAGGTGAGACAGACATTCAAGGATCACTGATCTAAAGTAGGCAATATGTCACTATCCACGTTCCCTGAACACGTTCTGCTGTGTCTATGCAGACCAAGTGCAGCAAGCAGTTTGTCAGCTTTGGTGAGGAAACCTTGTGTGTATATGTGTGTTTTTGGGGCTTATCTTTGACCATAAGCTGGCTTTTATACAACACATTAAGCAGCTATGTGTCAGGTGTACAAGGGCACCGAACATTTTACATATTGTCTCTTCCACCTTTTGGAGAGTTGATTGATGTCCTATGCAAAAGATATATCATGTCCTCATTTGATCAAAATTGAACTATAGGTCTCTGATTTATGGCTCTGCTCGGACTTCAGCTTTGAAAATGCTAGACACAGTTTATTATCAGAGGCTTCAGCCCTAAATGGGAGCTTTCCACACTTTCCCAGTCCAAAATTTGCACACAGAGTCTCATGAACCTCCTCTGCACCTCTATCATTTGCAACTGTCTTTACTATATGCTTCAAAACTTTGATCCTTACCACTGTGTCCCACCTGGGGTTGTGTTTTTCTTCCTTATGGGGCCATGCTTTTTCAGAACAGACAACCTGCCACTGTTCCTATTGGTCTTCACATCCAGGCATAGTTAGATGAATTGGGTCTGTGCTTGGATGACATTGTTGTATCCACTGGTCAGCCCATCCCACCATAGTTTATTACCATCCTCAAGTGTGAGCTTTCTTTGAACCATCTGAGAAAGGTGAATGCTCCTGATTGGAAGTACTGACTTTTATTTGTCAGACATCTTTCAAACCATTCTTTCTTTCCCATTTATATGGATGGTTCAAAATCGTTTGACTCAGTGGGCTCTGCCCTATTTTGTTGTGGTTTGGTAGTTGCTCACAAAATTCCCTCTTCAGTTTCTGTGTTTACTGCCAAATTGTATGCTGTTTCTCTTGCTCTGGATCACATAGAAGCTTAGCAATATTTGAATTGTACTATTAATGCCAACTCACTTATCTCTCTACTGGCCCTCATCCTGTTCTGGCCCATTTCTCTTTAATATCTTCTTTTAGCCAGTTCTTCTGGATACCAGATCAAGTTGGTATTTGGGGGAATAAGCTCGTTGACACCATAGCTAAGTCTATCTGCTCTTGTGATATCACTGTCATGCCTTTTCCATATGTGGACTACAGTCCTATATTCAAGACTCGGTTCTATGCTAGTTGGCACTCAACTTAGAGTGAACAACACAACAACAAGCTTTTCCAGGTAAAACCCTCTATTGGACTTTGGCAGTTCTGTTTCCGTAAGGATCAGAAGGAGGAAGCTGTCCTAACTAGACTATGCATTGGTCACAGTTTTTAACTCATTGTTTTTTTTCTTTTATCTGGGACTAATGCACCAATGTGTGGTTTGTGTGACATTCAAGTCACAATAGCCCACATTTTACTATCATGCCTTCTTTATAACTGAACAATTTCACCATTTTAGACATGTTTTATCCACTGGACAGTGTCATTGGTGATGGTGATATAGCCACTTTAAAAATGTTTTTTAATTTTTTTGAGGGCCATTGGCCTTTTTAATTTTATTTAAGTTTTTAAATCCAAAATTGGACTTTTTTGTTTTAACATGATTCCTTTTTTACAAATTTAATAATTACACTTTATTTTAACTTCTTTACCATTTGTTTGGTACAGATAGCCTAGTTGTTTTGCACCATAAAATGCCAAACAACTAATCAACTACCACCTTTTAACTTAGTTATGACCCAGATCCTATAGAAATGATAACACTGAAGCTTTGCCAAGCAAGTATAATATTCATGAAATTGCTACTTTGGTAAGCATCTTTAGTCTAAGCAAAGATTAATCTAACTATATGACTGTATATACTTTTCACAAGAACATTAGCTATTTACAGAACACTTTTGTGAATAACATTTTTATGTTTTAGTTATAAAATGGAATATTTAAAACTCTCAGTTTGCTAAGGACCACCATATTCTTGTCATAGGTTTATTAAATAAAATTACATTTTCAAATAATATTTGTGCAGCTATCTTTGTTGACATGTCCCCTGCAATTATTAAAGGCTTTTCTGGCTACGTATTCAAGCATGACCATCATAGTATATCAGAAAACAAGTTATCCCATATTTTTTTAATTCTTCAAGTATTAAAGACATGTTTTGGTTCTTCAGTTGGACAGTTGGAGACAATTTGAAAACATTTCAGATTCATTTTTTAAACTTATTGCTTCATCAAGTACACTCTTATAGCACCATTTGAATTTTATATAAATAATAAAAATGTTCTGATTTTGTAAAATTTGTAATAAATACATTATTTTATTAATGTTGAAATATTGATACAAAAATGAATATTAAGTGGATTTTACAAAGAAATTTCAAAAAAAATGAAATTATTCTGTATCAAATATAAGAATGTATTAAATAAATATAAATAAATAAAAATTCAAGAAATTCTACTAAAAATTTCTGATAACTATTTTTAGTTGTGAATAAAGCCATTAAACAACTTGGTACGACTGTATGCAGATGAACACCTCACTGTATATGAAGGCTTATTTAGAGTATGAAAATTGATGGTTACTGTAGACTTAATGGGTTGTGGTTGGGAGTTATACTAGTTAGTTTAGATAACTGATCAGGACCCTTCATACTAGTATAATTCATTTGCTGGACTACCAGCTAGTGCCTGACTATCATAATGGGTGCTGGGGTCCTAACTTCAAGAGGCAAGTTTATTTAACTTGCCTACCTCCAAAAGGTAGTACCTTATTTTTATTTTTTATGTATTTTTGTCATTTAGTTTTTATTTGACTGCCTTCTTTTTCGTATTCTTTACTTTGGAGAGCAGACATCATCCCACAGTTCTCTGCAGAAAGTGAAGGGTGATATAGATAGAGACTTTGTGGGCTTGAGCACCCACATCTCACTCTCCTAATTTCTGTTTCTAATTTGTGTCATTTTTATTTCTATTGCTATTTCTTCATGTGAGATTAGTGAACAGAGGTCAAGACTGACATACATTGTATCCCCACTGTAGTGTGGGTCCTACTTCCTTAGTCACCTTCAAAACTTAGGGTACATTTTACATCCCACATTATAGCCTGTATCCTGAGATTATTTCATTTGGTGCAATGTTTTTCATTTTTGTTTTGGTTTGTTTTATGGTTGTAACAAACATTAGTCAGAGGTTTGGATTTGCTGTTTTTGACATGGTACTTTCTTTTAATTTTGTTTTATTTTACTTAACTAAAATTTCAGTGTTAAAATTTTCTTTATGTGTGTGTGTGTTTCAAGAGTTGAACTCATCAGACAGTTAGCATCCAGTTTGATTCATGCTTAATATAAAATTTGTTGTAATTGCTTTAAACAGGTTCAATCTCAAAGAAATGCTAAACTGAGTGAAATGGATGCTACAGTAGAACCAGATGATATATCTTATGTTCCTGATTCACAGAAAAGAAGTAAGTATGATTGTAAGGTTCAACAATAGAAACTTGGTATTTCATTGTAGAGCCAGACTTAAGTTGTATATTCTTTCTGTTTTATATTTACTATTCAAGAATTTTGTAATAGCTTTTGCAATATATATGTTATTTTGATACCAGCTTATAGTTTAATTTTGAAAAAAAACAACAACATTATATTGAATATTCTTATAGCATAATGCTGTGCATGCCAAGGCTGTGTCAATTGTGGATGTATTTCCATTAAATTTCCTAGACATATTTTGAATGATGGAAATATGCACATTTAATTAATAGGAGTCAAAATTATCTACACTAAAGTAGTTTATTTGCACTGTATTTTGTGGAGATTTGCCTGAAATAATAAAGTTCACAGCTTAGAACATCTGGTATGGGTATTAACCTTTTTACTAATAAAACAGAGAATAACATTTCAACCTTTCATGGTCATCTTCAGGTTAAGAATAACCAGGTAAACCAAGCATTCTGAGATACATTTTTACTTCAAGTGGGTTTCTCATCATCAAGGAGTTCTCAGTTGTCTTTTGACAACATATAAACACTTTAACACTGAAATCCTTAATGTCAAATGAGGCTATTTATTTTATTTTGGAATCATTTTGCAATACATGTTGATAAGAAAATAGAAACCATTTGTTTTTCCTATTCCCATGTGATGACTTTTTTTTTCTACTTTATTTCTTTAATATATGAAACTTAACTGCATGAGGCTGTTGTATTCTGTAATGTAATCAGTAATACAATTAGTTGAGTCTGAATCACTTGATTACACAGACTCACTAATACACTTGGACCATTATCATTTTGTTTATGGTTTGATGCATGAAAGTTAGCATATATGAAAACTACATTCATATCATAAATAGAATACATTCTTTCAACTTCCAGAGGTGTGAAACAATCATTGTAGTACTTTATATACTTTGTTATGCTTTAATTAATTATTAGGGAACTATATAAGTTTTAACTGTTCTCAAAATGTACCATTGTCGAACAAGCGTTGTTACAGGTTTTATTACACACTTTACCATCACTGTGGATTATTCATGGGTCCCTACCAGTGATTATGTTTTTAAGTTTTATTTTGTACTAATGTATCAATAGCTTTTGTTTTATTAATTTAATTTCTAACTCAGGTGTAATAAGGTATTAAATCCACTAAATACACCTCACAGTAAGTGCAAAACAAAAATATGGAGGAGAAGGTTAGTTTACTTCAGTGTAACTTACTTTATCATCATGACTTCATTGGCTCAGAATGCATCACTTGATGGCTACGGGTTGGGATCCACTCATAAGTGTATATAGACACAATATTACAGTCCAGTTACATGCAATATAGGGACCAAGGTCCCTTAATTCTAATCTCTAGTAGTGGAATCTCAGCTATTTGGTCAGGGGTGGTTTATGGTAATGATCATTCATATACCAGCACACCCTTCATACAGGAATTAAGTTCAGGATGAAGAGCATCCTTATTCTGAATGAAGTGCATTTCCCCCACTAAGGTGCTAATCTTTCATAGACATACCCATCATCTTTGCATCTGTATGGTAATGCCCTCACTGACCCCTTCACTTTCTCAGTGTAGAATTTTAGCTGCAAGTGTCAGTGGAAGTGTGGTTTAGAAATTAACATTTTCCAAAATTGGAAATATATTTCTAATAATACTCATCTCTTCTGGTAACATTCTGTTCTTCCTGCCTGCTTAGAGCTGATGTTAAAGGCTGGGATGGTGTCAGTCTCAAAAAATGGATAAGATCAACTGGTTGAAGTGCTTCATATGGTATCAGGACAGACGACACATTAACATAAGTGGAAAGTGTCTTGAGAAAAATATCACAAAGGACAATTAAGTGGGGTATAAAAGACTGGACAAGGTGAGAAAAAAAATAAAATTAGTGCTTAGGTGGGCAAAAGAAAAAATCCTGGTAGTTGAATAATAGCTATATGTGTGAAATGAGGCAAGTATCACTGGAAATACATTTTCAATTCAGGAAAATGTTAACTTTGATAACTAGCTTGTAGTATCTACATAGATTGAGGTCTAACAGGGAGAAAAAAATCAGGTACAAACAAAATGCAGGCTACAGAAATGTTCGGCAAATTGAGACAGCAAAGAAAGAACAATTAAGAAGAGTTAAAAACATACAACAGTTGGTTTTACGAGCATGTGATGTTTTGGGCATTTTTACTGGGATTGCAGATGTCCAACGTAGTTGTAGTTGACTTCTATCTGCACTTTGCATTAACAGTGGAGTCAACCCACTCGCAGCATTTCTCTCCTTGGAAGGTTGGCATCACTTAAATTCTTTGTACCTTTGGAACAGGAACCTAAGTGATCTTTTATTGGTCTTTAAAGAATTAAGGATCATACACATCTCTTTTACTGCTTTTCCAAGATTAATTACTTGGAATCATTTTTCGATCTTGAGGGTTTGTTAAGTTGGGATGCTACTTTAATTTGGGTTTCTCTACTGCACTTCATTCAGAGCTCCATTCTCTTCACAAGTGCCATGCTTCAGGAATGGGGTACATATTCCAACAGTCAGGAATTCCCTAATCTGTGCAAAGACATCAAAGGTTTTCATTCTTCTTGCTCTTCAACAGACAAGGCTTCATGGTCTAGGCTTCTTATGGGGTAAATTGTCAGACTTCACTCCAACTATTCTATCTTCATGTCTTATGTTTCTCATCAAAGAGGCATGTGGTCTTGGACTAATTATTTTAGAATTATGGGCCTCCTTTTGTAGGACTGGGCCTATCTTTTCACCCTTCTTGTTTCCATGTTGCCTGGGTGATGCCTATTATAGCAGGTCTGTTTTCTCAATTCAAACAGATTCTTCTGATAGAATAGAAGTTACATCAGTAAGTTCTGTTGAATTGACTCAAATTTTGCAAATCTGATAGGTGGGATGGTCTTCATTATCTCATTTTTGAGCTTTAGTAATAACTGCTTTCAATCTGGAAAAGAAGGAATTATCATTATAAACTTTCTCTCTGCTTCATGATAAGAAATATGATTTTTTCCAACCTGTTGTTGGATCCTGTTGATAAAACCAAATTGGCTCCTGCAGTCTATTTTTGTATTCTCTTACTGTGGAAGCAGTCATGATTTGATATAGTACACCTGGCTAACCATAAGCCAGATCTTCTGGCATAGAGTTTATGCTGTCTTTCATATAGCCTTGAGGTTTAATTTCTAAGGTTGACACATATCTGACTCAGTTTATGCTTAGTCTAGAAGACTTTTATAAGTAGTACAGACATTTAAATAAGCAATACTGTATTGAGAGGAGGTTGAACCATTTTCAGTGAGTGGTTTTCACCATAACTTGTTTTTTGACTTGGTTCTTTAACATAAATTTTTACATCTTCCACAGTTGTCATTGTTTATGGCAGCTTTATCAACTACCATTTGATTATTTCAACTACATATTTATAGAATCCCCAGTACTCTCCAGATTCCTCACATCATTTTATGTAATAAGTCCCAAATGACCATTTCATTTACCAACCAAGTAGAATAAGGTTACATGTTCTTTATCCTAATCTTCCTGTGATCTGACTCTTACATGTCATCATCCCCTTTACCTAAACATTTAATTTTCCTTGCTGCTGACCTACAGACATCACCAATCCACAGACCATTTTCACATTTTCTCTGCATCCTCAAACCAAGTTTTCTTATCTAACATTCAGTCAAATGGGAAATGGGTTCAGTCATTTTTCTGAACCATCTGTACACCCTTTTTCTTTCTGTTCAATCAGATTTCAATCTTGGTCTTGTCCAGTGAGGGTCTTGAAGTTTTTTTTGCCTGCTCTTATACATTTAGATACACCAGACAACACTTTATTCTGGGCTCTCTTTGAATACAAAGTGTATTCTGTGAGTCATATCTAATGAGATTTCTCTTTTCTGTTTCCTTAGCAGTTTGGTTGAATTGCCCACAAAGATCATTATGTGTAGTGCTATGAGGACTTTCTCAATAGATTTATCTTGCTTTATTTGCCTGATTTGGCAGTCTCTTCATCTGAGTGTTTTTGCTTATCCCTGCAGTTCTCTTAACCATTCCAACTAGATTATACAGAGGGGTTAATCTTTCCTTTGCTACCACTCAGGGTTCCTTACTTTGTTTTCATATTATTCAATTCTGTGGTGAATGTTATCCAGGCAGGTATGCTCTTATCAAACTAACACAGCATTAGCAACCACTATTTTAGTATAGTTACTAAAAGTTGAAACCAGCTCTACAGAAATGAGGAGTTCTATCAAACCACCTACCAGTTCATCAGATGGTAATACCATACTATGTTTCACCTTCATTCATGGACTATCATATGTAATGTTAAAGGAGATCCTACCCATCTCTGCCAATCATCAGATTGAATAAAGCAGGGGTGGGTAGAGACTTTTATCCAGAGTGTTTGAATAAATTCCTCCACTTTTGGAGGAAAGATCAAAGCTAGAAGCCCTCTTGCCTGGATCTCTGATTTTTTTCCCATATCTCAGTAGGAGCAGCATCAGCCTACTCATGATACTTGTTTAGATTTGATGCTCAGCTTTCTGGCTGAGAGGGGGTGCATGGTCTTTCTTTTTTATCAGTATCAGTTCAGGACACTGTTCATGGAAGGGGTTCACTATCTATTTGTAATTCCAAATGCATAGCAGTCCCATCCTGGGTCCTTGGGTAAACCCAGCTGTTCCACATTGCCTAATAATTTTGGGTGCAAGGAGAATGCTCCTTGCCCTCTCAGTTGGAGAGTGAGGGTGAATATGTACAGTTCCAGACAAAGTGAGATCTGTTCATTTGGTTGAGTATGGCATACACTAACCTGTTGTTCTTTGCCCGGAGTGTTGCCTTTCGGGTTTCTCCAGGTTGAGGATAAGGCTTGTCTGCTTTGGTGTTGCTTACTTTTTCTTGCGATTTCCTATGGGCATATATATATAAATAAAACTGCAGTCCAATTACCCTAACCAACAACATGGAATATAAATAACAAGACCCCTTAATTCCAACCCAGTATAGTGGTGATCACTCAAATACAATTTCACTCTTGATACAACTGAGCTCAGGGTGAAGAGCATACCTTTTCTGGATTTAATGCAGTTCCCACTCTCAGGTACCAATTTTATCTTGGTACACCCATGAACTATGCTTATGCTTTCTGTTTTGATAATGCCCTCACTGGCCCCTCCACCTTCTCAGCATGCAATTTCAATTATAAGTGTCAGTGGAGATATGTTTTGGAAGTTAACATTTTCCTAAATTGAAAATGTATTTTCAGTAATATTTACCTCTGCTGAACCTCTCTTGCCTTTCCACCCTGCTTAAAACTGATGTTAGGGACTAAGATGGTGCCAGTTTTGTAAAAGTGATAAAATGATCTGGATGAGATACTCATATAGAGTACCAGGATGGTGGGTGCATTATTTAGATGGAGAGTAACACTAGACAGATATTACCAACAGTAAATGAATGGAGAATAAGAGTGGATCAAGCAAGAAAAAATCATACCAATGCTTAGATGATTAAAGTAAAAAACCCTGGCTGTCAAGTAACAGCTATAAGTATCAGCATTACTGGAAAGACGTCTTCAACTAAGCAGAGTGTTAAACTCCACTTCATGAAGTGTACTTCCAAAAGATCATTCAGATATAGAACACTAATTCATTCTATTGTTTGGTGCTAGAGAAAAGTTGTTCATGTAATTTTAGTTTTTGAAATTATTCTGTCCTATTTGAAATACTTATTTTTTTTTACACTTGAAAATAATATTTTTATGTATCACTAAAAAATCTAGTGAGTAATGATATATAATTAAGACTATAAAATGATGAATTGTGTTTATAATATGCTTTTTAAGCAAAGGTAAACAACTAACTTTGCAATGAGTATCTGCTTTGCCAGATAAGGTGGTTCAGGTTATGCAAACAGTTATATGTCATTTTCATCTCACTTTTTATAATGTTCCTTACATTTCAAGGTTATGGTAACCCTTCAGTCAAATATAATTTTCATCCTTTTTTATGATGTTCTTCAACATTTTTAACTGTTGATGTGTGTCTTTCTACATTTAGACAAAAAAATGAACTAGTTTTCTTTTATATGTCAGTCTAGTTCAGATTCATTGAACCAGTGATTTCAGACTGACCTGGTTATTATAGGACCTTCATCTGTTATTTGCCCTCAAGAACCAGTACTGAAGAGGAAGTATGGTTCTTTAGAAAATGAACCTGAACTATCACTCTTAGGGGTGTCCAGAAAAAGGCTTTTTACTCCAGGAAAATGTAACATCCAGTAGTTTTACAATCATTGTTTTATTATTTTGACAATTAGAGTTTGAATGCTTAAAACTGGTAAATTATTAGAAATCAATTTTGTATTCAAAATTAGAGACATGTAAAGATAATATTTTGTATCATTCTATTTTCTTCCACCAGGCCTAAATTGTGATACAAAATACAGGTTTCAAACTTACTGGTTTTATTTTCTTCTTCAAACATTGAATAAGTAATTTAGTTAATTTCATGCATCTTATTTTCCTTGCTTCTAACACTGTTTCTTCTTGAATTATTGACTAAATATATTTCAAATGTTAATTATAGAAATGGCCAGAGGCTCTCCAGGACTAGAAGAAGATTACTTGAACTCTTGCTCTCCTCAGTCCATTTCTTCATATTTAAACAATCTGAAACCTTCGAGTTCAGCATTCTTCTCACTCTCATTCCTGAAAATTATGGCATCTCCTAAATACCCCTCTATGCAAGACCAAGAAACCTATCCATTTCTTCAATCCCTCTCTCTCTAAAAATCAGAAAACATTACCAAGTCCTAAGTCTTCCTATTTTCAAAATCAGAAGAAAGAGCAAATTAAAGATTTTGACATCAGTATAATAGGAACAAAACCATCATTCTCAGAAACAGACATCAGTCCACCAAAACAAAGAATAGGAAGAGCCAACATCTATAGGGTTGAAGAACTGATACGTCCCAGCATGTTAAACTTCAAAAGTGGAAGGAAACAGCAAGCAATTGACAGCCCAGTGATTAACTGCTGGAGAACAAATTTTATATTTCCTGATGTTAAGGTGAAAATTGATGTATAATAATTAGTAACTCATGAAAAAACATATCCACCCTTCCAGCAAGTAAGTTTTATACTTGCTATTAATTATTAGCTAATATGGCATCTGTACTAACAGTTACTAAAGAAAGATTATGTATATTTTGCATAAGGATTATTCAGTTTTAGTAAATAAAAACAGGAGATCATTTGGCAGCAAATTTGAAGTAAGTAAGGTGCAGAATCTTTAGTTCTTCTTTTATAACAATAATAACTTATGTTTAATGTCTTTGTATGTGTATATGTATGTGCAGTTTACTTGTCATTCACCAATGTTACTGGTGACAGTTAAGTTTCTCCTGTTTTCATAATCATTCATGTTTTCATATTGCTTTATATGCATTTATGATAAAAAGTACAAGAATCCATCAATTAATCTCATTAAATTTGTTATAAAATGGAGACGTTCTTCATAACTTATTAGTAACACACTTAAGTGCACTCTTATTTATGAGGTATTAACTGGTTATTTAACTTTTACTAGTTTATTTGTTGGTTTGTGGAAAACTTTTAAATACAGTGTTCTGTCATTTGAAGAAGTGAGTGATAAAAACAGTTTCCCTTTCGTCATATTTCAGTCAGAAGTAGTACCCAGAAAACTTGAATAGGTGAAAGTCCTGTCAAAAAAATATCCAAATACTATCCAGAGATGTATTTCTACATTCAAGTATGTTGTTTTTGTTACTCTATATGGAAAAATAATAGATTCATCATATGGTATTCTTTATAACATGCTTGGGATCAGTATATTATTTTTGTATAGAATTAATTTTCATATAATAAACCTTCTCAGTCAATTTGGTATATGTTTAAAATCTTTACACTGATGTTATAAAAGTTGTTGTTGTTTTTTCTTACATTAATGTTCAGTGACCTTTCATTCAACACTGTAATATTTAAAGATAACAATAATCTTAAATGTAGAATAAACCACAGAAAAAAAACAGCATGGTAGTTTCTTTAATCTCACACTTTATGAACATAAGTTTCTGATTTCCCAGTTTTTTGGGTTTGTAATGAATTTCTTAACCAATTTTACACCCTAGAACTTTCTTGTCTTTTTGTAGGACTTCCAACAATTTTTTTGCTCCACTTTCTTAAGGTTAAATCAAGCTTAACTAATTCTAATTTTATAAATTTTTGAAACTTCCTTGATTTAAATACAATATATTTTATTATAGTTCTATTCAGCATTATTTGCAATGACATGACATAGGTTTAAATAATTGTAATACAAATTATTTCTTCTGAAATGATATTTTACTTCTTTACACAGTTTAGCTATTTTTCTCCTTCCATTTGTACCCACCTCCTATGGTTTGTGCCTGTTAAGTAAAGTTGAGGTGTGCATATATGACATGTAGACCAATGCTACATTACTTCAGTACCTTCCTTCTGCAGCTGGAGTCTCCCATAAGATACAATAATAGAGTTGAAGTAAACACATAAGCTATGGTCTGAAATCACCCTAGCCACACTACACATATTGACTGTGTGACAGCTTATGTACAAGTAATCAGACACTCATATTCACATTCTACCTGTCCCTGTGAGATATATTGCTTTTATGCCTCTTACCTGGATGAGACGAGATGTTGTCTCTAATAGGTATGTTCCTGTGGAGTTCTTGCCATCAGGTATCACACACCATGGTCGTTTCCTCTGCCAATCAGTGTGGTATTTTAGCTAAACTGTTTGTGAAAGTGAGTTGTTGTTTTGGAAGTTAACTTTTTCCTAATCTGAAAATGTATTTCTAATAGATACTAATCTTTTCACACATTCCCATTTAACCTTTTCTCTTTTGGAAGCCCCCCACAAGTACAGAGGTAAGTATACAAATTTACAATGCTAACATCAGAGGTTCGATTCTCCTCCATGAGCTCAGCAGATAGTTTACTGTCTTTTGGAGCGCATTCTTTTCTTTGCCTCATCAAAGAGTGAAGTTTTACAAGTGCAAAGGTCAAAAATTGAATGAACAGAATATAATTGTCCATTCTGACATAAGAAAGACTGCATATTTTTGTTCTCTAATTTTTCATTAAAACTGCTTATTTTAAAGTTCCGTGTTCTGAAATCTAAACTTTTCATTGATACTTTTATATTATGAAAACAGTTTACAAACGTAAATTTGATATTTTGTATGAGAGATGTGTGTAAGAAAGATTGAGGATGAATTAATTATTTTACTTAGCAGAGTTAAAATCTTCTCTTTAATTTGTTTCTAACTATATTGGTATAATTTTTTTTTCCAGTAATCAGCTGTCAGAATACAGGGAACAAATATGGGAAGTCATAGAAGAAATAACAGGTGAAAACCATGCAGTCTTTCAAGTTAATTGTGACTTACTGACATGTATGAAAGAATCTAAGAATCACAGGCTAAAACTTGTCCACAAGTACGTTTTTAAACATAATTTGTTATTTAATTCTATGTTGGCTTGAATGATTCATGAAGAAAAAAAAAACAAAACTTTGTTCTTTTTCTTTTGTATTCTTATGGGGGGTACTTCATCCCCCTGAAGTTTTTGATGAAAATGCATAAGCATTTCATTGCTCTTCACATTATTTTTTTGATTCTCAACAACTAGATCTATAATAAACCCTCTGGGATTATAATCCTGAGGCTTCTCTATTCTCTTTGCATATTAGGTTCAAGGCTTTTTGTTATCCTTTCAACGATTTTTTTGGAGGGTCTCATTCTTCTGTTGTTGACATTGATGAGATGACCTCTCTTCATCTGCATTTTTTCCTACTTACCTTGCTTTTCTGTTGTTTGGTTTTTATCTTCTATCTTTTCAAATGAACTTGTGAGTTGCACCATTTTTGGAGACTTCTGACTCTTTGGAGTCCCACGTTGATGTGGTCATGTTGCATACTTCCTTTCCTAACCATTTATCACAATCTTTTTCCTACAAGCTTCTTCTCTTGGTTCTTGTGTAGAAATCCATCCCCATAGTTCACTTGGCAGTTTTCTTCAATTCCCACCTCATTCAGGCCAATCTTCTCCACTATGTATTTGAAATAGAGAGCTGTTTGTCATCATGGCTCTATCGTTTCGTTTTCTTCCAATTTGAGAGGTTATGTCTCTATTGGGGACATGAGCTTCCTTTGCAGATCTTATACCTCTTGGTCAGGCTTACATGCTTTGCCAACAGTAGGAGTTCCATGATCATTGGAACTTCAGTTTGAATCCCTTGGATCAACTGATTGTCCATCCTTCCTCCCTTTGAACCATCTTGCTTGGTGGTTGGACAGAGTCAGTATTATGGCTGGAGTTTTTCTTTTACCTCTTCATCAGATCCTGCATCTTTTTACTGATGATACTCTTATGGGTTAGAATGTATATCTTGTCAGCAAGGAAATTTCAGGGAGTTGTCTAAATCCAGGTTTCCTGTCAATATTTAGAAGCTCTTAGTTATTTTTCATGCTATGTCTCATTTCATCCATCTTTTGTGGGGGAAACTGGTTATGGTGCATTCCAACAACTCCACAATGGTTTCATAAATTACCAAGCAAGGGGGTACCAAATATAGATGTATCTTTGTTTTTGGACTCCTAGAGTTTCTATTTTGGGCCTAACTACACTGGGTACAGCTTTTGGCTTGCCATTTTCTCAGTGCTTTTAATCTAGTTACAGATTGTTTATTTTGTCTGCACAAGATTGTTCTCATGGAGTGATCCTTAATTACTCAACTTTTCTACTACTTATGCTTTTGTCTTTGAACTCTGCACATTGGTGAATTTGCAACCATTTGAACAACAAACTGCCATATTTCTAGTCTCATGATAACAATCTATTTATATTCTAAATAGGTTATGTAACCCTCATGAATTTTCTGCTACAAATATGAAATTAGTAGATGAAATTGCTCAACATTTGACGTGAACATTCTTAAAAGCATGTTGTTTCAGATATATATTTAATTTTGATTTTTTTTCTGTTATTTCTAATAAAAATGTATTTAATGTAGTAATTTGCACTCATACTCTGAATAGTCATATTGAAGGTGATTTTCATTTTGAGTAAAAAAAGTACTGTTTATTATCTTACGGTTCTTACATTTCATTTACCTTATATCTATGGTCTCATAAATGAATATCAAAAGTTTTTTTAAGTTATCATCATCAAAGTGTAGTGCAATGAAATATTTAAAATTAAGAAATTGCAATAGGTACATATCTTTTAGCTTTTCATTGAAGTCTTTCCAGACTTGTTTTGTAATATACTTAATTTCATGTCTTTTTCTTCCAGTATAGCTTATTTTTAATCTTCCTTTTCAATTTTTTCTTTCATTATTAATGTTGTTACATGAACTGGTTCCCACAAGGCTCTGTTAGTATTATACAGTGGCTCCATTGCACAGACTTTCACTAATGCTTAACCATGGAAATGATGCCATCTTGTTTAGACACTCTCAAAATCCTAGCTGCAACAAGTTATACATATAAAAAATCATTAAACCTTTAAAATGTGGATTTTAAAATGCAAATAATACATAATTAATTCGAATATATATGTAAAACCTGTCTAAGAAACTGACATATATATATATATATATACAATTTCTTGTGTAAGAGCTCTCAAAAATTGAGAATTGTATCTGCAAACAGATTATGTTGCAGAAAAATCCTGCAGTTTTAATTGATTTTTTTACTATTCTTTTTTAAAATGAAGAAAATGTATAGAACTTTAATTATAATATACTTTATAATAATAATTTCATTAAAATTTGCTTATAATAAAATGGTTTATTAAACTATGAATGTAATACAGTAACATGAACACATGGGGGTTAACTGGGTTTAAACATGGTGTTGTTGCTATATAGTAAGCATAGATTCCTTCATTACAAATGCTGGGCCCTTTCCCACCTGGTCTGATTTTCCACATTGTAGGTTTATTAAGAGCATTGAATTGTTTTTCTAATTGGTCTCTCTCACCTGGTTTCTACCTGCCTCATCCTTTAATTTTGACAGTTTCTGGTTATAGAGCAGCTTTATCAAACATTTTTAGTTTTGCCAGGTCTTATACTCTCTCATCCTTTTCAACCTATCATGGTCTTTTCATGTTTCTCACCCTTGCTGTGTCTTTCCTGTGCCCAATTGGAATCTCAGAATTTTTTTTAATACCTTTCTCCAACCTTTGCCTACATGTTTCTGGAGGTTTAATCCCAAATGTGCAGATGTTTATGGGAAGTGGACCAGCCAACTTTCGATCATCCATGTAATACTAGGTTCAAGTAGAGAGTGCTTTGTTCCTGTGGTTGAATCTGGTAACTGACCCTCTTTGTAATAATTCTGGTTGCAGGATGTTTCATTTTCCAACTCTTGCAGTTGAGCTTGGGGAATTTGTACACCTCATAAACCAGTTGCAGCACATGCAATGCTTTGTTCTTGTGGTTTAGCAGGCATCTCACCTCGTCCTCATAATGCTGGATGCATAGTTTTTGCTTCCCTGCTCTCACAGTTGAATTAAAATTGTCATTTTCCTGCTTATAATACTGGGTGCAGGATGACATCATGCTCTTATGGTATAGTTTAGGCTCAAACATGGCTTCATAAGTTCAAGTTTAATTTGTTGCACTTCGTGTTTACTATGGTTGTTTTGGTAGTTTGTCTGGGAGATGCCATTTGCTTATCTCCTCATCATAATTCTAGTTACTTGCAGTATGACCACTGTATATTGAATATACTGTTTTTAGTTGTACATGAGATCCTCAACCGCTTAATACTAATGACAGGATGTGGAACTGCTTCTGTGGAGTTTGGGTTGAATAAATAGCCAGCAGTGTCTCAGTGAAAGTCTTCATCAATCATTCTAATTCTGTGAACTGTCCATTGGCTTTCATTTTTTCCATGTAGGTTTTCAAGGTACCTATCTGTATTTATTTTTCTTCACCATACTTGTGATTCTTATTCTTCCGGAGTCAGTTTGTTTCCAATTATGTTTGTACAGTCGGGGATGGAGGATGACTCACATTTATTACTTACACTTGTATATTGTTTTCTGAAATCTTTCTTTTACTTGCTTCAGGCCTTGGTGCCACCTATTTCACAATACTCCACTTCTTTAAAGACAGATGGAATATTTGTTTCAGAAGTGGTGAAGTCCCCAACATATGTCCCTTTATTCTGTTATGTAGCACACCAGTTCTTTGTGGAAGCTTTTTGTAGGAGTCTCTTGTTTTGTTGTACACTGGTCTTTTCACCAACTCAGTTTGGGATTCTAGTTGTTGTGTCAGTAGAGGTATGTATTATATTTCAGCATTTTCTTATGCTGAAAATAGACTTCTTATATTCATCCCCTCTAACACACTTCCCACTTATAATCCTCACTTCCAGTGTTTATCAGTTTATTGTTAGCTTAATATTGGAAGTAAGGTTCATGAAAATTAGGAGAGATGGAGCCAATCACTGTAGGATAGTGTATCTTGCTCCTGTTGGTGGAGGGTTTCAGTATGCTAAATACACAGGCTAACCTGTCAAGTGAGAAAATTTCTTTTCAATGCATTAGAGGGCAGCAGAAGATTGAGAAAATCTGATGTTGGAGTAGAGCATCTATCAGAAACATATTTTCAGTGTAAATATTAATTCATTTCTTATGAAGTGACTGATTGTGTAGGTAAAAAAAATTAAAACACCGTATTCTTAACAACACCAATTTTAGTCAAAATATGCTACATTTTCTGCAGTGATTTTTCTCCCAATGGAATACTAATCAAAATATCCTGACTCTATAAAACTCCATTGTTTTGGTGACAATAAACTCTTCAAAGGCTTTTACAATAGTCTCCTGAGTACTAAATGTTTTGTTCCATAAACAACTATGAATGCCAGAAAAGGTAATAGTCAGTTGGAGATATGTCACGTGAGTACGGTGGATGCTTCAAAATTTCATATTTCAATTCTCTCAATTTTGAAATAGTGATTTGTGAGATATGGGGTCTAGCTTTATCTTGCAACAGAATCAGTCCATGCCTGTTCATCTGTGATGGCTGTCTGGTGGTTAATCACTTGTTGCCCTTCCATAAATTTGTGTGCTACCACTTTGTCCAATTGCATCTAGGTGACAAGAAACAGATGCACTAGAAACTTCAAAGTCTGCTGCAAGTGCCCAAAGTGTTAGTTGTTGTTAGCTTCCACAATAACTTAATCTTTTTTCATTCACAACAGATTGAGACCTTCCTCAAGGGTCATTGTTGAGGTTCATATCACTAGAACAAAATTTCTGGAACCAATTCCAAATAGTCTGTTGAGAAATAGTCCCTTGTCTAAATGCCAAATTGATGTTTTTAGTGGCCTCAGCTGCATTTTTCCAAATTTAAACTCATACAAAAAAGCAGTCTCAATTCTACTGAAGATATCTTGTATAGGGTTCCAAAGAAATATAAAAACAATTATAATACAACTTGACATGACAGACAAATGAAAAGCACAGCAATCTCATGAATACTTAATAGCATGTAGTTAAACTACTGCATTCAACTTATCCTAATCACACTCACTCTTCAACTGAGGGAAAGTCAGCCATTTCATATGAAACAACATAATAATTATACCTAAAAGGAACATATTTTCAATATAAGTAATTGGTAATGTTCACTGTTTTTGTTCTCATTTTTCTTTGAAGGGTTTTTATTTTCCACCTGAAAAAGTATATAACCTCTATATGATCTAGAATGTCTTGAATTCAGAATTTAGTGTTTCTGTTTCTTAATATTCATTGGAAAGCAAACATAACCTAAAAGAATGTAAAGTTTTGTGGCATTATAGACAATGTTTCTGTTTTTTACATTCAGTGTGAATAAAGGTAAGAGTATCTAACTTATTTTGAAAATTCTGCAGTGTTTTGTGGTTTTCAGTAGTTTCTATATGCATCTAATCATGTACTGTCTTTATTTTTTAACCTATAACAATTTATTGATTTGAACACTGGTGGTGGTGTTTTTTTGTAAGAAAATGTAAGTATATTCTTCAAACTGATGAGTAAGTGTGAATTTAGGGGGAGGTTTATTTACCCTTTACATTTATATGCTAGTCAAGAAAACATAAATATAGAAGTAGTGCAGATGTAACTTGTGGTAAAATTTGTATTACCTGTGTTTATTTGGTACTTGCCAAATAGTGTAGTGTTATGTGATGTATCTCATTAGAATTGTTTGTTAACAAATATTTGCTGATATTTACAGATTGTTTATTGACTTAATAATTTTATTCTTCCAAATCCCTTTTCTGATACTGACAAAGTTGTGAAAGTTTTTAAAAAATGTTTTCATTTATTTTGTTTACAAGCACTTTTTTTTTACTTTAGTAGATGATAGTATTGTTATTTGTAAAAAAAATGTATCATATACTTTATTGCACATTATCAAACAATGAAACATTATTCCAGATCATATCTATAAATTTGTTCTAGTAACCGAAGTCTGAGTTATTTATGTAGAAAATTAAGCTATTGTTGCTCAGTGCTTTCTCATCAGAAATGGGTTTTAGATAAAAGAAAATGTCGGTGAAGCTAGATATTTGTTTGTGAAAGTAATTTAATGTTTAAAATTTCTAGTGTAGGATCAAGTCTGATTTACATTTACCTGAATAATACCTGAAGATTTTATTATCACAGGTATGAGATTTTTTGCAATTTTGCTTGAAGAACTGACTATCAGTAATTGTTTATACTCATAGCTCTGACGTGTGGTTCAAACTTCTTTTCTAATGTTCTTTATACCAAATTATACATAAATATTTAACTTCCTGTAGTGCATTGCTTTGACTACATAAGATTTTTATGTTCTAAAATAAATGTTTTTAAAATTTCTTAAGCAAAAGCTTCTTCTGATTCTGGCATAAGGTGAACTTGTGCTGCAAGTTGACTAATTGATAATACTGGCTGTCATCGTAATTAAATAATTTTATTTATGATAGATTCATAATTGTTCTCCTGGTACAGGCCTAGTAAAAATCTGTTTTTTGTATGCAATTATTACTTTCGTTTTCCGACTAATGTTTCAGTGTTTTGTTTCTTAGATTTGCTAAGTTGGAAGAGAAAGTGCAGTTACTCAGACTAGCATAAAATAAGCTGGAAGAGAAATTTAAAGAAATTCAGGTAGAATATTTATGAACCTTCTTAAAACAGGTTAAATATTACTTTTTTTAACCAAGCCATTAATTTTATTCTGAAAATATTTTTGTTTACAGGGATAAAGTATGAAAGTAGCTTAAGAGTAAAACCTGACTATTTGTGGGGGGTTTTAATCAGAAAATATACTGAATATACAAACAATTTATTGTGAATAAAATAGAATAGTTTTGTGAAATATTCCAATTTATCATTCTGTCTTTCTTCATACCAAGTTGTGTTTTTATGAAATGGATTCTGTTTTCCTAGTAGGACAGCTGTAAGTTTATGGATTTACAATCATAAAAAAGTGGAGTTCAATTCTCCACAGTGTATACAACAGATAGCTCAAAGTGGCTCTGCTCTAAAACAAACACACAAAGTGAATTCTGCAAGAACTATAAAAGTACATGACATGTGTAGTAGAATTTATAATTCTATGTTGTAAATACCTATTTTCATTATCTATTTGTAGAAAAAGCTACTTTAAAATATCAACAAGAACTCCAATGGGTAAAAGAGGAGTTTTATACAGAGATGGTAAGTGTAAGTTCCTTAAAATGAAATATCTACACATAACAAAACAGTGCAGGACTAACTGCTTTGGACTCATTCTTTTTGCATTAAGGTATTTCATGGAAAATTATACTTTGTTCCAATTTCTAACTCAACAGGAAGTTAAAACTGAGCAAACAAAATCAGACTCAAAGTATTTTTCTATATGTGCACTACATTATGGATTATTTTTTGTGTGGGTGTGTGTATTCATATGTTATAACATTTTTGAGAATAATGTTATTCATTTATTAATGCCTAACAATTATTCTTCAATAGCCAAAGAAGTGTAGATGGTAATCAGTTAGTTTGTTTAAAACTACTCATTTTGGAAAACCAAGAAACTTGTAACTTGGCCATTTCGTTGTGTCATAATGTTAGTAATTGTGTCCTCTTATGTTTATATAGATTTACTATTTAGTAATATTCATTTGCAAGTTGATATTATGACACTTTATAATTGATTCAAAAGCAAAAATACTAATAAAGAGTAGAAACTCTTGGTAGTACCATTTAAATTGTTAAATACAAATTAAAATGTTTCATCATGTATAGAATTGCTTTTATCAGCCTACATACTTACAGAAAGATAAAACAAGAAATATGCAGTTTTTTGTTATTAATAATTATTAGCTTGATGTATTTTCTGGGGAATATCGAATGTTCATATGTGTGACTACAATGTGTGAAAATATCAAGCTAATAATATGAATAGAAACAAGTCAGTTATTAAATTTATATTTTTTATTAAATATTATCAAATTTGTTATTTGTGAAGGCACAGAAAAATAATAGGAAAGGAATATCATATTGATGGTACTCTATTATAATTTAAGTAAAAATGTGAAAAGCATTGGCATTGTGTGACCAAATATCAGAAGTAAAACGCAAGTCAAGAAACACGCAACTGTTTGTTTACAAAAAAGTATTGATCACTCTAGATATTTTCATAGTATGCTTCAGCTGTAGGATTTTTTTTTCTTTGTATGCTAGAGTGAAAGAATTTTTCTTGGCAAGCTAGAATAAATAATAATATTTAAAAATATAACTATCCAAAACCACAAATCTTTTATTTTAAATATTACATGTTTGTACTGTAAGAACTTTTTTTTATACATTTAGTTGTTTTTTTTGTTTTTTCACTTTTTTTCATTATCAAGTTCTGAACTCTGACTACCAGGTAAACTAAGTATTTGTCATTATTTATATCATATAATTTGTTAAAATATGACTGCTGGCATAATAGTGACTCTTTTTTAGTATAGACCTACTGTGTTTGTATATTAATACACTGTGTTTCTCCTCTTTTACCTTTGTTACATAATAGAAAAGTGCTTTCTGAATTTTATCATCCTAAGTCCCTTTGTAGTTTTGTAAAGTTCACCAGCCAGACACTGAAAGTTTCTTTTGAAGGCATCTATGATATGATTTTATGTCTTGAGTTTGGATCATTTAAGTTTGTAGGAACAGTAGCTGTCACACTAATCTGTTTTTCTAATTTCACCATTTATAATTTCATGCAGATTTTGTTTGTTCGTTTTTACTTGAACCACCTACTTGCTGTTCATGTTGAACCATAACCTTTAGCCACTTTTTAGCTTTGTCATTAAATATTAGGAGAAACTAAAGTTTACTCTTGTGCAGGATACTAATGAAGTTTGTTTTAACTAGTCTAAAACACAGACTTAGATATTTACCTTACACACCCCTTCTTCTCAGAACATTCTGTGAGGGTTTCACCAACAGTTCATAGTTTCTTTCTTGAATGCCATAACTGACTCATTCCTCCTCACTCGTTATAGTAGAAGTATTGTACTTTAACAAAGACAGTCTTATTTTGGCCTACTTTTAAGTCATTTTACAAGGTATTTTAAGCTACTGAAAGAGTGAATATTGTGAATTGTTAAAGCTTATTGTTTTTTATTGTTGTATGTTCCAGGAGAAGAGTGTGTTGAAACAACTACATCATCGTCTTATAACCTTTAACTTGTTTATTTGAAAACATTTATAGTTAAAGATAACTTATTATTGTATGCTGTGTTATCTTGTAAAAATTCTATTTTAATTATGTAACTAAAAAGGAAACATAATAATTTAGTAGCTTGTAATATAAGTATTGTTTCAATATTTCAGTTAATACTGTAGTAAGTTAAAGCAGTTTGGTGTTTGATCTAATACTGTAATAAAATTTAACAGATCATCATTCTGATCCAATGCTGTATTCTGTCAGGGTTTTACAAATGTAGATTGAGGCTTGAGGATTCCTCTACAGTAGGTGTCTATGGCTTATTGGCTGTAACTTTGAACAATAATTAGAGAGAACACAATCCACTTGTTTTAAAATAATATATTCAAAATAAATAAGATATATATATATATATATATAAAATATTCTTTACACTACAACACATTACAGTTTTATCTAAAACTCTAAATAATTTTTTTTTTATTGAAAAAGCCCTCAGTTTCTTTCAATTACATTAGAATCAAATTGATAAGATGAATTATTTTTCTCTATTCTGTTTCTTGCTGTACAAACTGCAATAAATTCACTTACGATACTTTAATAAGTTATTACCACAGTTCTATCTCGAATTTTAAATAATTGTCACCTTTCATCAAAATCCACGCAGATGAGTTCAATTATTTTAGAATACCCTTTGACAAGACAAATTATTCTCCTTATCTCTATTAAACTGTGGAACTCACTTTAAAATATCGCCTGTTATGGCTAGTGACTTGCATAACGGCTAACTTCTGTTTTCTTTTTTTCTGCCTGAACTTTATTATTCACTGTACTGAGCTTTACTTGCACTCACTTGATCGTCTATATTTATAGTTTATTAATGGAGGCCTTGAACTTTTTATAAATTACGTGATAGACTTACCAACATAACATTACTCACTTACAATAACAAGACAAATACTGAACATTCGAGCATCTTGAGATTAACAATATTCTAATACCTAGACAACAATGTGATTGTAAACACAAGCGATTCGTAGAATTAGGTATCGAAATTTTTCACAACTAACGGTATTAAAATAATCTTCATTGTTCCTATCATAAAGAATAAACAATTATTAAATATTAAGTTTACAAAATAAAAAATAACATTAACACTAAACAGCCTTATATATATCCAACAATAAGCCAATCTTAAAGAAAAATATTTACAATATTTCTGCAATATATACAATGTTTTTTTAACTTCAAGATGACTGACCAAAATCTCCAAGACTTTTGCTTATTGTTGCTGTCAAAAAAAGTATTGGTAGAAGAATTGTAAAAACAGCCAACTAACGAACATACTACAGCCAGTCTTGAACTTAAGAAGAAGGTTTCGTGGATCAACTTTCATCATCTTGCCAATCTGAGAGAAAATCTGAACCTGAAATCCATTACCAGACTTGAACACAATCAAAATGTCAATCCTAGAAAACTAATACCAGCAAGAAAATCTAGTAACATAAGTCCTGATAATTTTAGTGATTTAACCTTTACTGAACAATGTCAAAATGCTCAGTCAAAAGTTTTAAATTTTTGTCTAATTACCCATAAACTAATTTTTACATATGAATGTACCTACAGTACTCTTAAATAATTTCAAAGTTTCAACAAAAATAGTACACAAAGTTTGGTTTTGAATTTCGTGCAAAGCTACTCAAGGGCTATCTGTCCCTAATATAGCAGTGTATGACTAGTAACAAAAACATATTTGTTACAACTGATTACCATAAATAAAAGTTTTAATGGTTTATACACTTGTTTCGACAATTTCTTACTAAACTCCTACAAACGTCACCTAGTTCAAAATCTTCCAAACATAACCTCTACTGTTAATCTGTTATGACTCCATAATGGTCTGGTGGTAAGGAAACTCAACTCTTAATCTGAGGGTCGTGGGTTCTATCAATGATCATGAAAGAACTGTCATTACAGATCTTGGCTCAAGCACTGCCATTTAAGGTTTAGATGTGTTACAGAAGTTATCTTCTACTAAACAAACTTTCAGGCAATCTGCAGCTTTGTGAACTACACAAGTACACATTGTCAATAATGTTATAACTCTATGCAGTGACAAGCAAGAGGTGATTTTAGACAAAGTCTGTAGTTTCACTGTCAGTTAACGCTGTATTAGAAGTGATGCATACAACACACTACTTTCTATTTATAAACCAAGTTGTACTTTTTTGTAGTGCTATCCTTCCAAGAGGTTATGATTTGTAACTGTGGTAATTATGTACTTAAGTCATCAGAATGAGTAAATGAATTACTGTTGTCGTGGTGCTTGGTGACTATATTATTGAAACTAGATAATGCAGCTGGTATTACTTCATGATGACAAGAAACCTACTTGAGTAAAAATATATTCTCAAGACTGTTGGTATCGGCAGGGGCGTAGATTTTTTACACCCGATGGGAGGATGATTTTTGCAACCACTTATGTGGACTGTTCAATTTGCAAATTGGTAATCTCTGATTACGTGAACCTGAAAGCTGTAAACATGCAGTCACAGAGTAATCTTGTTGCCACGATATTTCAAGGTTTCCATGTAGGTTTGTATAAGTGAGGTGCTGTAAACAGTTTTCAAAATGTTAAAAGAATAAAGACAAATGTGTCACAAATTAACTGTCACATGAATTTATTCCTGGACACTGCACAACATAAAAGATGGCCATTATACTTGACAAGGTTACTAATACCTTTCATTGCATGAATTACGTTTTCAAATATTAATAAAATTAGTAATTACCCTAGATAAGTTTATATCTACTGAAAAACTGTTCATGTTGTTTGATAAAAATAATTAAAATGTCTTTGCGAACTCTTGAAAACTACATATCAATACAATGTAGCACATAATTATTCATAATTTTCATTGAAGTAAGAATCATTTAGTCCTCTAGTCTACACTTTCCCAAACGTAGACCTCCTTTGTGATGATCTGTTTATGAATTCTTTCACAAGCTCTTCTATATCTATTTTGTCGACCTCATCTTTGTGAGTGTGACAAACTGCCACATGGTTAAGGTGGCACTGAGACATATTTGACCTTAACCACGTCTTTAACCGTCTTAATGCAGAAAAGCTGCGTTCACATTTGCAGCTGAATATTGGACATACAAGCAAAATTTTCATGAGAAGAAACACTTCACTAAACATCTGCTGGCTTGTTTCATGCATTTTACACTAAGCATCCTTCGCACCTTTCAGAGATAGTGCTTTTGTTGTTCTTTTGAACATGGGCAACTGAAACTCGAGCAGTTGTGCAGAGATTTCTGGAGAGAAGTTTATAACCGAGTTGTCAATCTTGCCAGATATGATCATGCTCTCAAGTGCCAGATATTGCCTCAGGTCATTGTTGTTTGCATTGAATCTAGTGATCAGATGTTCTATAACTGTGTCCAAAAATCCAAAAATCTCTAGCTGTTGCAGAATGATGTGCTGAACCATCACCCGTGATCCTTCTGAGGGGTCTGTGAATGCGTGGTAGTTCAATAGGCACCAGATCTAGGGAAGTTACCTTTTTTCTTAGCTTCATCAAATATCTTGTTGTAATTTTCCTCTGTTCGCAATACCCGCAACTGCTCAATTGATGATGACTAGCAGCCTTCCTTCTAGTCTTACACTGCTAAATTAGGGATGGCTAGCGCTGATAGCCCTCGAGTAGCTTTGTGCGAATTTCAAAAACAAACAAACTTTATTAGTTTTACACTTTGCGCTGAAAAAGGTTTGAAAAATAAAGTTTATAAAATAGTTAGGGTGAGCATAGTGCAGATAGACCTTTGATAAGATTAAATGTGCACACACACAGATTCTTCACTCATAGTCACCCATGGAATAACTGCGCATAGCAGTTCTAGGTTTTAAACTGATGAACAAGACAGAAGTTAATTACTGAAGACCATTATCCTTTTCAGCCTGCTACAGTCCCACACCCTACCCACTTAACAGTTTCAATAAGGAAAAGCATAAAAATTATTCAATATGACCTAATATGTTGTCTCCCCACCTGTAGTTAACAGCCAAATTTATAATTTGAGGGATAAGTCAGGTAATAAATATGCGAATTGAGCACAGTCAATAAGGACCCATTGCTCAGGGTACGTTGTAACACCAACAGTTACATAACAAAGCCTAAAAAATTGCGTAATCATGCCTTCATAGTTGTAAGTCGCTGTTCCGCGTGTCTTTCATTGATTTCTTGTTACTTTAAGGATTGTTTATGTTGTGAAAAGAGAAGAAAAAACAAATCGCAATGCATTGTTATTTTTTGTGCCAAAAATAGTTAAACAATATTCAATATAACTGTTATAATTAATTTGTTAGAAACACTGAACTGCCAGTTTGGGAAATACTTACCTATAGAAAATGATAAATAGTAATAAGAAAAAATCAGTTTCACCATCCACAACTGTCGGATCACCAACGAGAAGAAGATAATTTAATGGAAGAAGGATTTCAATTGGTTAACGCGATCTAAATCTTCAAGCATTTTGTTTCCTTATACGGACAATATTTTTTTCAAGATATTTTGTATTCGTGTCTAACCTCACTAACATAACTGAGCAAAGCAAATTAGCTATTCATAGATGAATGTTTGTTTAGTGACAGACGTACTAACATGTAGGAATTATTACAAAGTGTATATTGTATATATATTGTTTTAATAGTTCCAGGAGTGTTCGTGACCCTGAAGAAAGATCATGAAACATTGATTTTGCTCTCCTCGATTCTTGATCCGGGTGACGTAATCATAGAATTAAGTGGCGCCAGTGTCAGCGTGGAAAACACCACGGAGATCAGTAACAAAATAATAAAAACTAAGAATATATGTTTGACAACCATGTGTATTTCAGATCGAAAACACAACTGAATATATAGTCATGTGAAAAAGTTAGGACACAAAGCCTGTATATATTTGTAACATTTTTTGATATATCGATATTTAATCTCAATTTTAACAATACTGAAAGATTATAGGAATACAACTAAACAATTAAAACTGAGGAAAAGACTTTTCAAGATCTTTTGTCAATGTCATGCTTCAAAAGTGCATATTCGAACCGAGGAAAAAGTTAGGACACCCTACCCCCTAATAACTAGTGTTACCCCTCTTTGGCTGAAATAACTGCAGTAAGATGCTTCTTGTAGCCATCTACCAGTCTCTGACATCAGTCTGAAGAAAGTTTGCCCCACTCCTCAATGCAGAATTCTGTCAGCTGTGAGATGTTTGAGGGGTTTCTTGCATGTACAGTCCGTTTCAAGTCACCCCACAGAATCTCAATGGGATTAAGATCTGGGCTTTGACTCGGCCATTCCAGGACTCTCCATTTCTTAGTTTTCAGCCAGTCCTTAGTATATTTACTGGTATATTTGGGTTATTGTCATGTTGCAGGGTCCAATTCTGCTTCATCTTTAATTTTCTTACAGATGGTCTCACATGATCCTCAAGCACCCTCTGATACACAGTAGAATTCATGGTGAATTATGTTTTTGTGAGCTGTCCGGGTCCTGCTGCAGCAAAATAGCCCTAAAATGATAAATAGTAATAAGAAAAAAGCAGTTCCACTATCCGCAACTGTCGCATCATCAATGAGAAGAAGATAATTTAATGGAAGAAGGATTTCAATTGGTTAATGCAATCTAAATCTTCAAGCATTTTGTTTCCTTATATGGTCAATATTTTTTAAAGATATTTTGTATTCGTGTCTAACCTCACTAACATCGTTGAACAAAGCAAATTAGCTATTCATAGATGAATTTTAATTTAGTGACAGATGCACTAACATTTAGGAATCACTACAAAGTGTATATTGTACATATATTGTTTTAATAGTTTCAGGAGTGTTCGTGACCCTAATGAGAGATTATGAAACACTGATTTCGCTCACTGGGATACTTGATCCTGGTGATGTAATTATAGAATTAAGTAGCGCCAATGTGAGCATGGAAAACACCACAGAAATCAGCAACAGAATTATAAAAATGAAGAATATATGCTTAACAACCCTGTGTATTTCGGATCGGAATGACAACTGAATTTATGCAAAAGCACTTCAAATGGCATTTTCATTGTAAATAGTAATTATCTGTGTACTTTTACATCTTACGTTTCGTGTTTGGTATTGTAAAGTAACAAATGTTTAAATTCTATTCCTTATTGTATTAAATGTATTACAAAAAATTTTGTATTGGATTTATTAGTAAAAAGATGAAATAAAACCAACAGAATTCAAGACAGACTTGCTGCAGAGGAATGAATCCTGAAAGAGATATAATTTATGAGGAAACTTCACTGAATATAACAGTTTTTCAGCCCTGACTGATTACAAAATTTAACTATCTTTATATATGTAAAAACGGTTAGAGACAGACTGCTATGACTGGTGACAAAACGTTATAGTTCCACAAAGTTGGGCCAGTACATATCTGATCAACATGAATATAATTAATACAGTATGCTTAAATTAGTAATTTATCAGTTAATTAACTTTCCTTACCATTCAATTAAACCATTATAGAAAAGGATGATACTGTTGAATAATTAAAAGGAACTCTTAGATATTAAATTAACTCAATAATGATTTTTGGTAACATGATTACAATGATATAATCAGGACATATTTTTTTTAATAATTTATTAATTTTCTAACAACATAGAGTTTTCAATATGACATGCACACAATGACACGTTTTGTAACATAACATTTTCGGAAAGTATTAGTCAATCTCGGTTGTGCCATCGTCTCAACTAAATTATAATAATTTAAAAAAATTACAACCAGTTGTTATCATTCATATACTTATTTATCAAAGGTTTTGTCTGAACTCTCATTTACTTCTTCTACAACGTCTGAAGATAAACCATCCCAAAGGCCAACCAACCTCTTAAATAATTGAAACTGTTTCAGCTAAAAATGACTCCTAGCCTTCCATACATTATACCTGTGTCCCCTAGTTCTACTATTTTCATTGGAAAATATTAAAAAAACGATCATGCATCAGCACAATAACAACTCTACTTTCAAGCTCAAACAGTTTCATCAGACCAATACAACTCTTGTTTCATGTAGAGAAAACAGTTTGATAAATTTCATCATCTCCACGTATAACAAAACAACATTTTCTTTTTTTTATGTACTTTTTAAATCTACAGAACATCTTTTCTCATATATCCTTTTTGATATTTTCATTCATTGTTTCACCAACTTTTTGATCTTATGAATCTGGTATCATACCAGCCAATTCAAATTTCTTAAAATTTATGACGATTTTTGTAAATCTTATCTCTTAAACTGTGCGAGTCAACCTGTTTATTGTTTCCTTACAGCTACCCTTCATTCTATAAGGAATATGTTTACCTTGAATATTGAATAATTTACCTTTAAAAAGTTTATACATCTGATCAATGTCGCTAAATAACTCATTTGACCAATCAGAACAGATTATTCTTGTTGCATCCTTTCAATTTTTATCTCTATTTGCAACAAAACATTGTATCTAATAGAGCACTTGTCATATCCATCCAGATGTTCCACAATTTCCATAATCATTTCTGTATTTGAAATTAAGAACAAATATAACATAGCATTGTTTTAATAGATTAATTGACTAATTGTTCCATCATGATTTCATTAAGAGCTGAAATCTTAATCTGATTGTAAAGATTCTCACTAATTTCATCAGTACTATTGTGGTTTTTAAGAAATTCCCACTAAAAGGCCTTTCCTTTTATGTCCACTAATGACGACCCAAATAGATTTTATCTCCAAACTAATATCCTTAATGTGACCAGAGTGTAATCCATACTTTACATATAAACCCATTCTTCTCTTCTCTCTTTAATATTCCATTCACTTTAAATAGACAGAAACTCTGTATTTAAAAAAAATTCTCTATTCCTACCAGTGGCATAAAGTCATCTATTTTAAGTTTTATATTTTGAGCATTATAATAATAACAATTAAGCTTATTAGTAATTATAATTCCTATTTCCTATAATAAACATGTGTCTCCCTTTTATTTTCTTTCAATCTAATTTCTCCTTGTCCTCATTTCTGTCTAGTTCATTTTTTAATAATGTGTTAAAGCCGAGTAAGTACACTTAGTCAGCTCCTATCCTATTGAAATGTAATCATCTGGGTAATATGTTCATCCTTACATACAGATTTCAGCCTAGCACTTAGCCCTCGTGACTTATTTATAATTTCATCTCACAGTTAGTTTTGCAGAGTATCCCTGACAAAATTACTTCATGTCACTTTTTCTTTAAATTATTTTATGAACTCACGACACTTCTGATAATTCTCTATATTAAATGTTCTGCTTTGTCAGTTACATCCTCCATCTGTACCCTTAGGTAATATAATCTTTTTCCTCCCTATTCACAACATTGGTTATTGTCCCTCTCTTTGTAATAATCACCTATAGCTTATAGTCTACTTATCTTCCACATCTTTCTCTGACCCTTTGGTTTTCCTTGCATCCAACATTTCCTCATCTGCATAAACCAAATGCTGAAATTTATTATTTAACAGAATAGGCTTATTATAAATAATTTTATTACTTTTCACTCTAATAGTACTCTTTCTGCTTTTTTGAAAGTTATTGTCAGCTGATGTATCCCTTGAATGTAAATGCGTAAGTTCCTTCTGAAATTGCGATTCTATTTCCCACAGTGTGTTCTTCTCTTTATCTATTACCTCTACTTTATTAGGATAGACTTTAATTTCTCCTCCATCTTACATACTTTATATAAAAATTGCATGTCTTTATTACTAGCTTCCTTAAGAGTATAGGGGCGACTCACATTGCTAAATAAAATCGACCACACATTGCACTTGTTACATCTAACAAACTGTGAACACTTTACTCCTACTAGTCTTAACCACTGGATTAATACTTGTTGCTTGAAAATAAGTAAGCAGTATCAAATGTCAGTATTTTTTTTAACACTGTTACTGTTAAGACGAATGTTTAACAAACAATTGCCAGGCATGACCAGGTGGTTAAGGCTCTTGACTTATAATCTTAAGGTCATGGGTTTGAATCCCCGTCGCACTAAACATGTTCGTTGTTTCAACTGTGGGGGCATTACAAGTGATGGTAATCCCACATTTCAGTGATAAGTGAGTAGCCCAAGAGTTGATGGTAGGTGGTGATGACTTGGTTTCTTCCCTCTAGTCTCACACTGCTAACTTAGGGACGGTTAATGCAGATAGTTTTCATGTAACTTTGCACGAAAATTGAAACAAACCGACAAAGAATCAATGATTAAGAATGCAATACATTAAAATGTTTCACAATAAATTCATGAATAAATATACCATTATAATGTCTGTGGGATCTGAATCTGGATAGCATTTTTACTTCAACATATTGACCACGATAATCAGCATAAAAATTAACATGAAATCCCTTTACATTTAGGCTAGTAACAAATCAGACACTATTTTCGCAAACACATTTCTAGTAAAAATATTTCATTAAACAATCTGTAATCTTTACTAAAAGTATACCAAATTTTGTAAAAATACATATGCTATATCAAAGGTTATAGCACAAACATTTAATGTGTGGAAAAGTGTAGATGAACTTGTGTATGTTATACCAAGCCAAGCAGTGAAAGGGTTAACATTCCTACGAAAAGTGCCTAATAGGCCCCAGAGCAACTTGAAAGGTTATTAATATTAGGCTAATAATTTTGTATTTAAATGAAATTGCCATTTAAATCCATTAATGAATGGATTAACGTGATTCCCACTGTCCCTATCTACTATCTAGCGAAACCACAGCCAGGGGAATGGGCTTGGAGAAATCAGGACTAGAAACGTCTTTTCGTAGGAGTGTTAACTATATTCATGGCCCCATCTCCACTAAATATCAAAAACTTTCAGTAGTCATCAGGAAAAATTTTTGAGAAAAATACAGAATTTTCAATCAAGTATTTTCAATAAGTATTTCTCCATGAACATATGGAGTCAAACTGTTGGCTGCTCGGAGTGCAAAACAAATTTTATGTTAAAATTGAAAAGTACTTCCACTTATCTGAAAAATCTGAAATTTCATTTCCATAACCTCTTAAAATCTCCTAACAAAATTTTAAATGTTTGTATCAGTGAAACATTATATTTTATCTGTCATTTTCTCTACTGTAACTTTATATGAGGTTGTCCCATTTGACTGACCTTGTGACCACCAAATAAAAAAATCAATATGTACTTAAATTACGTTTTTCTTTCTACAATAACTTCAGATTGTAACATGAAACATTTTTTTATTCTAAATATCTTGAAATGTACAGCAGTATATATCTGTTTATACTTAGTTTTATTGTCCTTTTGAATCATATTTAACTGATATTCTCACATTACCCTACTGAATCACATAAGACTGCTTATGAGTTGCTTGCAAGCATACCTCATAAAAACTTATTATTTCTTATTTTATGTAATCTAACCTAAAAAGGTTATAATCAGCTAAGCTCATTGATGTGTTTGCATGGGAATAAAGTTTGAACTGCAAGTGAAAATAGACAATTCTCAATACAGATAACAATTTATCTCATTTGATAGATTAAAACCTTCGCTTCCTATCAAATATAAAAATATAGTATTAAACACAGAGAAAATTAACCGTAATTTTGAAAAACAGGATTTGATGTGTCAGCGTGAATGTGGGGTATGATTTCCTATTTTGTAGCACTGTAACTAAATAAAATTGAAAGCTATAAAAATTATTCTTTGCCTGAATACTGTTAATATCATAAGCAATTTATTTCAAATTTAATATTTCTTGGAGGGATTGTAAATCCATTAGAGAAGAGGGATGTCAAGAAGAAAAGTCACAATTCTTATACTGTTGCCTTGTAAAATTAAGGACTGAAACCTGATGTGTTACTAAAATTTGGATTATTAACTATGTTTCTATGACAAACTTATTCATATACCACGATGAGAAAGTAGTTCAATTAAATTTAAAATGTAATTCACTAAAACACCATGGCATTCACAGAGAAAAATTAAACAAGGGTGGAAATATACAGAACAGAAAAGTTAAAGGTCTCTTTCCTAGTCATTAGTCAGGAACTTAATAATAAATTATAATACAAGCAAGTCCTGATATCTGACTTTGGATCTGACTATTCAATAAACACTCCTGATAGCCACACACACTTAACATCTTGAAACGGAGATCTCAAGTGATGAAAATTACAGAGAAAGAAAATGATTACTTAATAGACATACAATTACAGTAATACATCTTATGCTGTGTTTAAAATATATTTCTCTGTAACTGACTACTTTTATATCTAGCTCTGAAATATGAGGAATTGTACTTGACGTTGAGGTTTGTCTTGAAAAATCTTTGATAATCTAAAACAAAATACTTCTTTCTCTTCAAAGCTCATACAAATGCAAAAATGACAGCATTTGCAAAATATAAAATGCCAAAGGAAAAGAAACTGTAGGTGCCCAAATTGTCTCTCAACTACAGAATTAGTATACAACTTCAAGGTCATTCTAAAGCTGTGAAAAAAAAATCTTCAGAAAAATATAAGGATGTCTTAGGAATATTAAATGGAGAATTGTACCTTTATTAATTTATAATATGCAATTGTTTAGAATTATGCGCAAAGCTACACAATAGACTATCTGTGCTCTGCCCACCATGGGTATTGAAACCTGGTATTTGGCAGTGTTATTCTGCAAACATACTGCCGTTCCATTGGGAGACGTGTTTGTGAATTTGTTCACTTGTCCACATAACTTTCCTACAATTTTGAACATGGCAAAACAAAATGTTTTAAGTGAGATTCTGGTTAACTCAAGTAGGGTCATTATTTATATAGTATAGCCACCCCCCCCCATCCCCATCACTAAGAGGAGGTAAAATGCACCACAGTGTTAAATCAGGTGAAATAGTGGTCTCAGAGCAGGTGTTTTAGGGATCTTTACCCTAAATCTGGCATTGGATTTTGTGTTCCAAGTTCCCTCATTGATTTATATGACTTTCACAAGTTAAAGGTGCAAAATGTGGGGTATGTACTGACAATATTTCTTCATGGGCCAGCCAACTGACCCAAGGGGGGGGCACCTCAAGGCCACCTGTCTACAGGAATTCAAGTCTAAAGTAGTGTGTTAGGGTTGTACTCCTCAACCACCAGAATTCTCTTCTCCCCTTCACGAGTTGCCATGCACGGCAAACATGTGAGTAGATGTTTAGATCTCAGAGAAGGTAAACTGAAAGAACAGAACCTTCCCTTGGAGGTCCCCTTACCAAGTACAAGAATCCACACTGAGGAGAATAAAACCTTGACTACAAGTTAAAATAAACAATGTAGCAGGAAGGCCAATCATAAATATGAATACAGGATACCTGTTGTTTTCATTCCAAAATATATAAAAAAAAGTGACTTGTATGTAAAAAAGAACACCAATTTGCTTAACAATATTTTTGTTAACAATATTCTTGGTTATAATTAATTTATGTATTTTTTGTCTCTACATAAATTAAAACTTCTTTTATTTATTTGTGTTACTTGAACATGATACATTTAACAATAATGTTCAATACTTACAGATTTGAGTTACATTTGAACCAATTTGATATTTTACTATTACTACTGTACACTTTTAAAACATATAAAGTCTTGTATAATGTCTTCTCATACACTGAAAAATTGTCATAATTTGTGACCAAATACAACTGAATCCAGCATGCATGGAACTGATACAATTGATTGACCCAATAATGAAAAAGGAATACTTAATAAAATTCAAAATCTATATGTACATACAAGAAACATAGCAAGCTGTCAGCAGAACATGTGAAAAGTCTGTTATGCACAAAAACTAGATGAGTTACAAAGATATGTCTGCAAATTGATGATATCTGTTTGACTTAGATTAACATATCAAAGCACATGTGAAAAATAAGGTTTCTTTTTTGTCATTCTATAATCTCCATATTGTATTTGAACAGCCTTTGAAATGCATACCTAAAGTTTTTGTAAATACTATCATTTATATTGCATCTGTTACTTACTTTCACCTACCACAAAATGTTTCTAAATCAGTAATAAAGTATAAAATAAACACATATTTAATAACTGACATCAAATACACTATACTATATTGAATGGTACTCTCTAAAATGTCAAAAAACATGAGCTTTGACATCTACAGATACATATAGGCCTAATGTGAAAATATTTACAGGAATGAGAGACAATATCTAAAAATACTATAATAAACTTCCAAGACTGATTTATGTCAATGTCTTTTAAACTTTCCACTAAATTATGTTGTTCATCAGTACAGGAGTTACATTTAAATCACATTATCACGGAAGCATAAATTATTCCTCATGTAACTAGTTGATAATCTTTATCCAGTGATAACTAAACTTTGCTCTTATTCATTTCCAAAGCTGTTCTCTATTAATAGCTCTTACCCTTTTATGGTCTTGCACCACATGATGAAACTTTAAATGCGTAATAATGAGTCTTGAAATACAAAAACAAACCATAAAAGAAACAAGAGTTGGTTAATTGTATTTTTAATGGATGACAATTTCTTAACAAATAAGAACCTATACTTTGAGATGAGTAAAAAATTCCTGACATATTGATCAGTGTGGAATGTTATTGATAAAGGTGCTTTATTCTGTGGAGCTATTATACTCCCCACATATCTACTCATTGAAGAATATACAACTTAACACTGTGACACCAGTACAGAAAAATAAACAGAATTACAAATTTTGACTGTTTAATATATTCTAATTACATATATCAAAAGTGAAGATTCATAAAAAATTATTTACAGTGAAAAAATAACAGGAAGTTACTATGTAAAACACATTAAGTGTGTATTTTATCCACCAATTTTTGGGTCACCACAGCAAGTGCTTTGAAGTAAAGGTGATAAAAGAAGTTCATTGCTCACTCAACACAAGACCACCTTGCTTATTTATACTTCAGAAGGTTTTCTTACAGAATACGAGTCACAGTCCAGTCATGATAGAAATGTTTTAACAAGGTATAACAAATTAGAAGTACATGAAATGGAAATCTTCAGTAAAATTACTCACTATTCAAAATTGTGACAGCAATGTAATACTGTGGTTTGACATAACAATACAGTACAGATATAATCCTGTAATGTAATACTGTGGTTTGACATAACAATACAGTACAGATATAATCCTGTAATGTAATACTGTGGTTTGACATAACAATACAGTACAGATATAATCCTGTAATATAATACTGTGGTTTGACATAACAATACAGTAGAGATATAATCCTGTAATGTAATACTGTGGTTTGACATAACAATACAGTACAGATATAATCCTGTAATGTAATACTGTGGTTTGACATAACAATACAGTACAGATATAATCCTGTAATGTAATACTGTGGTTTGACATAACAATACAGTACAGATGTAATCCTGTAATGTAATACTGCGGTTTGACATAACAATACAGTACAGATGTAATCCTGTAATGTAATACTGTGGTTTGACATAACAATACAGTACAGATATAATCCTGTAATGTAATACTGTGGTTTGACATAACAATACCGTACAGATATAATCCTGTAATGTAATACTGTGGTTTGACATAACAATACCGTACAGATATAATCCTGTAATGTAATACTGTAGTTTGACATAACAATACAGTACAGATATAATCCTGTAATGTAATACTGTAGTTTGACATAACAATACAGTACAGATATAATCCTGTAATGTAATACTGTAGTTTGACATAACAATACAGTACAGATATAATCCTGTAATGTAATACTGTGGTTTGACATAACAATACAGTACAGATATAATCCTGTAATGTAATACTGTGGTTTGACATAACAATACAGTACAGATATAATCCTGTAATGTAATACTGTGGTTTGACATAACAATACAGTACAGATATAATCCTGTAATGTAATACTGTGGTTTGACATAACAATACAGTACAGATATAATCCTGTAATGTAATACTGTGGTTTGACATAACAATACAGTACAGATATAATCCTGTAATGTAATACTGTGGTTTGACATAACAATACAGTACAGATATAATCCTGTAATGTAATACTGTGGTTTGACATAACAATACAGTACAGATATAATCCTGTAATGTAATACTGTGGTTTGACATAACAATACAGTACAGATATAATCCTGTAATGTAATACTGTGGTTTGACATAACAATACAGTACAGATGTAATCCTGTAATGTAATACTGTGGTTTGACATAACAATACAGTACAGATGTAATCCTGTAATGTAATACTGTGGTTTGACATAACAATACAGTACAGATGTAATCCTGTAATGTAATACTGTGGTTTGACATAACAATACAGTACAGATATAATCCTGTAATGTAATACTGTGGTTTGACATAACAATACAGTACAGATATAATCCTGTAATGTAATACTGTGGTTTGACATAACAATACAGTACAGATATAATCCTGTAATGTAATACTGTGGTTTGACATAACAATACAGTACAGATGTAATCCTGTAATGTAATACTGTGGTTTGACATAACAATACAGTACAGATATAATCCTGTAATGTAATACTGTGGTTTGACATAACAATACAGTACAGATATAATCCTGTAATGTAATACTGTGGTTTGACATAACAATACAGTACAGATATAATCCTGTAATGTAATACTGTGGTTTGACATAACAATACAGTACAGATATAATCCTGTAATGTAATACTGTGGTTTGACATAACAATACAGTACAGATATAATCCTGTAATGTAATACTGTGGTTTGACATAACAATACAGTACAGATATAATCCTGTAATGTAATACTGTGGTTTGACATAATACAGTACAGATATAATCCTGTAATGTAATACTGTGGTTTGACATAACAATACAGTACAGATATAATCCTGTAATGTAATACTGTGGTTTGACATAACAATACAGTACAGATATAATCCTGTAATGTAATACTGTGGTTTGACATAACAATACAGTACAGATATAATCCTGTAATGTAATACTGTGGTTTGACATAACAATACAGTACAGATATAATCCTGTAATGTAATACTGTAGTTTGACATAATACAGTACAGATATAATCCTGTAATGTAATACTGTGGTTTGACATAACAATACAGTACAGATATAATCCTGTAATGTAATACTGTGGTTTGACATAACAATACAGTACAGATATAATCCTGTAATGTAATACTGTGGTTTGACATAACAATACAGTACAGATATAATCCTGTAATGTAATACTGTGGTTTGACATAACAATACAGTACAGATATAATCCTGTAATGTAATACTGTGGTTTGACATAACAATACAGTACAGATATAATCCTGTAATGTAATACTGTGGTTTGACATAACAATACAGTACAGATATAATCCTGTAATGTAATACTGTGGTTTGACATAACAATACCGTACAGATATAATCCTGTAATGTAATACTGTGGTTTGACATAACAATACAGTACAGATAATCCTGTAATGTAATACTGTGTTTGACATAACAATAAGTACAGATATAATCCTGTAATGTAATACTGTGGTTTGACATAACAATACAGTACAGATATAATCCTGTAATGTAATACTGTGGTTTGACATAACAATACAGTACAGATATAATCCTGTAATGTAATACTGTGGTTTGACATAACAATACAGTACAGATATAATCCTGTAATGTAATACTGTGGTTTGACATAACAATACAGTACAGATATAATCCTGTAATGTAATATAATGGTTTGACATAACAATACAGTACAGATATAATCCTGTAATGTAATACTGTGGTTTGACATAACAATACAGTACAGATATAATCCTGTAATGTAATACTGTGGTTTGACATAACAATACAGTACAGATATAATCCTGTAATGTAATACTGTGGTTTGACATAACAATACAGTACAGATATAATCCTGTAATGTAATACTGTGGTTTGACATAACAATACAGTACAGATATAATCCTGTAATGTAATACTGTGGTTTGACATAACAATACAGTACAGATATAATCCTGTAATGTAATACTGTGGTTTGACATAACAATACAGTACAGATATAATCCTGTAATGTAATACTGTGGTTTGACATAACAATACAGTACAGATATAATCCTGTAATGTAATACTGTGGTTTGACATAACAATACAGTACAGATATAATCCTGTAATGTAATACTGTGGTTTGACATAACAATACAGTACAGATATAATCCTGTAATGTAATACTGTGGTTTGACATAACAATACAGTACAGATATAATCCTGTAATGTAATACTGTGGTTTGACATAACAATACAGTACAGATATAATCCTGTAATGTAATACTGTGGTTTGACATAACAATACAGTACAGATATAATCCTGTAATATAATACTGTGGTTTGACATAACAATACAGTACAGATATAATCCTGTCATGTAATAAGTTTGACATAACAATACAGTACAGATATAATCCTGTAATGTAATACTGTGGTTTGACATAACAATACAGTACAGATATAATCCTGTCATGTAATACTGTGGTTTGACATAACAATACAGTACAGATATAATCCTGTAATGTAATACTGTGGTTTGACATAACAATACAGTACAGATATAATCCTGTAATGTAATACTGTGGTTTGACATAACAATACCGTACAGATATAATCCTGTAATATAATACTGTGGTTTGACATAACAATACAGTACAGATATAATCCTGTCATGTAATACTGTAGTTTGACATAACAATACAGTACAGATATAATCCTGTAATGTAATACTGTGGTTTGACATAACAATACAGTACAGATATAATCCTGTAATGTAAAACTGTGGTTTGACATAACAATACAGTACAGATATAATCCTGTAATGTAATACTGTAGTTTGACATAACAATACAGTACAGATATAATCCTGTAATGTAATACTGTGGTTTGACATAACAATACCGTACAGATATAATCCTATAATGTAATACTGTGGTTTGACATAACAATACAGTACAGATATAATCCTGTAATGTAATACTGTGGTTTGACATAACAATACAGTACAGATATAATCCTGTAATGTAATACTGTGGTTTGACATAACAATACAGTACAGATATAATCCTGTAATATAATACTGTGGTTTGACATAACAATACAGTACAGATATAATCCTGTAATGTAATACTGTGGTTTGACATAACAATACAGTACAGATATAATCCTGTAATATAATACTGTGGTTTGACATAACAATACAGTACAGATATAATCCTGTAATGTAATACAGTGGTTTGACATAACAATACAGTACAGATATAATCCTGTAATATAATACTGTGGTTTGACATAACAATACAGTACAGATATAATCCTCAAAAATCTTATCTAGTCAATACAAGTTTTGTCATAGTTCATGTAAGTGTGGTTTTACTGACAGAGCTTGTTGAGAAGAACAAGATTCAACATGAAGATACCACAGAAAAAAAGCTACATAAATCTGGATATGATGTGTGGAAACAGAAAAATGTCAGGATGTTTGAGACAAATGTAATTAATTAAAGGTGGTGAAGTCTGAAGATACAGTCATCTGAATAATAATAAAAAAAGCAAACTGTTGCAAATGCTGAACAAAATCATCCAAAGACACAACAAGTTGAGAAAATAAGTTACAAAAGCAACAGACCAAAAGTCCTGGCTCTAAGGTAGAAAATGTAGAACAGAGCCAACCATGTTATGCACAATAACAGTAACACTGCATATAATAAAATGACACAATCAGGAAACTAATTTTGCATTATATTATTTACAAGCCCAATACCAGATTGATACATTAACTTCATTTACTCCCTACCCTTCTACAAACAAACATTAAAAATGTTAAAGATACTTCAGTAAAGACAAAGTTTATACTTTCTTTAAGATTTAACATGAAATATTAAGGCACATCCTAACACAAAAAAAGAAACTAATCTTCTAGTATTGATTTGATTTGCAACACCAGTATAAGATCAACTGACAGCTATGATCAGGAAACAGTCAAATTAAAACAAAATTTCAAAAATAATTTCACATTATAAAAATATTTTGTGAAAATATTTAGCCTAGATTTTATTTATATGCACACACATATATTTTTCTTGTTTTAACTGTGAAAGAGATCTTAAGAGAGACTTTACACTAGTTCTAGCACTCAAATTTATTAATTTTATGGGGTTATGAGTAGATGTTAGATATTTTAATGAACTACTTTCATAATAATTTTGAAATACTAATATCCGATTCAAAACATCAACAACTATTAAAACTACTGTAATAGTAGTTAATATAACATAATTTATTTCATAACAACCATACATATACATATAACAAAAGAAAAGAAACTTAACCTTCATAAATAACAAACTTCTAAGTCTTAAAATAAATATGAACCAAGGTGTCATTCAATTTACTACTTGTCATTAAATTATAACAGTTCATGGAATTCTGCCTTTCACTTCTAATGCTGGACAAGGACAAATACTAAAGAAACAAAGCTAAACTTTTAAACCTTAACTATAATCATACATATGGAATTTTTACTTGTCTCTTATTTAACCATAGCAAACATGTATTTGTATAAAATTTAAGATAAGTTTTATCAGAATGATTAGATTTGATTTTAAAATTTACCTTATGGTTTATATTTAATTATAAGATCCATGTTTGCAAAACAATATTGGTATTTTAGCATTAAAACACAGTTGTCAGTGCTAATAAAACCAAGGCTAGTGCACTCTATATTACAGTGGAGAACAAGGTTCTTTTGAATATCAAACATTTTGTATTTTATACTAAAATAAATGTAACTGGAATAATTTCAATGCAAAAACAAGTAGTTATGAAAATGTTTAATATTTGCTTAAATGTTGTTGTTTCTATATATTAAGCTACAGAAATAAGCACAACAAATACTGCAGAATAGTTTTTACAACTAACATTACAAGTGTAAGCTTTTTATATATAAACCTTTGTGTATTATAAATAAACTGATTTGAACTATGTTATAGACAAGTATAATGTATTAAAATCAGATTAAGTAAATGAGACCTTTTGACTTTCAAGAACAAAATTAATGCAACATCATAATTACATAACTATCATAAGCATAACTGTATATATCATTTTGCATACTTAAATTTGTAGTAATTTTAGTTAAATATGTTTTATTTGGGGGCCATTTGCATCAATGATCATCAGATTTTTTGAGTAACAACAGGCAATCTCTGATATTTTGACAAAAGACTACTATAAACTTGAATTTAATGTTGGATGGTAGATCTATTACAGTTTTATATTTATCATATCATGATACATAAGCCACAGTAAGACAAATACACTGCAACACAAAAATCTGTACTACATCTCTAATTAAATGATGTAAAAGAAATATCTTTCAAACAACATAGACAACCATTTTAACAAAAGCACATTTGTAATAAATAATAACCATTCCATCCAAAAACACAAAAACATTTAAAATGTTAAATTTACAACACTAAAGATGAAACCAACAATTCATTCACAGGTTTTCTCTACACTTTCTGCAAGTTGACCTCCTCATAATGTCAGCATATGTACAAAGCCATGTTCATTCCACCCCACTCCTACATTACTGACATATTTTTTAATCAGCTTACACAAATTTTTATTTTTGTGAAGGCTTACTCAACCGTTTTCTACACTGCCAGAAAACCCAAAATATTTCGACAGTACTAAATTAAAGAGCATTAAGTGCCTTCAAATTTGAGGTACAGGAATTTCATTTTAACCTAAGCATTTTCCAATTTGCTTAAATACACTGAAATTGTATTGGTGATAAATGACTATTCACACAATTTTCTTATTCAGTGCTGCCCTCTTTGTACAAATGTTTTCACTTCCCACTATATTCAAGGCTTTCATCTAAGCTCATGTTTAAACATAGCATTGCTGCATACTAATAAGTACATGAAAATCCTCCACAATATGAAGTGTGACTCATTAATAGCACAGCTCACTCCCTCTGTATTCAACCATCATTGGGAGAGCAAAAAATGATGCACTAAAGGAAGGGTAAGAAGTGTGAAAGGATGTATCTATTAGAAATACATTTCAGTCCATAAAAATGTTGAATGTTAAATTCTATTTGCATACAACTATAATCCAGCACTGAAACAGTGAAGGGATCAAAAAAGCAAAATTTACTTTAAGAGGCATTCAAAATGAACCAATAGCATGTGACATTGTATACAATGGAACAGTAAACAGACATACAGTATCTATATTCTTTTGAAGTAGTTAAAAAGGTTTGGATATGCTTACATATAGAACCTCATTTTAGACAGGGCCATTTCTAAAATAACTACATCACTTTTGCAGGAAATCATGGATGTGAGTTTAACTGACTCTGGTCACCAGGCTCTGTAAAAGAAAAAGATGTTTCTCTCTTTAGATTCTGGAAAAATGCAGCTTCAGTGTAAGCATCATCCACACATTGTTTCTTTAAAGACAAAGGAAAACCATGATGAATTAAAACTCGTTGTTACAAAGTTGGTGTAATCCATTAAGACAACACAGTAACAAAAAAGTTTAATAAAAGTGAAAAGATATCCACTATACAATTAGTTGTGAACAACAGCGAGAACAGTTATGTCTAATCAATCAATAGTAAACTCTAACTTTTGAAAGTGTCTACAATTTTCAACTTAAAATTTGGAAAAATTACTTTAAATTCCTAAAGAATTTTTTCTGTAAATTTATGGACAACATTTAGAAACATCTCCTTTGAAAAACTAATTTTTACGAATTAATTTCCAATACCATATATATTTTTCTCTTATACTCCTAGCATTACAACAGTAACTATCAAGTCTATCCTTTTCTACTACTTCTGTACTAACTAACCATGCTAAATTTTTCATTTCCTCTTATTCTTTTTGTTTAGTTTTTCTGGCCCTCACCACTGGTTAGTTTTAGTTTAAAACCTCCCTTATAGCTGAGTTAATAGTCTTAGAAAACAAGCCAGCTGTTACAGTATTTAAAAGTAAACCACCCATTCCAAAAAGCATCCTCCCTCCTCTGAACTGGTCGATACAAGTCCAGTCAGTCTCCTCATCCTTACAGTTTACTTACTAAAACCTAAGCCTAACACTTAACCCTAGTGACCTACTTATAACTTCATTTACACAGTTAATTCTTGGTCATATCTTAACAACGAAAAATAATCTTTTTCCTTAAACATAAATGCCTTTAATAATGTAATACACTTATCTGTTATCTCCTCTGACCTACCTTTGAGCCCCCTTTATCATTTCTCCTCTTTTGTCACTGTCAGTTACATTCTCCACCTGTTCTCCCAAATAGCATAATCTAATTAATTTTTTCCTCATTTATCCAAAAAAATTATGCTATCCATATAGTTTGTCAATAAATCACCCATAAATTCCACATCCTTCTCTAATCCTTTTATTTTCATTCTTTCCAACAGTTCACATGGAGAAGCCAAATTCTGATATTTGTTTTTTAACCTTATACATGGCCCTGCATGGCCAAGTGTGTTAAGGCGTTCGACTCGTAATCAAAGGGTCGCGGGCTCGAATCCCGGTCGCACCAAACATGCTCGCTCTTTCGGCCGTGGGGGCGTTATAATGTGACGGTCAATCCAACTATTCTTTGGTAAAAGAGTAGCCCAGGATTTGGCAGTGGGTGGTGATGACTAGTTGCCTTCCCTCTAGTCTTACACTGCTAAATTAGGGCTGGTAGCGCAGATAGCCCTAGTGTAGCTTTGCGCGAAATTCAAAAAACAAACAAACATAATAGGCTCATTACAACTAAACTCATTATTTTTACTCTAATACTAACAGCACTCTTTCTATCTTCCTGAAAGTCAGTGTTATCTGATATATCCTTTGAATGTAAATAAACTATGCTCCCTCAGAATATTGCTTCCATTTCCTATGATCTACAATTCTTTTCATTGCCTCCAACTTCTCCAATATAAAAATTCTACATAAAAATCGTACACCTTCGTCACAAGTTTTCTCAAGTGCAAGTACGTAGTGGCTCGGCATGTCTGTGTGCTTAAGGAACTTGGCTCGTACTCTCGGGCGGCTAAAATGGGATTTACCGAACATTATAGCGTCCATATGGATAAAAGAACACACACTAGAAAGAATAAAAGAGCGAGCATGTTAAATGACGGGGATTCGAACTCCTGATTCTTTGTTAATATCTATCCAAGTTTTTCTTTTAATGTCTTGCGGGAAGACACTCATTAAATAAAGAATAACATATATGTATTGTTACCTGAATATATTCTACGACTGTGATTGGACATCTACTTAGTAGAATTCAACCATTAATGATTGTACTATTCGAGTATTTTAGCAACGAAAATGTTAGGAAAAGAATTTCAGAAATTTAGTCAAGTACTACGAAGCCTATCAGATTTTGATATTTCATCTTACAAACAGAGAAGTAAGATATCATGACAGAATTATCATTAAGAAGTATTTTTCTTGCTTAATTATCTTTGCTGTCAAAACCCAAACTCAAATGTATGAAAAATCTATTTTATCTCTTAAAAATGTGAAAAACGTATACTATTATAACCAGAAACGAAATAATAAGCTGTTCCTTGTACATCACTGGTTTCCAACCGAAAAACACTCAGCCACTGCTTCTGTTAATTACGATTAGAGAGGCTAAAACGGTACGATTGTATCTGTAGGAGATAAAATCATAGTGTAAAACTTATACAGGTGATATTTTAATTTCGGTTGTATGATTTCTTGATAGTGGCCTTTTCCAATGTAATGCTGTACACTAGATAAAAAAATTGTGGAAATGAAACCAGCAAGAAATCGTTGTACTGATTCATGATGACGAAAATCCCACTTGAGAAAAATGTATTCTAAAGACGGCTGGTGTTGGTATTAACACTTTAATTGAAATGAAGTACAGTTTGAGTTCCTCTTTCCCCCAAAGTATGTTATGGGTTACTGAGTTATGTGAACATGATTAAAAGTGTTGTATCTTTTCGCTCCAGACAAACAAACAGAGCCATTTTATAACAGAAGTTCGAAGTTACTTCTATTGGAATGTTTTTCATAATTTTTAGACATAGTTTCTAGTTTTTTGTGTTAATTTGGAATGAAAATAACCATATTAATCAAAGATGTTGACCGTGAGTATAAAGCAGATGTAAGACTGATAAATGTGATTTAGTGGTGGTGGGACATAGACATTCCACCTCAATACAATTAAGTAATTGGTCATTTAGATTTGTAAACATTACTTGTATTTTAAAAGTAAAACTATTCTTAAACAGAAAAAAATATTGGAGAATTTTACCTATCGTCATTAAAACTTCCTGTACAAACACAAATAAAACACGTTTTTAAATATTTTCATGAAGATGGTTATGTTGGTACTTTTTACAGTTTTATTTCATTTTTTATTCAATTTACTTGGCACCCCAAAATACCATCAACTGTCCTTGTGGATACATTTTAAGGAAAATTATGGCTGTAAGTTGTGAATATGGACATATTTTGGTTTTTATTCTTTTCATCTTTTGATGTAAAAATTTGAGGAACATAATCTGTTTTGTAGAAATATGTCTTTATAGAAATTAAATGAGAAAACTCTAGATAAACAAGAAATGCATTTGGAATTTTCCGTTAAAACTTTTACTGAAACGAAGTGTTTTTGCTAGTTTATTTTTAAGTATATTTTACACGAGACGGTAACTAAAAGCCGACTACAAATTTGAATTTCCTTACACAGAGACACAAAGCAACTTGGAATAAATGGAAAGAACATGTTTTATTATAATGTGCGAAGTAAACAATATATGCAATGAGATTTTTGTGAATTTCAGTTAGAAGAAAATATTACAAAAAGAAAACACCTGTACTAATTACATCATGGCATAAAAGATCACAAGTTACGTAAAATTTCTCCGGGTCTTACAAATTACCATATGTGATAGTAATGCTGGGTGTTGTTTAATGTCGAGTGTTGGGGGTCACTGTTTAATGGCCCCATGTTCGAGCCACAATGTAGCGCTGAACACATTACATGCTTTTAACTGTAGGGTGTTTTAACTACCTTAATCAGTGTCGTTATTCGGTTAAGAATAGTTACTTAAGAGTGGTAACTATTGCTGATAGTTGTCCGTATCTATTTAACAGCTGTAAATAAAGAGCGGCTCTGTCTAAAACTTTGAAAGGATTTGAAATGGATTTTTGTACTTTCTGTTGTATAATGTGCCATTTCTTCAGCTTTTGTTTTGGAGACATTTCTTCGGATGCATTAACAGCTGTCTGTTAAGAAAAGTTTTTATTATTATTATTCTCACAACCATCGCCAGTATCTCGTGTTGTGAGGACACTACTTCGAACACTTCCATGCCTGTTCTCTCTTCACTTATTACAGACGTTAAAGCTGTCCATGTTATTATATTTTGTCACGATGATTTTATCAGCCTCCTTTTTTCTCTTGTATTCAGCTTTTCGTTGCATCAAGTTTCAGAATAAACTTACGTATTTTATGCCATAAACACAAACAAAATATTAAGATAAACATTAATAAGTGCACTATGGGAAATACCATATGTCAAACTCTTGGTTACCATTTTACTAATGAATAGAGGGTCGAACGCCCTCACCACCTGGCCATTCCTACATTACAAATTTTGTTGGACTAAGTTATTAAAGGATTTTCTTTCCGGTTATCACAAAGTGAAGCCAGCTGTAAATTTGAATTGTGCGTATATTATATTCATAAATTTCATTTTCGCTAAAAATAATATCAACATTTTAATAACTGTGGTTCTGTTTTTCATACTTACCGAATCAACCTTAAACTCTAATAATGTGTTTTCCTGAAAACAAAGCCATTATCTGTTGAGTCCACCGGTGAGATTTGAGAACTTCCTTGTGGTGCTGTAGATCTGAATACTTCCCGCTGCATCAGCAGCAGACTGTAGAAATGACACATGTTTATTGATTTATAACAAAGACAGATTAATATTTACATTAAATGTTGCTATGAAAAAATATTAAGAACTCTTTGAATACTCTTTCACTAACGAATAGTGGGATTCACCGTCCAATTATAACGCCCTCACCGCTTAAAGAACGAGCTTCTTTGATATGACGGAGATTCGATGCCGCGATTCGCAGATTAAGATTTGGGTGTCTTAACCACATGGCCAAACCGGGTCGTTTTACCATGAATCTGCGACAAGAATAAAACATGCAAATACCGCTTTCTCAACAAAACATAAACAATCTATAATAAATATATATGCTGGCCATATGTTTGTTTGCTTTTTGAATTTCGCACAAAGCTATTCGAGGGCTATCTGTGCTAGCCGTCCCTAATTTAGCAGTGTAAGACTAGAGGGAAGGCAGCTAGTCATCACCACCCACCGCCAACTCTTGGGCTACTCTTTTACCAAGGAATAGTGGGATTGACCGTCACATTATAACGCCCCCACGGCTGAAAGGGCGAGCATGTTTGGCACGATGGGGATTTGAACCCGCTTCCGTCAGATTACGAGTCGCACGCCTTAACACGCATGGTCATGCCGGGCCTGACCATATGTACACACATCATACAATCCATATATAAACAACTTATTAAAAAATAACTACTTAGTATATTTTCCTTTTTAAATTAATATGTTATTCTAATTTTACTTTTGTTGTTATTATAATAAAAATACATTTTATTTATGATATAACTTCAAAGTTTAACTTACTTTTTCATATCTATAAGTCTTAGTAGCTTCTCACAGTTCCTGGTGACTGTACGTAACCAGTTTCTTCTGCTCCTTTACTACTAGCTATTTAAAAAGGCGACAAACGTTAATTGAATGATTGATATTTTGAAATTAAGCAGAAATTTACACAACTGGTTATCTTTGCTCTGCTCACAACGGATATCGAGGATTCTCGGTGTAACTATTTCTTGAACAGTGAAAGTTACAAAACCGGTAAAAGAAGGAAATGAAAGGCATATAATAAAGTATTTTCTTATTCATATCCACAATAAAATCTTTTCGATATTTTGGATATTACTCCCAGTGACAAACGGTATATATATGGACTTACAACATTAGAGATCTGGTTTCGATACCCGTCATAGACAGAACGCGGAGAACTAATTGTGTAGCTTTATCTTAACTTTATAGACAGACAAAGGTTTGGTTAAATATACATATTTGTTTCACTAGGATAACAAAAAAAGAATGACTAAGAACAAGCCTTGAATTACGCCCAGGAAATCTCCAAAGTAAAAGGTAAAATATCTTTATTTTTTGTTTGTCTAGTATTAAAAGTACTAGCAAAATATTTTAAAATTTGTGAAATGTTTTCCTAAAATATTTATTTCATCATACACTAGACCCGAAAAGAAAACCGTTTCTTCCTCCCACTTACCAAAGTTACACCAATTGCAAAACTTCAATAGAAGCATTGAAAGTATGGAATTAAAAAAACAACCTAAGTTCAGTTACTTCTCTTTGCTAGAACAACCACAAAAAGATTTCTCAAGCAATTTCAATTCAAAATTGGAGAAAAGAAATCTGCAAAGAAAATATTTCATATAAAAATACTTATTTCATATCATGAATTTCCACTTTCTGAAACTAAACTTCTTGTTCCTTTTCGAACATTTAACAAAATCAGGTAACTTAGTCAAAAACGAAACAGTTGGTTTATTTTTACGAAAGCAAACTGAACTTGAGTTTCGTTTCAAACTTTTAATTAATCAATCTACTTGTCGCAATAGTGACGATAATTGTATAATTTGTGCAGATCGTGTACCAGTATTATATCCACTAGGATGTAATAAATCAGAATAGTCTTAAGTTATTTAATGGAGAACAATCGTTACAATATACATTTGCCTTTTGGTTGTTACATCTAAACAAATTAAAGAACCGGTGTAATAGTTTCAGAGGTAAAGCTCATTATCATCAGTTAACAATAATTTTCAACACTTGAAGAAGATGAAAAAAGTCACGTCTAATTTAATCAAAAAGTCAAAATATACTCAGAATATTCAGCTGATAAAAGCGACTAATCATATAGTTGTTGTAAATAAATATCCATAGCTCTTGTTAGAATAAAGAAATACTACATAAGCCTAATATTTCAAGCCATAGTTATAGAGAACCATAAGAAAAATCCTGGGCATTAGAAAATCGACACATATCTGTACACCTAACCAGGTACTTACCAAACCAAAGTTAGTTAAAAAGGATCAAAACGTAGAAAGCAAACCATGATTATTACAGGGCAAACATATTGAAGACAAAGGAAAATCTTGTTCATCATCTTGTTGCGATCTAACAGATATGTTTCTTTAGAAGGATTGGAAACAAATAAAAATATATTGGACTGTATTTTAAGTAAGAATGAGCTATCGTTACCTTATGATAGAATATAAAATAATCTGTCAACTTGAACAGACTACACACAGACAAAATGGGACAAAAATCGAATCTCACATCACAGCCAATCAATTCTGCAAACTTAATGGAATCACCAATTTACAACCAACACCACGATCGGTAATGAATGATTAAAAAAGTGAAATCACTTACATTACTCTTATTCTATAGATGTACATCTCAACGAACATTCGAATTAAACATCACCTTCACGTGCTTATATTGATTATACTAGGCTAAACACCAAAGTAGGGAGTGTGTACGTCGTGTTGAGTTCCTACACTTCTAACATTTATAAACATTCCCGTACCAAGTCTAATAAGCGTATTTCAGATTTAAAAAAAAAATTATGACATATCCTTACAAAAAAATGCGTCTCTGTTTCATGATTCGTTAAATTTATTTACTTTTTATTATTTCCAATTGTTCCCGGATATCGTTGGCTTTAATATTTCATGGTTAACAGAATATTTTAAATTATGTTTTTTTTTTCTTTTGTAATACTCTGCTATGACCAAATTCTCAATATTTTAATGTGTTCTACATGCTTAATGTAAACGATATTTTAGATCACGTTTTATTTCTCCATTATGGTTTCTTCCATGGAAAAATTCCATATATTTATAAATTAAGTATTTTCTCTTAATCGTATGTTGCTTTTTGTATCACCAAAAATCTACTTTATCCTTTTTATCGATTAAAATATAGAATAAGATATTTGTTGATTTTCAACCCGTTAAACAGAATAATAATTAAACCTGTAACATAAGGCACAAGAAACATTTCTTCTAATGCTTCAGCAAAGAAGCACTTTAGGCTAATATAACAATGAGTTGGTAAACAATAATCTATAAACACAATAAAATGATTTAGTTTGGGGAGAACGTACAACACTTTTCGAAATAGTATTGGTCTGTCTTCTTCACCTATCGTTTTCAGCAAAGCAGTACATGGTTTATATACAAGTTCAAATGCAAGAGAAACAAGAATCTAAAAGAAATGTTTTCACCAAAGCTACACAAGGGTTATCTGTAGTAGTGTAAGACTAGAGGGAGCATAAAATGGTATGTCAGTAGAAAGACTAGGGTTATTATAATATATTGTGTGGTTTTGAACGTTAATACAATCCCTATTTATAACTTTGGCTAAACCTCTAGATAGTACTACATTTGCTAAGTAGTGCAATTCAGTTCTGAGTCTTCTTTGTGGTTGCAATGTTGTAACAAAATATAATAAGGAGATTGTGATTCCAAGATTCTCCTTCTAAAACCAAAAAAATAATCGTTCCTTCCATATCTTACATTCATGTATTTAAATATCTGTGTTCGTATAACATGGAATAATACGTAAAGATATCAGTTAAAAATTTCTTAGAAGTCAAATTGTTAATGAAAGCAGCTTTATAATATTTTCTCTTAAGGTTCAAAATCAGACAAAACCAACCATGATGTTACTGAGAAAATAAAATCTTGCCTTTGTCAAGATACCACATTTTTTTTCCTAGGGCAATCAGTGACACCCTCTGTGAGTTCTAAGAGAAACAAGTTCCTCCAGAGGTTGTAACATAAGGGACGCTTAACATTGAAATTTATAATGCCATGATATCAGTAAAACATGTACGTGCCATGAATCACGAGAAAAATTATACAATCTATAGGATACAAAACAATATTAGATACGAACTTGTAAACAAGAAATAAAAATATATTTAACCTTCATTTTGTTCTTATATGCTCTTGAAACAAAACAAGTCAGAAGACTCTTCACCAAACATCTAGTTTATTAATGTAGTTCGTGAGTGCAAATCTAACTAAAGATGAAGGAAGGATATGTTCAGTTCATTACTTTCAGTTTAATTCATTATAGGGAAAACAATTTACTATTCGTTGGTAAAAGAGTAGCTCAAGAGTTGGCGGTGGGTGGTGATGACTAGCTGCCTTCCCTCTAGTCTTGCAGTGCTAGATTAGGGACGGCTAGCGCAGATAGCCCTAGTATAGCTTTGCGCGAAATTAAAAAAAAAACAAAGGACGATACGATGTAGTTATTAAAGTCATAATTTACCTCATGTAGAAGCTGATGTTATTGTGTTTTGAATTTAATTATTTAATCTAGCAGATTCCTTACTAGATAACAAATCAAAGCCAGTTTAGATATTATTTAGTTTTCTGGAAATCAACAATTTTTTATCTTATTTTAGATAAATCTTGGGAAACAGTTAACACCATCTGTGATGATGAAGAAAGATCAATGACTCCGGAAATTTCCATACCCAAAAGTTATGTATTTTCAAGTAAGTTCTGACTCTTAGCTCAAATGGTTGCCAGGACGCTTTACTCACAATCTGCGGAACGCTGTTTTGAACTCCTATCACACCAAACACATACACCCATTTAGCTGTGAAGAAAAACTAAAATATGACGGTCAATTTCACTATTCATTGATAAAAAGAGTAAACAAATAGTTGACGTTGTTTGGTGTTGACTAGGTGTCTTTCTTTTGTTGAAAGGATGGATGGTGTATATAGCCTACGAGTAGAGTCGCGCAAAATACAAAAGAAACCAAATCAAATTGACTAAGTATCGAATAAACATTTTAAAACTATAAAAAACATATGTTCACATAGTTTCTTAATGAAATAGGACACAAATGGTATAAGATAAATACGTAACAGTTCATGTACTATTGTTCTCAGGTGTCTTTATCTCAACATGGTGAACTTATGTTTTGATAAGAATGTGTACTATTGATGATTATAATCTGTTATCAAGCAGAAAAAACTGTTAACTTGAAATGCAATGAAGAGTATGTAATCCAATAATATAATTAGGTTTCATATTTACTTACATAACCTATGTATTTCTTCAATACATTGCACCTTTGCTGCTTGGCTAAAACTAGTTAAACGCTACCTGTCATAACAACTTTGCCGTCAACATCTTGTGGAGTCGTTTTCACTAATAATTTCTTTTTAGCCCTTAATTCTTGTATTTTTGATTCAAGCAGACAAATTTGGTAACATATGTTATATGTGACCCTAAAATAACCATAATTCGTTACCTATTCCACCATATAAATAAATTTAATAATCATTTGACGAACCTCAACTACTGTTTTTCTCTAGACACAATTCCAACCATTTTTCATTCTAAGTAACTTTAGTGTGGGTATTATAGTAACTTGTGAATGAAAGTAGAGAAGAATATATCAACTCCATTACATCTGCTATATCCACTGTTGTCGAGGACTTCTGTACAATACCAGTACTCCACAGTTTGACTGGTACACGACAGATCTAGTAGTTGTTGAAATACTGTTGTCATATTGTCTGAGCAATAACTGTTTTAGAGTGAATCGTGATATTTACCAATTTTATCTAAGTTGTTAACCAGTAACACTAAGGTACTGATTTATCAATATAACACAATTCATTTAAATAAATATTGATCTTCTCTCATACAAGTCACTTATGTGTAAATATACTATGACATATTCATCACAAGTAAGTATTGCTTCTATTCCAGTGACTTTGTCGTGAACAAAAAGTCACTTTGGAAGCGGATCTGGAACGGTCTCAGGAATGTGTTTAGTTGTCATCATAGCTACGAGCCGTTCAAAGAGGAGACGACAAGAGGTGTAAAAGATCCTCTGGACGAGGAAGAGTCCTCCTGGTGTCACGACTCGTAAGTTTTCGGTTTTTATGATTTAAATATGATACCGCATTATCATACTACATATACTCAACGTAATGTATTGCTTTACAAAAACCAAGTTTTAATACATAAATTCTCACCGTGTAAAAGTGGACAAGCCATGGTCTGACTGGATACCGATATTTTCAATTGATGGGTATTCTATGTTCACAAAGGCTAAATGGCAAGTCAGAATCACTTAACATTCCTAATTCTAAACAACTGATTAACCACTCATTGCCATAAGAAACTTTAGCCATTTCTTAGAGCGACCAAACCGAAATACTGATTGTATTTATCTGCATTGTGGCTCGTATTTCAGACACAGAGAAACGCAATCATGCACTCTGAATATCGGCCACTGCTGGCTCGTCCAAGAAGAATATAATAAGTATAAAATAATGTTAACTTTTAATCTCAGTACGGATCTGTTTGAAGAAAGAGTGATTTTTAGATGTGTAAAATGCAACAGTTTTTAACATGAGTTTTGGGTAATCGACGATTTCTAATTTCGAATACATTTTATAGTAAGCATTAAATTGTATTGAGTTTGTATATCATACAGCTTCGTTGGATTTCTTTTAACAACCATGTCGTGTTTTTTTTTTTTTTTTGTTTCTTACTATCATCCGCGTGGCATGACATTAATTAGATGTCTTAACTCTTTGGCCTGGCATGGCCAAGCGCGTAAGGCGTGCGACTCGAAATCCGAGAGTCGCGGGTTCGCATCCGCGTCGCGCTAAACATGCTCGTCCTCCCAGCCGTGGGGGCGTTATAATGTGACAGTCAATCCCACTATTCGTTGGTAAAAGAGTGCCCCAAGAGTTGGCTGTGGGTGGTGATGACTAGCTGCCTTCCCTCTAGTCTTACACTGCTAAATTAGGGACGGCTAGAACAGATAGCCCTCGAGTAGCTTTGTGCGAAATTCCAAAACAATCTTAACTCTTTAATTCATGCTTGTATACAAGGAAAACAACAATCTGTGTTTTATAACATTTATTTTCTCCAAACCACACTCCAGTCGAAACAACCCTGAACAGGGCGAAATGTGTGGTCGAGTGATCGAAATTCAAGTGAAAGAAAAACGTACAGTAGAGGAAGTACAATCAAAGAAGAAAGCATTCGTATTCTTCATTGCTCAGGGGAGGTTGAAGAACAGGAAAGTTAAGCAGCCTCTTGTGTGTATCAGAACAGCGTTTCTTTTGTTATTGTTATTAGAGTAAAAGATGACCTGGAGAGATCACCTGTTTTAACCATTTCCACCACTTTATGATGTATCTCTATAACTTAGTTACTAGACACTGAAATGTTGTCACTTAAGGGACGCTCAACATTGCAATTTGTACTGCGTGACGTTAGTAAATGGTGCACATGCTATAAATCACAAGAATAATTATACAATCTGTAGGATACAACACAGCATGACATATGAACTTCAAAGGCGAGCAATAAACATATTTGTTACTATTTATTTTGTTTTTACCTGCTCTTGATACAAATCACGTCAGAGGTCCCTTCACCAAACATCTAGATTATTAATGTATTTCGTAAGTGCAAATTTAAAGAAAGATGAAAGGACTATGTGCTCAATATATTATTTTCAGGTTAATTAATTATAGGGGAAACAAAATTATCATGGCATAAGCCGGCAGAAAGTAAGGTAACAGTTAATTTAAAATTACAATAACAACAATTGTGAACTAATGATGATGATATGCAGATAAAAGGTCGATATGATGTAGCTATTAAAGTCAGGATTTACCTACTGTAGAAGTTGCTGTTATTGTATTTTGAATTTAATTATTTAGTCTAGCAAGTTTTGCATCGGAACTGAAACAATTTTATCTTAGCGTTTTTCAATTTCACTTCAACAGTTTTGAGCCGACATGGCCTGGTCGTTAACGCAAGGGTCGCGAGTGGAGGCGTTATAACTGACGGTCAATCCCACTATTCTTTGGTAAAAGAGTAGCTCAAGAGTTAGCTGTGGGTGGTGATAACTAGCTACGTTACCTCTTGTCTTACACTGCTAAATTATAGTAAGCTAGCGTAGATAGCCCTCGTGTAGCTTTGCGCGAATTTCAAAAACAAACAAACTTTATTAGTTTTACACTTTGCGCTGAAAAAAGGTTTGAAAAATAAAGTTTATAAAATAGTTAGGGTGAGCATAGTGCAGATAGACCTTTGATAAGATTAAACACACACACACACAGATTCTTCACTCAATGTCACCCATGGAATAACTGCGCATAGCAGTTCTAGGTTTTAAACTGATGAACAAGACGGAAGTTAATTACTGAATAAGACCATTGTCCTTTTCAGCCTGCTACAGTTCCACACCCTACGCACTTAACAGTTTCAATAAGGAAAAGCATAGAAATTATTCAATATGACCTAATATGTTGTCTCCCCACCTGTAGTTAACAGCCAAGTTTATAATTTGAGAGATAAGTCAGGTAATAAATATGCGAATTGAGCACAGTCAATAAGGACCCATTTGCTCAGGGTACGTTGTAACACCAACAGTTGCATAACAAAGCCTGGAAATAAATTGCGTAATCACGCCTTCATAGTTGTAAGTCGCTGTTCCGCGTGTCTTTCATTGATTTCTTGTTACTTTAAGGATTGTTTATGTTGTGAAAAGAGAAGAAAAAAACAAACAAACCGCAATGCATTGTTATTTTTTGTGCCAAAAAATAGTTAAACAATATTCAATATAACTGTTATAATTAATTTGTTAGAAACACTGAACTGCCAGTTTGGGAAATACTTACCTATAGAAAATGATAAATAGTAATAAGAAAAAATCAGTTTCACCATCCGTAACTGCCGGATCATCAACGAGAAGAAGATAATTTAATGGAAGAAGGATTTCAATTGGTTAACACGATCTAAATCTTCAAACATTTTGTTTCCTTATACGCACAATATTTTTTTCACGATATTTTATATTCGTGTCTAACCTCACTAACATCGTTGAACAAAGCAGATTAGCTATTCATAGATGAGTTTTAGATTAGTGACAGACGTACTAACATGTAGGAATCACTACAAAGTATATATTGTTTTAATAGTTCCAGGAAAGCTCGTGACCCTGAAGAAAGATCATGAAACATTGATTTCGCTCTCCTCGATTCTTGATCCGGGTGATGTCATCATAGGATTAAGTGGCGCCAGTGTCAGCCTGGAAAACACCACGGAGATTAGAAACAACATAATAAAAACTAAAAATATATGTTTGACAACAATATTTATTTCGGACCGAAAACACAACTGAATATATAGTCATGTGAAAAAGTTAGGACACCCTATGAAAGCCTGTGTATATTTGTACGATTTTTGGATATATCGATATTTAATCTCAATTTTAACAATACTGAAAGACTATAGGAATATAACTAAACAATTAAAACTGAGGAAAAGACTTTTCAAGACCTTCTGTCAATGCCATGCTTCAAAAATGCATATTCGAACCGAGGAAAAAGTTAGGACACCCTACTCCCTAATGGCTAGTGTTATCCCCTTTGGCTGAAATAACTGCAGTAAAACGCTTCTTGTAGCCATCTACCAGTCTCTGACATCGGTCTGAAGAAAGTTTGCCCCACTCCTCAATGCAGAATTCTATCAGCTGTGAGATGTTTGAGGGGTTTCTTGCATGTACAGCCCGTTTCAAGTCACCCCACAGCATCTCAATGGGATTAAGACCTGGGTTTTGACTCGGCCATTCCAGGACTCTCCATTTCTTAGTTTTCAGCCAGTCCTTAATAGATTTACTGGTATGTTTTGGGTCATTGTCGTGTTGCAGGGTCCAGATCTGCTACAGCTTTAATTTCCTCACAGATAGTCTCACATGATCCTCAAGCACCCTCTGATACACAGTAGAATTCATGGTGGATTCTGTTATTGTGAGCTGTTCAGGTCCTGCTGCAGCAAAACAGCCCCAAACCATGACACTTCCATCTGTATGCTTTACAGTTGGCATGAGGTTCTTTTCCTGGAATGCTGTATTTGGTTCACGCCAAACAAGTCCTTTGTTCTGGTGTTCAAATAATTCAATTTTGGACTCATCTGTCCAAAGAACATTATTCCGGAAGTCCTGGTCTTTGTCTACATTCTCTCTGGCAAACTTCAGTCTGGCCTTGATGTTTCTCTTAGAGAGCAAAGGTTTCCTCCTTGCAAACCTCCCATGCAAGTTACACTTGTGCAGTTTCTTTCTGATTATAGAGGCATGCACTTTCACAGCAACAGTAGCCAGAGCCTGCTGTAGGTCTCGTAACGACATTTTAGGGTTTTTGGAGACCTCTTTTAGCATCTTGCGGTCTGCTCTCGGGGTGAACTTGCTTGGACGAACAGGCCTGGGCATGTTGACAGTTATCAGTGATGTCGAGAAACCCACTTGTTGAGAAATTTATATGCAAAGTGAACCTGAATGTGAACCTGACGATGACCGAAGAAGGTCGAAACGCTGTTCGCTCTTCTATGTAAAATATTTTCTCAACCCAAACGAGCCGTTTTTGCATATAAATGTTGACAGTTGTTTTGAAAACCCTCCACTTGCTGACTATTTTCCGGACAGTGGAATGGCTAATTTCAAACTCTTTTTAAATTAGAGACTGGTAGATGCCTACAAGAAGGGGGTAACACTAGGTATTAGGGGTAGGGTGTCCTAACTTTTTCTCAGTTCGAATACGCATTTTTGTAGCATGACATTTACAGAAGATCTTGAAAGATCTTTTCTTCAGTTTTAATTGTTTATCTATATTCCTATAATCTCTCAGTATTGCTAAAATTGAGATTAAATATCTATATATCCAAAAATGTTACAAATATACACAGGCTTTCATATGGTGTCCTAACCTTTTTACATAACTGTATGCAAAATTACTTCAAATGACATTTTCATTAAAATTGTAATTATCTGTGTATTTATTCATGTTACTTATCATGTTTAATATTGTAAAATAATAAATTAAGAAAAGTTTAAATTCTATTTCTTATTGTGTTAAATCTATTGCAAAAAAATTGTATTGGATTTTATTAGTAAAAAGATAAAATAACACCAAGAGAATTCAAGACAGACTTGCTGCAGAGGAATCAATCTGGATAGACATATAACTTATGAGGAAACGGACAGTTTTATTACAAAATGTAACTATCTTCATATGTGTAAAAACGTCTGGGATGGGTAGAGAAAGCACCATGTTCATTTCTGGACCCATACCTGTCGTTTTTACATATATATTATTCTCTACAAGTGGGATTTCTCGTCATCATGGATTCTAACTGTCTTTAGATACTTGGATCAGGTGTCACTAGAATGCATCCATATCGTTGTACAGTTATATTCTTTCCTACCTGGCATCATTATGTGCTTAATTTATATGTCTTGCTTCTGTCACCAGACGAAGCGTTTCCAGATTGCTATGACTGGTGACAGAAATGTCATTGTTTCACAAAGTCGGGTTAGTACATATTTGATTAATATAAATATAATTAATAAAATCAGTTTAAATTAGTAACTTACCAGTTAATTAACTTTCCTTACCATTCAATTAAACTATCATAGAAAATTTTGACACTGTAGAATAATTAAAACGAGCTCTTAGACATTAAATTAACTCAATAATGATTTTCGGTAACATGATTACAATGAAATAATCAGGACATATTTTTTTTTTAATAATTTATTAATTTTCTAACAACATAGAGTTTTCAATATGACATGCACACAATGACACGTTTTGTAACATAACATTTTCGGAAAGTATTAGTCAATCTCGGTTGTGCCATCGTCTCAACTAAATTATAATAATTTAAAAAGAATTACAACCAGTCGTTATCATTCATATACTTATCAAACGTTTTGTCTGAACTCTCATTTACTTCTTCTACATCGTCTGAAGATAACCCATCCCAAAGGCCAACCAACCTCTTAAATAATTGAAACTGTTTCAGCTAAAAATGACTCCTAGCCTTCCATACATTATACCTGTGTCCCCTAGTTCTACTATTTTCATTGGCAAATAGGGAAAAAAAACGATCATGCATCAGCACAATAACAACTCTACTTTCAATCTTAAACAGTTTCATCAAACCAATACAACTCTTGTTTCATGTAGAGAAAACAGTTTGATAAATTTCATGATCTCCACGTATGACAAAACATTTTCTTTTCTTTCAATGTACGTTTTAGATCTACAGAACATCTTTTCTCATATATCCTTTTTGATATTTTCATTTATTGTTTTACCAACGTTTTGATCTTATGAATCTGGTATCATACCAGTCAATTCAAATTTCTTAAAATTTATGACGGTTTAAGTAAATCTTATCTCTTAAACTGTGTGTGACTCAACCTGTTTATTGTTTCCTAGTAGCTACATTTTTCATTCTATAAGGAATATGTTTACCTTGAATATTGAATAATTTATCTTTAAAAACTTTAAACATCTGATCAGTGTCGCCAAATAACTCAGATGACCAATTCAGAACAGATTATTCTTGTACCATCCTTTCAATTTTTATTTTAAATTATGACCCAAATATCATTGTTATTTACCTATATTTACAACAAAACATTGCATCTAATAGAACACTTTTTATATCCATTCAGATGTTCCACAATTTTCGTAATCATTTCTGTATTTGAAATTAAGAATAAATTTAACATAACATTGTTTTAATAGATTTATTGACCAATTGCTTAAGAAGCTCAACAGTTTACAAAATCATTTCTCCTTCGTGGTTTGACTTCAATATTACCCAATATATATGTTACATTATGATTTCATTAAGAGCTGAAATCTTAATCTGATTGTGAAGATTGTCACTAATTTCATCAGTAGTATTGTGGTTTTTAAGAAATTCCCACTGAAAGGCCTTTCCTTTTATATCCACAAATAACAACCTAAATGGATTCTATCTCCAAACTAATATCCTTAATGTGACCAGAATGTAACCCATACTTTACATATAAACCCATTCTTCTCTTCTCTCTTTAATATTCCATTCACTTTAAATAGACAGAAACTCTGTATTTAAAAACAATTCTCTATTCCTACCAGTGACATAAAGTCATCTATTTTATTTGTTTTATATTTCGAGCATTATAATAATAACAATTAAGCTTGTTAGTAATTATAATTCCTATTTCCTATAATAAACATGTCTCCCTTTTATTTTCTTTCAATTTAATTTTTCCTTGTCCTTGTTAGTTTTGCAGACAAAATTACTTCATGTCACTTTTTCTTTAAGTTATTTCATGAACTCACGACACTTCTCATAATTATCTATATTAAATTTTCTGCTTTGTCAGTTACATCCTCCATCTGTACCCTCAGGTACTATAATCTTTTTCCTCCCTATTCACAACATTGATTATTGTCCCCCTCTTTGTAATAATCACTTATAGCTGATAGTCTACTTATCTTCCACGTCTTTCTCTGACCCTTTGGTTTTTCCTTCCATCCGACATTTCGTATTACTAAAAACAATGTACACAGTGTAATGTACACATCTGATTTATCCATTCTTCCTTCCTTTATGTACACAGTGTAATGTACACATCTGATTTATCCATTCTTCCTTCCTTTATGTACACAGTGTAATGTACACATCTGATTTATCCATTCTTCCTTCCTTTATGTACACAGTGTAATGTACACATCTGATTTATCCATTCTTCCTTCCTTTATGTACACAGTGTAATGTACACATCTGATTTATCCATTCTTCCTTTCTTTATGTACACAGTGTAATGTACACATCTGGTTTATCCATTCTTCCTTCCTTTATGTACACAGTGTAATGTACACATCTGATTTATCCATTCTTCCTTCCTTTATGTACACAGTTGTAATGTACACATCTGATTTATCCATTCTTCCTTCCTTTATGTACACAGTTGTAATGTACACATCTGATTTATCCATTCTTCCTTCCTTTATGTACACAGTTGTAATGTACACATCTGATTTATCCATTCTTCCTTCCTTTATGTACACAGTGTAATGTACACATCTGATTTATCCATTCTTCCTTCCTTTATGTACACAGTGTAATGTACACATCTGATTTATCCATTCTTCCTTCCTTTATGTACACAGTGTAATGTACACATTTGATTTATCCATTCTTCCTTCCTTCATGAACTGCTGCAATGGCATAAAACGAAATATTAATATAAAACATTGAAAATGTAAAATCGTTCCTTTACTCCTTGTTAAAACTAGTTGTAAAATCTTTAAAGTTCCAGTAAAAATTTTTCTTGAATGTTTATTTTATTTGTAGACCCGAGAACAAAATCTCTTCCTCCTCACTTTCCAAATTAACACAGTTGTAGATCTTCAGTGGAAACATCGAAAGTATAGAATTAAAATTTTATTTACTTTTCTTCGCTAAAATAACCATAGAGATGTTTCTTAAGCAATTTGTATTCAAAAATGGAGAAAATAAATTTGGAAAGAAAACATATCTTATCAAAACACGCCAAAACGTCCACTTTCTAAAACTTAATCTCCTGCTCGAAAACCTGATATATACTCTGAATATTCATCTGATAAAAATAATCAATCACTTAATCTTGTAGAGTTAGTAAACACACGTCCTGAACACTTTTCTTATTAGAGCAAATTAAGACCAAATGCGTCTAATATGTCAAGCCACAGTTATGTATGACCATCAGAAAGTCCCAAACAGCAGAAAACTAACTCATATCTTATATTCGGTAGATCTAACAAGGCTCTTGCCAAACCGAAGCTAGTTAAAAAGGGTCAAAATATAGAGTGTAAAACATGTTTCTTATTGGCCAAAAATATTAAAGACGAAAGGAAAATCTAGTTCAGAATATCGTCGCGATCTAGCAGATGTGTTTCTTTAGAAGAGTTGAAACTAAATCACTTAACTATATTCTAATTGAGCATGAGCTACCATCAACTTCTGATGGACTACGAAATGACCTGTCTACTGAAATAGACAACACACACAACAAATAGATCAAAAATCGAATGTCACATTACAGCAAGTCAGTTCCGCAGATGTAGTTGATTACCGGTTTACAGCATTACTGTCAAGTAAAGTTGGATTGAAGTAAAGTAAAAATCATCAGGCAAATAATTTACTTCAATCTTTTTAAAATACGTACATATCAAGGAACATTCAAACTGAGAATCACATTCACATGTTTCTAATGATTATCTGAGACTAAAGACAAAATGAGGGAATGTAAATACTATGTTGAGTTCTTACACGTCTAACATTTATTAACATTCCCTTAACATGTCTAATAAGTCTATCACAGATGAAACAAAAGTTTATGAGACGTCTCAACATATTCTGACAAGGAAATATGCTGGATCTTCATTCTCTGTTCCAAAATTCATTATATTTGTTTACTCGTTGTATTTTACAATGGTTCACAAATATCATAGGCTCTAATACTTCATGGTTAAGCTAACAATGACAACTTTTATCCATAATATTTTATGTTTTTCTTCATACTTTTCATAATTTTATTCATATATATATGTGTGTGTGAGTGCGTTGTTTCATATTTTTAGTACGAGTTATTTAGGATTAGATAAAAACGTGTTTATTTAATGTCACTGCTCAAGATATTAAAAAGACTAGTGATTTCATGAGGATATTTTGGCGTGAATGGGATGTCGGCAGAAGTCTAGAGTTAGTATAGTAGGCTCTCTTAAATAAAATCCCCATATATGATCTTTGGGCTAAACCAAAATGTAATTGTTCACTTCACCTCTTATATACGTATATATAAATATATTTGTGTGTGATTAACATGGAATAATTCGAAAACATATTAGTTAGGAGCTTCCTAAAACCACGTTATTAAAGAAAATCCTTTTACAATATTTCTTCTCCAGGTGAAATATTATCAGACAAAACCAAGCACGTGGGAACAATTCATCATGATGTTACGGAAAACATAAAACCTAGCGTTTCATCTCTTATTACTGCAATCAGTAAATCATCTATCAAAGGTACAAAAAAATAACGTAGCGCACAAGACCAACCAGTTCCTCCAGAAGTTTTATAACTCAAACTTATGTGTTTTGAAGTAAATCCTGACTCTTAGCTTTAGTGGTTGTTAGGGCACTCTGCTCGTAGTCTGCGGGACGTAGATTCGAACTATGCCTATAAAACGCTTTGTGGGTAACGTTTGCACCTAAGCTTACATTCGTTGTACGCCTATATGTATAGTATAATTTGGGATATGCACGCAAAGCACCTTGTAATCAAGTCTGGTGTGTCCCGCCCAATATTGACACGAAATCAGTTTGCGTTTTTATATTAGTGGAACTTTTACTAATTGTTGCAGAAATGATGTAGATCACGCTAAAAAAAAAGGAACTATGTTTAGACAAAATTGTAATCAAAATTTAATTTGTTTATTCAACATCTTACAACTTCTTTAGAGACATACGAGAGATATTTGTGCTCTGAGAATTCTAAAATAAAAAAAAAAAATCGTGATAGCGGAGAAATAATCCTTTATAGTGATTAAAACAATACCGTCCCTAGTGGCACAGCGGAACGTTTGAGGACTTACAACGCTAGAAAGCGGTTTCGATACCCGTGGTGAGCAGAACACAGACAGACTATTGTGTAGCTTTGCGCTTAACTACAAACAAACAAATAAAACAATACTATCAGATCAAGAAATAACACACGATAGGTGCAAGTATTCCTTGCAAATTGTGATGACGTGTGTGAAAAATTTCAGCAATAGCCAGTCATAGCCCAGTGGTTTCATGCTCTGCAATAACACTTCAGCGTAGTCGTATGGGAAGCAGTGTGGTCAGCAGTTCTCTCAGGTGTGATAATGTCTAAATCATAGTAGTCTCTGAACTGATAATTTAGCCGATGTGTCGTCCACGTCGAGAACAATGATAACGAAATAATTTGTTTACAACAACATGTGATTTCGTACACTTCAAGGACGGATGTAAAAGAGGATAGTTTGTTTCAAAGTTTCGTTTAAATCTACATAAAGACTACCTGCACAAATTCATCCTTAATTTTTAGATACTGGGCTGTAGGGAAGGCAGTTACTCATGAGCACTCGCCGATAATCTTTTGGCTCTTCTTGTATGATCAGTTATGATTGTTACAGTTAGAGAGTGCGGAGAGGGTTTTGGGAATAATGGCCCGAAAGAACACTACACTTAAGATAAAATTGGGAATTGTTCTTAACGTTTATAGTGATTGTTATACAAGTTTATTGGCAATGTATTTAAGTGGCATAAGTAAGTTAAATGTATTTTGAATAAGGTTTTATTTGTTTTTGTTTCTTTTTTAATTTCGCACAAAGCTACACGAGGGCTATCTGCACTAGACGTCTAAAATTTAGCAGTGTAAGGCTAGAAGGAAGACAGCTAGTCATCACCACCCACCGCCAATTCTTGGACTACTCTTTTACCAACGAATAGTGGAATTGAGCGTAATATTATAACGTCCCTATGGCTGAAAGGGTGAGTATGTTTGGTGTGACGAGGATTCGAGCCCATGACCCTCGGATTAGGAGTCGAGCGCCTTAACCACCTGGCCATACTGTGGCCAGGTTTCATTTCCTCAGTAGTTGAAGACAAACCTCATATTTGTTCTTCGACTTTTAATTTTAATAACGACTTTAAAAATCTTTAGGTTTTACACATCTTTACAGTTAAAAAACTAAGTACGATTAGAAAGTAAAAAAACGTGACATTGTAAACTATAAATGAAAATCTAAAAATCGGTTTTATTTTATCTGGTTTTAAAATCTTTCTGTCTGAGTGTTTTGCTTGCCATTAAAAATTAAGTATCATAGGTTTTTTTGTTAATTAAAATATGCTTTTTCAATTAGTATTTAACTGAGTTATCACTTTTGAACTTTTCACTTTAACAATTAAGTAATTTATCTCGTCAAGATAATCTTTCCGAGGTTCCACCGAAACGTCCAAAGCAGTTCCAAGTTGTCGTTTTAAGATTTTGAGTTTCGTTTATCAAACTAGCTTAAGGACGATTTGAATTTTTCAATGAATGATTGATGTTTCCTCCTTTAGATTTTCCAAAATTCGTCTAAAAAGTAGCGTCATTAAAAGTTTATGTAGAGCTAAAATAATTTGATAATTTTTTCCTGTCCAGTGGTTCTTAATATAAATTATTTTTCTTTTTCTATATTGAACGAGTTTCATGAAAGTCATAGGAAGTTCAACACCGGTAACTTTTTAAAGCACTGAAAACGTTAGTCTGTAAGCAAAATTTAATCAAAATATGATTCAATTTTTTTTTATCTTTGTAAACTAAGGTTTCATCGTTGAGTTCATAAATAATATTCTTATTAAAAAGTTCTGTTTCTAAGAACAAATAAACCCTCAAAACACCTGCATATTTTTCATATTGTTCATTGGTTATAAAGCGCAAAGATTGTTTTGTTTGTTTTGGAATTTCGCACAAAGCAACTCGAGGGCTATCTGCGCTAGCTGTCTCTAATTTAGCAGTAAGACTAGAGGAAAGGCAGCTAGTCATCACCACCCACCGCCAACTCTTGGGCTACTCTTTTTTACCAACGAATAGTGGGACTGACCGTCACATTATAACGTCCATACGGCTGAAAGGGCGAACATGTTTGGTGCGACGGAGATTCGAATTCGCGACCCTCAGATTACGAGTCGAATGCTTTAACCCACCTTGGCATGCCAGGCCATAACCACGTGTATCGAAACTCAGTACTTAGTAATATGAGTCCGCAGAGTTCACGTTGTACCATTAAGGGCGCATTTTCTATGATTAGATGATGTATTAAATTTAAAATTTCAATCATCTTAATTCAGAAGATAAATATACAGAGTGGCCCAAAATAAATGTTAAGCTGTATATGGACATTTTTTGTGGGGTGTACTCAAGGACAAACTGCACGGTGGGAAATCGTGGAATGTTGACGAAATGAAAAGTACATCACAGATGTACTTACGGAACTTAATAAACGACCAGATTTGTGTCAGACAGACTTCAGAATTGTGTGAACAGCAAATGGTTTTAATCTGAACATCTGCGGGATTAGCTTGGGATTAACATTCCCATAATTCCGTGCCATGTGAAAAATGGCGTTAAATAAATTGTTAATTGTTTATTTAATTTTTATTTAACTGTTTTAAATATATTATCAAGCATGAACTATATGACTACTTTTGGGCCTGTATATAAACATGGGAAGCTTTGTTTTGAATTTCGCGCAAAGCTACTCGAGGGCTATCTGCGCTAGCCGTCCCTAATTTAGCAGTGTAAGACTAGAGGGAAGGCAGCATGTCATCACCACCCACCGCCAACTCTTGGACTTCTCTTTTACCAACGCATACTGGGATTGATCGTCACATTGTAACGCCCACACAGCTGAAAGGGCGAGCATGTTTGGTGCGAGTGGGATTCAAACCCGCGATCCTCGGATAATGAGTCGAACGCCTTAACACGCTTGGTCATACATAAACATGGGAAGAATATTTTATTTTCGTTTAAAAGATGTATGTTTCAATGAGATGAAAATTAACTCGACCTTTTCAAGTTGTCGACCGTTTCGTTAACTTCAATACTTTTTTTCATCTTTAGAGCATTCTTAGTTGTGAGTCCCCCGGTGGGATTGCGGTAAACTTTCGGATTTACAAGTCTAAAATCAGGGGTGTGATTCTCCTTAGTGAAAACTGTAAATAGTACAATGTGGCTTTGTTCTAGAAAAAAATAAGAAGACACTCAGTGATAAATTGTAGTTAACATGCACACCTATTACCTGAAATGTAATTACTTTTTAATATTATTTTAACTCTTATATTTTAGATTAAAACATATTATCTAACCGATTCGACAGTTTAAAAGAATTTCACAGTTAAACGACATATTAATAACTTTAAAATAAATTATTCAATTTTGCATATGGGTGTGTCCTTGTAAACTAATATAAGGAAATTATATGTTTTAGTGATGCTATTTCTTCTCACCAGTCTTGGTTTGTTTGTTTTGGAATTTCGCACAAAGCAACTCGAGGACTATCCGTGCTAGCCGTCCCTAATTTAGCAGTGTAAGACTAGAGGGAAGGCAGCTAGTCATCACCACCCACCGCCAACTCTTGGGCTACTCTTTTGCCAACGAATAGTGGGATTGACCGTCACATTATAACGCCCCCACGGCTGAAAGGGCGAGCATGTTTGGCGCGACCAGGATGCGAACCCGTGACCCTCAGATTACGAATCGCACGCCTTAACACGCTTGGCCATGCCGGGCCACCAGTCTTGGAAGTCACCAAGTGGTTAGTGTGTTGGACTATGAAAAGGAAGATCATTGGCTTACGTCGCACTGCAGCAAAACCGCTTTTCGCACATTGTGACGGTAAGAACTTTATAAAAGTAGCAGTCACTATCAATTATTCGCTTACAGTAGTCCAAGAGTTGGCGGTGAGCATTGGTGATTAACTGCCTTTCGTCTAGTATATCAGTTTGATATTAATGATAGATAGCTCAAGTGATGTTTGTGTACCTTTGTGTAAATATCAGAAGCAATGAACTCAACACTGGAAACGTTTCAAAAATATAATTTTTCTCAGTATATTTAACCCTCATCCTTCATTCAGTTAATATATGAACAATGGTTATCCAATAATAACATAACATAATGGCTTGGGATAACATACGGCCTATTGGTGTATCTCGGCTTTTCCACACCCTGAACGAAATTAACTTTGAAACAAAAACACTTAAATACATCCCTTATCATTCACATACTTATTCAGCTTTTTCTTAAACTCATTTAAGTCTACTGCCTCTTCAAAATATGAAGGCAAACCATCCCAAAAGCCAACTGCCCTGTTAGGAAAATTAGTTGAAGATGACTCCTACCTTGCTAAAGGCCTTACAATTCTCAACATTAAATATGAAAAGAGATAATTCCTCAACGGTATCAATTACTTCTGCAATCTCAAATAACTTTATTAGATTCTTTCTAACTCTTCTTTTTTCAAGAGGAAATAATTTGAGATATTTCAGTCTCTTTTTGTGTGACAACGTCTCCATCTCAGACACCATTTTAGTTACCCTTCTTTGAACCCTTTTCAATGTCTTTCCTAAGACTGAACACCTAATTCCAAATGTGGCCTAACAAGTGACTCATACAATAACATTATAGCTTCTTTAGACTTACTTTCAATATTTCTGTAGATACAACCTAAAATTCCATTTACCCCACCACTACCAACAACACATCGCTTTGATGGCTTTAGAAACTGATCGACTATTACACCAAGATCCCTTTCCTTCATAACACTGTTAATGTTATTTCCATCCAAATTATATTTATAATTCAAATTATGATAGCCCACGTGTATTTATTATAATTAAAACCCACCTGCCTTTTGTTTTCCAATCTCACTAAATGATCTAAATCCTTTTGTAAATCAGCAGCATCCTCTTCACATCCAGCAACACCCAAGACAGTGGTAACACCTGTAAATGTAAGTACTTTTTTTACTATTCCTTTATTTGTGTGGGCGTACCTTTTCAAAGAACATCAAAAGATTTGAAAGGCAAGAAGATTCCTCGGATTACGATTAACAACCTGGCCACGCCGGGCCTCAGTTGAAGAGTCAAGCTTTAGTCTGTAATAAACTAAACCTGTTCTGCACTAACCTGTCACAGTTAGTAATCTCGTTGTTTGGTTATACGTAACCATTACAGCCAAAGGGAATAATTAGTTAGTTAGTTTGTAGTTAAGAGCAAAGATGCACAATGGACTATCTCTGCTATGCCCACAACGATTATCGAAACCCGATTTCTAGCGGTAGAAGTCAGAAGACACACCACTGTACTACTGTGGTGTTATTTGAACGGTTACTTTCTGTCTCGTCATTAGTTTTTAAATCTTGGGATTTCTGACTTGACCATGTAGCCCATGTCTCACATAAAATGTATTTAAGTTAAAATAACAAATGTTTTTATTCCACTTAGAGTTCAATTTTGTAAATGAAATATATTATTAGTTTTGTGTAATCAGCATAACATAATACTTAGGGTAAAAACGTACTTTGTCAATTCCATTAAAAAGTATATGTTGCAGTATTTAGGTGTTATTACATTTTATATTCCTACCTTTCGTGGTGTAATGATAAGTTTAATAGAGTATAACACTAAAGATCAGATTTCAATTCCTGCGGTGGGAAAAGCACAATTTGTTTTGTGACTTACTTTGTACTTAACAACAAATATATATTTATACATCAATACTATTAAAAATATCATAATAACTTTACGATTGAAATTCATTCTAAATATTTCTTTTTAGTCACGTGAATAGCTCCATGTAAAGGCTCGGCATGGCCAGGTGGTTAAGGGTCGCGGGTTCAAATCCCCATCGCACAAAACATGCTTGCCCTTTCAACCATGGGGGTGTTATAATGATACGGGAAATTCCACTATTCGTTAATAAAAGAGTAGCCCAAGATTCGGTGGTGGGTGATGATGACTAACTGCCTTCCCTCTAGTCTTACACTGCTAAATTAGGGATGGCTAGCGCAGATAGCCTTCGCGTAGCTTTGCGCGAAATTAAAAGAAACAAACAAACAAAACAAAGTCCCCCATAAATATTTAAAAATTGTAATAGAAAAAGGGTTAATGATTGCATTCTGTATCATCGTTCTAATTCTGTATTAGAAAATTCTATATGTGCAGCACATTATGTGAACATTGATAATTTTGGTTAAGTTAAAACTAAAAAGAGATTTATCAATGTCTTCTTTATATTAGCATAGCAGACATGATAAATGCTTCATTTTTGCAATTCTATATAAAGAGTATGACTACATAACAACAAAAATTCACTTTGTTATTTAATAAGTGTAAATTTTCAGTTTCCACGTTCCGATAAGATATTCCTTGTAAACACGATATGCTTTACATCTTCCATTTCTCTCTCCCTCTGACAGTTTTCCTAATTACGTAGCTTTTCTCTTAATGAAAATCGATATTATCTACATTTCCGCCTGAAGAGACTGGCATTGTTCTGGTGCTGAACAAGTTGAAGTGAAGTAATCTACGTATTGATGTAATAGAATTGATCCCTTGTGACATCATCCGGATCAAAACGTCACGAGCCGTCAGTCCTCATCCTCATCACTTCTATTGGTTTTCATCAGAAGCTCTCAAATATCACGAATTTTCTCGGTAAGTGGGCGTGTGAACTCTACAGAAAGGTAATAATGATTCATATCACGTCAAAGATATGCCCGTCACACTTAATTTAAAATTGTTTGATGTAGATTTCAGTGAACGACCGATTTTAAAACACTTCCCCCTTTATCGAAAATATAATTATTTAATCTAAGTTTAGTAAGTACTACTTTCATGCAGTTTTTTTAATGGAAATAAGTATTCATGCAAATATTATGAGAGTCTTTGCCTTCCATTATAAAGGAACTTTCTGCAGTTTTCACATACAAAGAATAAGACAACATTTTCTGAACCAAGAACTAAATTACAAATAAAAACAACAGTTGGATGTTTTATCTTATGATTCATGTAGTCAGCTTATGACCGAGTTGTGATCTGCTTATTTCTGATTCAGTTTAACACTCTCCCAACCATTACTCTTTATGCAACCAGCATGTTTAATTGTCAGAAATGAATCTGGTTGTGAAATTTTTTTTTTTTTTATATTTAATCCAAATTGGATTTGGTTTATTCTTTTCTGATCTACAAAATGATTTGCTAGTTTAAAAAAACATCAAAGAAACATATTAAGAAGTGGCGATTCTATAAAATAACACAATTTTATTTTAGATTATTTACAATGTTGTTGTTTTTTCATTCTAAATTACTTTTCAGGAGTTGATAAAGTTATAATTCACAAGGATTAAAAGAATTAGGAATACCATAAGAATTTCACATTCAGTGTACATATTATATTGCTTTTTCAGAAGCCCCCCGCTAGTACAGCGGTATGTCTCCGGATTTACAACGCTACAATCAGGAGTTCGATTCCCCTCGGTGGGCTGAGCAAAGAGCCCGACGTGGCTTTACTATAAGAAAAACATACGCTTTTTAGATTATAGAGGCTTTGATTTATTCTAGCAAAAAAGAGTGCTCCTAATAGTCGAGTTAGGCTTTGTTTTTATTCTAGCGAAAAGGGTGTTTCTAATGGTCTAGTGAGGCTTTGTATTTATTCTAGCAAAAAGGATGCTCCTAATGGTCTAGTGAGGCTTTGTATTTATTCTAGCAAAAAGGATGCTCCTAATGGTCTAGTGAGGTTTTGTATTTATTCTAGCAAAAAGGATGCTCCTAATGGTCTAGTGAGGCTTTGTATTTATTCTAGCAAAAAGGATGCTCCTAATGGTCTAGTGAGGCTTTGTATTTATTCTAGCAGAAAGGATGCTCCTAATGGTCTAGTGAGGCTTTGTATTTAGTCTAGCAAAAAGGATGCTCCTAATAGTCGAGTTAGGCTTTGTATTTATTCTAGCGAAAAGGGTGCTTCTAATGGTCTAGTGAGGCTTTGTATTTATTCTAGCAAAAAGGATGCTCCTAATGGTCTAGTGAGGCTTTGTGTTTATTCTAGCAAAAAGGATGCTCCTAATAGTCGAGTTAGGCTTTGTATTTATTCTAGCGAAAAGGGTGCTTCTAATGGTCTAGTGAGGCTTTGTATTTATTCTAGCAAAAAGGATGCTCCTAATGGTCTAGTGAGCCTTTGTATTTATTCTAGCAAAAAGGATGCTCCTAATGGTCTAGTGAGGCTTTGTATTTAGTCTAAAAAAAGGATGCCCTAATAGTCGAGTTAGGCTTTGTATTTATTCTAGCGAAAAGGGTGCTTCTAATGGTCTAGTGAGGCTTTGTATTTATTCTAGCAAAAAGGATGCTCCTAATGGTCTAGTGAGGCTTTGTGTTTATTCTAGCAAAAAGGATGCTTCTAATGGTCTAGTGAGGCTTTGTATTTATTCTAACAAAAAGGATGCTCCTAATGGTCTAGTGAGGCTTTGTATTTATTCTAGCAAAAAGGATGCTCCTAATGGTCTAGTGAGGCTTTGTATTTATTCTAGCAAAAAGGATGCTCCTAATGGTCTAGTGAGGCTTTGTATTTATTCTAGCAAAAAGGGTGCTCCTAATGGTCTAGTGAGGCTTTATATTTATTCTAGCAAAAAGGATGCTCCTAATAGTCGAGTTAGGCTTTGTATTTATTCTAGCAAAAAGGGTGTTTCTAATGGTCTAGTGAGGCTTTGTATTTATTCTAGCCAAAAGGATGCTCCTAATGGTCGAGTTAGGCTTTGTATTTATTCTAGCGAAAAGGGTGTTTCTAATGGTCTAGTGAGGCTTTGTGTTTATTCTAGCAAAAAGGATGCTCTTAATGGTCTAGTGAGGCTTTGTATTTATTCTAGCAAAAAGGATGCTCCTAATGGTCTAGTGAGGCTTTGTATTTATTCTAGCAAAAAGGATGCTCCTAATGGTTTAGTGAGGCTTTGTATTTATTCTATTTCTTTTTCATGGAGTCAATAAATCAAACTTAGTTGATCACTAATTTTCGAAATATTAATTTTATATGATGTTCAACGTGAGAATTATTATGTAGAAAAATACCTAGGTTTGTAAACAGGAGTACTCTTTTCTCAGTTACTGGCGTTTGCGTATTGGTTTCTTTGTTTTGTTTACTTTAATACAAAGCAAGCAGTTTTTTTGTTTGTTTTTTTTTTGCTTTTTACTTAAGAATATCTTTCACTGGAACTTTAATTACTTCCATTTTTGCATCCTTCTCCACACCAAAGTGTGAGACGCACATAAACCTTGATCTGATTTTATATCTCAACCATGATCTCTACCAGCCTTCCCTCAAATTGAAAATCTTTAGGTAGGATTATAATAAATTAATCTATGACACCTTTGGCATTATCAAATACATCAACCGAAAGGGTTTGACCTCCTGAGTCTAATTGTTTGTGTGCAATTAAGCACAAAGCTACATAAAAACCTATCTGTGCTCTTCCCACCATGATAATCGAAACACAGTTTTTAGAGATGTGAGTTCGTAAGCTGTACCAATAGGGAACCCTGAGTCTAATATTGTGATTAGTTCTCATATTGGTCAAGCAGTGACAGAGATATGCCCTACAAATTTGTACTTAGTGAAAAAAACAGTCAGAGCCGCCCAGCCGCGGCTAAAAATACAACGACTTTCCATCTGAAGGTTTGTTTGTTTTTGAATTTCGCGCAAAAATACATGAGAAATAATTGAAGGTATGAAATGTTATTTGGTATTGAGAAAGTTTCCTTGACCTTGTAGTTTCGGCTCAGCAGATAACTGCTCTTCGTGGCTTTGCTGTAAGAAAACACACTTTTTAGTTTATCACACTAGAAGATGATAAAGGCTTAAATATGTAATGCTTAATACACAAAATTGTTAACAGTTATCATTTAGCAATCAATCTTTACGTAATGCCCAAAAATTCCTCTCATAATATATCGAGTTCATTTTTCAAAATTAATCCAACTAGAAGCATTTCTTTATTTGGAATTGTAAATAAAACCTACAGTTGTTTAATTTTTTCAATAGTTGCTTCTTTTCGCAACATGTTTTAATAGCTAATTTAGTCAGCTATAATATAAATTAAAAATGTTTTACGGATTTGTGCTGAATAATCTTTTGGATATGAAGTTGAAGTATATAACAAAAGTTGTCATCTTTCATAATAAAACTCAAAATTTCCTTTTTGTGAAATAATATTTACAAATATATCTAAATACAGAAAGAGATAGACAGAAGAAATGAAGACGGTTGGTTTGTACAAGTACAACATTCAGTCCATTGATGTAATTTTGAACTGCCTTATTTTCTTTCTTACTGCTTTTAATTCCTAACCTTGAACTAAGTTACAATCGAATGTATAGGTTCATCTTCTAAAGGATATTACGCTGGTTTTCCTGACGTCATAAAAGCCAAAACAGTTACCATGTGAACGGTTTATGTGAATATCACGTGACTTTTTCTTCTTTTCTGTATATTCCGGTATAATAATACTATATACCAATTAGTGTATGTGAACAGTAATATGTTTGCTGAAAAACATATTGTACCGTAAATAACCAAATACGCCACATGCACGTGAAATTAGTCTAGGATGACAAGTTAGAGCTGATGACATTAGGCTTCATTTACAGTTGATTTTGTTTGTTTAACAGTTTCTAAATGAAAAAATTCGTCCACCTGGAATAGCCTTTTGCCATAGTATAATCTTATCTTTCGTAAGCACGAAGTATAGTAATAAGGTTTGCTGTGTATATCAGCAACTATACTATGGTGAAATGGAAATAGAATAATCTTTATTCTCTTGTTACTATGACAACTATTAGAATTGTACCTGAAAGACAAACATGCTTTTAAAATAAACATTAATGGCACGAAATGTCAGAATTTTCGACTTTCGTCTAACAAGTTTTTTTATTGTTGCTGGGAAGAAGTCCTGTGATTTGTTTTTTTGCGTTATCCAGAAACATTGTTTGAGTCACAACGGCCTGACGATCAGGGTACTTGACTCGAAATCTGAGGTTCGCAGGCTCAAAACATTACGATGAACATGCTTGCGTTTTCATCGGTGGAAGCGCGTTGTCCTACAAAACAAATTGTCCTACAGCTAACCAGAATTCGAACCTGCGATCCTCAGATTACGTGTTAAGCACCATAACCATCTGATTATGCCAGAGTTATTGTTAATGGAGAAAGTCGCACATAAACAGAAGTTCACTAAAATACGCAGCCTGCTGTTTTATCACTGTAGAACTGGCTTGTGGGGTGTAAGGAATTAGCTATACTGTCAAAGCAGAATATGGTGCAGTACAAGGAAATTTTGACTTCAGACATTGCTGTAAGCTGTCAAAGTGAATGATGTATATTTCGATGTAAAATAAAACTTTTCAATTTTTTTTTTTTTTTGTATTAAATCCCGAGCTCTCAGTAGCCCTCGTCATTTGTTTATTCTTAATGGTCTAGGAGGAGTCTGCTTGGGTGTCAGATCTTGTTCAGAAGGGTCTGATTTGATTGTGTGGAAGATATTACCTCCCCTCTAAAATGTTAGTGTTTCTTGAACACAAATCTTGATTGAAGTTTCTTAGCTGCGGCATAACGGTTCTTTGTTTTTATCAAGTACAACATTTTATCTCGTAGCTTTGTCATCACTTGACTGATTTGAGATCTAATTAGAATTTTGAACTCGGGAGGTCAAACGTTTTTATTGTTGTATGTGACCGCGCCCAATGTATCGTTAATTTACTATAATCCTGCCTAAAATAATTTCAGTTTGAGGGTAGGTTGTTGTAAAGACGTTGATGAATAATAAAATCGAATCGCGTACACGTGCACCCCACGCTAGCGCACAAAAATATAGCTAATAAAAAAAGAAGTCATGATTTAATATACTCTAATATTTCCACAAAGAATTTCAAGTTCCCACAACTATTGAGGATCTTCTCTTGTTTTCTGTGAATAGTACAACTCTCAGAAAAACTTCATGATTTATGTCGCGTAAAAGTAGTTTCAGTCAGCTGTGTAACACACAATTCTGTTTTAATTGCCCCCCCGCTAGCACAGCGGTATGTCTCCGGACTTACAACGCTATAATCAGGGGTTTGATTCCTTTCGGTGGGCTGAGCAGATAGCCTGATGTGGCTTTGCTGTAAGAAAATCACAATCACTGTTTTAATCCTATAACATCTGCAGAGCTTTTACATTCTGGAAACTTGATTAGATCTTGTAAACATGTACATTGATTAATTATTATTAAGGGGGTTGGCTGCAAATTAAACAATAAGGAATTCTTTAGGTATGTGATGGATAAGCAATATGATAGGGTGGATTTGAGCCTCATACAAAAAAAAATTAATATTTGGAAGATGGCATTGGTTATTAAATTATATTTTCTCTTCAATTTTTATGAAGTAAGGTGCAAGTACAAAGTTGTGAAACCTAAAAATTCACAAGCCTCCTGCACCAGACAGACTTTATTCTAGAATTTTAAAGGAACTTAACGACTTTATTTGTGAACTGCTAGCTAATATTTTCATAGCTTGTTTTGTAGTGAAAAGTATTAGAAGACTGAAAATTGGCTGATGTTTGTCCAGCATTTAGAGGAAGTAATAAACATTTCCCAGGCAATTATAGGTTACTTCGTCTTGCATCAGTAATTGGAAAAGTTTTGGAGAATATGATTAAAGATGCATTGCATGTTCACTTAAAGTTGTTTATTAGTATTAAGGAACCATTGTATTTTCACTAAGGGAAAGCCTTGTTTAACAAATCTTCTGACACTGAGGATGTCATTGCAAGAGTTGGTGAAAGAAATTTGGTTTACCTTGATTTTCAGAGAACATTTGACAAGGTGCCTCACAAAAGATTTGTTACAAAAAATTAATCTGTGAATGTGGGAGAAATATTATTAAATTTTATAGAAAATTGGCTGGAGAGTAGAAAGTAGTAATAAATGTAATTAGATCTGACTGGATCGCGGTTACCAGTGGTGTGCCTCAAGACTCTGCACACTCTGCACTGGGCCCTTTGCTGTTTGTGATTTATATTAATGATATTGACTCTTGAATGGCTCACAAAATTATTGAAGTCTACAGATGACATTAAAATTTTGGGGTTAGTTAATTGTATAAAGGTGCAGGAGACTTACAAGGAGATTTAAGTCATTTGATGTATTGGGCCAGTATGTGATAGATGATGTTTAGCTGTCCAAAATGTAAAGTGATGCATGTGGGTTTTCACAGTTCAAATTGTTGTTACAATTTACATGGGAATAAGTTCAATACTGTGGTTGAAGAAAAAGATTTTGGTGTTGTGATATAAAAATTGCTTAGGGCATCTAAACAAAGTATTGCAGTTATAAATGGGGCTACTGTAATTTTGAGTAGCATCTATAAACATATTGAATACAAGATAATGGACATTATTGTTTTACTGTATAGATCTCTTGTAAGGCCTCATTTAGAGTATTGTATATAGTTTTGAGCTCTATTCCTTAAGAAGGACATTTAATTGTTGGAGAAAGTCCTGAGAAGAGCCACTAGGATGATACCTGATATGGTGGGATGGTCATTAGAAAAGAGACTAAAATTTCTAAACTTGTTTTCTGTGGGAAGGAGAAGGATCAGGTGGGATTTGATTGAGGCGTTTAATGGTATTTGTAATATAGATCCATCAAACGTTTTGTGTTTAGCAACGAAAACAATGGAACAAGGAGTCATAAGCTTAAATTTTGGCAGTGTAGGAGTTGTCTGCAGTTTAGACAGTATTATTTTCTAAACAGTCTTTGGGATTTGGAATGAGCTGCTTTCAATGGCAGTGGAGGCATAAAATTTAACTGAGTTCAAGAAAAGATTGGATTAATACATGAATAGAAAAGGGTGGTTTTAATTTGGAGCCAGAAGGGGCATCCTTGATAGATAATAAACTCCTTTTTGGCCCTTTAGAATTTTGAATTTATGACTAGTTTAATAACATCTATTTGCTGTTAGCAGAAATGAACATTTCATAAATTTATTAGCAGGGGTATCCATACCCTGGATGGAAGTTATGTAAATTTGTGATTAATGAAAGGTTAGCTTAGGACGTGAAAAGTTATTTTCTGTATGTATAATTTAAAAACAACGTATTGTCCATAAAAGCAGCAAAACACAAAACTTGAAACTGTAAATTTGAATGTATCTCCTCATGGACTTAACCACTTTGCTCCTATTGGTGGATCTTAAAATTTGGCAAAAAGTTAAAAAAAAAAACGCCTGCAAAATGGAAATTTTGTATTTGTCCATGGACCCAATGAACCTCCATATCAGTTTTGGTGAAGATCCATCCACACCCTGTGAAGTATTTACATAGACATATAACAGACAGTACTGTTATATTTATACTGATCTGCATGTAAAATATTTGACTGTATCTGCACCCTGAGAATGGAGAACAATAAAGCTGGCAATGGAAATGGAGGCAAATTGGTAAAATTGTGACTCCTATTGCAAATCTACATGCACACAGGGTAAATATTTCACGAAGTTAGGACTTGCACATCATGTATTAAAAAAAATGTTTTTACAATATTGTTCAACTAATAGTATGATCTGTAAGGTTTGTTACTAATATCTGTTTATATATTTGCTTTTGTAGATTAATTTTTTATGATGCTAGAATCATTATAATGCTGTTTCCTAGCTAAATGGAATTAGTGTGATAAAAATATTTCAGCTTGGTCATATGCTAAGTCTTTTAGTTATCTTAAACTTAGAATTACATGACTGTATAGTAAAAGTAACTAAATTTATCATGATGTAAATGTTAAGATTTTTATTTTCTACATCAGCTCTACAAGTGTTAGACTGAAATAGGTATGCAGTGGTTGAAATAAACCTAAAGTAATTACATGAAAGTATTATTTTTCTCTTGATTTTTTAATCAAGAGCCTATTCATATAGGCTAATATCTTTTAGGTAATACCATGTAAAAATTATTAACATAGTTTTTATTGTATTTTCAGCAGCAGTATGATGCTTATAATTCCATTTATCTTTATCTTGCTTAAAGACAGGCATATTTTCTAAACATTTAACCCAACTGCTCTTAATTATTCACATAACATGAAAATTAAATAGGGTAATATTTTAGGTATACCTTGTTTTAAAAAAAATTTCAGGTTTTGCTACTTAAAAGTAATAAATGGAAAACCTGCTGGTGTAAAAATGCAAATATATTGTCATCAATCAGATTTTGTACATTTAATTTCAAGTTTCATGCCATAATAATAATGACTTTGGACTTCATTTTTAAGATTAGAACTTTTATCCATTTATGAGCTTATCTGTTTGGCAAGTCTTACAGTATGCCGACCACACTATTATCTTTTTTATTTTTATTTTACAGAGAAAAAGTCGAGTACCTTTAAGGTACTCATCATGTAAATTTTACATGATGAATAAATGTAAATTTAACATCAAACATTTGACACTTGAGTTGGTAACAGACATTTAATATTTGAACACTTTGGAATAAACATGTACTTCATCTTTGGCAAGATATGTTAAACAAGATAAAACATGCAAACACTTTTTGAAATTCAGAAAGTTACAACATTTAAAAAAAAAAGTGAAATAAGTAATAAATGTTAGGATGGGTATAGGTTGCAATATAAATATTACAGTAATACAGTTTCTCTATCAGAAGGGGGTTCAAATCCCTGTAACATTAAACATGCTTGTCCTTTCAGCCGTGGGGGCATTATAATGTGATGGTCAGTCCCTCTATTTGTTGGTAAAAGAGTAGCCCAAGAGTTGGCAGTTGGTAGTGATGACTAGCTGCTTTCTTTCTAGTCTTACACTGCTAAATTAGGGAGGGTTAGCACAGATAGTCCTTGTGTAGCTTTGTGCAAAAGTCAAATCAAACCAAACTCTATCAGATTTATACAAGTTATTTAGAGCAAATGTAACTGGTGTTGTGTTACTATTTAGAGTTGGAAATTAATTTACAATAAGTTTTTTCTATAATTAAAAGTTTTATTATTGGATGATGAAGGTGAAATAATTTTGAAATTTTTAATCAGAATGATGTGGTTGCTACTTTCACTGCATGTGTAGTTGTGGTGTCTGGAAGATGTTAAAGTTGTTTTACAGTTTGATACCCCTGTATTTCCATAGGTTTGTAGTTGTAATTGTCATGCCGTTTTGCTAGTGTGAGTGGTATCGTGTATATTTAAACACAGCATAGAAACATAGAGAAGTAGGTAAAGTAGATACTAAGTTAACATACTTGAAGGGTGTTTTGCTGATAATATATATGTATATATATAATATTCCTTATTTTAATTTGTGAGTATTGTGTTAAAAAACAAAAAAAAACAAAAAACCACAAAAAACTTCGTTTCTCTTATAAAAAGAATTACCAATTTTAATGTGTATTGGTGTACAGCATAATGGGGCTCATTTTTGTTAGAATAGAATAGTGTTAGAGTTTAGCTGCTGTGTATTAAAATATTCTGTGAGATTGTTATTTTGGTAGTAACAGATGCTATTTGCCTTATTGAGAAGAATGAGTAACATGTTTTGTTTATAGGAGTGTAGAAAGAAACTGTTGAAATAAGTATGTAAACCTGTATTTGTTTTTTAATAAATGGAAGTTTAAACTGATTATCTAACTTGGTTGATTGGGATATCAAATAAAGGCAGTTTTTTATTTTCCTATGTTTCACAATTAAAATTAATGTTATTAAATAACTATATATAAAGTACATTGATGACATTTTTTATTTTGTAGAAGCTGTGGTCACATTAAACAAGTCATAAATTATTTAATGTAGTTAGTTTCTACAGAATAAAAATGCCATTAAAAATCTTCTATATAAAGTCTGTATTTGGTGAGAGAGCTGTCCAGACAAGGACACTCGTAGCAATAGAGATATGTTTGTGAGTAGTAGCCCTAAAATTGATTAATTTTTTCTCTGTCTTGTTGATTTTATATATGACCATTGAAGACAAAGTGAATATCATTAAGGAGGGCAGATGTGTCTAATTCTGAAAGTGATTGATAAATAAAGCTGATAAACATTTTCCCAAGAAAAATTTAAAAATATAAGGTTACTTGAATTTCTCTAGTGCAGTTTAAAGTTTAATATTTAATGTCATGTCTAGAAAGTATTTGTTGATCAACAAGAGTAATTTTAGAAATTTCCTTTGCAAAGCAGGAAGAAATTTAAACTGTAATTTTTATGGAAATGACTACATTTAGAATATGAACATATAATTTAATCATCTTAGGAGATCCAGTGCTGGATAATATAGGTTTTAAGAGGATATTGTTTTTGTGAACTTCAGGCAAATCATAACATAAAGCATTATTGTCAGGAGTCTGAGAGGTAAATGACTTGTAAGAACACTTTGAAAAATGCAATCATGTTTGAAATTTTCTGCTCCTCTAGTGGCAAACCTTTCACACCAACCTTCTTGCCTCGTAAATAGGTTATGTAACTCTCAAATTTCATTAAATAAATTTAGTGGATTGAGTCCTTCGAAACTTGAATTTTCCTAAAGGCATCTACTTCAAAAAAATAAAAACATTATTTTTTCTGTTAAATCTATTAAACATCTTTTACTAATTTTAGATACTTGTGCTCAGATCTTAAATAGTTGAAATGAAAGGTAATTTTTATCTTTTAAGTATAAAGACTTTCTTAACACAGTTTTTCATTTCTGTAAGGTCTAGAACCTCCACAATCAGTGGCTCTCAAACCTTTTATGCTCATGGCACACTAGAAAAATAATGTTAAATTTGCAACATGCTTATCTGATCCTGCACTTGAAAAGAGGACATGTGAGTGTCACCATGCATACAGGCATTCCCCATTTACTCTACTGATTCCTTGTGTTAGGATAAGGCTACGTTTGCCTAAATAATCTTGGTTATTTTAAAATGTCATGAAAAAGCATACTTGATGCCATACATTCACAGTTTAGCAGCATACCTAGAATAGTTTTGCAAAACACTGTCCTAAATTAATATCAAAAGTTTTTAAGTAATTGTTTATTTTCATTTCCTTTATTATATTACTTACTGTAACTATTATCATTTATGTACAGTACAATTAAATATTTGAAACTAAGAAACAGAAGTATGTACACATTTTTTTAACTCTTTATTAAATAATCCTTAAGTGTCTTTTGGTTTTATTTGCAATTTCAGGTATTTACATTTTCACTTAGTTTATTTTTCTGTCATTAGTTTTACCTTTTTCTTAATGCACACCAACTGGTATCCCTGGGACATTACTGTACCCTTTGCAGAAATACGTTTCAGCAAACTGTTTTATACTTAATGTAGTAAGTTAACCATCACAAACTGAGGTGAAGTTTTTAGGTTGTATTCAAAATTATCAAACCTATAAAATATGAAATTTAAAACAAAAATAGCTAAAAACCTAGTTAACTAAAATATTAAAATAAAACTTAACTGTATTTTACAAAAATGTATGCCTACAAAAGACAGTAAGTGCTAGTAAGAACAAAATCTGCAAACATGGCTTCAGCTGTTTGAAATGCACTGAAATGAATACTGTGCACCAGTTTTAAAAACTATTGGGAAATTGTAGTTTAAATTAACTCTTTCTATTAGTTATAAACATGTCAATAAAATAAGTACATGTTGCTTGAAGTAATATGTCCAAGTAAGAAGACGATAGGCATAGCAACTGTCAAGTGATGAGCAAATTATTATTTTTTTTCTGATCTTTTGTTGATCTGGTAGAATTTGAACTAAGGACAGATAACTAGTGTTTACTGTACTAGTATATAATAGTCCTGGTTGAATAGTAATAAGACAATTTGGGGATGGTATAACTAAGATTTTAGGTTTTTAGCTGAAGTATTTTTACAAGGTTTTGTAAGTTAAAATGGTCTTGTTAGGATCAGTGTTTTTTATATTTGTAGGAAAACTTTTATTCGTTTTAACATTGTGAGTGTGTTGTAGAATATAACAATATTTAGCAATATTTAAATATTATCTATCAAATTATCTGCAAATTTCTCTATTCCAAAACCATAACTCATCTCTCAGAGAAAGTATATTTCACACGTTAATATCACCTTTTAGAAGAAATGAGGTACAAATTCAGACAGAAGAAACAGTCTATAATTCAATATGAATCAGTAAAGAATGAGCTAAGAAATAAATGTCCAGCAATGGTATATGGAATCTTGGGTAAATGTTTTAAAAATATTGAAATAGCTAGTGTTACTATTTCATTGCCATTTGTAATGTTATAAACTTAGAAATCTCTTTATTCTATATTTTTATCTTTTTTAATATAGCTTGCTCAAAATTTCATTTTCAAAATTTTTTTTCTACTTAAAAAAAACAGAGTAATTTAGGGTTTTTTTTTCTGGTGGTTATGAATTGACTAATCTAAGTTCTACTGAAAAAAAAACTTTGAAATTTATTTAGAAGGTTTTATAAATCAGTAAATAAAACTTAAGAGTTTTTGGTCAAAAAAGTAATTATTATTTTAATGCTCAAACTAGTATATAGAAATACTATATATAATACAAATGAATCTTTACTATAAATACTTCATTAAAAAAATGTTTTTTGTGTACAAAAGACTAGTAATGTTTACTAATAATCTGCCAAGTTTTGTGAATATACACATATTGTGTTAAAATTTATAGTTTAACTTGTCTGTTCCCAGTTGGTCTCCTGCTAATCACAGGAGATCATTGTGGAAAATTTAAGTCAAAAAAATGAAAATCCAGGGTTGACTGGATTGCTTATTTTGCACAAAATATTAAAAGTGTCCCTATTTAGATAAGTACTAAACTTAGCCACTTTACATTGGCAACCAAGCTTCATTAAGACCTTTTGAGATATCTACTGACAAAACTCCCAAAAATGGCTTTATAAAGCTGAGAATCCTGATCTTGTATTGCACAACATCTGCACCCACTACATCGTTTTGTTATTGGATTTTGGATTAGTGTATGGGCTTTAGTCTCTCATAGCCTAAAAATGAGTGTGAATTCAGGCATGATGATAATAGACACTTTATATTCCAGATATCACTATTTAAGAAAAGAGAGTACCAGAAAGCTTTAGTTGGGAATCAATTCACCAAAAATGTTTCCATAACACATACACTAGATGTTAGAAATTACATTGCTAAGCCTAGTTGGGTCTAGTTAACTCTTCCATTCTAAAAGTAGTTGCAAGAGAACAGTTTTATCAGAATCAACTTGAACTATTTGAATGTTAAAAATAATTTTCATTATGAAATCTCTTACCTATCCAATACAGATAACAGTTCTATATTCATCTATTGAAGACCTGAAAAACATTTTTAGTGTTTTAAGTTTCATGTAGCAATAAATTATGTAGAAAGCACACTTTCTTAGTTTCAAATTCATCTGTACTTGATGAATAATAGAAATTACTTGTTATGAGATAAATATCTTTTGGTAAAATCAGATTTAATGTTTCTACCCCCAACATTTTCAGAAAAGGAAAGTTCTTTAACATTAAAAAAGGCCCTATTCTAGAAGAAGAAACATGTTATTTTTTTTAATTTATCTGAAATCTGAAAATACATTATGCAAAGGTTGGGCAAAATATGGTCCATCTAGCATTCAAAATTGTGCTATAAACTAATTTTGATATAATTCTTAATGGGAGGTCTCAAATATATTTATTACAATCCCACCTTTATTTTTCATCCAATCAAGTTTTTAAAGTTCAATACAATATATCAACAAGATTGTTCTCAGTTAGTGAGCATAATATTAGCATGAGATATTTTGCAAGTTCTTCGACTTGGGAACTGAGAGCAGATGGAACACATCTGAGAGATAAACCATTTTTTTATATTTTCAGTAAGATATACATAAGGCTGGAAAGGAAACCCACAGAACAAATTTCTGTATGCAAGGCTTACATAAGGCCAAAATGGGAACCTGAAGGATAGTTTTGTGTGTGTATCACTCATCAAAAAACAAATAACAGTAGTTTACCCATCAGATTTTTTCTAAATACAGCTCTAAATACAAATTAACTGTTAAAGACCCTTTTCTTTGTACAAAAAATAAGTAAATTTGATGGATATAGTTTAATGCAAGTTATTAAATAAATCATTTTAGGACATTAATCACAGTTTTTATAAAAAAAACTAATGCTGCTGTTAAATAATGTTGCACAAATATTTGCATGAAATAAAATAATGCATTACAGTTTAATGTCCAAAGTAAAAGGTACTGCAAATAGGTATATTTCTTCAGCTACTATGATACAATATTCATTGTCCATTGTGACAGCATTTATTAGAAATAATACATTATATTAAATTACATTTGTTATACAATTTACAAATGTTCTTTCATTAAAATAAAACAATGGGGTTTCACTCAGCCAGATTAAGTGAGAATGATAATAAAATACATTTTATCTACAAAATACATGTTCGTTAAGTTTCCTTGAAGAACAAATTATGTAAAGAGAAATATTTACACTTATAATATTAAACAGTAAGTGAAGAGAAACTGAAGTTGTCTCTACCTGATTTCAATTCATTGGTCTTGTAAATAGCTAACATTCGACCTTCTCTGCAAAAAAAAAGAAAGGTATTGAAGAAGTTATTATCCAAACAAACAGAAATAAATATCAATATAAGGTTCTTTAAACAAATATAAAGTATGTTAAGATGACTTTCAAAATTTGAGGTTACTAATACAAAGGCTGAAAATGTTATATGAAAACACTTTTAAAGCCTTGTATATTTAAAAATGGCTGGTATGTGTAGAGAAAACACTAGTAGAAAATATATAATTTTCTATACAAGTGGGTTTTCTTGTCATCACGAATTTTGGAGCCTTACCACATCGCAAGTCTATGTCACCACATGTGGCTAAACTTTATCGAATGGCCACATATCTTGCCAATACTCCCACAGTGTAGATTCCATCCCAAAAATACTGTCATTAGGTTTTCATGTACAAAGGATATTGTTCTCCCTAAGAGCTTTTCATAATCCATCTAGTGTATAAATAAAACAGCCCTTCAGTACCTGTTTCAACAGTATGATGTCACAGAAATCTGCAGGTGCTTAATCCAGCAACTTGACCACTATATATTCATGTGGAATAGCATTGATACTCCTTTTATTCTCTACCTTTTAAGGTATGTAATGTTTGAACTGATATGTTGTGGAAGCTACCTGTGTCACTCTTCCAGATGAAGATCCTGCTTATGTTATGGACTGTTGCCTATGACATATAAATGGATTTTGCTAATGGTCTTTGTCATCAATGAATATCAGCAGAATAATACATTTTATTTATCTTGGCTGGGGTACAAATTAACTGGACCTCTAATAATTTATAAATAGGTTTTAAAAAAATCTGTTATCTGCTCACAATTGAATAACAGTAACATGCAAAGAATCTATGGCTAATTACATATGGGTGCCAAAATGAAAAACAAAACAAAACAGTAATAAGACTAGAGAGGAAAAGTTATTTGAATTTTTTCCAACTAAAAATTAAAATTTAGATAATATAAAAATTAGAATTATAAAGTACATTTTGACGTAATAGTTGCCAAACACGCTTCGTTGCGCGCCAACCATTTTGTTCCTTTCAGTGCTGGTGTTTTATGTAAATCTATCGGCGCTTTTTTCAGATTACATACTTTGTGAGACTATTTTTTGTCTTGATATTGCTACTTTATGATTGTTTTATGATAACATGGTTTACTGCGTTGCTTATGGTTGTAAAAACGGTTCGGCATCGGACAAAAGCTTCTTTTCGTTTCCGTGCAAGGAGAAGGAACCGGCAAGTGGTGACAGTGGGTGCGAATGGTCAATAGGAAGAACTGGACTTCTTCGCACCATGCAAAGCTTTGTCAAGATCACTTTGAACGCTCATGTTTTGTGTCGGATCCCACTGTTTTGGATTCCGTGGGTTTCAAGCCAGGCAGGTTCAGACTGTAGAAACCATCGGCAGTAGACATGATCGTCCCCACCATCTTTCCTCGTGTAGAGCTGAGGACTGATCTCTGCCTGCAACGTACAGGTTCCACCTCTCTGAAGCTATCCCTTGCCATCACGAAAAGAACAAACTTAAAGGTATGTGTGCAGTATAGAGCGATAAACAATAACTAGTATAATATAATAATTTAAAAAGTTGAAGAATGTAACTAGACATACATATTTCACATTCGTGAGCGTGTTTTGCATTTGTGGCACCTGAAAGTCATTGAAACCTTGATTTCCTAGTCTAAACAGTGGACAAATCTATCCCAAATAGAGTATATACCAAGTTTAAAAGCTAGTAGATCATTCTGTAGATGTTTTTGTATCATTTTTACATATGGAAAAGTTTGACGAATACCATTTTTCAAATTTAACATTTTAAGATAAATTGAAATAAAACTATGTCTTGAACATGTTGAAGTAATCAAGTACATGTTATGTATTTAAACAAAATGTAAACTTGTAAACAATCAAATATAAACTCCATAACATATTTCCATAAGCCATCATAATAAAATTAATCTTAACACAGTACTTTGACATTAAGTATGTTGTTTTAATATACAATCTTAGTTCTTCAGTATCATTCACAGTTCCGCTATCCGCTACTCTCGTTCATGGAACTGTCCTCATCACTAGAACTTATCAGATCTGTGTCAAAAGTAACTGTTCTAGGTTTGTTCAGAGTAGGTTCGAATTGATATAGTGCTTGGCAACTATTACGTCATGGCAAACGTAAAAACTAAAACGTTCGGATTACCGCTTGGGTAAGGGCTCTTTCTGCACCAAGTTCTATGTTTCATTTATTAACACACATGTTTTATAAAAAATGTGAACCTGCAAAATTAATCAGTGTGAGTAGTTCTTTTGACTGCAAAGTTTTCTTTTTTCTGTAAAATTCACCTTTAATAATATATAACTGTAAAAAGGATCATGATATGTGCACTTTGATTATAAATATAGATGGTTAGATCTCAAATATTTTGTTTTGCTTCTTTTAATTTAAAAAAAAACACCTTATAATCTAGTCATTTTAAGCCTCTTAAATTCCCATTTGTGAATTTACTGCATTAAAAAATATGGCCAGCAAATTATATATTTAATTTTATTATATTATTTGTTTCTGTATTAAGCTTTAGAAAAAATAGTACTTTTCTTTTTAAAAACTGGACACTTCAATACATATTAAATAGGATTTTACTCTCTCGTAGCAAACTGTCATGGGAGAGCACGGCAATATTGAAGATTTTGTCCATGAACCCATATAGCTCCATAAACCTGCTGAAAAATATAATGCAAATAGGATAATTTTTAATTACCCTTACTTCTCAGAAAGAAACAAATATTGCTTCATTTACGATACTAGTAATGTGTGAAGCATAACTCTGCTGTTGCATTATTGTCTTTTAACCTTATATATCTACGGTCATCAAAAGCTGATGTTAACGGAGCAAGAACATAACATATTCCATGTTTTATTCCTCCATTTGCAGTTGTCTAAACACATTACTTGATCAAACTCTAAGAGTGCGCGTTCACATCCAAACGTGGTATGTAGACCTTCCGGAGAACGACTTAGTTTCACCTTCCTGGGGCCCCATGTCTCACCCACTGTTACGTCGGATAGTGTTACTCTTCCATCTTTATTTATTGTCATTTTAATTGTATTGGTAGCTGAATTAGATCTACAATATATTTCTTACTTTTGTTAATACCTTTTGTTTGTTTAAACATGGACATAACTAAACAATGTACGAACCGCAACACGTAAATTAAATCAGAAAATTCGTGATATTAAAATTTATATAATGAACAAACGAATCTTAGTGAACGACATTCGGTAAAATGGGAACGGAGAAACTACGTGCACGTTCTAGAAGTTTATTTCAAAGGAGCGACAGAAGCCGTGCTAAGTAGGACAAGGTCCAAATTCCGTGTGTTGTTTAACGGGTTAACATCTTCTTGGTAATACTGTAGAAAGCAACTGTAATAAAATTGAAGTTTTGTAATTTACAGGTTGGTAGTTGTCGTGCGTTCTACTTTGTAGTAGTTCGAGGTCAAAAAATTAATTATTTTAGATATTTAACAAATGCACTTTACCAAGAAACAACTAGTTTACACATATATTTCAGATTATTGATAGGAACCATTTTTTTTTACAATGGAAACTATTTAGCATAAAAGAGCAACTTTTTACTTTATCGAAGAGCAATGTGATATTGACGAAGGTATTGCCAGTTTGAATAACATATAATTGAAACATGGGTTAAACTGCCAGATAAGAAACCCACAGAACTCGCCAGTAGCTGTGCTGGGTTTTAAATTATTGAAAGACGTAAGACGACCAGTCAGCAGCTAAATAGAAGGAAGATGGCCAATAAGCAGCTGAATGGAGAGCAGTCTGTCAGTAAGCAGATGAATAGAGGAAAGACAGTCAGTAAGCAGCTGAATAGAGGGAAAACAGCCAGTAAGCAGCTTAATAGAGGGAAATTAGCCAGTAAGCAACTGAATAGAGGGAAGGCAGATAGTAAGTAGCTGAATAGAGGGAAGACAGCCAGTAAGCAGCTGAATAGAGGGAAAATAGCCAGTAAGCAGCTTAATAGAGGAAAAATAGCCAGTAAGCAGCTGAATAGAGGGAAAATAGCCAGTAAGCAACTGAATAGAGGGAAGGCAGATAGTAAGTGGCTGAATAGAGGGAAGACAGCCAGTAAGCAGCTGAATAGAGGGAAGACAGCCAGTAAGCAGCTGAATAGAGGGAAAACAGCCGTAAGCAGCACCCGACATAAGAAGGGCTTATCCACATTAGGGAGAAGTCGACCAATCAGCAGCACCCTATACCACACAGGCGTATCCACATGTGAGCCAAATTAACGGAACTGATTATCACCGCCAGATAAAAACGCGAAGAATGAATAGCGATATCGTAACAAGAGCTTTGGACCTTCTGTTCGTAGCCCAGAACGTCACTCGTTAAACCATCCCGACCCACACTTTTCACTGTATTAACATAATACTTTAAATATTTTGAAGTTATTGATAACTCACTATTATGAATTTGTTGTAATGTTAGATAATCAACAACAGTGCAAGTTCTGAAAGGAATAGTTAAAAGTAGTAAGGGAGGCACTTCAGACGTACCGCAAGAGAGCGCCACAGAAGAGGAAGAGAGGGTTGTGTCATGAAATATGACAAGGTCACAGTTCAATTTGCAGTAAGTCACTCGTTTATTATTGTTATTACAGATAGTGAGTTCAACACAGTTAAATCTACACGTTGATGACTTGTCTACGGACTGTTGTTAAAATGATGGTTTTCACACGTGTAAATCTCGTGTAACGTGTGTAAAATATGTTGTCGCAAACTAATAAAAGTTTTAATTATGACATATTAAACATTTTATCAATGATTTTGCTCTGTAAGTTTTATTTATTGTATAATACCGATTTAAGCCTACAGACATACATTGTGTGACTGGTAAAATATATATTGCGATCTTGTTACAATAAGTAATATTTCATCTCATTGAAAGTACTTGATTAACTAGCTTTTAATTACAGTATCGCCCTCTTTAGCACTAATTAATTATAAAATCATAGTCTTAATTGTCATTTTCATGATAATTTTATTATAAATAAATGAATTAGTGTTGCGTTATGGCGGTTTAGTAAATTGTCCCTAACGATGCGATATCTGGTAGTAAAACTTGGAACTATGACTTCGTCATCTTTGATGACATCATTCTCTCTTCCCCTTCCTCGACACGCATGTAGTGCCCTCTTGCGATGCGCCTAAAGTGTCTCAGTTACTACTCATAAATATTCCTTGTGATTATTCTAGGATCTTAGAATATTATGTTTTAATACAATATGATGTGTTTGTTCGTTTGTTTTTTAATTTCGCACAAAGCTACTCGAGGGCTATCTGTGCTAGCCGTCCCTAATTTAGCAGTGTAAGACTAGAGGGAAGGCAGCTAGTCATCACCACCCACCGCCAACTCTTGGGCTACTCTTTTACCAACGAATAGTGGGATTGACCGTCACATTATACGCCCCCACGGCTGGGAGGGTGAGCATGTTTAGCGCGACGCGGGCGCGAACCCGCGACCCTCAGATTACGAAGCGCACGCCTTAACGCGCTAGGCCATGCCGGGCCCCAATATGATGTGACATTACGAAAACTACACACTTCACATTAATGTGCATGTATTTCTATTTCGTATTTTTTACTAATTCTTGATTTTTTATGCTTTATCAATAGCGTGACGTTTTTTAATATCTTACAGTATAATCAAACGTTTGAGATTAATGACATCGATCCAATTAAAATATATTATTGGATAATAATATTGTATCCGTGACAATGAATATGAAAGCATCTTGTAATAAAAGTTTTCGGACGATATAAGTCATATATAATAAGAAAGGAAGAGTTTACAATACAAATTTTTGGACTATACCAACTACATGAAAAATTAGCAATTTGAACATTCAGTCTGCAGTTTTCTAACCACCAGACCATGCCAGGTCTTCTTGAAAAGAATAGTTCTGCCAAGAACCTTGGCCCAGCATGGCCAGGTGGTTAAGGCACTCGACTCGTAATCTTAGGATCGTGGGTTTGAATCCCTGTCACACCAAACATGCTCACCCTTTCAGCCGTGGGGGCTTTTTAATGTGACGGTCAATCCCACTATTCGTTGGTGAAAGAGTAGCCCAAGAGTTGACGGTGGGTGGTGATAACTAGCTGTCTTCCATCTAGTCTTACACTGTTAAATTAGGGACGGCTAGCGCAGATAGCCCTCGTGTAGCTTTGCTCGAAATTCAAAACAAACCAAACCAAGTCAAGAGCCTTAACTGTTTACTATTAATCTATACTATGGAACATATAGAGAAAGCTGAATAACCATCCGTGATGACGAGAAACTGACGATGACCGAAGAAGATCGAAACGTTGTTCGCTCCTCTTTATAGAGATTTCTTTATCCACACCAGTTGTTTTTACATATATACTGAATAACCGTATTCACTCTCTTTTTGAAACCGTACAGAGCTAGAGCTAGTTGAAAGATAAGTTGTTTTTTGGTTGTTGGTTTTTCTTTCTAAGTTCTGATTTTATTTCAACTAATCACGTTCTCTCTTTTTCTCTGCTACGTAAATTTTTAGACATGAAATTCAAATGTTAATATTAGGACAAGATGAACTGTAGATAACAACAATTCATTGAAGTACAGGAAACTTAAGAATTTAACAGTTTCCTGTTACAATGTGCAAAATAACTTGACAGAAAGTTGAAAGAATACGTAAGTACTAAAAGAAAAAAACAGTAAAAAATATAGTTATCCAACGACATTCCCTCTGTTCGTGATATGGCTTATTTGCATCTCGTCTATACCCAGAATACGAATAACTGAAAGTTGTCGTGAGAATTTTAGGTGTTACAACCCCTTTCGTATGTCACTCCTATCACGAACAACAAAATATAACTGGTTTATATCCAATCTCAGCACGTGCTTGCCTCCAGAGGTCGTTCACATCGTATGCATATTGACTCGCCTAGGTCAGCAAATTGCGGGAAAAACTGTTCTTCGTCTGCAGATGTCATTTTATCTGTGAAACTAAAATAATTTTCTGATGTCTTAAAGTAGTTTTTTATAAATTTCGAGATCACACCTCGCTGTGTCATGGAAACGCGAAAAAATCATTGTTGATACCAGAAGCTACTTTAAAATCTTTATTTCTCGTCATGATATGACATGTGTTGTTCGAAACATTTAATAATTTTAATAGGTTGAGTCATCGTGTTGCCAATAAAATGAGTAAGATATAATTTCAGGGGTTAACTCCTAATGTTCTATTTCTGGATGGTAAACAAGGAACCATTGGAAATAAACTAAACATTAGTTAACTAGAAAAAACGAATTTATAATTGAAAATCAACAATGCTATGTTTATACCGAATAAGAAAACGACAAAAAAAGATACATCTTCCTCAGGTATTTAAGAATCAGTTATATTTACCACAGGTCTTTACAAACACGCTATATTTATCTCAGGTATTTGCGAATCAGTTATATTTACCCCAAGTTACATTTATTCCATCGGCCCTTTACAAATTTAGTTATATTACCTTTACAAACAGTTTATATTTATTCACTTTTACTCAGATAAGAAAATCCTTTATCCATATAAACAGTCAAGTGGTAATATCTTAAAACTTCGATAAATTCAACTCATAACTTCTTTTTTCACTTGACAACAAAACTTCGGTAGCTTTGAAACTAATCACAATTCTCAATATTATAGTTTGGTCGATTTGTTTTGAAGATTTTGTTGTTGTTGTAAACATAATTTAAAAACTATTCCCCTTTAGTCGTCGCATTGCAAAGTATCTCTTCATGTGTGGAGTATAAGATCCTAACGTATGTATTCATATGTGAAGTATAATACTCTAATCTATTGATTCAGGAATGGAGTATAAGATCCTAACGTATGTATTCATATGTGAAGTATAATACTCTAATCTATTGATTCAGGAATGGATTATGAGATCCTGATGTATGTATTCATATGTGAAGTATAATACTCTAATCTATTGATTCAGGAATGGATTATAAGATCCTGATGTATGTATTCATATGTGAAGTATAATACTCTAATCTATTGATTCAGGAATGGATTATAAGATCCTGATGTATGTATTCATATGTGAAGTATAATACTCTAATCTATTGATTCAGGAATGGATTATAAGATCCTGATGTATGTATTCATATGTGAAGTATAATACTCTAATCTATTGATTCAGGAATGTATTATAAGATCCTAACGTATGTATTCATATGTGAAGTATAATACTCTAATCTATTGATTCAGGAATGGATTATAAGATCCTGATGTATGTATTCATATGTGAAGTATAATACTCTAATCTATTGATTGAGGAATGTATTATAAGATCCTAACGTATGTATTCATATGTGAAATATAATACTCTAATCTATTGATTCAGGAATGGAGTATGAGATCCTGATGTATGTATTCATATGTGAAGTATAATACTCTAATCTATTGATTGAGGAATGTATTATAAGATCCTAACGTATGTATTCATATGTGAAGTATAATACTCTAATCTATTCATTCAGGAATGGATTATAAGATCCTGATGTATGTATTCATATGTGAAGTATAATACTCTAATCTATTGATTCAGGAATGGATTATAAGATCCTGATGTATGTATTCATATGTGAAGTATAATACTCTAATCTATTGATTCAGGAATGGATTATAAGATCCTGATGTATGTATTCATATGTGAAGTATAATACTCTAATCTATTGATTCAGGAATGGATTATAAGATCCTGATGTATGTATTCATATGTGAAGTATAATACTCTAATCTATTGATTCAGGAATGGATTATAAGATCCTGATGTATGTATTCATATGTGAAGTATAATACTCTAATCTATTGATTCAGGAATGGATTATAAGATCCTAACGTATGTATTCATATGTGAAGTATAATACTCTAATCTATTGATTCAGGAATGTATTATAAGATCCTAACGTATGTATTCATATGTGAAGTATAATACTCTAATCTATTGATTCAGAAATGGATTATAAGATCCTGATGTATGTATTCATATGTGAAGTATAATACTCTAATCTATTTATTGAGGAATGTATTATAAGATCCTAACGTATGTATTCATATGTGAAGTATAATACTCTAATCTATTGATTCAGGAATGGATTATAAGATCCTGATGTATGTATTCATATGTGAAGTATAATACTCTAATCTATTGATTCAGGAATGTATTATAAGATCCTAACGTATGTATTCATATGTGAAGTATAATACTCTAATCTATTGATTCAGGAATGGATTATAAGATCCTGATGTATGTATTCATATGTGAAGTATAATACTCTAATCTATTGATTCAGGAATGTATTATAAGATCCTAACGTATGTATTCATATGTGAAGTATAATACTCTAATCTATTCATTCAGGAATGGATTATAAGATCCTGATGTATGTATTCATATGTGAAGTATAATACTCTAATCTATTGATTCAGGAATGGATTATAAGATCCTGATGTATGTATTCATATGTGAAGTATAATACTCTAATCTATTGATTCAGGAATGGATTATAAGATCCTGATGTATGTATTCATATGTGAAGTATAATACTCTAATCTATTGATTCAGGAATGGATTATAAGATCCTGATGTATGTATTCATATGTGAAGTATAATACTCTAGTCTATTGATTCAGGAATGGATTATAAGATCCTGATGTATGTATTCATATGTGAAGTATAATACTCTAATCTATTGATTCAGGAATGGATTATAAGATCCTAACGTATGTATTCATATGTGAAGTATAATACTCTAATCTATTGATTCAGGAATGTATTATAAGATCCTAACGTATGTATTCATATGTGAAGTATAATACTCTAATCTATTGATTCAGAAATGGATTATAAGATCCTGATGTATGTATTCATATGTGAAGTATAATACTCTAATCTATTTATTGAGGAATGTATTATAAGATCCTAACGTATGTATTCATATGTGAAGTATAATACTCTAATCTATTGATTCAGGAATGGATTATAAGATCCTGATGTATGTATTCATATGTGAAGTATAATACTCTAATCTATTGATTCAGGAATGTATTATAAGATCCTAACGTATGTATTCATATGTGAAGTATAATACTCTAATCTATTGATTCAGGAATGGATTATAAGATCCTGATGTATGTATTCATATGTGAAGTATAATACTCTAATCTATTGATTCAGGAATGTATTATAAGATCCTAACGTATGTATTCATATGTGAAATATAATACTCTAATCTATTGATTCAGGAATAGAGTATGAGATCCTGATGTATGTATTCATATGTGAAGTATAATACTCTAATCTATTGATTCAGGAATGGATTATAAGATCCTGATGTATGTATTCATATGTGAAGTATAATACTCTAATCTATTGATTCAGGAATGGATTATAAGATCCTAACATATGTATTCATATGTGAAGTATAATACTCTAATCTATTTATTCAGGAATGGATTATGAGATCCTGATGTATGTATTCACGTGTAGATTATAAGATCCTAACGTACTGCTCGCTTGTTTTTGTGGGTTATGAATACGATGATACAGACAAATAAACGTATGTAGAGTTCAATCGACAACCAACAGGTCAATCTGAAGGGTCACACGCACCTGAGAGTTTTCTGCCAAGGCCCAAATTGTAACAACGCATATTAATACCGGATATACATTTTTTTTTTATTCTAAGAAATTAGAATTTAAACCTTAAGTTTCCTTTCCTTCAAACACAGTGAACAGTTTTTTCAATGTGTTGGACGAAACCCAATAACCACCCGCTTCTCCTTAGCTATCATCTTGTGTAGTTTAACACATAAATTGGGCCCGTTAATTAACAACGTCAAAGTTATTCTGGAAAAATCTCACACCAATGAGATAACAAAGAGCCTTTCCCAGACTTCAAATAACAGAAGTTCCTATTTGTTAAAGAAACATTGAGACATTGCTAAAATTATTTATATGGAAACGTTTGTTCTATGTACACATCTAAGCGATTATTCAGAACGTTCATTCAACTCAGTGAAATAATATTATTAGTTTCCATTTAACCGCATGTGTTATTACAAACCCATTTTTTAAACCCAAAATACAGTTATCAGTTTTAGCTGAAAGAGATAAAATAGGGTTATATTAAATGTCAGAATTAGCAGTTTTAAAGTGGGTCAGTGTTCTACTTGCTAGGTCTGAGAATTTGAAGATGCGGGTTCGCGACTCGTTACTGCAAGATAAAGGTTCTTCACTCTGGGATCGTCAAAGCGCTCTAACAGTGGTGGTCAGACAAAAGTAGCCAGACTTAATATATTTTATTGTTACAAAGATTATTTAAGAATATGTACATAAACACTTTTTTTCAAGACTTATTCTAAACAGAAAATTCAGTCAATAATAAAGGCATCTAATTTACCTACCAGAAAGAAGTGCAGTTGCGTTTAAAGGGCTCATTACATTAGAATGTACATGCTTGAAACGATTGTTTTTGGCTTTCTCGCAAAGCTACACCAGGGCTATCTGCGCTAGCCTCCCCTAATTTAGCAGTGTAAGACTAAAGAGAAGGCAGCTAGTCATCACCACCCACCGCCAATTCTTGGGCTACTCTTTTACCAACGAATAGCGGGATTGATCGTACATTATAACGCCCCCACGGTTGAAAGGGCGAAAACCCTAATCACGGAAAGGGTGTTAATACGCATACGTCTTGATCTTTTACAAAGGTGTGTCATTTTAAACAATATCGTTTGTTTGATGTCGAAATTATCGACTATTCATTTTACCCTACAATGATGATTTATATATTGTTCATGGTAGATAATAGTCAATACCAGATACAATATGCAGGGAGACTGGAAAACAAACTATTGTAGATGTACATTTCGGAGGTCCTACAAATTATAGAAACCATACAATGGACAAACGTGTTTTTATTTTTTACATAAAAATCATCTTAAATTATATATATATATATACTTACTGGGAGGACAAATATTTAAAATATTAAAGATATAGTAACTGATTTTTCTTGGTGTTGGCCCCACATAGTCAGTGAGGCGTTCCACTCGTAATATGAGGGCTGCGGGTTCGAATCCCCCTCGTACCAAACATGCTCGCTCTTTCAGACGTGGGGGCGTTATAATGTTACAGCTAATCCCACTATTGATTGGTAAAAGAGTAGCCCAAGAGTTAGCAGTGGGTGGTGATGACTAGCTGCCTTCTCTATAATCTCACACTACTAAGTTAGGGACGGCTAGCGCAGATAGCCCTCGTGTAGCTTTGTGCGAAATTCAAAAATAAACGATTCTAGATGTTTTGTTTTTCCATTTCCTTATTACTTTCAGTCAATATAGATTCGATTATGTGTAGAAATATAACTTAGTTATATTTTAGGATTTAATAAATGTATAACATTATTGAATAACAATATCGTGGGTTTAAAACTGCTATAGAAAAAAGACACCAGGTGGCTATCGGGCATTATTACACTTTCCAGAGGGAGAATCGTCGTACACCAGGCAGATGAAGCCACCAGATAACTTCCATGCTGTCTGATAGGATATTCTGCCGCTGTCCGTGACTTTTCGGGAAATTTCACCAACCACATAGCATCACGTGTTGTGTTTATAGGTTTACAAGTAAAAGAGTTTGCAGGTGGCCAAAGAAAATACTACTGAAAAAAAAAGTTCACAGCAAGAAGCTAGAATTTAAATTTTGGCCAGGCATTAAATCTTACGTCACACGTCAGTATTTAATGAATACGAGTTTCAAAAAATAAAACCTGTGAGGTTTGGGAAACCAGCCAATTAGAAAAGTCTTACGTGAGCTTCTCTATATATCAGAACTGGATAAAACTGAACTTTCTACAGTCCGTATCTTATGTGTCATTGATTTGATTTCTTCTATACAAGAGCCTGGTGGTTAGTACAATACAGTCCGTATCTTATGTGTAATTGATTTGTTTTCTTCTATATAAGAGCCTGGTGGTTAGGACAATACAGTCCGTATCTTATGTGTCACTGATTTGTTTTCCTCTATACAAGAGCCTGGTGGTTAGTACAATACAGTCCGTATCTTATGTGTCATTGATTTGTTTTCTTCTATATAAGAGCCTGGTGGTTAGGACAATACAGTCCGTATCTTATGTGTCACTGATTTGTTTTCCTCTATACAAGAGCCTGGTGGTTAGGACAATACAGTCCGTATCTTATGTGTTACTGATTTGTATTCCTCTATACAAGAGCCTGGTGGTTAGGACAACAGACGTTATTTACAGGTCACGGATTCAAATTCCACCACTTAACATGCTTGCGACCTTCGATGAGAGAGCGATAATTTGACGGACTTACAACACGAAAATCCGGAGTTCAGTCCTCGCGTTGGATAGAGAAGACAGTCTTATGTGACTTATTTCTAAATCAAACAAACAACTGTGTTTACCGTTTCACCCGTGGGGCGTTTCAAGGTTCGGTCAATCCTACTATACGTTGATAAAGAGTATACCGAAAGCTGGCGGTGGGCGGTGCTGACTAACTGGCTACCTTCTAGTCTACTACTCTGAAAACTAGGAACGGCTAGCTCAAAGACTGTTAGAACTATACAGATGATAGAGAGAAATAGAAGAGCTGTTTTATATGTAGATACTAAAACAGAATCCTTTCGCTAATCTCTGAATGATACTTTCTATTAACGAAAAATTTCTGTCACTTCGATTCTTATAAAATTGAGTATTGTACGATACTTGAACAGAAATTGGTTTGGTTTGTTTGTTTTGAATTTCACGCAAAGCTACACGAGGGCTATCTGCGTTAGCCGTCTCTAATTTAGCAGTGTAAGACTAATCATCACCACCCACTGCCAACTCTTGGGCTACTTTTTTATCAACGAATAGCGGGATTGACCGTCACATTATAACGCCCCCATGGCTGAAAGGGCGAGCATGTTTGGAGTCATGGGGATTCGAACCCGCGACCCTCGGATTACGAGTCGAATGCCTTAACCACCTGGCCATGCCGGGCCGGGGCAAAATACGTATTTATCTCTACCGTCTCATTTAGTTACACTACAACCCTAAGTCAGTACATCCAATCGCGTCTATGATAGAGATAATACATTAATTTTGGCCAGTAATTTATCCTTAGTTACTTTCCAGTGTTTTAGGCATTCAAAAGGAATATATTATCAGAAGATTTGCTTAGTATTGTAAGAAACCTTTATCTGATAGTTGTAAACATCGCATTTATTGTATTTTTACTGAGTCGGAGTATTTTGATACGTTTCATGTAAAAATGATTATAAAAAGGGTAAAAGATGACCTACTTTTAAAGCTGCTAAACAGGTATCTCTGATCAAAAATAAGTCTTTTGAGACCTTATACCACGAGCCCAATGAAAGACTAGACCAATGAAATTCGTGGAAGAAGTCACGTGCTGGAACAAAACGTGAACCCAACAGTTGCAGCATATAGTAAAGTTCCAGATGGAGCCTGAGTTTTATATATCCACGTAGGTTTGTTTATCCGGGCAGAAATCAAACGTTTAGAGGTATCGCTTGCAAACATGAAAATCAGCCGATATTTATTTGTTTGTGTTTTTTTGTTTGTCTTTTTTCACGAAACTTAAATAACGTGACTAATTAACAGTTTTATAGCATAAAGTCTCGTTGGTAAGGTGTTGACTTTCCCTACGAAGGACTGGTATAAAAGTGTAAGTGCACAGTAGTTTTCTTCCATGTTATGAGAAGAAGAGAATTAAAAAAAAAATCATAGTTCAAAGGAAATGTGATGTATCTAAAGTTTGGCTTCTCCTCTGAAAGGAAATTACACCAACATACCCAAATTAACTTCAGGTGAATATACAGCATATTATAACTGTCATTTATGTCTTTATTTGAATGTATTGAGTTTTCATTAAATTAAAACACATTATTTGTTTGAATTAAATTCAAAGTTTTAAGTGACAACAGAGGCATAATGTGAAGTAGTTGATGGATAAAATAATCTGTTTAAACTTTGTAATAAGTTGATAAAGGAGAAAATAATTTGTTTAAATTTCGTAATAAGTTGCTAAAGGATAAATTAGTCTGTTTACACTTCATAATTAGCTGTTAAAGGATAAAATAATCTGTTTAGGCTTCATAATTCCAGTTTTTCAACTGAGAAGAAAAAAAGGTGTTTACAAACAACAGTGGCTGACTTGCTTTATTCAAAACCAGCTGAAGAACAAGACAAATTTGTTTAACTTACTACATTTAAATGGATTTCGAATCACCTACAGATAGATATATTAATTGCATGAAATTACTGAAAACTAAAACGAAAACGTGTGTATTCTCGTTCGTAAAATATTTGTTTATAAAAGCAAATATATATATACAGTACAGCTGTAAGTCTACAGAATTACAATGGTAAAATCAGGGACTCGATTCCCCTCGGTGGGCTCAGCAGATAGCTTGATGTTGCTTTGCTATAAGAAAAACACAAACACACGCAAATAAATATATCCACGGCGCTACGCTCTGGATTTGTTTCTGACAGCGTACAAGTCATAGCTATACAAATCCACTGTTGTGTAAAAACATAAAATATTTTAAAAATTCACACTTCTTGCCATTTTCCTTACATCAACCTAACTATTTTTAAAATATTATAATTTGTGATGGAAGCATTGGCCCTAATCAAGTATCCCTGGCAGCTTCATACCACTCGGAGACGTTATAATTTGTGATGGAAGCATTGGCTCTAATCAAGTATCCCTGGCAGCTTTATACCACTCGGAGACGTTATAATTTGTGATGGAAGCATTGGCTCTAATCAAGTATCCCTGGCAGCTTTATACCACTCGGAGACGTTATAATTTGTGATGGAAGCATTGGCTCTAATCAAGTATCCCTGGCAGCTTCATACCACTCGGAGACGATAGAAGTGGAGCAAACTTAAAAAGGTTTTCACATCCGTGGAAAATGATAAAACAGAAAAAATAAGAGAACGTTTACGTTTCCTGTCGTGAAAGTTGCAGGGTAATCTAAGGAAATGTTTGATACAATATTGTAAAGAAACACACAGTCACAAGTCACTTTATAATACAGATGTATTGTGATAAAATATGATTAAATTTCGTATGTTAAAGTGAAATTGTTTACTCTCCATAAGATGGTTATTTTTTGGGTAGTATAAATAGTAGTTTGATCCAATTACTTAAAACAGGTTTATCTAAGAGCCCAACGACTCCGAAACGTCAGTATTGTTTGTTTTGAATTTCGCGCAAAGCTACACAAGGGCTATCTGCGCTAGCCGTCCCTAATTTAGCAGTGTAAGACTAGAGGGAAGGCAGCTAGTCATCACCACCCACCATCAACTCTTGGGTTACTCTTTTACCAACGAATAGTGGGATTGACCGTCACATAACGCCCCCACAGCTGAAAGGGCGAGCATGTTTGGTGCAACAGAGATTCGAACTAGCGAAACGTCAGTACAGATGTTACGTTATTCCGTTTGTCATTGTTTATAAATTTTACAGTAAAATCACCTATATTCTTTAAGAGGAATAATGCATAGAATATTTAAATACATGTGTGAGGCGAAATGATGAAATCAAACAACTGTCTTATAGAGGTACATATAACGAACTAAATATCTCCAATAATTGTTAATAGGCGATTAAAACAATAATGAAATAAACTGAAGATATTTTGGTAGAATTTGCATTGTCAGTCATAGTGGTAGTGGATATTGCTTGTGGTAATAACTCCTATATGTGTTGGGAATATCTCTTGTATAAGACAAAATACGAACGCTGATGTTAAACTAGCCAGCAAATATGGAAAATTAATTCAGAGTATGGAGTTGAATGGTTATTTACACCCATCATGTCTAAACTTCTACTGCCTTTCACTATTGGTTACCCTTAATAGTTCTTATAATTTCTAAAGTTGGAATGGTCAACCAAACATTTTCTACTAAACCGAACTCCTAACCTCTGTATTTGGGAGTAATTAATACAAGTATTATCCGCTATGACTTGAAGGTGACAATGGGAACTTTACCAAAATATCTTCAATGATTATGATATTTATATACCACGTGGTACAACAAACACTTTCTATTGGTAGATCAGTTTATTATCCCCAACTCAGCCCTGCAATAGGAATTCTACCTCACATTGGATTATTAGATTTCTTCAATCCTAATTTACCTCATATCTATCTAATTTCTAAGCATACAAGCTTTAAACATATATCGCCCCCCGCTAGTACAGTGGCATGTCTATGGATTTACAACGCTAAAATCAGGGGTTGGATTCCCATCGGTGGGCTCAGCAGATAGCCCGATGTGGCTTTGCTATAAGAAAAACACACACACACATTTAAACATATAAAAGAATACCAAATAGAAATATTACAAATTCTTTTACTTTATGGTTTCAACGTGCGCCTGAAATTCGGTCCAAATGAGACCACGTTTTTATACAATTATTACCAACAAACAGATAAAATGCTCAAAAAATGTTCTACATCTCCGTTATAAAAATGTTTCAAAGTGATCCAGAACTTGCACCCAGACTGGATTTGGGGAGGGCCATCTTATGGGTATACCTCATCTCCTGTAAAAATTTCACATAAATTGATTAATTATTTCTCGTGACAAAAGCGCAGACAAATACAGGACCTAAATGCATTATTCTCGACCACTCCTCTGCGGAAGAGAGTTTTAATTTCCACTGCTTCCTTTTAAATGCATGAATCATTATTCAGTTTATTAATTTCGTTTTTTGTATTTTTTAAACGTGCCTACTTCGATAATCCTCATATAATTTAACATCTTACTATATTTTTTTCTTTTTTGGCTCTGCTTTAGACTTGCGAATGTTTTATAACCATGACAGTAGACTCCAAATTTACATCACTCGTGCTGCCTCCAGTTACTCTTCTGCTGATCCTGGTGAGTACAGTACGCTTGGGTGGATCGCAGACTGTCATGCCTTCTCCACTGGGTTGTAAGTTCATTAAACAGAACACCACAACAGAATGCCTGAACACAACCCTCGATAACGTTCTTCATGCCTTAAATATCTTAAACAGGTTCATTGGCGCCTCATACAAACCTAGAAGCATTGTGATAGAAGACTGTGAAATACCGTACTTACCGTACGTCTTTCCGAAGTTTAACGAGTCTTTAGAAAGAATAAAGCTAGTCCAGAGCCAGCTAGAGTACGTCTACCCTGACGCTTTCGCTCATCTTCAGAACAAATTACTCTACTTGGACCTTTCTCACAACAAACTCCATTCTGTTCCGTACGCTTTCAGTACTCTGCATTCTTTAGAAATTTTAAACCTTCAGTACAATCAGATCGTTTTTATTTGGCCTGGACCACAGTTCCGATGGATGTTTAACCTTCGAGAATTTAACCTGGCTTACAACCAGATTGGCTTTTCCAGCGATTATGTCCCGGATGTTCGTAAGCTTACCATCCAGGAACCCGTTTCAGATCATCTGTACCAGCTTGCTCAAAACCTAACCCTCGAAGAGTTCAATATCGAACCTGTTACAAACAGCCTTGAAATCTTCAACTTAAGTGGAAACAATCTAGCGAGACTTCCTACTCAATTGTACCGAAGAAGGTTGCCCATTTTGAAAATCCTTGATTTAAGTAACAACTTCATATCCGAGCTGCCCAAACTGACTGCTCAAATGCTACCAGAGCTGAGAAGATTAAGCCTAAGATCGAACTTGATTGAAACTTTGGATCTTAACTCTCTGCCCACTAATCTACAAGAACTTAATTTCTCTGGTAAGTTGTTCACTATACTGAGACAGTGTTTTATCGAACGTTTTAGTGCGATTTTATAATTTTAGTCTAAACTTCAATTACAGATAGGTTAAATTTATTAATAGCATCTTATTTTAATAAAAGCTAAGCCCTACAAAACTTGGTATTTGAAATTATACAAATCAAGTTGTGTGCGAGCTTTTGACGAATTGGTCAGAAAAATTTAGCAGTTATTTAATTTTAGTTATTAAAATTAATTGAAGCCACCTAGTGTTGATTTCAAGAAGTCAGTTTTCATATTTCCAGTCATCAACAATCGATCTTGTTTCATAACAACGTTGTTAAGTTTATGGAACGAGTTTTATGCCTTTCAAGTCGTTAGCTGCCCGACATGTTTCATTTCCTGTTTATACCTAGTTTAACAAGTTCATCTTAAACTTAACTATGCTACTCTGGAGTTAAGTAACTAAAGCCGCCATACTTAAACACAAATTGTAATATACCTCAACACACTGGGTAGTTTCAGAAACGTGTATATCATAGAAGAGAACCAAATACAAGGTAAAATATGCTAACTTTCAGTGTGGTAAAGCAGTTACGCTGGAAATGAAGAGGCTAAGACTTAATTAAAACAGTTTCAAGTATTATTGCGTATCGTGACTCACTAAGCCTGTTTATCAGGCATTTTTCACACACTCCAACAGTAACGTTGTGGCTTTAGATCTGGTAATGTGATTGACAAAAACTGGTACTTGATCTGGTACAAGACTTCACAACAAATAAAACCTCCTATCCTGAAGGCAGAGTTCGTCATTGAGCCACCAGGTGATCTTTTGTTTGTTTACACAAAACAGGTTTCGATATCATTTTAAATATAAAATATTTCTATAAAAACGCACAACACACATACACGCCTACAGTGGTAGAAATGAGGGCTTATACACTAAAGTTAGGGGTTCGACAACCGTGGTGGGCACAACGCAGATAGCCCATTACGTAACTTGGCGTTTAAACACAAGAAAACAAGTGATTGGTATACTAACTAAAACAGAGGCACTCCAGTAAAACCTTTATATCTCTTTGGTAACTTTTGTGTTTCATAAAAAAGAAACATTCACAATCTTTAGGTGCCACGCTTTCTATTTTCTAGTTTTAACGAAAATAAGAATTTGTTTTCGTTATTTAGGTGGTTTAGACATTATACTGTAAAGGAGTGTAGCCATATACTTTTGTATATGTTAAACAACAGGCCCAGCCGTATCATATAATAATCATGTTGAATAACTCGTGTCTATTATATACTATATTCCTCAGCACAACTGGACTCCTGTAGCTTCTCGACTCTGTAGAATGTAGATGGTCTTCAGTGGCGCAGCAGGTTGTCTGTCGACTCCCAAAGTTAGAAAAAGGGCATTCATTAGCTTTGTGCTTAACTTCAGACTTCGTATTTTTGTTTCAAATCGTTGTTTTTTAGTGAGTGTGTTTGAATACGTTAATACGCTAACCGTTATTCTACTTTCGTGATTTTGGCTTTTGCTCTAATTCTAAGACAATCCCGGGTTCAGGAGATCTTTGTGTTGTACAACCAATTAATAATAACCAGCCATATCTACCTCGAAGCGTAGGTTGACCCATGTGTAGTACAACCAATTAATAATAACCAGCCATATCTACCTCGAAGCGTAGGTTGACCCATGTGTAGTACAAACAATTAATAATAACCAGCTATATCTACCTCGAAGCGTTGGTTGACCCATGTGTAGTACAACCAATTAACAATAACCAGCTATATCTACCTCGAAGCGTAGGTTGACCCATGTGTACTACAACCAATTAATAATAACCAGCTATATCTACCTCGAAGCGTTGGTTGACCCATGTGTACTACAACCAATTAATAATAACCAGCTATATCTACCTCGAAGCGTTGGTTGACCCATGTGTAGTACAACCAATTAACAATAACCAGCTATATCTACCTCGAAGCGTAGGTTGACCCATGTGTATTACAACCAATTAATAATAACCAGCTATATCTACCTCGAAGCGTTGGTTGACCCATGTGTACTACAACCAATTAATAATAACCAGCCATATCTACCTCGAAGCGTTGGTTGACCCATGTGTAGTACAAACAATTAATAATAACCAGCTATATCTACCTCGAAGCGTTGGTTGACCCATGTGTAGTACAACCAATTAACAATAACCAGCTATATCTACCTCGAAGCGTAGGTTGACCCATGTGTAGTGCAATCAATTAATAATAACCAGCTATATCTACCTCGAAGCGTAGGTTGACCCATGTGTAGTGCAATCAATTAATAATAACCAGCTATATCTACCTCGAAGCGTTGATTGACCCATGTGTAGTACAACCAATTAACAATAACCAGCTATATCTACCTCGAAGCGTTGATTGACCCATGTGTCGTACAACCAGTTAATAGTAACCAATTATATCTACCTCGAAGCGTTGGTTGACCCATGTGTAGTACAATCAATTAATAATAACCAGCTATATCTACCTCGAAGCGTTGGTTGACCCATGTGTAGTGCAATCAATTAATAATAACCAGCTATATATATCTCGAAGCGTTGGGTGACCCATGTGTGGACCTCTGGATTTTGAAGTTGGCGAACCGGGTTTCGAACTCGTGTATATCATAGACTATTTTCTAAAGTTTAAGCTGTGCGTTATAAATGTAACAGAAAAGCCCTTAACGTCGATGGATGACGGTGGGATGCTGCTGATTTGCCTCTTTCCCTCTGATCAGTAGCTAAAGATTAGAGACAGTGTCAAATAGACTAAGCAACTTTGTTGTAACTGCACGATACAATAGAAGACAAAAAACTATTCACTTATGTATATACTAAACTTTACTGTACAAATGAAACTTATGAAGAAAATTTGTTGATGACAAGAGAGACGTACATTTAAAGCAACGTAAACACTAACATAAACATTAAGCCCATTATTTGAACTACATTCGACTCCACAAAGTTATCTGAGCATGAGCTATTTTTTTACAAGGAATTCTGGTAAAAAGACGAACGAGTTAAATACAACAATAGCAATCGCTCAAGTACTGTTAGGGAAATTTTTGAATGCTAGATACTGAGTGAGAGGCCCGGCATGGCCAAGCGTGTTAAGGCGTGCGACTCGTAATCTGAGGGTCGCGGGTTCGTATCCACGTCGTGCCAAACATGCTCGCCCTTTCAGCCGCGGGGGCGTTACAATGTGACGGTCAATCCCATTATTCGTTGGTAAAAGAGTAGCCCAAGAGTTGGCTGTGACTGATGAAGACTAGCTGCCTTCCCTCTAGTCTTACACTGCTAAATTAGGGACGGCTAGCACAGATAGCCCTCGAGTAGCTTTGCGCGAAATTCAAAAACAAACAAACAAACAATACTGAGTGAGGTCATTAGATTAAGTTTGTTCTTCATTATTGTTATTTTAAATTTGAACAAGATAAATAATAAGCAAACGACTTAAAATGTAAATAAATCATTTTGTTAGAAAAACGTCTTCAATAAAAAAATTAATATATGTCCGTATAACAGCATTGTGATTTTATTACAACTCATTTTACCTTCACAGATAAAAATATACGCCATCTAGTGGCAAATAGATGATACTATTTTTCTGGAGTTCGAGTGATAAGGCTAATTCGATTTCAAACAACACGAGGCTTCGTTAAGAAACGAAGTTAATACTTAGTTTATAACGACAAATAATCAACTTAAGATACATAAATTTTTGTATTCGTAGTCATTTGGTTTCTTCTCGTGCGATATTGTTATCAAACATCAAAATACATAACTAAGGTATTTTACTGCGCAACTTGTGACTGTCCGTTGTCCAGCTGGTTACACGCAGCGTTAAACAATGGTTATTACTAAATTGTCTTCTTAAAGAAAGAAACATAAAAACTTTCATACAATGTATCTAATATGGTTATATTTATAACTAGCGAAAATAGATATGCGTGACACTGTCTGTTATTTTTATTCGTAATATAAGGAACCATTTCTTTTCTATGTGGTATCTCACTAGCTTATCTCATTAAAAAAATAACGCACGTTATAAGGTAAGTATTAATACCGAGGTGCACACCCTCAAGGTCCACTTAGTACGTTTACAAAACGCCTGCTGTGCCCACCAAGGGGAACCGAATCCTTGATTTTAGCACTGTAAATGCAAAGACTTAAGTCAGCATAATAGATCTTCTGCACGCTGTATTCTGTAGTAATCAAACCCCGAATTTTAGCATTGTAAGTCCGTAAAATTGCCGCTGACAAATAAAAGACTTGAATAATAATTATCCCTCCACGCCACTCTTATGATCTTTATTTTTCTTCACTGCAGCGATCACATACTTTAGTAAGGGAAACAAAAGAATCAACTATACTTAATTTACTCTGCTTTCTAATAGATAATATTTTCATAGATGCTACAGTCCAGTCATTATGAATAGTTATTTCGTGCTGTTTGTTATCCGATAATTTTTACAACACCGTACTATTTCCTTGCATACAGTAAACATAATACTACTAATAAGACATTGAGGCAGAGTAAATGAGAGTAATTCCTCGTGAGTCTGTGTCTTTAGAGACGAATAGATCGTTGCATTGAATCAAACTTTTAATATTCATTAAAAGTAGGAGAAATCGCCGGCATGGTAAGGCAGATCTCCAATGCAGAGTACACGTGACTATTGGCGCAAGTACAACAACTAGAAATCAACATGACGGTTGAAAAGAGTGTTCATTCCTATTGTAGACTTTTGCAGAAAACAACTGTCTTTCTGGAAATTTAACTGTGGAAACTATATAATCGTAAGACGAGGTCGCATTCTGAGTAACAAATTACTGGATCATTTTAAATAATAAAGTGAAAACTGTTTTACCCACGATCTATGTCTGCTTTAGCCACGATCTATGTCGATAGAACTGTGGTATTTAAGGTTTTGTTGCTGTTTTTGCAATTCGGAGAATTTCATCAGAAGAAAAAAATGTTGTGACAAGTTCCATATGTTTTTGTATAATCTAATAAAAACAATAGCAAAGCCCAGAAAAGGACGTATGTCGTGTGAAACTCGAGCTGGCTCCATAGAGTAGGCCAAGGTCTCCTACTTCTTAGGGTCCAGTGTAGCAGGTCTCTTGCGACTACATTGTCTGTTCCACTAACGTATTTATAACGTTTAAAGAATTGTGAGGGAGAACAAAGAAGAATATATAATATAATGTTAACTAGACTACAGGCCCTGGCATGGCCAGGTGGATTAAGACGTTCGACTCGGAATATGAGGGCTGCGGGTTCGAATCCTCGTCGCACCAAACATGCTTGCCTTTTCAACCGTGGGGATATTATAATGTTACAGTCAATCTCACTATTCGTTGGTAAAAGAGTAGTCCAAGAGTTGGCTGTGCATGATGATGACTAGCTGCCTTCCCTGTAGTCTTACACTGCTAAATTAGGGACGGTTGGCACAAATAGCCCTCGTGTAGCTTTGCGTGAAATTCAGAAATACCGTCTGTATCAGCTATACAACTGTTCCCTACATGGCACAGCAATACGGTACTTGTTAAATTACATTACGTTTTTGCTAATTACTTTAAATTTTGTGCTTGCCGTTGCGGTAAATTTCATTCTTAAACCTAATTATCATCATGATCTAAATGCCTTTTCCAAATTGGGAACTTTAAATGTACTTGTCATAAGACATTAGTATTAGGTTTATACTTTCAGATATTACATTGCTTTTTATCGAGTCTCTTAATGGTTTTGAAAATATTTAAAATGCATATAATAATTGGTTTGTTTGTTTGTTTTTGAATTTCGCGCAAAACTACACGAGGGCTATCTGCGCTCGCCCTCCCTAATTTAGCAGTGTAAGACTAGAGGGAAGGCAGCTAGTCATCATCATGCACAGCCAACTCTTTTACCAACGAATAGTGAGATTCGTAAGACTACAGCGAAGGCAGTTAGTCATCACCACCCACCGCCAACTCTTTTACCAACGAATAATGGGATTGATCGTAACATATAACGCCCCCACCGCTGAAAGGACGAGCATGTTTGGTACGATGGGGATTCGAACGCGCGACCCTCAGATGACGAGTAAAGTACCTTAACCACCTGGCCATACCGGGCCTACTTATAATAATAATATTCCAAACATACTATATTCCTCTAATCCATTGCCAACGGCGCATTTCGCTCAATCCAGAACTCTTCACGCCAGCTGGAATGCAAAAACACAGCAATGGTCGGAACACTGTTTTCACATTTTTACAAACTGACGAAGCAGGACTGTTATTGTGTTTGTTACAAGACCGAATAGTGGCGTTCTATTATTATCAAACGTTTACAAATCTTATCACGACTAATTTTCGGTTGTTACAGATTTTTATTACTTCCTGTTGTTATCTTCATATGATGTGTTAAGTCTGGTTAGTTGTTTTAGTCACATCTCATGACATTTTGAGTTATTCGTTTTTTATAACATTTTGTACTCCCACGGTTGAAAGACGATCACGTGTGGTGGAACGGGTGGGTATTCAAATTCGCGGTTCCCCGCTGGTACAACGGTCGAACTCGCTACCCTCAGATTGCGAATGAAGTGCCCTAACCACATGACCGTGCCGGGTCGTATAACTTAGTACTAAAACAAACAGACATAAACATTTATATAGTTTGTTTGTTTGAATTTCGCACAAAGCTACTCGAGGACTATCTGTGCTAGCCGTCCCTAATTTAGCAGTGTAAGACTAGAGGGAAGGCAGCTAGTCATCACCACCCACCGCCAACTCTTGGGCTACTCTTTTACCAACGAATAGTGGGATTGATCGTCACATTATAGCGCCCCCACGGCTGAAAGGGCGAGCATGTTTGGCATGACGGGGATGCGAACCCGCGACTCTCAGATTACGAGTCGCACGTCTTAACACGCTTGGCCATGCCGGGCCCATTTATATAGTAGTCACTTATTCGAAAGTCTCGTCGAAAACGAATTCAGTTTAATAATATTATAAGGATCCAGTACTGGATTTTCGTGACTGGATTTTTACTTCTTACACGTACGTGTTTAGAATTCTCTGATCTCTGTATCGTTATAAACAAAAGAAGAAGAAAAAAAAGTTGAAATATGTGAATATAAGGGTGACGTAATACCAAAAGACAGTTGTAAAAAATGAACGTTTACTTTATAGGAACATACCACAACAACCTTGTTTGATCTAAATAATCACAAAACACATGTCGGCGAAAAAAAAACAACCAACAAAACCGCAATTCACATTTGTTTTTAAACGGTAAGTTTTCCTTGGATTTAATAAATTTGTTCTAAATTGATTTTTGACTTCTATATGGTAATTAAAAACATATGAAAATGTTGAAATATTATTTATTAAAGAACGTTATAATTCCTTACAGAAAATCCTCTTCGATGTGATTGTGACGTCTTCTGGCTTCACGAATGGGCTAACAGAAGTAACACTGTCATTCGTCTACCAACCTGTAGTTCTCCACCGAGTGTCAAAGGTCAATTTTTGTTACAATTGACAAACGAAACCTTGTGTGAGGACCACAATGAGACGATGAAAGTTGATTATACGTCTGATAAGTTTGATGACTTTGAATTGCTGTCTCTGTCTAGTACCCAAAACTCCATAACTGTCTCTTGGAAAGTGAAGACAATGGATAAAGACCAAGACAAATGGAAAGTCTTGTTCCGGACATCTAACGACAATCCTCACAAAATGACGCTTAATCCTGGGCAACAAAATATTTCTTATGCTGCAAAAGATTCTTTAAAATTACGGACGGAAGCAACTTACGTGACTTACGTAAGCAAAATAAATAACTTGGCACCCAATACAACATACGTTCTTTGCATTTCTTTTGCTAGAAACGGTCGTTTCTTGATACAGCCGGAAAAATGTCAAGCCATCAAGACAGTTAGCCACATAACAACGTCAACTGTACGGGTAGAAACGTCGGAAGACGTTAAAGAGATTCGCGCAAAGTCTGATACTTTTCGCATAAAAACTATTCTTACTCAAATGAATATAAAACCCAAATCTATAACCTTAACCTTGAATGTAGTGACAGCGTCGAGAACCGAAAGGTTTGTAATGCAGAACAACTCGTTGAACGATTCTCCCAACTCTGTGAAATGGGTTATACGTGTTCGGAAGTTTGCTAGTTTTAACATTACAGAAACGGAAATCTCTGTGGATATAAATGAAGCCCAAAGCAATCGAAGCTTCGAATATACAGTCACAGATCTCTCTCCTTCAACTGGATATGACTTTTGTGTGCAAGCGATAAATTCTAAGTTAGTAGATGAAACGGAGAAATATTTTCCAGATATAGTATCTCCATTAGTTCTTCAGAGCTTACATAAAGAAAACATGATCTCTATATCTACTTCTTGTAAAGAAATAGTCACTCCGAAAGAGAAAATTTTCCCAGTAACAGAAGTTGCTATAGCAACAACTGTATCTACTTCAACTTCGGCTGTAGTTGTTGCCGTTGTGTTCTTCTGTTGCCCGAAATCTATTTTTAAATGCAAAACTAAAAAACTGAAAGAAAAATTTGTACGTAAAACATCTTTAGATGATACTGTTAGTCAAGAAAGGAAAAACAATAAGTCTTTGAAGAAGTTTCTAACAAAAAACGAACAAGCTCCCAGTAGACATCTCTGTTTAGAAGAAGAAACCGAGACCGAAAGAAACAATTCTTTAAACCTATTAAGAGATCGTTTCGCAAGTTTGGAGATAGATGAAACGTTTCTAAGGCAGCAAGCGAATTCGCAGAGTTTTAATTCTCAGCCGACTCCAAGTGATACTTCTGGTCGAAGCCTAATCCCTGGTTTATTAGGAGCAACTAGTATATACGAAAGGCCAAAGACACCAAATGAAGACAGAGTTCACTATCTCACCCCAAAAATGTTGCAGGAAACACCAACAAGTTATATAACTTTAAAACACTCAGAATATAGTGAAGGTTATTCAACTTCTAAGAATGAATCAATGAGATCTTCCTCTGTTTATATTAATCCTGAAGAAATTCAATATATTGGTGGACAAAAAGTCCAAATACTTGTACATGGTTCTGAAACTCTCCCAAGAAATTCTAGGACGTCTGCAACAAAAGACCCATTCCCCTTTCACTCACGCTACAGTTTGCCTCGTGCTTATTGGTCAAAAGGTGGCACTACAAGACATCCTAGTTCCTCCAGTGAATCGGAACTCCAAGGTACTAAAAGTCTGAACAGTATAGCCAAAGGAAAACTGTGGTTTCATAGCAATTCTTTAAGTGACTCAACAAGTGGTATGAGTTCACATTGCTCACAACTCAGTTCCCAAGACTCCATTAGTAGCTCAATCAGTTTTTCTGACGACGTGTTTATTGACTTTAGAAAACACTTTGATGATCCTACTACATCACGTGCTGATTTTGGACCAAAGATTTCTACAAATCAACTTTACTGCATTGAACACGTGTAAATGATTAAGATTTTTCAAAATGCCAGTGTACCAAATAAATGTCTTTTAGAAAACTTAATTTAAGCTAAATATTTACACTTTTGTTTCTACTGCAAATACAAAGATGAAATAAATTAAGTTATTGCTTAAAATCGTAAAAGAAAAATTGCCGAGTAAAGACAAATGCTAAAGACGAAACGGTTTATGTTAATAAAGCTCAAAAATTGGAAAAGTTAGACAATTTATTCACCTGACAAACGAAACAATTCCTGATTATTATAAAATTTATCCGTATGATCCGTTAAAAAGCTTTTGTAAACAATAAAAGGACTAATAATACATCATTCCATATAGTTTGCACAGAATGAGAATCATAGATACTGATTAATATAAGTGTGAATTTTGTTGCTAGTCGGATAAAAGTAATTACATTCATGTAAGTATAAACGAAACACTTCCATATCTAACTGTATGTATATATATATGTATGTGTCCGTATCGTAAATGACCAACAAATAATACTCTTTTCATTACTCCACGGTAGATGCTCTTAATCCTAAAAATACAATTTTCCATTGTCAAGAGAATGAGCAGCGCTTTATCTGAAACAACTGTATCTGCTACTGCAGTGTAATGTCACTGCAGATACTAACCATGGCGGCACAGGCGTCGTTTTCATAGTGTCAAGCAATGAAGGAACAAAGAGTACAACATTTTATATAAGGGAAATTACAGTGCTCTCCATGCAAGGGAAATCTCTTCCAGCAGTGTATTCAAAATATCATTGGGTTCGGCAATCATACCTCAACCTAACCTATATCAACACTCACTTCCGCTAAAGAAGGTTTTTGTTAATAATAATAAAAAAATAAGACAATATTCGTTTCCATGAATACACAATGATAAGGCTTGGCATAACTCTAGGTTCTGTTGAGAATAAAATAACCAATAGTTTAAAACTGGCAAAGTCTCAGAAAGTTTCATAATATTCCATTCACACCTCGAAATAAACATTTGTTTCATGAAAATAAAGTGATGAAAAATACTGGAATCTAGATAGAATACTAGATAGGTTATCAAGACGTGTGACCGAAGAACGACCTAACCGTTTCTCGCGAAAGATTGAAGTAATGAAAATTGCGGTGTAGATAATAGTGCACAATCATGGTCATCACCACGATAGAAGAGGCAGTTCCAAGACCTGGAACATCATTCTTTAAATTACTATTAACTTCATTCACAAACTACAAAACGTTATCTTTATTATTTCCATTACATTAGATGCTGCTTGAATTTCCACGGATATAAACTCACGACTCCACTAAAGTAAAGATGTCGTCCAGGTGCATCAAAATAACTTGGTGTACACGCCTTCAAATATTCTCCTAATCCTTTTTTATTATTTAATTATACAGATCAAAGTTTACTGCTTGGTTTTAGATGAATAAAAATGTTTTTATTTGTAACAGGTTTTAACAATATTATATACTTTAGAGTTAGCTCTGGCTAACTATATAATGGTACAGTAAAATATATGGTGGTCTAGTGTAATTGCCAAAGTTATTACTAATAAAACATATTTACAATAACAAAGGTGTTCAAAATTGTTGTTAGACTGACTGCGAAAAAAACTGGAAAGAAAAATGAATGTTTGATCCGAGAGTAAATAAAATGATTAATCTGATATAAGCCCTAAAATATACAAGTAAGTAATTGGTGTTTTTTCTGTTTACCATCTATGACCTTTTAAAATCGAATGGCCGTTTATTTTTAGTATTGGATCTAATATCTTATAGTTCTGACAGATATTGCCTTAAGGACTTACTGCACCCTTCTAGAATCGTCTACGTAATTAGTTCTACTCATGTTTATGTATTTTGGTTGTTTTCGATGAAACTTGTATTTTCAGAACTATAGAGTGTGTTTTGTTTTCTATATACATAAGTGTATAATATCAAAATTATTTTTCAACCTAAAGGTTTAAAAAGTCATAGTTTAAGAGTTTTTCTTTGAAACTAAAAATATTAAAAGACTATTCTTTATGTGTTATTATAACCGACAAAACTTCTTTTAAGTTACATAAATGTTACTGCTCCATTTTGTCATATTCATAGAATTATTTGGTTTCATTGTATTCAAAATAAGGCGAATTCTGCAATGTTGATTTTCATATGTTGCTATAATTGAGACTAGAGAGTAGTCAGAAATCGAATTATCTATCATCCTATCGTTGTAAATTTCATGTATATAATGTACATTGAAAGTGTTTATAAACCAGCTTTCCAGTAGCACGTGAAACAGTTTAGTAATATATGACCTCAGAGTTTTGATACAGTAGAATACTTACAGTCACTTTAAAAATATATATCATAAACACCTGTTTTCTCTCAACATCTACCTTGAATGTTTTGACAGTGTATAGAAAAAAAACACACCAATGTATTAATATGCTATTTCCAGTTCTGTATAAATTTATTTGCGCTCGAAGACAATGTATATAAAAATTGAAATAAATAAATAATAATTACACCAGTCAGCAAATTAAAGTTTCTCTTTGTATTCATTACGGAGCAAACTAAACAAAATGAACTTATTAAATATTGTTGTAACTTACGCGTTTATTTCAACTTGCGTTTAATGTGGAAATTCTAAAGTAAACTAAAACATATCAAAATGAAAACATAAGTTATCTACGTATAATATTTATCTCCGTCACATTATAAGGCATAGTCTTGTTCTAACGATCTGCCCTTAGCTAGGATTACTATAGAAGTGTGGAAATCCATGAAACTGGTATAACCTGGGAAAACAATGATGGATTTGGTCTCATGTTATTTTTGATAAGATTATTTTCTTTTTCATACATTCTCTAGTGCCATCTGTTGCAGTTCAAAAGCATTATTTAATTTATTGTATTTTAATATTAAAGTAAACTAAATGGTTTTGCCTTGGAAATAATGGCGTAAAACAACCAGTAGAGAACGTAGCGAATAATAAATAAAGAAATAAAAACATATGAATATCAACACTTTGTTATTTATATGTTTTATGTGGTATTTCCTTTTTAAGCCCCAGCTTACCACAAACATTTTTTATTTCATATAATTTTATCACTGAATAAGTAATTAGCGCAATTTAAAACAAATTTTGTTTTACATTATCAAATAAAGTAGCCCGGTTTAGTCAGGTGAGTTAAACTCGTTCCACTGAGGATCGTGGGTTCGAATCCCCGTCGCACCAAAAATGCTCGCCTTTTCAGCCGTGGGAGCGTTATAATGTGACGGTCAATCCCACTATTCGTTGGTTAAAGAGTAGCCCAAGAATTGGCGGTGGGTGGTGATGACTAGCTGCTCTCCCTCTAGTCTTACACTGCTAAATTAGGGCCAGCTAGTGCAGACAACCCTTGTGTAGCTTTGCGCGAAATTCAACAAACAAACAATCAAATAAAGTAAGATATGTGTACCTCGTTATATATTTTTTGCAACAAAAAAAATAGATTCATATTACCACTTATCTCTTACAGAGAGGAACTGATTTTTTGTCAATCGTGTTTGGCTAAAATTCGTTAGAAGAAAATTTTATCTTTCCTTGCAATAAACTTTAGCCCAAATTGAGCAATATAAATATTGAACTAAGCGAATCATTTGGCATATATGATACAACAATTACTGATCTATGTTCCTAGTCGAACTAGTAAACTGTAAAAAAATATAATAATGAAAACATTAACAGTACGTTAAAAGAAAGATAAAAAAGAACATTTACTGCTACCTTTAAGAACCCGATAAGGTTCCTCAAATTTTAGCAATAACAATAGTTTTTCTTGATGTTCTCATGCATGACTGGCTAGTATTTTGTTTTTCTTCTAACAAATATGATTTTAGCAGACTTTACATCACGTAGTAAATTTCTTATTCAACAGTTTGTCATAAAAATCTTAATATGTTTACGAAAGAGACTTTCGTGAGTCACCGTATATCACTTGATACTCTGGTTACGCATATTTTCGTAATGACTGGTAATAACTATTTATATTGTTTAATGAGAATTCCTAGCAATTTAACCGTGATATTTTTATATGGCTAAAATATTTTTATGGCCTTCATATGCCTTGATTACTAAAGCCGACAACGATTCGAATTTCTTTACTACATACCTCCTTCAGGTTATTGTTGCTTATAAGTCCATCTTAGTAACTTAATTAGAGGCAGTCCGTAAAAACGTTCAGCCATACAAAACGTATATTTCCAAAATTAAATATCTAAACGATCATTAGTTTAGTGCTCATTAAACAGTTATACCTAAAACCTATAAGGAATTTTTATTGTTTTTCAGATCTGTTTAATAACATCATTAATATACCTTACTATATATAAATAACTTTTGGTTTTACATTTATAATATCTCGTTTTATTTAATGTATACCTGAAATAAATTAGTTTCCAAAAATATTATGCATATTTTCAGTTTTTTGTTTTTCATCACTAGATGTCACCTCAGTTGTCAGGTATGTATTTATTTTTCATCAAACGTTTCTATTTATAATGTGACATATATATGTTTTAAAAAAAACTTGTATTTTTGGCACAATATGCCTTATGGATATCAACAAAGTGAAGTTGTGAAATTTCTCCTAATTAAACATTTCAGCAAATTCTTAATCTAGAATCATAACACACGCTTTGCGTACAAAATATGTCAGTTTTTAAATCTACCATTCATTTCTTATTTACTTCCCAACCTAAAATAATCACGATGCTCCAGTTATTAACTTTTAATTTATTTTTATCCTGTTCATTTTTTTTGTATATAATATACATATAACGATTAGTTGTTTTTTACAGCGCTTTGTGGCTATCGCCCTCTATAATTAACATAAAAGTATGTTACAACTTTTAAAACTCTTAATTATTGGCTTCATTCTTTCAAGCGAGTTAGATGTGTTTTTGTCCAAATAGAATAATTGTTTAATGCAAGTTAAGCTCTTGTTGTTTCTTTACTTGATTAATATATTATGTCTGCAAACCTAATTAATAAATTTTATCGAATTATGCAAAAGTGATTTAATTAATCATTTTAATATAACTAAGGCTTAACTTGAATTAAACCACATTCTCGTAAAACACAAAATAAAATATAATCGTATCCAATCTACAGATTTTTTTTGCTGAGAATATTTAATTGCCAAAAAATTAAAACGTTTTTATTATTTTCACAAGAAAGCGGAATTAACAATATAAAAATTATCTGTAAGTACATTTATATTATTTTTGATAAAGTAATGAAATAACACACTAGTCATTTATAATTTTCTATCCTCGTTAAAATATAAATTTCATGAAGTAAAGAGGACATGAAGATTGATCTGTTTTTTTTTCTGTGCTTCAGCTACAGCAGGACCAAATTTCCTAAATTCATGATTCATTAATGATGCTTCGAAAAGTAAAACTAGGTTCCTATGATACTAGAGGGCCGGCATGGTCAAATGGTAGGGGTGTTCTACTCTTAATCTGAGGGTCATGGGTTTGAATTCCCTTTGCACAAAACATATTTGCCCTTTTAGCCGTAGGGGCGTTATAATGTTACGATCAATCCGATTATTCATTGCTAAAAGAGTATTTCAAGAGTTGGTGGTGGATAGTGATGACTAGCTGCCTTCCCTCTACTCTTACATTGCTAAATTAGAATCGGATAGCTTTGCGCGAAATTCAACTCAAACGATCTCACAAAAGTAGTCAAAGTGTTGGCAATGTATGTTGTTATCTGACTTACATCTTGTTTATCTCGTCTCAAAATTAGTAACAACTAACCCAAATAGTCTTCATGTAGCTTTGCGCGAAATTCTAAAACAAACAATGATTCTAGAAAATTAAATAATTAAATGTATTTTTAAATTTAGTGTGTGAAGAAGAAAATACAACTTTTCTTTTTTTTCTCAATTTAAAACTGCACAAACCTTACTTGTAAACTTTTGAAATCCTGTATATTACCTTACGTCAATGGTTCCCAAACTGTGCGCTGTGGCATCCCAGGGTACCGCGGGATATTTCAAAATTTCGAGGGAAACACAGTGATATCGACATCTTTCGAACACCTTGCGAACTACTACCTCGAAGTAGTTCACAGTTTTAACATTAGATCGCGCTACATTCCTTTTAAGAAGTTTTTGGATGTTTGAGATATGTTTTTGTTTACTTGTACTTTCGGCTAGGCCAGTAACTTCTCGAACTTTCTCGTTTTTTATATTTTGTATATTAATGCCTGTCGACTCTCCAGATCCGTCAGTAATCAAAATAACTGATTAAGTGTCTACTAGGTCGAGTGAAATTCAGTAAATTCTTTTGTTGATTTTAAGTTCTTGTGAATAAAAATGGAAAGATTTGTGAACGTTAACAAGAAGTGTGGGAGTGAAGAAAAGGATGGCGAAGAGGATCACTGGCAAAGTTGTTAAGAAATGGAAATATTTGTGAACGTTAACAAGAAGTGTGGGAGTGAAGAAAAGGATGGCGAAGAGGATCACTGGCAAAGTTGTTAAGAAATGGAAATATTTGTGAACGTTAACAAGAAGTGTGGGAGTGAAGAAAAGGATGGCGAAGAGGATCACTGGCAAAGTTGTTAAGAAATGGAAATATTTGTGAACGTTAACAAGAAGTGTGGGAGTGAAGAAAAGGATGGCGAAGAGGATCACTGGCAAAGTTGTTAAGAAATGGAAATATTTGTGAACGTTAACAAGAAGTGTGGGAGTGAAGAAAAGGATGGCGAAGAGGATCACTGGCAAAGTTGTTAAGAAATGGAAATATTTGTGAACGTTAACAAGAAGTGTGGGAGTGAAGAAAAGGATGGCGAAGAGGATCACTGGCAAAGTTGTTAAGAAATGGAAATATTTGTGAACGTTAACAAGAAGTGTGGGAGTGAAGAAAAGGATGGCGAAGAGGATCACTGGCAAAGTTGTTAAGAAATGGAAATATTTGTGAACGTTAACAAGAAGTGTGGGAGTGAAGAAAAGGATGGCGAAGAGGATCACTGGCAAAGTTGTTAAGAAATGGAAATATCGAAAATATGACGATAATTATCAGGGTTTTGGTTTTACTTTGGTAAATGTCAATCATGAAGAGTGTCTGCGGTGTGTATTATGTCTAAAAGTTTTGGCTGTTTTGGCTCCATAATGCATGCTTCCAAGTAAATTAAAACGCCACTTAGAAACCAATCATTCTAACGTGGCTAGTAAATCCCGTGATTATTTCATCATAAAATTAAAAGAAATGAAAGAACAAAAAGGTACATTTTTAAAACAAATATCAATAATAAGCAATGCTTTGCTAGCATCCTATAAGGTGGCATATATATTCGCTATATGTAGAAAGCCTCACACCATTGCAGAAGAACTGATTTTACCGACTGCAGTGAATATGCTGAACATCATGGCTGGTGAATCTGTAGAAAGACTGCTTTTAAAGGTGTCTATATCCAACAATACTATTAGCTGTGGAATCCAACTCATGGCCAAAGACCTCAACGATCAGCTGATTGAAAAAAGGTAAAGAAAGGAATTTGGGTGAGAGATAGATGAAGCGACAGATAGTAACAAGAATGCTCATTTGGTTTGTGGATGGTGACAAAATTGTGGAAGACCTTCTCTTTTGTAAAAACATACCTGTAGGTAAAAAGGCTCAAAACTTGTTTGAGATCCTTAAAACTTTTATGTGTGAAAACGACTTAGACTGGAGTAAGTGCGTTGGCGTCTGTACCGATGGTGGTCACTCTATGTCTGGCTGTTGTAGAGGATTACAGGCATTCATACGAAGCAAAGCTTTCGATGCACTGTGGACCCACTGCATAATCCACAGGGAAGCCCTTGCGTCAAAGCACTTGAGTCCTCCACTAAACTTAGTCCTAGAAATAGTGTTGAAAGTGGTGAACTTTATAAAAACTCGGCCACAGAAAGCGAGTTTTTGTTAAAACTGTGTGAGGATATGGGATCTGAGCACACATCTTTGTTGTAAAACTATAACTCGCGATGGTTCTCCCGTGGGAATGTACTGTCCCGTGTGTTCGAATTACGACAGGAACTCTACTCTTATTTCGAAGAATAATAACACGAATGTGATAAAAAACTTCTTGGATAGTTATTTTTTGTCAAAATTAGCATACCTGTACGATTTCTTTGAAAAACTTAATGCAATGAATTCTCTTTGCACATTCTGAAACTCGCAGAGAAGGTTTCGACCTTCAGATAAAAAGTTACTACTATGGAAAAACAAAATGAATGAAGATGGTGGCAAATACTGTTTCCCCTGTTGCAGTAGCTTGTTACATCCAATGAAGCTGATTTGACACACGAATTAAAATGTGTTTTTGAGGAGCACCTAATACAGCTCAGTGACTAGTTTTAAAACTACTTTCCAGAAGATATGAAGAAGTTTGCATGGATCCAAGACCCATTCAAGGCTTAGGCCCCATCTGAATTTACCTCTGCAGAAGAAGGAAATCTTATTGAGCTGTCTTGTGACAAGACTTTAAAAACAAAATTTGGTAGCATGGGACTAGCTGAGGTTTGGATATCAGTAAAAGAAAAATATCCGCCGCTAATCCTAATTCCATTTGTGACGTCATATCTCTGCGAAGTTGGGTTTCCAACGGTTGCTGTGATAAAAAGCAAGTATCGCGTGAAAAACAATGTGGAACAGGAAATGAGGGTGACGGTGTCCAATCTGATTCCAAGGTTTTATAAGCTGTGCAGTGCCCAACAGGCGCACACATCCCATTAGTAATTGTGGTTATTTAAAAACGAAATAAAAGTATTGTTTTTGCTTTCAGTTTACGTGTATTATTCTTTCAAATGGCTAATAAGTTGTTAGGATATAAACACTTATTAAGTATTAAATTGTTTGGATACTTAATAAAGAGAACTGTTCGATTTTTCGATTTGCCTAGGGGCGCCGTGAACCGAGAAAGTTTGTGACACACTTCCTTAAGTAAACAATGTTATGCTTTTATAAATATTTATTTCAAAGTTTTGTTATAAAAAACTAGATGTCGCTGTATTAATCGCTGTTATCTCTAACTGATTTAAATGTCAGCGGTTAAAATAGTTATGTGTATGGATCTGCTTTAATTCGTATTTTAGAATAATTGTTTTTAAAAGACAATTAACAATTTGTTTTGATAAAGCGAAATTACTCATTTGAAATAGAGGTACGTTTTGTGTTACGTGACAAATGAAAGAAAGAAAATTGGTTCAAGCTAAGATTTCGACGACTAGCATCGATTGTACCTAATTCGGTACGCAGATTTTGTGTGCTTACACCAATTTTGCGCCTAGAATTAAATTACTGATAACGTACTCAAATAAATCAACACAAGTTTAAATTCTTTCTAGCTGCTTGTTTATTTCAAGAATAACTCGAGAAACGTAACATTAGGTCAACGGTTATATGGTAATGAAAAATGCTATAATCAAAAGCGAAACGTGTTTGAAAGTAATGTAAATAAATTTTATTTAATATACTGTGGGTTGTAAATTGTTAATGTTTAAAATTAATAAAAATAATTTACATATATTTATCTATAGTATAAATAAAGTACTTAGAGTATAATTGATATAGGGGGTGTAGCTCAGTGGTAGAGCGTTCGCTTTGCATGCGAAAGGCCCCGGGTTCGATCCCCGGCACCTCCAGAAAAGTGATTTACATTTTAATTTTATTTAAGGTAAGAAATTACAATTTTAAAAATATGTTCGTTAATATTGTTGTTTTAAATATTCAAAACTGGTATTAAGTTTTATATGATTACAGTATACCACTAACTGTGTGTAGTAAAACAAATACAAAATAACTGAGCGAGAGGTTACTTTAACTAACTTCTTTAATCAGCAGTAGAATTCATTGGGCATTGGGGAACTAGAGAACTGAGACCGCCTATCATCAGTTTGCAACATGTTTCCACTTTTGCATTTGGTTTTTCCGTTTACTTGTCGCAAAGCTCTTTTCATTTCATGGCTTAGTAACCAAGTCGCATCCTGAGAGTCACTGGGGACATTGTTATGTTACGATCGTTCCCTCTATTTGTCAGTAAAATAGTATACAATATTGAAAGGTTATAACGATTGTAGCAAAATTCCTTTTTAGCATGCATCACAGAAGAAACAGTTGATATTAATAAGCTTATAACATAGCACTTGAATGTAAAGTCGATTGTACATATTATTTTTTACGAAAATAAATTTTTTGTTAGTTTTTTTCAGTTAACAGAATAAGTTAATACGTTAATTAAATGTGATAACTTTAAAGTATGTTTGTCATAAATTTCGCGTAAAGCTACACAAGGACTATCTGCGCTAGCTGTTTCTAATTTAGCAGTGAAAGACTAGAGGGAAAGCAGCTGATGATCACCATCTCTTGAGCTATTATTTTTCCAACAAATAATGGATTGACCATCACGTTATAATGCCCCACGGTTGAAAGAGCGAACATGTTTGGTGGGACTAGGACTCGAATCTACAGATCGCGAGTCGAGCGCCTTAACCACCTGGCTCACCTTTAAATAGTTGATATCATATCAGTATTTAGGTACATATAAGTTATAGTAACAATTGTGAACACTAAATAGACGAAAATCTGGATTTAGGGTATGTAATAAATTAACTTCAAGGTGCTAAAGAAACGATAGGTTTATCATACACTTGTAGCCCAGCATTGCCAGGTGGTTAGGATGCTCGACCCCCAATCTGAGGTAAAAAATTAACTTTGAATTTTTTTTTTTTTTTGCTTTTGGGAATGTGTTGTTGACCACCAGACCATGCCATGGCCGTATCACAGCAAAAACTACCGCAAAGTTCACACTTATTAAAAAATGCAATACAGGATCATTATTCACAAAAGAAGAACTTATTAATATCTGTATTTATTTATCACAAACGGTAACAAAGCTTAAAGAATAATAATATCTTAATCAAGAATTTTCAAACGTGATAACATTATTTTCAAAACCTTATTAGTATATCAGCTTGTGTTAAAAAATTAAAGGTAAAGCTTTCACGTTGCTTTAAATTAAACTTTATTTTACTAATATTATTTTAATGTCTTCACAAACTAAATTGACCCTCTGCATGAAGTAGTTAACACAGTAACATTAAACGTCATCTCTCATTTTCTAGATTAAACAATGAAGAACAACAATTACGTGTTCTCTTCATGATAGTTTGGGGCAATTTTTCAACCCTTCATGAAAAAAAAAAATCTAACGAAGCTTCGAATCAATATACGTATCGATACATTAAAGCCTTCATTGTTCCCTAAAAATCGAATTGTGAAAATCCACAGCAATTCATGCAGTTTTGTCTACAATATTATGAAATTGTAAGTTTTGATATGTAGTCAAAATTTCGCCAAATATTTTTAAAGATTCTTATTTTTAGCAACTCTTGAAATATTTCTGAACAACCAATAAACTGAAGAATGACGACAAGTAGACCTAGAATATTTTAATTTGACGTTAAATTGTTTCCTTACATTCGAAGTTAGAATATGAATAGAAGAAATTTGTGAAAAGCGTAGAACGTTTTGTTTTGTTCTTTTATTTCGCGACAGAGTCAGTGTTTTCGTGGAGTATTTGTCTTTTGTGTTTGCAATCGCGCATGCCTGGCATGGCCAAGCGCGTAAGGCGTGCGACTCGTAATCCGAGGTCATCTTCAGGTTTAACTTGGAATCTTCCAAACGACCGCGTGTGAAATTAGGCCAGTTCAAAGTATTTATTAAGATCGTTCTCGTATACATCCTGCCTTCAAAAAGAAATTCATCTGTAAACATCATATAAAGGGATCACGCGTTCTTTCTACATAATTCCTAACTTCTTGTAGGCCTACGTTACAAATCACGCTCAAACCTCAATAACAATACTAGAACTAATGTAAAATCAATTTGTACAAAGTAGCACAATATGCGCGATTGCTTGTTTTTGGAATTTCGCACAAAGCTACTCGAGGGCTATCTGTGCTAGCCGTCCCTAATTTAGAAGTGTAAGACTAGAGGGAAGGCAGTTAGTCATCCCCACCCACCGCCAACTCTTGGGCTACTCTTTTACCAACGAATAGTGGGATTGACCGTCACATTATTACGTCCCCACGGCTGGGGGGGGCGAGCATGTTTGTTGTGACGGGAATTCGAACCCGCAACCCTCGGATTATGAGTCGAGAACCTTAACACGCTTGGCCATGCCGGGCCATATTCTGAGCTACTAAACATTTTAGTTAGAAACACAATCTGAATATGGCGCTAACACGGCGTCTTCCGAAAATATGCAGTTAGCTTTATCCCTGTAGCTATACCACCCTCGGAAATACAAAGTCTTTTTCTCTGTTCTAGACTGTTTTAACAAACGGTGAATTATCTCGAAATTCAAGAAGAACTGGAAATGAGATAAAATACGCCAGATTATTTATGTGTTACACAATGATAGAACTATGTTGAAGCTATGGCTCGTTAATATTAAGAAAGTTACATGCAATTGATAAGCGTGTTAAGCCTTGTCTGCAAACATGGCTGTTGATTTATCCGTGGATTGGAAATTCGCCAGCAACTTAAAACATACTAACACGTAAAATTTGTAAACCACGTATCACCTATTTATAAAGTAGAGGTATGAAATGTAGGATCGTGTATAGAATACAACAACAGAGGGGTTCACTTTCTGAACAGCTAGATGTTAACCAACTGATCATTCCTATTATCAAAGTCGTTTCAAATCTTTAAGCTGTCGCTTCGTACACCAACCTTCTAATGTTTTCGACCAAACAAATTCCACCTACTTATGAAGATAGATATGAAATATACAATCATATATAGAATACTGGGGCAGGAAACTTCACGCGCTTGGAACTCACTGTTCACGTTACTGTATAATACGCTCGTTTTGCAAAATGTGATTTCGTATACTAAACCTAAAGATTTTGTATGTAATAGTTTTCGAATTATCAGTAATTAAATTTGTAATAAAAATGACACTAAGATACTTAAAGAAAAATAATATATGTAAATTAAACAATAAATAAATAATTTATTAATGTGAACGCTCTCGGTTAATTTTCTTAAATATTCATTGCATGTTGCTTATAAATTTAGGTCTGTGTTTGTTAACAAGAATTTACTAACGTTTATAATAATAGTAATAATAAAATTTATTTACAATCGGTTTTTCAACGCTAAGCGACTAATTTGGTGTCATAAATCTGTGTTCTAGTTTATGCGGACACCTGGTGAGTTTATCTACCTGGTATACTCATAAGAGTAATTACTGATAAACACCCGCCACCCCGCCCCAGTAACTAACGGGAATTACATTTTGCCTATTTCTTCTTTGGTTTTTTGGGAAACATTCGAACTAATTAGATACTACAGGTGTTTTTTTTTTATAAGTTTTGTTGTTATTTCTCACAAACGTCTGTGCTAATTAATATTTAATTAAATATGTTGGTTGTTTATTTAGAATTTTCGCGCAAAGCTCAAAACTATCCCTACTTTTGAATTCATAGACTAAAGCAGTGGTTTCCAATCTTTTTTATGCCCCGCACCCCTAAAAAATTTTTAATATGCTCTCGCACCCCTTACAGTAATTATTTATTCGAGAATAAAGGTGAAGGTGGCCAAAACAAATGTTATCTCGCACCCCTGGTTGGGAACTAGTGGACTAAAGGAACAATAGTTAGTCAACAGCTCATGTCACCAACAGCTTAGGTTACTTCTATCTAATGAGATTTGATCGTCATGACTTTAAGTTAATGGCGGGAAGTGTTGACCAGCCGCCTTCCCACTGAATTATCACAACGCATGGGACAGCTATGTTATGATAGCCCTTGTGTAGCCTGGGACTAAATTGTAAAACAAATAAACAAACAAACGTGATTCGTTGTAACGAATGTATATATACTATATATTTATATATATACTATATATTCCTTATTTAAAAATGAAATGGGTCAAGGGAGGGATAAACAAATATTAGAAGTAGGAGTATTTCTGTAAAGTTATGTAAGCCTAAAAATGAAAGTCGCTAAGTAGATTTTTATATAATTTTATAAAATTAATTTAAAGTTATTCATGTTGATTTTTAAGGGCACAATTTCCTCTTCCATTTTACTATGGAAGTTTATTTAAATTGATTATTTTGAAACATAGATTAGTTTCGTGTTCTCTATAATTGAAACGTAGACTGTGTTCACGTTTTCTCTGTAATTCAAACACAGGTTGAGTTCACTGTTTCAACCTAATTGTTTTTTTATATCAAGCTTCGTTCTGTATATTTGAAGGTTTTTGGACGTTTTTCGTTAGATTATAGAAAGAACTACTTTATTATTCATTGTACCTCAGTTGTCATTTTGTAATGTATTTAATTCCCTTTTTTAATCCATTTCAAGTTCACAGTGCGATTAAACGAATTTGCTCAGAACAGGCGAGATAGAGCGAGCGTGTACGATTGTTGTATGACTCATCCCATCAACTCGTCTGCATACCATCAGAGAAACGCGTTTTGTCCAACGATAGCGACCAGTGAGATTTTAGATTCTTGTAAGCCATCCAGAAGCTGTGTGGTGACGCATTGTGCGGTACCAACGCGACAAACGCCAGCCGCGTGCATAGCGAACGACACTTTAATCGTATTGTGGAAGGTTCTGGTATGAAATGCCCAAAAGCCACTTAAGACTCGTAGCGTAACAGATGACGAGTGGGGATTACGTACAGCTAGCGATGAAAAGCGAACGAATCAGCTGGTTTTGACATTTTGAACCGGTGCATGCTTTTCACAGTCTCGTTTCTAATTATTCGTACTAATAGTCACATACGAAATGGTTAAAACTCTCTTTATACTATAGAACGTCAGACCATATGGTAGTTTTCCACGTTTGTTCGTTAGAAACCGGGTTTCAATACTCGTGGTGGAAAACAGAAAACAAACAGTTACTATATGTCTGTTTCATTCCTCGTCTCGGAAAAATAGGGTTTCGAGTTTTACAACAAAGACGTACCACTCGACTTTTGTTAGATTGTGAATTAATATCGCATTAAACCAATATTCTCCATCAATTTTGCACAAACATGTGTCTCTGTGTACTTAATGTTACTAATATTGAAATTCCAAACGCTTAACTACAGAATATAACCTTATTTTGCAGACACAGGTTTAAGTTATAAACTGAAACTTGACTGTTTAAAATCGTAGCTTCGTTAGCAGTTCTTAAATAGTTAAACTTTACTAGATGTTTACTAAAATAAACGTATACATCACAACTAGATAGAAAGAAAAAAATAAATTCATTGTGTTTTCACAATAGTTATTGTCACAAATTCTGCATTTCAGTACACTTGCTAAACCATAATAATCCATCACAGAGAAAAATATACGAGTATTGTCATCTGTCGGAGTTTAAAATAAATACTTTATATTTTTATAATTAATTCTTTAAATTTAAGATCAAGGCAATCATTAATAGCACACAGACAAATATCAGACAGACAGGAAGGTTGCTTTTAATTATTCATGCTTAAAATTGGTGTGTAGTGTACAATTCTTATATTTATGAAAACTGTTCGTTGTGAATAAATGCCGATAATGTAGAAGCAATAGACAACAGTCACAATGTTGTTAATGAAGGTAACAATGGAGCTTATATATAAAACTAGAAACTGCTGATGTCATTATTAAAAAGACGAAATATGTTTAATTATTAATTAATAACAGATTTTACATGTAAAGTTTCTGCCTTTCATCAATTATATTAAACTGTAGTAACTCAACTGTTTCTACATCCCTAGCGAGTAAATTTGGTAAATTGCACCTTCAAATGTTGTCGAGCACGTTTCACTATTAATACCACGTGACTTATACGTCATGATTCAACGTAGAACCTGTAAAACACACACACACACACACACACACACAGAAACAAGAGATGTACGAAACACATCACTTATCAATATTAACAACCTTGGATTAACAAAAACAAACTGTTAAAAAGTTCCAGATACATCCTACTGTAATAATCAGCAAATAGCTGTGAAAGGAATTTTACTGGTTGAAGAGTTTGGTACTGTCTGTGTTAATCCGTTACAACCATCATAATCACACGTGACAATGCACCCCTTGAAGGTATCCTCACCGTACTTGAAAACTCCACAGTGGTTTTCCATGGGTTCTCTCACGCATGCGCGGATAACCACTTCCTCGTTATTCATGGCTAAAACATTAACGAAACAATACGGAATTAGTGACAACGTTTAAGGATTCGGAAATGGTTTTACTACATCTACATTATTTTATTAACCCTTTCAAGCAAATTCTTGTAATCGAAACCTATTCATTAATTTTGATTATTTGTAATTATTTATGTATGCAAATACATATTTATTCAATAAAAAAAACAAAGTTAGTTCACTTTGTTATGCTTATTTTAATTAGAAGGGGACACGAGTTTTTTAGAAAATCCCTGTTAACAAGTCTCGTTAAAATATTCTTGCAAAGTTTGAAAATTTATACTAAGAAAACAAAGTTATCTAATAGGTTAATACCTCACACAAAGTAACTTTGTTAATAACTTCTTGAATAATTATAGGAAGTTTCCGCATTACAATAGCCTTGTTTCCTTGCTAACAAGACGCATTGTATAAGAATGCTAAAGTTTTCTCAAAGTCAGCTTGCAAAAGCTGCAGCACTCGTTTCCTTTACTAACAAGATGTTATTAAGCCTTGCTCGTTTATTACTTTCGTGATTGTAAGTAGGCAGAAAAAAAAATCCTTTAATTTCGTATCTGTTTTTATCACTCAAAGGTTAATATCACAGTTTCATAGAAAATAAAGCGAACACTATTACCTCAAAATATTTAATAATTAAAGAACCATATTCGAGCTGTAAAGAGTTTAGATTATTCCTTCTTATTCCAATTTTACATTTATTATAAACTAAATGACGAGTGGCTTTTCAATAGTGTTCTCGAAAGTTCGTTATTTTAAAAAGATCAAACTATTATAAATCAAGTCCTATTAAAAACTAGTTTTCACATTCTATCTTTCCCAAACCTGATTCGTGGGAACTTTTACTGAGCTGCCTTCTCTCTACTCTTATACTGCTAAATTAGGGACGGCGAACGCAAATAGTTCCCGTGTAGCTTTGCGCGAAATTCTAAAACAAACAAAGAAATTAACTCCTGGGAGTTTTTGCTTACCTGTCTTTCCTAGAACCTTGAGACAAAAGCGTGCGGGGGAAAGCCTGATGCGGCCTTCTGTAGGCACCATGCAATTTTCGGTATATGTGCTGTTGGCCGGTACGAAAGGCTCGTGGCAACTGAGATCAGACTTGTTACGGGAACTACACGTATAGCAGCTTATTCCATTCCCTGAGACACAGTTGTTACACGTCAGATTAACCAAACCGTACAAAATTGTTATATATTAAATTGTTGGGCGTGTGGTCTCTCAGAAGATAAATAAATAATCGACAGAGTTCTGTTGTAAATCAGCCTCATATTATTGCTATGAAACAACATGTTTAAAAAATCTAGGGCTAATAAATGTCTTATTTAATATTTCATTCACATCCGTATTATTCTCGTTCACTTGGATTGTCAATTCGTCAAACGTTTATGACCAAAAGCAACATCAATATGTTGCGTATTCTTCAATGAGACAACAAAGATATATTCTTCTGCGATTTTAAACATACTTTCTTACGATTGATGTATTCCAACAACGGATTTACCTGATTTTTATTGTTTCTTTTAGCATTAAAACCTCACTGAAAGTTTAACCTTTTAAGATATTCAATTATTAGTTGTCTATTTCGCACCATTTTCATGCAAATCAAATTAAATTACAAATTTTACATTTCAGTAGCGACACCTATATTATATATTACATATGTTATCGAAATAATATAATTTTGATATTTGTGAATTTCATTTTATATTACTCCTTATGTCTACCTACATTTCACTACGCGTTCATCCGGTTAAGTAATGCTTGACATGAAATAAAAATATCTTATATTGCCAGATACCTCGATTTAAAAATAACTTGCAAATAGAACGTCAAATAAACTTACCGCTTGTCGCAAGGAGACCGAAAATCACTAAACAAAAATAAAAATCTGGAGATGTTGCCTTGGAAACCACGACGTACATGTCTGGGATCTTCTAATGAATTCTGAAATTAAAATTTCTCCTTTTCATATCTAACTTCTTTTTAATCTCAGCGATAACCAAATAAAACACTGGAAATGCATTCAAATTTACCAAACATATAATGTTGTTTTAATGTTAGTCTTGCTTCATTTACTAATGGTAAAAATTCATCTGTCTTGGTTTGTTATGAAAATTACCGAAATGTAAAAGAGTAGCCTGAAATACGACCAAAAAAGTTTTAGTTTTGAAAACGTTGCGTTTAGAACAATATTTGAATGACGCTTAACTCTGAGAAAGTCTGATTTATTTGGTGTTAGTGTGTGTTAAAACATAACATTTGATTAGTTTTATTTGTGGTCAAGACAGCTTGGCGAGCTCAGTTATCGAATGGAAAGGCTTTTGAGTAGACGATTAAGACAGCCAGAAAATGGTTGATGCAGCGTTTCTGCAGTGGAAACCGGAAACGAGTGTATACATAATTTGAAGCCTAAACCTTGACGTTTCACTACATACTCATAATACCGTATAGACTATTTCTTTCTCTTTAAAAACCTTTCTATCGTGAAATTTACATTAACAACTCATTTCAATCGGCTAGGTTTCAGTTTAAATGTATTCTCAAGACAGCTTGTGTGGGTTAACACCGAAGATTCACATTAACCTGAAGATGACCTAAGAGGGTCTAAACGTTGTTCTGTATTTAAATTAAAGTTTTAATATCCATACCAGCAATGTTGAGAATACATTTTTACTTCAAGTGGGTTTCTCGTCATCAGGAGTAGGTTTCAGTTTTTTTATGACTTTGTAAAACCTGATAAGTTCAACATTAAAACCTAAATTCCCTTCTAGAAACGTACATAAAATTAGACATCGTATTGGAGGAAGGTAGTAGACAGAAAAATACTTCGTTAATTTATCCGTCATTTGATTATTATGTTAAATTACACTGAGTGAGTTAAGATATATTGTAACATCTCCAATCTTACGCTTTTCACAATCAATTTGATAGTTGTTTCTTTAAATCTAGCCAAGTAGTCTAAATAAAAGAATTCTCTAAACAATTTAGCGTCTAAATGGCTCGAGAAACAATGCTTATCTGTGTCTAAATGTTTTTCACACATAACTTCAGGAATCATATCGTAAATGTAATATGATGTTATAGACCCTCAGTGTTCAGATTTTGACCAAGTTCGTGATCTAATAGTTCACTGAAAACAAATTCCGGAGATGAAAGGTCTGTTCTTTTTTCTTTTGTTGTTCAATTCAAAACTACCCAAAAGAACAGCTGCACTCTGCTCACCGAGAGGAATTGAACTTCGGATTTCATTGTTGTAAGTCCTTAGACTTACTGTTGACTCAAGGGAGATGAGAGTATCCCTTATACATAACTAAATAATTATTACTTTTTGAACAAGTTTTTCGGATAAAAATAAAATCATTTCATGTTAAACACACCAGGTGTGGGATGTCTGGCAGACAGACTCGAGTACTAAACTTTACAAATATTTTAGTTTAACCATTCTGTGTAAAGTAAGACGTTATGATTTCGTGACAAAATATTACTGATCAAAAACCAGCATTCAATTCCACATTGTGTGATATTTATAATGCAATAAATATTTCAGACTTGTCTAAAACGTGTATTTTTATTTTGCCAATCACACCAAGTAGTCATTAAGTTACATTTTAGCCGCTAGGTTTTTGTTTTTGTTTTTTGTAATACTGTTTCATTTATTAAACAAAGGATGCCAGCCAGTGGGAAGTCCGAAACTAACTTGTTACTGAACCTCAATGGCATTTTATGAGATGATTTCTTCTCGTTACTTTAGTGGTTCAGAAGTAAACTTGTAACGCTTAAAACCGAGTTTTGATACACATGGTCGAAAAAGCAGAGACAGTTCATTGTATAGCTTTGTGTTGTTTATATTTTTTACTTTCGTGCAAAGCTACCCGAAGGCTATCTGCGTTACCCTTTCCTAATTTAACATTGTAAGACTACAATAACCCACAGCCAACTTCTGGGCTACTCTTTTACCAACAAATAGTGGGATTGACCGTTACTTATATCGCCCCATGGCTGAACGGGCAAGTATCTTTGGTGTGACGGGGATTCGAATCCGCAACCCTCAAATTACGGTTCCAGCGATCTATCCACATTGCTTTGTACTGAATAACAAGGCAAACAAACAAATTATTCTTGTTTGCGAGTTTGTTTTACGACTGCTAGTTAAAACTGCATCAGTGAAATGATCGTGAACACAAAAATATCCGAGAACCCCAGTTAATTCAACATAGTAGCTTCCCAGAGTAGGCTTAATTTTAAACAATTAAACGCGCACCATTCGACATGTAGAAAGTTCTTCATTTCCTAGTGAGAAATAAACAGCACAGCGAAATAGATGTTTTTTATTTCATGAATAAGAATAGTTAGTTGTTTTATTGTATTTAATAATTAGTAGTTTTATTGTCTTTCTTTTTCATAGCATATAGATGCGAATTACTTACTGAGGGGCCCTGCATGGCCAGATGGTTAAGAAACTCGACTCGTAATCCGAAGGTCGGGGGTTCGAATCCCCGTCACACCAAACATGCTCGCCCTTTCAGCCGTGGGTACGTTATAATGTGACGGTCAATACCACTATTCGTTGGTAAAAGAGTAGCCCCAGAGTTGGCGGTGGATGGTGATGACTAGCTGCCTTCCCTCTAGTCTAACACTGCTAAATTAGGGACGGCTAGCACATATATCCCACGTTTAGCTTTGCGTGAAATTCAAAAACAAACAAATCAATACTTACTGAGGAAGAGAGTATAATAAGCATCAACGTCTTTCTTCGTCAGTTGTTATACGTGATAAGTTTCCCCATTCATTTATAAGAAATTTTTCTTTCTTTGTTTTAAATTTACAAAAAAATTTGCATTACCTTGTCGTAGTACCGTTTGGAGAGAGTCGGGCGATGCTGTTAGGCTTACGTATCATCTGACTTATTTCCACCCACAAATACAACACATTAAGTCTTATTTTACGAACTGGCAGCTTCAAGCATGACTCATGGAGTTCATTCTGCTGTGCATATACTTTAACAATGTGTTCACGGAGATCATTTATTTTCGGTTTCATAGATTCCACACTCCATTTGCGTATGCATTGTAACTTCCCAAGGGTTCTTGCGCAGGAGAAAATTCAATAACGTCATCTATACAACGCTGTGATGTTTTTGTACTTCAAGCTGATTCAGTGTGGACATTGGGAATCAACCCACTCTTCACTGAGTTGAATAAGTGCTTTTTTCTTACTGCGCTTTGAAACCCGTCAGGTGAATCTGGCTTTCGTGTACACTTAAATTTGCTTTTTTTAAAAAAAAAAACTGCTTTAGAGGTATAATTTTCAGTTTCACTTATTTTGGTTTGTTTTGAATTTCATGCAAAGCTACTCCAGAGCTATTTGCGCTAGCCATTCCTAATTTAGCAATGTAAGACTAGTGGGACGGCAGTTAGTCATCACCACCCACCGCCAACTCTGGGGCTACTCTTTTATCAACGAATAGTGAGAATGACCGTCACATTATAATGCCCCCACGACTGAAAGGGCGAAAATGTTTGATGTGAAGGGAATTCAAACCCACAACCCTCGGATTACAACTCGAGTTCCTTAACCACCTGGCCATGCAGGGCCCCTCAGTAAGTAATTCGCATCTATATGATGTGAAAAAGAAAGACAATAAAACACCTAATCATTAAATACAATAAAACAACTAACTATTCTTATTCACGAAATAAAAAAAAAACATCTATTTCGCTGTACTGTTTATTTCTCACTAGGAAATGAAGAACTTTTACATGTCGAATGGTGAGCGTTTAATTGTTTAAAATTAAGCCTACTCTGGGAAGCTACTAATGTTGAATTAACTGGGGTTCTCGGATATTTTTGTGTTCACGATCATTTCACTCATGCAGTTTTAACTAGCAGTCGTAAAACAAACTCACAAACAAGGAGAATTTGTTTGTTTGCCTTGTTATTCAATACAAAGTAATGTGGATAGATAGCTGGAACCGTAATTTGAGGGTTGCGGATTCGAATCCCCGTCACACCAAAGATACTTGCCCGTTCAGCCATGGGGCGATATAAGTAACGGTCAATCCCACTATTTGTTGGTAAAAGAGTAGCCCAAAAGTTGGCTGTGGGTTATTGTAGTCTTACAATGTTAAATTAGGAACGGGTAACACAAATAGCCTTCGGGTAGCTTTGCACGAAATTAAAAGAAAAAACAACACAAAGCTATGCAATGAACTGTCTCTGCTTTTTCGACCATGTGTATGGAAACTCTTGGGCTATAGGGGATTGACCGTCACATTATAATGCCTCCACAGCTGAAAGGGCGAGCATATCTGGTGTGACAGGGATTCGAATCTACGACCCTCAGATTACGAGTCGAACGTCTTAATCCACCTGGCCATGCCGGATCTTCTTTAAGAGTACTCGGGATAAGTATATTTATATATTATGCACGCTGAAACCTGCTTTCTTAGTGTGTGTGAAAATGTAGGATACCAGGACTTGGAATTAACAAGAAGCTCGTTCGGGTTTCGATACCTGTAGTGGACAGAACACAATAACCCATCGTGTAGCTTTGTGCTTAATTCTAAACAAACAAACAAACAAAAATTTATCATCTGATCTCTGAAGTTGGGTGAAGAATAGAAAATAAAGAGCAAACATAAGACCAGTAGAAATGACTAAGACAAAGACAACAAGTCTTAGCTACTTAC